>NW_022990621.1:0-660202 GCF_902827175.1 Gymnodraco acuticeps | reverse complement strand
TTCTTGTTATTTACTGTAGTTACTCTCTTCAAATATGCCTCATTGTATCGCGAAACATTGCCACAATTCTGATAGGAACAATCCACGGAATGCTCGGTTCCATCTGTTGCCAAAAGGTAAGCGTAGGAAGTACGTTCGGAGGCAGTGGCTAGCGAAATGTGGCCGGCCCGAACCGAAAGATCCACAGGCGCATGTATGCAGCGAACATTTCAAGTTTCCGGACGACTACTCTGAGAGTATGATAAAACATAACATGGGATTTATTGAACAACCATTACTTAATGGAGATGCAAGTACCATCGGTCTTTCTGGTGTCATCACCGACCAGGACACCAGTTCGGCCAGTTGAGAAATCGCCCTCTGCAAGTGTGAAGCGACGGAGGACCAGAAGTAGTGCTCGGAGTAAGAATAAGGTATGTTATAGCGCATTTCCATTGCAGCGGGTAGCCCCGTTTAAACGTCCTTTATCGTCGAGGCCAGGCCAGTTTTTGGTGGCCTTTCCATATAGCGTAGTACCGGCTAGTGGGTATTTTCCCCCAGTTTTTCCGGCCCCATAAAATCGTGGTTCTAAGGCCAGGGACAACGAGGCTGAGTATGCTAAACTAGAGAGGGAATCGCTAGCAAGGGTGGTACTACATGCATACATATCTAGTAATCAAAATCATTGTATCTACTAAGTAGTACTAAGTAGGCTCGAACCTGTATGGCTGAATTCCCCCATCCAATCTCTTCATATTGCTCAAAACTTCTTCCTCGGCTGACGAGTCCAAACTCAAATACTCCATGTTTTCGTGTGTTTACAAAGTGAACGCATGGATGACGTCACGACCATCACGTGACTACTGAAAATGGGCAAAATGGCAGCGGCCTGACGGAATATACAGGTTTTGATAAAAAAGAGCTATAAAATCATTATTTACCGGGGAATATCGCTGATTTCTTCAGGGTATGGTTTAAACATAATGTTTCACTAAATACTGAAGTTTTGATTAATTATCTAATGAGTGGAGCATTCCTTTAATGTCGGTCTGTACAACGGAATTGTGCCAAAATTACGCCAACCGGCTGCGGAGGGAGACTCCTCCCTTCACTGGAGAACTGCGCTAAAACAGCTGATCACAACGTTCACACTCTGTGGTCACGAAGTACTCCACTCCACTAGCGCCCCCCCTGTCGACTTTCCTGAAGTTTCTAAGTAAGATAGAAATCAATACGTAATGAATTAAGACCCCACGGTTTGATGATTGATAGGTGCTCTCTTTCATTTTGACACACAGACATTTTTTACAATAAACATGTTAAATGGATATATCCTTCTTCTTTCATTTATCTTTCCATTCCCACAACAATATACATAAAGAAATGACATATTTTGGACATAGTTCGAATGGTGATTAATCATGATTAATAAATGTTTAAGCTGTGATTAATCTGATTAAAAATTGTAATCGTTTGACAGCCCTAATTTATTTATTTTTGGATTAGATCATAGATACGTCCATGAGTTAAGAGATGGAATGATATGATGATTCACACTCATGTACAGTAGGTGGCGGTATGCACCTTAAAGTTGTTTGCAATCCGCCAAAAAACCGAGAGAAGAAGAAGTCAACTGGTTTGCCAACGGACAATTTACACCGAAGAAGAAGAAGCGAACATTTCTGGCGGGTGAAATTTAGAGTATCAGATTACATGCGATGTCTGACTCTGAGAATTTAGTAGTTTGCCTTATAGTCCTTCTCCTCCATTTTCTTCCTCTTCTCGAGTAGTCAGTGTGGTGCTGTTGCTTTGGTCTGGGTCTCTGGACCTGTGAGCTAACCACGCCCCGTTCATTTGCATATAAGGAATGGAAATGTCTCATCATGAAATACAAGTCACATGAAATAAGCCATTATGAAATACGAGTCTCTTGAAATAAAGAAACGCGTCATTATGAAATACAAGTCATCTGAAATAAATAAATATGTCATTATGAAATACGAGTCTCTTGAAATAAATAAATGTGTCATTATGAAATACAAGTCTCTTGAAATAAATTAATGTGTCATTATGAAATAAAAGTCCCATGAAATAAATAAATGTGTATTTAAATGTACATGTATACATATTTATTGCCTAATTTATTTATTTTATAATTTATTTCATAGGCATAATTATATATATGTATTTATTTAATTATTTATGTATATATTTATTTATTTAATATTGGCTTAAATGGCATTCCATAGTGGACCAACGTAGTTATTACACGTTTTTTTATGAGACTGGGTTGGCATTACTGAGGTCAGCCTATGTGAGGTTGAACCTCACTCTAACCCTTCACATTCAAACAGAAACTGAATAGGCAGATTCAAAGGATTTATTTCTTTGGAAATTTTATTTTAAATACAATTTAATCAAGTTATTTTTGGTAAAACTAATGACAAATATTACTAAAAAAATATTTTAAAAAAATATATAAAGAAAAATATAATTTGTTTTAATGTTTTTAAATATTATTTTGTAGAATATCTTAGGCCAGGGGTGCCCAACCGGTCGATCGCGGGGAGATTCCCAGTCGATCGCGAGATGTGTCTAAAAATAGAACAACAATATTCTGTTTTATCGTTAATGTCCTATAACTTAATCTTCCTGTGCCAGAATAATGCACTTGAACGCATCAAAGCTTTGTGATTGGCCGGCGTGACCCCATGTGTGGGGGCGTGGCTGCTGGGCAGTGGGCACTAGTTAGCTGACGTTGTCTGTGTCAACAGGAGTGACAGTCCGCACACACACAAGACCGCAATAGCTTGGTTTCACGTGACGTCACACCGTTGCGTTCCTTTGGCGCGAAATTCCATTGGAGGTCAGGAAGTAATTTTCTACAGAGGATCTAGCTGCTGTTACCATTGTGAAAATGCCGGTGTGTTGTGTAGTTTACGGTTGTTCCAATCGATCCGGCCGAGAGAAAAACAAGAGGTTTTACCGAGTGCCGAAGGTTGTCGTCCATAAAGCTGAGCAATTTAAGAAGCTAACCGAAGAACGCCGGAAAAAATGGCTTTCAAACCTACATCTGCGGTCGGGAGGAGCAGAGTCGTCTAATGCACGGGTCTGCAGCGACCACTTCATCAGAGGTATTAGCTAACTTGGTTTTTGTGGCTTTGTTTAGGTATTATTGGGTTGTGGTTAAATGCGTATTTACTTAGTAATACTGATCATGTTTAAGTTACCTGTAGTCTAATATGGACTTTGTTGGGACTTTTTAGGGTGCCCTAGCGCTTTGGGTGACGTTGAGTCGGTAGACTGGGCTCCCACTGTTAGCCTCGGTTACCACACAACAAGTAAGCCCAGATCAGAGGCATCTCTTCGACGAGAGCAGAGGATGGAGCTCAAGGAAGACCAACAAAGACAATCAGAATGTGCAGAGGCTTTGTTGGATCTCCTGCAGACAACCGAGAGCCCAGAACCGACGCAGCCCCCGTCTGACAGCCCACAACCAGAGGACACCAGTGGGATATTAAATGACCAACAAGGTCAATTAACCACCAGCATTATTATTAAATATTACAAATGTGATTGTCAGAAAATCAATGCAAACTTTGAATTAGGTTTAGAAAATAGAGCACTAATTTGAGAATCTGCAATAATTGGAACAGAGAACTTGCATGTCTGTAAAAAGGTTTGTCAAAAAGATAACTTCACAAAAATTCACATTCATATTTGACTATTTTAAATAACTAATTATGCTTGCTACTGCTATATTGTAAGCAGATGCAGGATGCCAGACTGATTTAACGATGGAGGACATCGAGAGGATGGAGGATGTTCTGAGACAGAACACAACAGAGCTGGGAGATCTTCGGACAAAGGCACTGGACACAAAGTTCAACCAGGAGTCCTTTGAGAACAACGAAGAGAAAACAAAGTTTTACACCGGGCTCCCCAACTTCTTAGTTTTACTTCAGGTTTTTCAACTGTGCGAGCCCTACATCACCTGTGGCCCTATGTCTGTGCTCTCCAAATTTGAACAGTTCATTTTAGTTTTGCTGAGGCTGAGACTAAATCTCCCTCTGAAAGATTTGGCTTTCAGGTTCAACATCTCTCTCTCCACTGCTTCTAGAATTTGACATAAGTTAATTGACATACTTCACGAGAGTACAGAATTTATAATTGAGTGGCCAGAACGACATGTACTTCAAGCTACAATGCCAATGGGATTCAGACAGGCATTTGGATGTAGAGTTGCTGTGATTGTTGACTGTTTTGAAGTTTTTATTGAGAGGCCCTCTAATTTACTAGCTAGAGCACAAACATGGTCCAACTACAAGCATCACCATACTGTTAAATTTCTGATTGGTGTTGCTCCCCAAGGCTATGTTACCTACATATCTTGTGCCTGGGGAGGAAGAGTTAGTGATAAACAGATCACAATACAGAGTGGGCTCCTAAACAACCTGTTACCTGGAGATATTGTCCTAGCAGACCGTGGGTTCGATATTGCCGATAGTGTGGGATTTTACTGTGCTTCACTAAAGATGCCTGCATTCACCAGGGGGAAAAGTCAGCTGTCAGCATACGAGGTGGAAGAGACAAGAAAAATAGCTAATGTGCGTATTCATGTTGAAAGAGTCATAGGATTAGTCAGAAGAAAATATCAGATTCTGCAAAGCAGGGCTGTGCCCATCGAGCACATGCTAACAAAACCAGGTGAGGCACTAGCATTAATTGACAAGATTGGGGTTATTTGCTGTGCCTTGTCTAATCTGTCAGTGTCTGTCGTCCCATTGGAGTAAAGTCATGGAGCTGTAGTCTTGTAAATAAGAAACCATGTATTTTTCAGTAAACATATTTTTGTGTTCAAACATCTTGTGTTCAAGTCTTTTCAGTAAACATCTTTTTGTGTTGAAAATTGTGTAGCACCTACTCAATATACAACTTGCATCTACATTCAGGCTTAATTCATTCAACAATATTCTAGAGATGACAATTGGTCTGGTGACGCTCCCATGTATGGCCATTGAGGGTTATTGTAAACGTAAATAAGAAACCATGTATTATTCAGTCTTAGTATCATTTAATCTTTTCAGTAAACATCTTTTTTACAATAGCAATATATCACACAGCCCTACTTCCTCTAGTGAGTGTGGTCAGTGAATATGAAGGTGCTGTAATGCAGGTTAAAGAGCTGCCACTGTGCAAATGTTACGTTCCCTTGTAAATATAGGGGTACAAAGGGAAGTAGCGACACACAACATAACCGGCCGAGAGAAAAAGGAGAGGAAACTGATCTCTGACGCCATAAAGTGGTCTTTTAATTAACACAACGAAAAAGGGCTCACCAGCCAACTTGTCAAACAAAGCTTAAGATAAGGGGAGAGCGACTGCAACCTTCCTCATGTCCTATATGGAGGCGCTGATTGGAGATTGGGAGCACCTGGGGAGATCAGAGGGAGAGAGAAAAAGACACCCACACACACCCAAACACCAGCACCCACTACGGCACGTAATAATAATGCAACAAGGAGAGAACCACAACTTCCGGGACCAGGACAGACCACAGGTGCTGGTAATCACGCCTTCTCTCCCTCCTGATCATCTTGCAACTGAAACTGAAAAATGGAACAGCAGACAGGGAGAGGAGGCTTTTAGTCACCTGATAGTTATGCACTAACATGTTCTTGTGGGAAAAAATGAGCACACCAACTCTTTATGACTTTTACCTTGTAAGTTGCTGTCCCGACACTTCAGGGAGAACACATAGTCTGAAGAAACGCTCAACTCTGGGAATGATGTTGTCCCACAGGTCCACATCACGCACAATTCTCTACAAAGAGGTCATTTTTAGTCCAGACAACAAAGTCGCAGTAGTCAACATCAACGAGGTGGAGCTGAGCCTGTACTTGATGGTAGTAGGCATGTCTCCTGTCCAGCTTCACAGTGCCCCCATCGTTGACGAGACAGAAGCCCTGTTCTCCAGCACACAGGCGAAAATTGGCCTCCTCTTGTTTTCTGTGTGGGCACTAAAAGTTCAATGAAAAGAAAAGTAATATATTGTACTGTAAATAAGTGTCTGCAGCTCAAAATGTATTGGGAGAGGATCCCCAGACTCAGGATCACGTCACAATCCTATACTTACCCGCTTTACTGTAGCACAATACTGAACAAATAACTTACCTTTATCTCACAGATACCAGTTCCATGGCAGGTGCACGTGACACCTCCGTCTGGCGACGCTCCCATGTATGGCCATTGAGGGTTCAGCCAAAGCCCGCTGTCTTTACAGCTGAAACCCTGGTGGTGCAGACTTTGTACTCCTTCATACTGCTTTCGGGCAGTTGCCTCGTATTCGTATACACACACACACACACACACACACACACACACACACACACACACAACACACACACACACACACACACAACACACACACACACACACACACACACAACACACACACACACACACACACACACCACACACACACACACAACACACACACACACACACACACACACACACACACACACACACACACACACACACACACACACACACACACACACACACACACACACACCACACACACACACACACACACACACACACACACACACACACACACACACACACCACACACACACACACACACACACACACACACACACACACACAGTATTTTTATGCATTGAATATTTTGTGAATCATGTTTTGTAATGATAATGAATTTAGTTATAAGTTACTTGTACTGTAACTTACTGATATACGTGATATATTCAGCGTATACCACGGGTAGAATTGTAAGTTACTTTTCACAACAAGTCGGTATCCCTCCGCGTCTGAGAAAAACTGTATACAGTTTGCTTTTCTGATTGGCTCCCTAATCCCTAATAAATACCTTGTTGCAGCTGTAGAGAACTTGTATGCCTCTGGGTAGCATATGGACTTGATCAAGGACTTTGATGGCTGTGCAAGACTAGTCTGTAGAACCTGCTTCAGTCTTGAGGCTGTGATCCTTCCTGCTCTTTGGCTAAACCATATTGCTGATAAGCTCTGGTTTCTGGTCTCCTCCTCTACTGCCTGGACCTGTGGCTGTGTCAGCTCTTCCTGTCTGAAGTCCTGGCATGCATTCTGCAACTCTGTTGGGGATAGCTGTAGCATCTCTGGTGTCCTATACTGAGGTAGTGGTTTAGGTAGCTTGCTCACAGATTTAGGGACAAATTCTCTGTAATATGGTTCCCTGGACATCAGTGCAGCACTTCTTGGGGAATTTCTGCTCAAAGTGTTGAAAAACTGCATATACCTCTCTGATCCTCGCTCCAATGTTGAACCCTGGACTGTGGGACACTGAAATGTGTGCTTCTCACCTGTCCTTCCAGCAATGGCATCATCCAGTTTTTGCTTTTTGGATTTTGCGGATGAAAAGTCTATCATCGCAACTGGAGCAGCAGGAATCTGCACATGTGAGAGACAGACCAACATGTATGTGAACATACATGTAGGTGCAGTGTCACAATGAGACAGGCAAGGACGGCATGAACAGCTGACTGACCACTGGGGTCTGAATACCTTTTTGACATGTGATGGCATTAGCCACTTGCACTTCTCAGTGGTGCAGGATGCAGTCTCTCTCATCTTCACACCTGCTTCGATTGCAAACAGAACTGCTCCAACATGTGAGCAGGATTCTGACAAACTGTATAGACAGAGACATATTAGAATAACTAGATTGATCGTAAAAGCTAGTAATGGTATAACATGAATATTATAGCAGGCATTATTTTGTCTGAGCTTAAGTGTTGTGTCAAATATGCTTTGGGTTGGGATATTTATTTTATGACTTACCCAGCCATACAGTTACAGTGTGCTGTAACAACCTCTCCATCTTCTTTAGCTACAATCCACGTTTTTAAATGGTGTTTCTCCAGACCTCTGGGAATGGTTGACCTACACAATTGAAGCTCCAGTTCACAACTTGCGAGTTGGTAACATACATTTAACAACATCACAAGCAACACATAACCAGATGGTCTTGGTAAAGAGGTTGTTTTTAATATTAACCTCAACATAGAGTGATATAAACAACGTGCAGGCTGTTCAAAGGCTCTGAGCTGTCTATACACACAAAACACAATATATCCTAAGCTAAACACATACACATAACAAACATACACATATATACACACACAACACACTCACAGGCCAGTTAATGCTGAAGGCAAGGCGACAGCCGTAACACTGCCTTACATGAGTCCATGTAGCTAAAGTTAGCTAGCTAGATGTCTCCTAATAATGCTACTTAGAGGTAAGAAGGTATAGGTAGTTAACACTCACCCGGGCAAAAACAAGGCGACATTTGTTTAATGCCTATTTGGTGCCGAGGTCATTCACCCATCCACACACGAAGTAGTTGAAAGCTTCCAGGCTTTTATACGCTTTCATCTGGCTAGCCGTGTAGTAGGAGGTATGAAGGACGAGGTAGCTGGTGATATCCATCGCCTCAACAGCGGGCAAATCTGATAAATCACGAGAAAAGTCGTTTTTTTTCAGCTGATACGGATCGTATCCGATGTGTGCTGTGATTTTTTCACGATATCTGCGGCGTGCAGGTTCATTTAATTGTTTGACATAGTCGGTGTCCTCCATGATTCCTGCGTTGATGAATGATTGCGTTTTCACTTCCTGACCTCCACTTGAATTTCGCGCGTCATAGAAGTCACGTGACTGAAACCAAGCTATTACGGCAGATGCAAAATAAACCCAAAATATATAATTTTCACTCCGAGTGGGAGGATGATTATTTGTGTATCTATTCAAAACAGTGCACAAACGCTACGAGACAACAAGAGCAAGGCTGCTACCAGAGCATCGTATCGTGTCAGTCACGTTCTTGAGAAACACATGAAGTCTTTCAAAGATGGCGAAGTTGTGAAAGAAGCATTCCTGGAGGCTGCGACGCGCTTTTGGGGGACAGTAAAAATAACAGTAACATTTCAACAGGTTTTTAATATAATAAAAACTAAAGTTAGATACCGTTATTAATCAGCTGTGAGTTTGAACTTATTCATTATAATTATTGTACAAAATGGTATAAGAATGCAAACTTAAATTGATTATAGTCTATCATCAATTCAGGTTAAGAAACTAGTGTTGCTTGCATCCTATTTTAAAGGCATTTATTTTTATACTCTACTAAAATGCAACAAAAAAAGGGTTTGATTCTATTAATTTTGTCTTTTTTATTGCACTTTGGCAGCAGATTCCTGTGTAGCTTCAGATCTGAGTTGTCTTATTAGTAAGCCTAATTTATACTTTTGTAGCAACACTATTTTTATATAATGGCAAAGAAAGGATTCAGAGTATTTTCTATGTGGCAGCACTGTTCAATGTTTCTTGAAAACATTACCCACTGTAGTATGTGACGTGTGAATAAACTCCAACTCTGTATCAACAACACTGTTGTGTAACTTCAGTTAAATACTTGTATGTGTGTAGATTAGAAAGAGGTAAGATAAAGGATCTGCAGTATTTTATGAAGTATTAATCGTACAGAGGTCAGTTTTATACAAGTAGCAGTGTGTATTTACCTGGTAGTAGGCTGTCAGTAATGGCTACGTCTCTCTATTTGGACTGGTAGATCTCGGCAGACTGGCAACTTTAAAAGTAGCTCTCGGTTCAAAAAAGGTTGGGCACCCCTGTCTTAGGCCCTCAGAGACAGGCTCGCCACTGGTAAAAATCTCTCATACACACATGTGAAACGCTCTCACAGACACACACAACAGCGTTGCAGTCGGGAAGAAAAGCAATGTGGAGCGAGAGAGAGAGAGAGTGAGAGAGCAAGAGAGAGAGCACACCTTTATCTATTTAATAAAGTTGTAAAAAATAAAGTAAGAAATCATTCCAATGTGTACTATAGGACAGTAAAAAGATTAAAAGGGGAGGGATTAGTCAAATATGCATAACTAAAAAGAAAGAATGCTAATTAGGTAACATAAGATAAGAATAAACAAGTTTAAATGATTTGTTGTGATCATATTCTAAAGATGTTTGGATTATTGAAAAGTATACAGCTCCCTTTCATCTGAGTGTTGAGAGCTGTATCCATAAATTCATGTTGGGCTCAAAGTAGGGCTGCTCGATTATGGCAAAAATCATAATCTCGATTATTTGGGTCAATAATTGATATCACGATTATTAAAAACGATTAACCATTTACTTTGAAAACATCAATTTATTGAAGAAAATAGTTTGAAAAGTATGTTTTTAACAGTTGATTACCCTGAACTTTAAGTATAATTCAACTGAAAAACCTATTTTAAAAAAATAAAATCGTTTTATTTAGATTATGTTGTTTTCATAATCGTTGCAAGCCAAAATCGTAATTGCGATTAAAATACGATGAATTGAGCAGCCCTAGCTCAAAGTGCACCAGATTGATGCATTTAACTTCAACATTTAAAAAAAATCTTCCTGGGGGTGCATGCCCCCGGACCCAGAGGATGTGACGTCCACCACCAAATAAAGCAGGTTAAAATAATTAAATTGCATACATGTTATTTTAGTAAACACTGAAAACGGGTCCCACAGACCCAAACAGCACACAAAGGTTAAAGGTAGCATATAATAATGTTAAAATGTGCTAAATATATACACTGCAAAAAAACAAAAAAGAGGAGTAAAAGTAGCTCACGATTTGTTTTATTTTTTGAAAGTAGTTCTCATCCTAAAAAAGGTTGGAGACCCCTGTTATTGAACGATACATTTGACAATTTTAAGCTTGGCCTACCATTTGATTGGAGCGATGAGGAACAGGTGGGGCTTGAAAAGGCCCACCTGTTCAAAGTGGGGAATGACAGAAAAAGGTTGAGAACCACTGCTCTAGTTGAACTGTGACTGCAAAGCTTGGTAACAAATCATTCTTAGTCGAGCTAGATGACCCAACAATCCAACCATATGGGGGGGTTTGGAATACTTCTGCTGTTTGCTTTACCTGTAAACAAATCCAACTAAAATGATTATATTGCATTTTTTCCGCCCACTTCAAACCTCTCCCTTAAGTAAGGCCATGGATGCGGGATGTCTTGCTGGTGGTCTGATGAATCGCCTCTGTCGATGTTATCTTCATTTTCAGTCCTGTCGCTGACTGTACTAGCGTTACTCTTGGACATTATGCCGTTAGACCTTTCTCCCTTAAAGAGCAACTTGCAGGTTTTTATTTTTACTAGATTTATGCTTAACCTTGCCTGAAAATTACAATTAAAAAAGTTAATGCAGGATTTGATATGTTTTACGAGACATAAGGGCAGGAATTCAGAGGGAAAGAGACGTTTTGAGCTCTGCTACTAAAAACTGCTTTTTTTTTAACGTCATATTACGTCACATGGGGGAGCAACTTTCTCGGACTCCTTTTCTGCCCAATCCGCGGTAGTAGTGGTTTGAGCGGTTGTGATTTAGTGAGCTGGTATTTTTTCGGTAATTTTACATTGCATTTCACCATTTGTAATCATGGTGAGCTTGTGTTTGTACAGGTTGCACAAACTCAAGCCTGTCAGTGTCAGGACTTCGAGTCCACAGTTTCCCTAACAGGAAAAGGACCGGAGCTAGCGTTCGTTCCTGGGTGCGTTGTGCGAGGTGCGTAGCACATACAGTACTCTCCACAGCTGAAGCCTATCAAACAAAACGTTTATCAGGAAACCGTATTACATCTCTCTCCCTCCCTTCGCTGCTCTCTCTCTCTCCCCCCCATTCGTTCCTCTCTCTCTCCCCCCCTTCGCTCCTCTCTCTCTCCCCCCCTTCGCTCCTCTCTCTCTCCCCTCCGGTACACAGCACCGGCACCGTAGACGTAGTGTGGAGTTGCATTAGATAACGCAAGATACGGCTGATACTTGCGCATTAGTTTCTGTTATGGATCAGGATCAACAGTCCTGCCAGTAACGTTACTATATTATCAATACTACTTTAGTTATAGCCTGATATATGATAGCTAACTTTACAATGTTGTGATGTGACGTTAGCTAACATTAACTGTAGCTAACGCCGGTCACTCACCAAGACAGCTGCCCTGTTCTCCACTGGTTCTCCTCACACCACAGCTCCATTTCTCTCCGATGGCCGTTATTTCTTCTAATCCTTGGCTCCTGGTCTCTTGGACGCATAGCAGGCTCATAATTATAATCATATGCATTCGAATATGTTCAACCTCTTCGGTGTCAAAACTAGCATTGTGATCCATGTTTATTCATACGTTAGACTGGCCGCTCTCCCCCATGTTACGTCACACGCGGGAGGTCACGTGGGGAGGCTTTTTTTATGCGGAAGTAAAAATGTCTTGCAAAAAAGACGCCAGATGTCACTGTAGTGTATATTTATGTATATTTTTGGGAAAATCTAGTGTATTCATCATTTTCCTACACATTTATTCACTGGTGTGTCTAACCTGCAAGTTGCTCTTTAACGTCTCAAAATATCAATAATTGGTAATTCACCTCACATGCATTAAAAAGTAACAAGCCTGTTTTGAAAATGTAGGAAGTAGAAAGTAAAAAGTCGTCAGAAAAATAAATACTTAAGTAAAGTACAGATACCTGAAAAATCTACTTAAGTATAGTAACAAAGTATTTCTACTTCGTTAACTACCCACCTCTGGATAGGGCCGTGGGCGTAAAGCCAGCCCACATTTCCGATATTATGTAATATCGGCAGCAAATCTGGATCAGCTCCGTTGTTCCCCTGTTTTTAGAGATTTGGGTAAGGAGGAAAAGAGAGAGGGTTGTATTTTCTGACACTTTATGAGTTCCCTTACACACCGGGGACACATATTTATGTATAAAATACATCAAAAAGTGCATTTTGCATGATAGGAGACCTTTAAGATTTAGTCAAACTATCTCTTCTGTTGGTTACTGGCTTGGTTGGGTTGGACTAAGGTCATGGTTAAAAAAACAGTTTGGTTGCGGTGACAAATGTGGCTCAATAACAATGTCATGCTTGTAATTTATCTTATTGTCAAAAACAATATATAACTTTGGCTCACAACATAAGATGTTGTTCACTAAAAATAAAATAGAGTTTATAGGTTAAAAGTGATACAATCTTGTTGACTTATTGCTTATGTTACCTTCTTAACAGGCTCAGTTTAGAGAAAGATTTAAATCCTACTGATCGGAGTGAAACATTATCATAATGCTAATGACCAAAACTAGATCTTGTTTATAAAATACAAAACGTAATATTTGAAGGCTGTGTGGAATTCAGTAGCCTCCATATGCTATTGTTAGAGTGATAATGATTGCCTGTTTACAAAAAAGCTCATGGTAAACAGATTAAAACCATGAATTAATAATGAAATGATCTTTTTATACTCAATTATGTTACAGAAACAAGCCATGTCTCTTCAAGCCTGAAGAACTGTGGCGGTTTTGTGTGTAGAAACAACCTCCACTGTTGTAAAGTGCTGTGGCCTCAAGTATGGCTGTCAGAGCAGTCACCTTTTTTTGGGATTCATTTTTGATTTAAAGATCTTCAGACATTGCAAATAAAGAAAATGCTTTTACAACATAACATTAAAGTGTGTGCATTTGATGTATAGCTGGAGCTGTTTCATATTCAGTTGAAGGTCCATCAGCTTGGTCTTGATCTATTGTTACGTTTTGCAATGGTGCCAGCAAATAATATCATAAATCATCTTTACAGACAGGGCTTTAGGTGAATAATGAGTCAAAACAATACACCGAGGTACGAGAGAATCCCATTTTCCAAAGCTGATATTTCTTGAGAGGAGGAGAAGGTCTGTTGGGATGTCTGCACACACAGAGAGATGAAGAAGGGAGGGCGGCAGGAAATAATTGTCACTTTTAGTTCTGTCGGAGCAGAGAGAACAGAGTGTCAGCGCTAACAGTCTGATCGGCACATGAGACAAAATGTACAATTGCCTTTCTGGCAGCTATGCTCTGTTTCCATGACAGGGTCCTGTAATGTACCTCACACACAGACACACACACACTTACACACTTACACAAATGTATATCTAGGCCCTGGATATGAGACGTGTGAATACATGATTGTTACGCGTACATTCAGAATTGCAGTGTGCCAGGGGCGGCGCCAGGGGGTAGCTTGGAGTTGCTATAGCAACTCCAACAATTGGCCTAGCAACGGCTTAGCAACCCCATTGTTTTGTTATGAAAATGTATCTATATTTATACACATTCTCGCGAGATCTATCAGGGGTCGTTGTTTGCTCCCATCGCTCTAAACGCTCGAGTTTCACCCATGGTTTCACCACGGCTGCCAGCTGTGTTTACAGTCTATGGTTTACTCTCATCATTCAAACAAGACGCGCTGGCTCGGGAGCTACAACTACAACAAAATGAACATATTTTACCGTGATTAAATTGTAATACACGTTTCTAAATGATGCCGAAGTAACAACATACTGATACCGGTTAGTAAAAACCATGAATTAATGCTTGACAAGTCTGCAGACAGACGACAGGCAAAAACACTTTTAAAATGCTTGTTTTCTGAATGAAGATCGGGGGGGTATACTACGAAGCAGGATTTTCGCTTAGCCGGCTAAATTCAGGGAAAACTCCGGCTTTCCGGTCCTACGAAGCTGGTTCTCTTTTTAGCAGGCTAGATCTCCATGGTAACTTATGCTTAGCGGCTAACCTGGTCGGGACCAGGTTAGGTTGCAGGCTAAGAGCTCAACTCAGTGAAAGCACTGCCTGCTGACCAATCAGAGCTCAGTGTGCGGAGTTTAAAGCGATCAAGTCATATTACAGGAGAAAGGAAATACAGAAAAGCTGCCGTCGCAGGAAAGACGGCTGGCAAAAATCACCGACTGTGTGAACGTGAACATTAATAGAATATCACCTCCCATCTTCAGAGCAATCTGACTATTATAACATTAGCGTTAAGAAAGCTTACTTAAATATCTGCCACAACATAAGTAACCGGAGTAACATTAAGTACATCGTATCATATTTCTTTATCTGAGTCAGCTGAGCCGTATCTGGCTGTGCAACACTCACAGTGTCACATACTGTATTCAGAAGTATTATTTTAAGCAACACATTAAGTTGGCAAAACACTCGAGACAAATGTAATTAAAGTCAGATCGTGTTTTAGACGGGGCAGTGATATCAACCTGTTAATGTACGCATTCAAACACTTTTTCTTTTACCAGCTGTATTCACCTTGCAGGTACAGACAGCTATGTGGCTTTTATCCTGGATAAAGTGTTTAAGTCATGGATGTTTAAAGTTTTACTTCTTCATATGTCTAATATTAAAGTTGACTTTTCATTCAGGAAGTATGACGCTGCGCTGTCAGTACGCTTCTCCATGTTTGTGATTGGTCGAATGCTCCAAATACCATCCCTTTCATGTGAACGCGCACCTAACTAGATAGGACACGGCTGGCTTGAGCGATCCACTTGATAACCAGCGTCGTAGTACCGTTTAGCGAGAGCGCGTATGTTTTGGATTAGGCTAACCGGCTAACTCAAACATATCCAGGTTAGGTTGAACCAGCTTCGTAGTATAGGCCCCGGGTCGACCAGGCTAAGCTAACGTTGTATATAGGCCTACTCCGTTCACACTCACAACAACGGCCTACAGACATAAATAAACCAGCGACTGTATTCGCCATGACACAGACAGTCTGTGGTTTGTACTTGTTTAACTTTTGTCCAGTTTCTGAACAGATATGAGGAGATGTGAGCTCTGTGTGCTAACTGTTAACAGCTAACGGCTGATGTTTTCTGGTTGAACGTCAGTGGCAGGCTGAGATCCTCACCACTGCTGTGTGTGTGTGTGTGTGTGTGTGTGTGTGTGTGGGGCAGCGCTGTGTGCTTATTCTGATTAGGCTGGGCCTAATCAGAATAATTTCAAGTCCAGATGCAATGTTGTTTGCATAAGTAGGCTATATTTTTGGTTTTGTTTATTTAATAAGTTAATTTCAAGACAACTTTGGGAATTTTGTTTGTTTGTTGTTTAAATAGATTTTGAAAGTGGAGAGAGAGAGAGAGGGGAGAGAGAGAGAGAGAGAGAGAGAGCGAGAGAGAGAGAGAGAGAGAGAGAGAGAGAGAGAGAGAGAGAGAGAGAGAGAGAGAGAGAGAGAGAAGCAGCACTGTCTGCTTAGTTGCAATACTGTAGCTTATGCAATTTAGGCCTATACATTGTTTATGTGCCAGTGTGTCCATGGTTTTGAGTCTGTGTGTGTGTTGAGCGCAGCGACGTCTGCTTTTTGCAGTACAGTAACTAAAGTAGGACTAAGCATACCGGTAGTTTCTGTGGACCTGTCTGCCCGTTTTGTGAATGCACTGCGCGCTTGTGTGGCATTGTTTGGGATGACCTAATTAAAATAGCGTCCCCCCAGTAAAAAAATCCCCACTACACCACTGGTTCTGGATAGGATGGAATGTGCTTCCTAGACATGGCCTGGATGTGACCGTGGTGGAGAGCAACTTCCCCAGCTCTTCCACATGCTTTCACCAGCTGAAACTTCCAGGACATTACAAAGAGTACTGTATGTTTGAAAGGGACATTCTTGCTGCTATTTGGAGCACTGAAACTGGGTTCGGGATGGTCTGAAGAGACGGACACACCTTAGTACTAGATTTGTTGTCTTTTGTTTGGCCGGCCAAAAATGTATGTTTTCAGAGAGGAAAAAAAACTCAGTTAATGCCTATACTCCGGCCAGTTTGTGTAACACTGAAAATATATAAAGATAAACATGCTTTCCTTGTTATTGCACATAACAAAGAAAGCATGTTTATCTTTATATATTTTCAAAGTTTTAAATTGATATTCGTTACAAAATGTTCATTAACTGTAACAAATGTATATTTCTTGATGCATTACAGTAAGTGTTGATTCACAACAAGCATATGGTTCAGTGCAACACATGTTTCAAATGACTACTGAACGTAACTTCATTACCATCTAATTTTTATTGTATTAAAATCGAAATATACTGAATCTTGGTACCAGCGTCTTCATGTAACTCAGTCAAATATTGTCACCTAATCGTCCTAGTCGAAACTTTAAAAGACTACATTTCCCACAGCAACAGACTTTTGATACACACACACATTTGCTGTAGCATTTCAGTCAATAAGCCCACAGTTTGTACATAGACATTCCACACATTGGACAGAGGGCCATCAGGGTCTGGAAGTCTTTCCACTTCCTGGTCAGTCAGTGAACGTTGCAGCTGAACTTCAGAAACCATAACATGAGGCAGGCGATGAGCACATGGTCCAGTCCAGTCAACTCCAAACTCAATGTCAACCTGCAATTGCAAGAGCTAAAGTTAGAGTCAACCAAAATCAAAGTTTTAATATATTTGTCAGTTAATTCATTTTATATAACCTAACGTTTTGTATCATCTCCTGGAATTCCTGATTAATGTCTCATGAACAGCTGACATCAATCAAATCATTAGAGAGCAGAAAGCCCTGATGTATCATTATCTTCCTTAACCGCTTGTTCTGGTTGATCACAGCATTTTAGGAATACCTCATAGAAGTGTTTAAAGTGCCGATGATATGCAGAATAAAATAATTCCATCACATTCAGTTTCCTCGACAACAGGCCACTATTTGTTACATTGTGCAACTATACTCACTTGTATTATTTGTTTTAAACAGTTTGTGTAATGACAGAAAAAGTGGGTATTAGTGTTCACATGGTCGCATGCAGGAAAGTAAAGTCAAAGTCAAAATAAAACTATTGAATACAATCAAACCTGTATAGGTTCCTGCTGGGCCTCACGCTCATGGCGAGTCCACAGTTGCAGTGGGGACCGGTTTCCCTCAGTGCTTAGTCTGTGGCAGTTCCAGCCTTGCTGGAAAAACTGCAGGTGCTTCTGTATGTGGGGCACAAAGCACCAGTGCAGAGCATAGAGATGCACTTCACAGTCAGGATTGAGAAGGCCTTCTCTCTCTAGGTTGAAAAACATTGTGTAGAAGAGATCCAGCACTCCCATATAAACGTCTCTCCAGAGCCTTTCTATCCTTTTGAGGAAAAAGGAAGGAAAATATTTAGTCTGTTAAGTGAACAAAAAAAAATAACTTACAAATATCACCTTTCACCTACCATAAATGGTAAGTACATTTAGAATTGAATTACATTAATTAGAAGCTAAGTATTAACATTTTTGCCGATTTCAATAGGAAAATGTTCCTGATTAAGTGGCAAGTGCACAATAATGCCTCTGGAAAAAAGCTGGAAATTGGATTTAGCAAACAACATTTTGCTTGAGCAAAGTTCATCAAACTTGGGAGAGGTTTTTATACTGTAAGCTTTGTTGAAACTGGATCAGGAAATATATCAGCTGAACATACTATGGATGTATAAAAAAAGACGGACTAATGCCATATTTATGCCACATTAACTGTTGTTGTTCAATATTAATGTAAGGTTCTCTTGACTGGAAAATACATTCAAAATCCAAGTTCCAACAGTAATTTGCCCGGTCATGCAACGTGCTGGGACTTCCACTAAATAGATGTTTGAAAAATATTGTTATCCTTCTTGTCAAATTATACAGTTGGTGTCATAATTATAGTGTTTGTATTATAGAAATATAACTTTTTTTATTTCTATGGTTTTATCTCACAGAGGAAGACGAACACAAATAAAATTTATAATAGCTAAAGACATATAGTTGACATTGCAATCTTTACCAAAGACTTAATTTGATAAAAGTTTGACTTGAAGTTTAAGGTACCTTTGATTATGGACACTCCTGCCAGCAATGTGTGAATTCCTGTTCTCTCCTCGGTTTGCCACCATGTAGCGTGCAACGTCAACATTTTCTCCACCTTTATCTGACCTCACACGTGATGGCACACCGTAGACATTGGCGGCTTCCAAAAAGCTTCTTAAAACTGTTGCTGCCCGATTGTTGGTGGCAGCACTCAAGTACACGATGAGACGACTAAAGCCGTCAATACCACCATGCACAACAAAACGCCACCTAAAGGGATATGTATAGGCACACATTAAGGTCAATCCACTAATGTATGTACAGACATTTACACATTTAAAAAGGTGCCTTATCCTACTAAAAGTTATAATTACAAAACATAAATCATCTTAATTTTGATAGTAAAAGTAATTTGCATGCAGAGGAATTTGGTGCAATTAATCATTTGATACATTTCATTTATATTTCTTCTTGCAGTGTTTTAACTTGTTTTTATGTCTACAGAATATTGTATGTTGCATTGTTAGAGGAGACTGAGACTTCAGATTTTCATAACCAACCAATAAAAAAAGCTATCATGCATATGACAATAAAGCCTTTGAATCTTGAAGTCTGGTTTGCATTGAAGCTGATTGATTATAAGAACACTTTAGATGGGCCCATCTTTTGTAACTGTAGTGAAGTGGATGTTTGAGCAATGCTTGAGTGTTAATGATTATACTATACCTAATCAGTTTGTGATTTCCGTC
Organism: Gymnodraco acuticeps; assembly: GCF_902827175.1. Lineage (NCBI taxonomy): Eukaryota > Metazoa > Chordata > Actinopteri > Perciformes > Bathydraconidae > Gymnodraco > Gymnodraco acuticeps. The sequence goes on along the minus strand of NW_022990621.1, from coordinate 640,763 downwards.
GATGTGCCATAAACTGTTCGGTGCTGGTACAAAGTACTTCCTACGCCTTCTTGGGTTCAGCTGCAGAGTGCGAATCAAAACTCCACCTGGATCAACACGCCGCATGGATTCCTGGACACGCTGTCCTGTTATATTCGGGGAAATGCAGAGATATGGTGTACTGCAAGTAACATAATGAAAAGTAAAGCATTCCTAAATATGCCAGAATAATGTGATTCATTATCAAGTAGTAAAAAAAAAACACTGCATGGAGGATTATTATAATAATAACAATCCCTTACTTTGTATGCGTGTCCCTCGTGCATTCAGGTACCCCACCATCATTTTGTATCCAGAGTTGGGATGATGCTGTAGAATTTGGGTAACAGTTTCATCCAAACTGTTGCCATCTAACAGAGTTAATAGATCTTGGACCCTGATCATCAAAAATAACGAAACAATAGTAAGTCACAATAAACAATAGTCACCTTTTGCACTGTAGCCTACAATCAAAACACATCAGAATGAGTGTGTTGCTCTGTACTAACCTGCATTGAAAGATTTAGGTGTCATCTGAAACAAATGAGCTGGTCTCTTAAACCTCATTACTATTATTAGGCCTACATCATGTCTGAGGGAATGGTACCTTTGCTTTGTGTACAAAGCATGTGTGTATCTTTGCCCCGACACATGTCTATCTGATGTATTGGTTTCAACATATAAATTGCCTATTACCATTTTAATAAATATGTAAACAATCTATAAACAAGTAGGCTAATTTGGATGGAGAAAATGTAGGCTAATGAAACGTTATCATTACTAAACACAAGTTAATGCGTCTAACAAATGTGTACACTGATATAGCCTACTACGCCAAAACAATAAAAGTAAGGAAATCCAGACAAAAAACGTGAAAGAATGCGGATTAAACCTACCGTATCCCGTTCTGTGTCATCCTCCGACGAATTGTTCTTTCGCACACCCCGAACACCTGCGCGATGTCCCCAGCGGTGTGGCCCCAACGAAGATGTGCTTCAATAACGTTTAGGGGCAACATGTAAGATGGACGCCCAAGGGTCGCCTCCTCTGTTTCCGAGAGGATTTCAAGTTGGCGGGCAACCTCTTGAAGACTCTCAAACACAGCTGGGTTAACATCCACATCCATGTCGAGCTGAGCCAAGTCCTCTATACATCGTTCCACACGAAACTGGACATAGTCTTTTGGTTCTCCGTTCTCTAAATGGTCCGCTAATGATCGTAAATGATCTCCAATGGCTCTTAAATCAATATCCATAAATAAACCTTACAACTGTGGATAAACCATGGATGTATAAAGATAAGGGCTAAACAGTAAAGCTCCTGCATTCGAATCAGCGCGGTTATCCAGGCGTTAGTAGTAGAGCCCTCTGCCAGAAATGATCACACACTCCTGTAACCAATCCTGCTTCAGACTGAGGTTAGGACCGCCCACCTCATTAGCATACGGACACATAAATACATAAATAAATAAATGTATGTCGCGTAAATGTAGAAATAAATGAAAGATATATAATAACGTGTGTTCTGTTTTATTTTCGACTTTTATTTATTTATTTATACATTGATGTATTTATTTCCATATTTATTTATGCATTTATTCTTTTATTTATTTATTTGTGTATTCATTTCAACATTTATTTATTTCTGTATTTATTTCGTCAATTATTTATTCCTGTATTTATTTACGTATTTATTTATTTATTCCTGTATTTCTTCATACATTTATTTATTTATACTTAAGTCATGTTCCGTCCTCCATAGGCCACAGCCACGCCTTACAGAACCAATCAACGCAATCAATAGTATAACACTCATGACTTTTCCCCACACTCGAACACAACTCCTACCGTCTCGTACTCCCTCCACACACACCGGAAAACGCACACACACACACCTGGAAGGGGCGGTCTCTCCCTAACTCCCACCAACAAAATTGCCTAAATAACTTTACAAATGTACTAAAATTGTGCACATCTGATAACTGAAATAACTATACTTGGACACGCTACAATATTATCCTTAATATTTATATTAAAAACATTCCTTTGACACTTATAACATTACTTTGTAAGGTAAGCACAACCAAAATAAGTTTGTAAAAGCAGAATTTGAACACTGTTTCTGTGCTCCTACAATATTTTTACCATTACACCCTGAGGAGCGTACAAGTACACAATAGCGCTCGTTCACCGTTTCAACTGGCATGCTGTGGCATTTAACCTCATCATCATCACACACACACACACACACACACACACACACACACACACACACACACACACACACACACACACACACACACACACACACACACACACACACACACACACACACACACACACACACACACACACACACACACACACACACACACACACACACACACACACACACACACACACACCTTGCGTTTTGAAGACTGATACATCCGAAATGGATGAACACACTTTGCAGCCCAGTTTCCCAGCTTTGCAGTCTATCCACGGGTAGCCTCTTGTTTCCTCCGCCACATCTCCTCCGTCCATACCTCTGGGAAAGCTGAGCTTGAGCTAGTAGCAAGGGCAACGTTGCTAGCATAGCTAACGTTAACGTTAGTGCTAGCATTATCCACGTCTTTAGGCGGCTCTTCTGGTGATGTAGGAGGCTACTAGTAGCAGCTTCACTTGTAGCTTCGGTGCTGCTAGCCTCTTTCTTTTTGTGAATGATATTCTTTTTAGAAAATAAGTCAAGTATAGAATGTTTGCCTGCCATTGTAGAGCTTTCTCGTTGGCGTTCTTGAGGGAAAGAGCTGCCGCCAAATCACTGACACACCCCCAGCTCGCCGCGGGGTCACGACCGTGATGACGAATCATCATTTTTTAAGGAAATCGTTTTTGTTTTTTTATTATAATTACTGTGAAATGTATTATGTTTTTGTCATTATTACAACACATACACACTTGCAACTGATAACACTGGCAATGATTTTATATTTATTAGACTATTAAAAAAAAGATCATGTTCCAAATAAGTGGGGGTACGGCGTACCCCCGCGTCCAACGCCCACTACACCACTGTCCAGAACTGCACAAGTTTCCCAAGGATAACGGGAGATGCTTTATAAAACAGAGAATAAATTCATTTTATTATAATTGCTTTCAGTTAATAGTTAAATAACAATAATGTTACTTAAATTACGCCTTGGATTGTTACTGTAGCTTTAAAGATAAAAACAGAGGAAGCGCAGCTTTCGTTATAATAATTACAAACTTTCAGTAAACAAAGCTTGAAGACGTTGTTTTACCCATCTCAATAAATGTGCGCAGGAATCCTGTGAGCCTACAGGAATCCTCCAAAGAGACTTCACTGTCTTCATCCTCATCCTGTGTGGGCCAGTTTATCTTCTCCAACACCATCTGACAGATTTCGTTTTGAAAGGAGCCCAGTGAAAGCACAATAATAAACAGAACATACAAGAAACTGCAGGTTTTGCTGTGGAGCAGAGTAGTCTAAAGATACAGTTGTTCTATTGGTTTAGCTCCTTTTAAGCAGCAAGTAGCATCATTTCATTTCAAAATATGTTTGCGTAGGTGAATGTTTGTTTTAATAAACTTAAAGCAATGTAGGTCTGAGAGTAGTAAATAAACCCAATTTCTAACTCCTGTGAGTTAGGAGGAAGGATTTGACTGAGCAGCATGAGATCACTTACCCGTGGTGTGCACTGCAAATCAGATGCTCTTGGAAAGAGAAGGGGAATCGTGTCTTTCCTCTCCGTCAGCAGAGGCCAGATCAGTGTCTCTTTTAAACCCCTTCGTAACTGCTTGACTTGTCTGGAGGTTCTTCCAAGGACCTGCACAATATTTGCATCACAGTAGAAAAGCAAAGCAGCCTGATTGATCTAATAGCCCAATAAGCATGTTTTAATACACTATTAACATCCAAATATGTATTTAACAAAAAAGCTCAAATGTGATATGCCAAAATGAGGTCCTACTTCAAAACTTCAACTCTGATTAGTCAGTCTGATTCATATGACCTGTTAAGAATACTCACAGCATGGAGGATCAGTTTATCAAATAGCCATCTCCTGTTGTCACATGTGACTAGAGGCAAATCCCAGGACAGTGCCAACTCATTGATGAGCTTTTTTTCTTCTGATGATAACTCTGCTGTTCCCTCCAGCTAATAATGGCAAGTAGAATGAATTTGATAAGAATCGTTAATTTCTCAATACTTGTATAAACATTCAACTTTGATACAACATAAGAAGTTTAACTTATAATCAGCATGTTAGTAGTTGGTAACCTGTAAAAGCTATGTTTTGTCAAAAAACATCTTATAGGAGGACATCTGTAAGTGTTCTAATAATATTTAATATATCAGTGCATGGTGTTTTATAATGCTTCAGTAACCCCTGCTGGTGCAAAGTGTAGCCACTTGATGTTAACAGTATCTGAAAGTAGATCAGCTAAATAAATAATATCCAAAGGATGAATAATAAAATAGGTTAGAAAAAAATTGAACATACCAACTTGATTGTCTCACGGATATCAAGGTCAACACAGTCCCTAATATCTATTGTGGCTTCTTCCGGGGATCCACCAAAGAGCACATGCAGGACAGCTGGGCTCAGTCCACCTAGGCATGGCCCATCATGGAGGAATGAATGTCCAATCATTCGGCCAGCAACAACAAAGAAGTCACTCTCCAAAAGGAGATGAGAAGTGGAGGGAATCAGATGATCTTGTTCTCCTTCAAAAAGAAGAGTTCCTCCAGGCACTGCAAATATAGGAAAACAGTCAAAGTAAATTGATAGTAAAGTAAAGGACATAGATATTCAACTATCACAAAGCATTAGTAAAGGAATGATCAAACCGCCACTGGATACTGGTTGATCCTGTAGAAACCTACATGTTCACAGCAGCTACAATCACATCAGGTTTTAGGAATACATTTTGTTTTCTGGGGTTAAGGGACAGATCTGTTTTCAGCCTGGAACTGGTACAAAAACACACATAACTTAGTGGCTGAGACCCAGCGATCAGCCATAGTAAATATTTACTTACCAAACTTCATCTCAAAACCAGCCTGAAGTTTTGACATGATGGTTGCAAAGAAATGCCGAGTCACACCATCACCAATGGCTGGATCTCCTTCAAAATGTAAACACACACTACAGACATCAGTTTAACGAAAATATGGTTTGTTCATTTTTTTATCTTGGATTTTGTTTGTAACCGAATTACCCTTAAGTGTGCATGTCAAGGGGCAAGCCCACTCAACATTTGCCTTCTTATAAAAAGTAAGGACTGCTCTTTCCCTTTCCTCTGCACTGTCTCCAAGATCCATAGTAAGACACAAGGATTTTCCAGTTGCATGCTGGCTTAAAATGTCTTCTTTAAACATCTTTGCTGCCTCTGTGGGATCTGGCGCTATTCTCCAATCTAAAAATAGTTTAAAAGGTTTCCAAATTCATATTGGATCAAGTGAAATGTAGAGAGCAACAACTTATTGCAATACATGATGTACTTAATAAAGGATGTTACACACCAGAGAAGCCACTTTCCTCAGTGGGATCGATGTCAACTACCTCAGGAGAAGGCAACATTTCCTGAGGTGGCACCAAGTGTCTTGTGTTCCTGGCCCTTGTTGTCTCATTTCCCTGTGCTCCTGTGAACGTGCTTTCAAATCTAACTTGACTTCCGGAGGCCCTTTCAGTTGTCAACTCAATCTGTACCTCACCGCTGCTCTGTGATGGTCTAGTGTAAAAAGAGGTAATTTCTGTTACTTGGTCTAGTATACTTTACATTACATATCACACTCTAGAAAAAGATGGGCTTATAAATAGAATGACAAGTAAACCAAATGTAACTTTTCCTCAAAACCAACATCCAGAATGTATATCTTTCATATTTAAATGTATTATAGAGGACAGCAGAATATGGCGTAACAGAGGGATTGTTGGAACAAAAAGTACTAATATCTGGCCCCATAATTATAAAACCTCAGATGTGCTGATATGTCAAAAATATTTGACATCCATTTGCAGCATCCCACAGCCTTATGCTTATTGGTTATTGTGTGTCTACACATGCAGTTGCAGTGTGCCTGGCGAATGTGATGTTTAGTTCTGTAGAGAGTAATACCTCGTGCAGTTATTGCTGTGATCCTTGATTCTGGAAAAGGGGAACTCCTCTCCACAGATGACACATTTCTGATTTGGTCCAATTAACACTTTGTCGCCTTCTGATCGACATGCCTGTAAACAAAATAGTTTTAAACTACATCACAAGCGAACAATTATGTTACTGTAAGTCACAGATTCCACTTTAATATTGTGACACCACTATAGAAGTGAGGAACTTACAGGGTCCAAATTCAGGGTTCTTTGCATTGGTCTAATGAAAACCGTAGAATGGCCAATCTGGGTCTGAGGGTCCTTCAAATATCTGACATAGTAACCCTCATTGGGACAGGGGATCACAATCAAGTGGCGACTTCTCGTAGTGCCAGATATTTTTAGCAACTCGAAACCGCCACCGTTCCGCAGTTTTGGATAGGCATCCATCAAGAATTAGAGGAATTCATTTGAATCTGTATGGCTGCCTAGAAATAGATGATACACATAAGAGATCTAACATAAAGATAATGTTATGATTGTAAGGGTAACTCAATATATTTATATATCACAAATGTACATTTACCATAAAAAATAGACAGAAAAGGAAAGAGCGATTGATAATCGTCATTCTAATGACTGACAGACCTTTAAATGTGAGCCGTTTTTCCCCTAAGCCAGCAGCAGCGAGTCTTTCTTTGGCGTATCGGTTGGGGACTAAGGCTGCATTCTTGTCCTCAAGGCAACAGAATAAATGGGTATAAGAATGCAGGTGTGCAGGACCAGAAAGGGTTTGCCGCCCTGCCGTCCTCCTCCCTCCCATGTAGGGGCCAAACAGTCTTGAAACTTCGGCTAGGATCAAGTTAAGAAGATAAGCAATATTGAGTGCAAGGAAATAATGATTCAACGAGAATCCAGGGGGGAAATGTTGGTTAGCGTTAGCATCACACACTATAAATATAATGATCCCTTCAAGCTGGTGGACAGAAACTGAATCAAATAACTTGTCATTGGCGATATAAACTTAGTAAACTGATCGGATTTGCATTAAAAATAGTTTGATGCAAAGACCTACCGTCCACTGGGTGTCTGGGAGTCCCGTTATGTAACGGATGAGGAGGAGGAGACGAAACTGGCGCGTTAGCGGTCCTTGGTGCTGCACAAAACATAACATAGCGCCACATTGGGTACAAAACTGTACATTGGCATTTTAACACACAGATCAGTTTTTTTACATTGTCATATCAGTCTTACACTAGACCAAAACATGAGTCACTTACAGTTTTCAAGCTGGTTAGCCGCATCCCGCAGAAGGTCTGCCAGCGCCCTTCCAGCCGAAGCCATTATTAGCGAGTTGCCGACAATGTACACAGAATGTACAGATGTGACTTGCCACGAATCTATTGCTTCTGCCTGGCTCCAACAATTGGCGAATCCTGCTTCAGACTGAGGTTAGGACCGCCCACCTCATTAGCATACGGACACATAAATACATAAATAAATAAATGTATGTCGCGTAAATGTAGAAATAAATGAAAGATATATAATAACGTGTGTTCTGTTTTATTTTCGACTTTTATTTATTTATTTATACATTGATGTATTTATTTCCATATTTATTTATGCATTTATTTATGCATTTATTCTTTTATTTATTTATTTGTGTATTCATTTCAACATTTATTTATTTCTGTATTTATTTCGTCCTTTATTCCTGTATTTATTCCTGTATTTATTTATTTATTTACGTATTTATTTATTTATTCCTGTATTTCTTCATACATTTATTTATTTATACTTAAGTCATGTTCCGTCCTCCATAGTGGCCGTCAATACCAGAAAATAAAGAGAACGTTTTCGACATTGAAGGCTCGAGTGATGCTATGATCTTGAATAGCGGTGAACGCTACAATATGAACAGGCTTGTGCTTGGCCCACTGGTATTGTTTGTTTATTTATTTAGAAAATTAACTAGCAACGCCGTGCTGTCATATAGCAACTGCAAAGCTACTGCAGCAAAAAAATCCTGGCGCCGCCCATGCAGTGTGCAGATGTGTGTTTTGGCGGGAAAAGCATTGAATGTTAAGCTTGGACCAATGAGAACAGTACCTGTTTAAAGGAGGAACACACTACTTGCTGAAATGATGTGTGTGAGTGTGTGTAAGTGGGGTGTTAAGGGTCACGGAGGACAACAAGAACATATTTATTTACTAAGTGTTTAGCTCTCCCTGTCCCGTTTGCAATGTCAAAATAACTGTGGCCATTGACTGTCCTCTTTTAGTGGCACTGGTGACTTTTTAACCTGCGAGGTGTTGGGCTTATCTTATAAGGTTCGTACAGACAGATGCAGTTCCATTTAACACACAGTTGTGGTGAATGCTGACTGGCATTCATAAATGCACATTTCCCAATTTCAGTTGGTGTTGGTGAATCTTTCTCCAGGGGGGCTCTACCAAAATGTAAGCAAACGTATACACAGACCCAAAACATATGTCATATTACAGCCCAGGGCTAGCTCAAAGACACACAGCACTTGATACAGTCTATTATTTTAGTGCCTGTTTTTGTCAACCTCCTTATTATGCCTACAGATCCTATCCTGTAGCCGTCATTGGACAGCTGTGTTTACTTACCTAAACACGGCTAGTCGCATAGCATCATCCATGTGGACTCTAGTTTGTTCATGTTTTGTTCTGATATGTGCTTTAAGTCACTCGCATCTGTCTGGATCCATGCTGGGTCTGGTCCATAGACTGGTCTGATCCTGACATTTGAAAAAGGAGGCAGGGGAAGCCAAATATAGCACTGGTGTTGCTACAGGTAGTTAGCCTTCTTGCTAAACCAGCTCCTTTGAAAGCGTGTATAGAGGCTTTGCATATGACGTCACGTTACCCGTGAAGTCAGCGCAACGGCCATACTGGAGTACCAAAACAGACACCGTAATACGCCATACCTGTTCAATGTTTGTTTTTTACCGGACATACAATGGTTAACTTCTGTGCCATTGTTGGCTGCGGCAACAGAGGTGATCGAAACAGGGAGCCGAAGTCATTTTACAGGCTGCCGGCGGTTATTATAACACACACTGGGATTAGCACTCATTTATTGACGCTGAATAACGTTTATCAGGGAATGTTTAAATAACCACAGACACCAGAATATACGTAAGTGCTAGTTTTTTTGCGAGTCCAAGTACCGGTTCCCGACGTTCCGGTTTTAACCGGACTTGAACCGAAACTTTTTACAAGTCCAGTACCGGTTCGGCGTACCGGTACGCAGCACTACTTGCCTTACATCAGCATTGACTCTCCCAAAATGTATCATCATGTCATCCACATATAGGTGTCATGTCATGTCATATAGGTCATGGAAATGTAAAAAAAACAAATAAATACAAATAGATGGTCTGCCCTTCATAATAATAATTTTTTGTTCACAGCCAAACATAACAGTATCTTAGGATACTAAGAGAAACACACAAAACAAATACTTATTTCCCACTTGACGGTTAACGGAAAGAAACAAGACAACACCAAAACATCACATGTATAAGGAAAAGAAAAGTGCAACACCCTCATCTGAGTCCTACTGGAGAAGAAGGTGGAAAGCGACACATGATGATAATAACAATAACAACAATAACAATGGCAATGGGACCCGCAAATACAGAGGAGACATCACATCAAAGACATCAAAAACATGAAGGACCAGAGTACATAGACTTATTCACATTCTGCTTCATATAGTCCCATCTTTCTTAATGTATACAACTTCTTTAACTGAAAAATACATATACAATTCTTTAGATCCTTGTGTTGAGAATTCCACAATTGTACACCAACTACCGAAATACACATTTGTTTAAGAGTAGTCCTTGCATATGGATGCTTAAAATGTAATTTCCTTCTGTGGTCTTCCTTGTCTGATCCAAAAACAAACAACTGTTGTAAATATGCTGGTAACATTCTGCTTTGTGCATTACTGATAATGTCTGCAGCTCAGCTGTCTTTGAGTTTCAAGAGTCCTGACTTAAAAAACAGTCTGGTGTGTTCTCTTGAGTCAGCTTTATGAATTATTCTTACTGCCCTTTTCTGTAATATTGACAATGGCTTTATGTTGCTCATATACGTGTTGCCCCACACTTCTATACAATAAATGAAAAATGGCAAAATGAGTGAACAGTACAACATCCTCAATGCCTTGTAATCTAGCAAATACTTTGCCTTGTTTAGAACAGAAATATTCCTAGACACTTTGGTTTTAACATGTGCTATGTGTGATTTCCATGTCAGGTTTTCATCCAGCGTCACACCTAAGAATCGAAATTCAGAAACCCTTTCAATAAAAACTCCATCAATGGACAGTGAAATGTTTTCATCTTTTTTTCTATTAGCAAAAACCATAAACTTCGTTTTATTCAAATTTAGGGTTAACTTATTTTCATCAAACCATCTTTTAAGTTTGACCATTTCATGTCCAATACACTTTGCTAAAATGTTTAAGTCATCTCCTGAACAAAATAAATTTGTGTCGTCTGCAAACAACACAAATTGCAATAATGTTGACGTTTCCCATATGTCATTGATGTTCAAAATAAAAAGTTTAGGCCCTAAAACCGAGCCCTGCGGGACACCACATTCTATGTTCATACACTCCGATGTACTACCAGCAAATTCTACATATTGTTGTCTGTTATCTAAATAACTTTTTAACCAATCTAGAACTACTCCTCTCACTCCGTATCTATGTAAACACACAAGCTGGTTCTCTTTATCCTCTCCACCAGCAGAACAACACGGGGGGGATGCAGACAGGTAGGAGAAAGAGAGGTTACCTAGGAAACATTAACACTCACTGACCATTTGAGGTATGAAGTTTAATACATAACTGTTGCTGTGTATTCAGTGTTAGACCACTACATCCTAACATCTGCTTATGCTATGTGCATTATTAACTGTGCAGTGCTCATGTCACTTAGGATAATTACTGTTTCAAACAATAATCAGATGTTAGTCATACATATCATTATAAACACTACAACACCACTGCTAAACTGTAAAATACACATTCATGCATACAAATATTGTTGTTATTTTGTAGTACAATGTGCACATTTTTGTTAACATTATTTGGTTTATTTAAATATTTTTATCCATACATTATTTTTATTTGTGATTGTTTTTCGACTTTGATTAAAATTGTATTTTATCTTTAAATGTTCTTCTAAAAAGGAGCAATCGTCACAAAACTCAATATCCCCACCAGGATAACTGAAGTAGTCTGATTGTGAAATGTTCAAAGTAGCACTGGTTGACTCAAAATCAATTCTAAAGCGTTAATGTGTTTTACTGTGAACTATTATTGTGGGGAACATGTAATTACTTTATTGCACTTAATTATGACCTAAACCAAACCCTCCAATTTTTACAGCACCATGTAGTATTTGGTCATCCACTGGACTGAGTATAGACATGTCTGACAACACTGCATTAAGTCACCCTAATTAGAGTCTGTTACATCTACTCAAACCGGAATGACTAAGTGTGTGGCACCTTTTCAAGCGTGAAATTACTAGGTGGTGTAATACAGAAATTCAGTTTGAAAAAAGTGATGGACACAGAACATGGGCGAGGACTTACTGTTTTGCCTTGGAGAGACTGGGCAGTAATAGGCTGGACTGGGATCCCTGCAGGCATGGAGAGGTGAAGTCACGCCCATCTACTTCCAGACCATGGGACCCCGGAAGCGAAACATTTACATTGAATTCAATGGAGAGAGAACACGTATCTTTTGATGCCGTTTGAATTGTGCCACGAACTACACATATGATGTTTGTCAATCTTAAACAATCATTTCCATGTCAAAAAAGTCACATTTTGTCGTAAAACTGCTGAAATATAAGACTATGAAAAATACGCTACTACAAAGACTATAAATCCCAAATCCCATTCTGGGTCGCGTAAGTGATGTCACAGGCATGCTCGGTGATTTATAATAAGACTCGTAATTAAAGCGAAGAAGAAGAAGATCTCATAACTGATTTATTCCCTCCAATAAATTATAGATCGCTAAAAATAAATTCACTTTTACAAGATGCCTGTGTGCTTTGTACCAGGTTGTAGTCATAAAAGTGATCATACCACTTGCTCCTTCTATCGATTCCCGTCTGATGAAAGGACCAGGAGTCGCTGGATCAGACATATCAGGTAATATCATAGGTAATATACATGTTGTGCATGTTCATGTGCATAGTCAAGTTAGCTACCTAGCTAGTAGCGACAAGTAGCGAGCACGTTAGTTAGCATTACTTTACTTAGCCTTGTCATATAAACTATTTATATAACCATGTAATACAGTTATGTAGTAGTTCAGTAAAAGTAATTATTTATTTATATGTCTTAAATATCCTTTATTTTAGAGGGGCCTGAGACTTAACATGTTCATTGCCCAAAACTGCACTGTAGTTATTGTGCATGTGACAATAAGGCCTTAATATTAGGGCTGCACGATATCAGGAACACATAACACGATAACACTTGCTATATTTGAACAAAAATGTACACATGCAGCATTATTACTTTTCCAACAACATTGGATTTATTGTTTATTAGTTAAATATCATGTGTGTGTGTGTGTGTGTGTGTGTGTTTATATGTCCTCTCTACTGGCCAACACAGGGAGCATATGCTGAGTGTAGAAGTTTTCCAGGAGGAGGATATTTCCATGCCATGCAGGGTCTTTGGGGATGGGGATGATGATCGCCTCCTTCGTGGTCCACACAACAAAATAGCAGAGACTCCGGTCTGTGATGTGCAGCTGCCCTTGGACCTGGTGCCAGTATGGGTGATTCTCCTTGAGAACATAAGACCCACCCTCCTCACGGAGACAGAAGGATGGTAAGTCATGTGAAATCATCTTTACATACTAGAAAACTGTAGGAGCGGCAACTTGTTTTGAAATTGAATTTTTAATATCCGATAATAAAGTTGATCTGTTTTCTTTATTCTTCTCTCTTCCCAGCTCCATCCATCACCATTCTCTGTTCATCCGCGGAGAGAGGGCTTAGACCAGGGGTAGGCAAGTAAGTTTGGCCGTGGGCCAATTTTTTGCTGAGCCGCAAGATGGCGGGCCAGAACATAATCAAAGCCTAATTCAAGGAATTTATTTTGGTAAGAGGGCGCAGCGCCCCTGTTCCCCGGTTCAGAAAAAACTCTGATATCGCTGATAAGCCTCCCCATCAACACTCTGATGCACAGTCAGATCCGCTGATTGGTTCACTGATGATATAGGCGCCCAATCCAGAGCCTCTGGCTAGACCTGCCCAAAGGGAGGCTCGTCCTCTCTAGCCCCATTTCAGTCCCAAAGCCAGGGCTATTATCTGTATTTTAACAGACTTATCTTTTAAATTGAGGTGTATTTATTGTTCTCTTCAAAGTTTATTTTTCTCTGAAATTGTAGGGAGGATGGTCCTCCCTTTCCTCAATGGACGAGTCTCCACTGAGTAAAGTAACTAGCAGTGTTATTTAACATACTTTTATTCTGATAAGTATTGTCAAGTTCTCTGGGTTTTTGGCATTTATTTGAGTGTTTGCCCACATTTGAGAGGCTTGAGGGACAACTGGAATCCTTTTCCCTTTTCTTTATTTCAACTTTTCAAGGACACACTAGGATTCTTTCAGGTTGAAAACCTTTAAAAAATACCAAAGGACAAAACAAATCAATTACAGCAGTTTTGCTTTGCAATTTCATATATTATAGCCTACATTAATCAATAACCAAGTATTGTACTCAAACTCAATGTATTTAATAGTTAAATAAGTACTTTAATTGACCTGGTTCCCCCCAACCACACATTTGCCATATGTGACCCGCTCTATCGAAATCAGTCGGAAGTCGCAACGGCTCATTTCAAAATAAACGTGGATTTGCGTAAAAAAATAGTTTTTCGGGGTTCGGGTGTTTTGTTTGATTTTAAATAAACAAAGTCTTGGCTTTCAGAATATGACATTTTTATTTCCAAAATCACACGATAAATACATGTTTGAAGCTTGTAAAGGGAAGATGACAGCTCTCCCTCCACTCTGCTCTTCCACAGCGCCGCTTCCCCTCCCTCCGCTGACATTATGAATGTAAGCAGATATGTCGGGACAGAATTTATTTTACCGGACACATTTGAAACTTACCGGTCATGTTTCAATAATAATAATAAGAATTGTGTAGCAGAGTTTCCGTTAGCAGGTAATTACCGGACTAGGACCGGATATGCTGATGTTTAAAACTCAGTTAATGGGGCTCATTTTTATATTGCTTCAGTTTATAATCGTTACAGATCAAAAAGTTCAGATTCATTTTTCAATAAATGATTCCACAAACAACAAACAACATAATTATTACATTCAAACAAACTACTTGTAGTAGATGAAGTACATTATTCAAAAGTTTACAATAACTTTGAATAATAACACGGGAGAAACGGATCCTCTCTTTTCCCCTCTCCCTCTCTCTCCTGACAGCCCGTCAGTTTCTCATGCAGCTCGCTAAACAGTGGGCGGGGCTTCAGGTGATCATGCAGAGCTGCGTGTCTCCATCAGACTCAGCAGCTGATCTGATTTCTCTCTCGGGTCCGGTTACACTTCACTCGCGTTTATGTCCATATCGATCAGATCCAGCTCTCCTGATCGGCCTTTATAGAGAGCACCGATCAAACTATTAAGAGTGAATATCGGCCAATAATGACCGGCGGCCGATCGATCGGCGGCTAACGGAAACCCTGATGTGCGACTGTCGGTCCTATGTTGTAAAAAAAAAAAAAAAAAAAAAATTTTTATTTTTTTTATTTTTGATTCTCAAAATTACGGGCCAAATATTATTGCTGGCGGGCCAACAATGGCCCGCGGGCCGCCTGTTGCCGACCCATGGCTTAGACTGACCTGAGACCAGCACACCCAAACACAACAGCTCTTTTAAGAGCCACCTACATTTTCAAAGAGTTGCATTCCTACGTTATTATAATGATTAAACTGTTTCATGTATCACTTAGTTTACTGAACCGTGATGAATGAAAGAAATTAGTGAGGTAGTGGTTTACCGAAGTTACAAAGACATTAATATATGAGTAACAGGTCAGTGTAAACACAAGCTTCTGTCAATTATGGATCATTCAAACTATTTATATACAAATATGTAATAAAGTTCTAAAACAAGTATTCGGTATATTCCTTGATAGCTTTTGGAGAAGGTTGTTTTTAAGTTTACTAAAATCTATCGTTTCAACTGTTTCACTTTATAAAAAGGGAACAGGTGAGTAGAGCATCATTGAGTTTCTTATTCTGTCAGTAAATTATCCAAATGAATGTTTTTCATTATTTTAGTCAACCCTAAACAAATTGATTGTACCTTTTTAATAATGACCTTACATGGTCGGCAAAGTTAAATTAACTTCAGAAAATCAAATCTGTTCTGAGAAAAAACTAATAAATGTTTAAAGATAGGAAATTGCCATCCCACTGAAAAACAGTCCGTAGAGATTTAAAGGCGTAGTTGTAGTTCAGTCCAACGTTTCATTTGGATTCATTTCTCCAACAGTCAACTATTTTCATAAAGAATATATATATTTTTCAAATTCAACTTTATTGTCAATCTTACTCAGTTTGTGTTTATAGACAGAGAGATCAAAAATACGTTTAAATAAAATTATACAATTTACAGATATGTATACAAACATATATATATATATATATATCCTATATGCACCATCATGTATAATGATGGTGTATGATGTAGAAGGAAGTGTGGTAGATAACAAGTAAATATACATACAGATCCATGTTACAGCAAAAGATGGAATAACTAAGAAGCACACAGTATAATAATAATTACATGAAACAATTAAATAACTGCTCAGCATCTCCACCACAATCCCAATCTGCTGTGTCCTGTTTTCCTCCCCTCTGCATAACACCCCATCACACATATGGGCTCAGATGGCCGCTCTGCATCGCGCCATCGTCTCCCATGCAGATCTGTAAAAATAAAGTAAGTACCATTTGTTAGCATGCTATAATAGATTGAATGAGCAATACAAGGATGGTTAGGATGTGGGGGTAGGAGGGTTTATTTTTCCATATATTTGTCTGATTGTTGTTATTGTTTGATTTTTCTGTATTACCTATGAGGTTGTTGTGTTTAATATTCATGAGAATATTTGTCATTGTTCAAATGATAATAAACATTTGCATAAAGCATATTTGTCCACTCATATGTTGATAAGAGTACTAAAAATGTGACAAATATTCCTCTAAGGTACATTTAGAACAGATACAAAATGTGCGATTAATTTCCGATTAATCGAGATTAACTATGGACAATCATGCGATTAATCGCGATTACATATTTTAATCGACTGACAGCCCTAATTTTTTTAAATGTGTATGAATACATTTTGAAAAACATTTGATCAACAAAAAAAAAGGATTTGATCAGGATCTAGACTCAGTGTGTAGTTTATTGATTAATCAATGCTCTCTACATTAGGAACACACATACCAGTGTACCAGAGGGAGTCACACACAGCTGTGCCTAGATAACCAAACAAATTGACAAGATAACCAAAATCCTTGAATCTACACACAGCAAATAAACTCAAATGACACAAAGGAGATCACACATACAGTATAGTCGATATAAAACTGTCCGCTTCAATCTGAAGAGCAACTAAAACAAAACACGGGAGTGTACCTTGTTCTTGTGAACACTAATGTTATCCACAGCATACACAGAGACCACGAAGTTCTTAAGGAGAAAACTATTTGCTAAAACAAAACACGTTAGTGTACCTTGTTAGCTAATGTTAGCTAGCTGACATTAACGTTACACATTGCACTCATATTACTCACCGAAACCTTGTAAAGCCGGTCCCGCATGCTGGCTCTTACAGAACCGACTAACTCCCCTTTCATATAGGTACAGCTCTCAACGTGCCCAGACTTGTAGTGATTTTCACCTCGTAAAATACTTTTATTCTCATTCTGAAAGAATGTGGTGAAATGTGCTAACGTGACGGCCATCTTTATGTTGGTGACGCGTATTGTGCGAGACGAGAGACCTGTAGTTCACTGAGCGGTTTCACACGAAAAAATGTGTAACTTCACAGTTTTACGACACATTTTTATTTTTTTGACTTGCAAAATGTTCTTTTAAATTGACAAACATCATATGTGTCATTCGTGGCACAATTCAAACGGGATCAAAAGATAACCTTTCTCTCTCCATTGACTTCAATGTATAATTTTCCGCTTCCGGGGTCCCATGGAGGCTTTCGGAAGGGGAGGGACTTCGCCTCTCTATAGACCTCCTATCAGGGGCGTCGGCATACTGCAAGACATAGTACAACAAAACAGTCGTTGTACTGTGTGATACAAAGTACATGCTGTCAGGGCCGGCCCGCTGCACTGGCGTTATACATTTTCGCCTAGGGCGCTGAACTGTAGAGGGAGCGCAGGGGTGCAGTCCAGATTTTTTTTTTTTTTTTTTAATAGGCCTATGTATATTTTTTTATTTTTGTAGGCGCCCCCCAGATTTCTTTTTTTTAGGCGCCGCTCAGATCAGGATTCATTTGTTTTTTTGAGAATACGAAAAATAAAACGTAGGGGCGCCCCAACACTGCACCACCCCTCTCTATGTTTTCTTTGGTTCTGTCCATTTGTGTTTCGCGTGTCGCGCGCGCTCGCGTCTTGAACGAGAATTAGAACTTCACTGTCACAACATGAAGCCCAACAAAACCCCAACAAAAAGCCGTCTGGGGCGCATTGGAAAAGGCGAAGAAAGAGAGAGGAGGAAAAACTCCAGGAAAACAGAGGTATGTCTGATGACTGTTTGTGTTTATTGGCATTTTTCAAGCAACGGTATAAAGCTAGCTAGCTAACGTTAGCTTATGATAGCAGCTGATATATAGTATGATAGAAGCTAACAGATGAGCTGCTTTACCATCTAGCTTGATAGCTCTTTTTACACCAACTGCACTGTGTGGTTTTTCTTGTATTCATTATATATATTTATTATTATTAAAGCTATCTATTTTGTTCCATCTGTAGCTTACAAATGGTAATGGACACAAAATAAGTCTGCTAAATCATTAACTAGCTAGGTTATCACTTAAAACATATATTTTGCATATTTGGGCACAGGAAATTATGTCAGCTAGTCTGAACTGCTCAGTATTATTGCAGATAGATACCTACTACATTATTCTCTGTGTAATTTCCAGGTGCATTGTTAAAATATCTGGGTAATCCCACTCCCACCACTGCACAACCTGAGTCTACTGCATCACTGCCTGTAGCAGGTGAGTTCAGTCAAGTTTTTTGTGATATTGCCTGTTGAGTTTATTAGGGTTGTGGGTAGTTCATACCAGTGTTGTAGTCAAGTCACAAATTCACGAGTCCAAGTCACTCTCGAGTCCCCACTCTTCGAGTCCGAGTCCAAGTCCGAGTCACCTAGGGAGAGTCGTAGTCGAGTCCGAGTCCAAGTCCGAGTCACCCAAGGAGTGTCCGAGTCCGAGTCGAGTCCGAGTCACCATTACCTGTGTTCGAGTCCGAGTCCAAGTCCGAGTCACCCAAGAAGAGTCCAAGTCAAGTCAGAGTCACAAGTCTTCATGTATTAATCTTAGTGGATATATGTGTTGAAATGTAGCTGTAGCTCCTCTACATTGCTTTTAATAATATCACAATATCCAACAACCAATAAGTGAACGTTTAAATGATATCAATAAAGATTAAGCCCCAGAAAGCATATTGCTACTTAGCATGCACAATGATGACATTCTGTATGTTAAGTAGCCATGTGCTTTCATGTTATCGGCTGAATCTTTACTTATTGATTTGATCACATTACTCTGATGATAGTGTTCAATACAGCCTACCTATATATATATGAACTCCATCCTTAGAGTAATGTGTTATGGAGCCTCCGTGACGGAGATCATTTTCAGTCTCTAATTTTCACGTTCATTGTAGGCTAGGGCTAGGCTACTCATCATCTGCAGTATCACCAAGGACATGTATAGCTTTTTAACAGTATCTATCTAGACAATAAAACTGCACTTGGTCCCTAGGATGTGATATCAACCCCTACCTCCATCTAACCCGACATCTTAAAACCTTTGTGGAGTCAATTTAGTGGCTAACGTTAACGTGGGTTAGCAAGCTAACAATAGCATTTCTACTTACTTTTCTGGGTGCCGCCGTGAAAGGTGTCGATTGAAACTCGACGTTGTCCCAGTCTTCTCTTCTATCTTCTGTCCACATAATGTGCATTTTGTGCTGCTCTTTCCCAATATGGAAACTAAATCTTTAAAAGCATACAGCACGATGCGGGGTGTGTCTCTGGACATCTTTAGACTGGTATAGCAGCGGGGGCGCGCCCAGTACGTGAACTCGCCTCGCAGGTGCACACGCCAGGACACAGAGGACATCAGACTCCAGAGAAAACTTGCTCGAGTCCGAGTCCAAGTCCGAGTCATCCAAGGAGTGTCCGAGCCGAGTCCGAGTATGAGTCATCATTACCTGTGTTCGAGTCCGAGTCCAAGTCCAAGTCATCGTGCGTGAGAATTCACGAGTCCGAGTCCGAGTCGCATCAATCAGTGCGCGAGTCCGAGTCAAGTCACGAGTCCCGAAAATCGGCACTCGAGTCCGACTGGAGTCCGAGTCCAGGACTCGAGTACTCCATCTCTGGTTCATACACATGTTCACACCTGGAAGCTTCCCAGCACAGTACCACAGTTTTCTAGTTTATTATTGCACATTACAATAGCACCTATATTACTAATAATGTACATGTTAATGTAAAAAACACACACACACACACACACACACACACACACACACACACACACACACACACACACACACACACACACACACACACACACACACACACACACACACACACACACACACACACACACAGTGGGTGTCTGACTGTATCCATGCATGTTTGACTGTCTGCAGGTGAAAACGTATCACTACTACCTGTCCCAAGTGAACCTGCTGCTACAGAATCTGCAGGAGAGACATTGGTCCCGAGTACCACAACACAGTCTGCAGCATGTGACGCCACAAAGGCAGCAGCTGTTGACCCTGCCGACTGGCCATCCATGTCTGATAAGGTAAGAACAGAGTTTGTGAGCAGAGGACCCTGTCAGGCAAAACCACACTTCATTTTCCCCAAAAAGACAGGATGGGAGAAGCTGCCACCACCAATACTTTTATAGAAAACTGGTAAATGGGGAAAGAATCAAGAGAAGCTGGCTATTGTACTCACAGAAAAACGATAGCCTTTACTGTTTTTGCTGCAAGCTGTTCTCCCAGAAGGAATACAAATTAATCAGTGCAGGACTAAATGACTGGAAAAATTGCCACCAATTACTGAAAACACACGAGAACACTCCAGAACATACTAAACACATGGAATCATGGAAAGAGTTAGAGTTTCGATTACAAAAGGGGCAAACTATTGATAGGACTGAGATGGCGCTTACAGACATAGAAAGGAAGAGATGGCGTGAGGTGGTAACAAGGTTGGTCGCCATCATTCAATCATTAGCTGAGAGAAACATGGGCCTCAGGGGAACATGTGACACACTCAACAAACCCAACAATGGCAACTTCCTTAAAGAAGTGGAGCTGATGGCAATGTTTGACCCTGTAATGAAAGAACACGTTGCTAAAGGGGTGCAAGCCATACCACATATCTCGGAAAAAATATTCAAAATGAACTCATTGAATGTATCGGTGAGAGAATCAGTGCCCACATGATTGAAGAAATTAAGAAGGCTAAATATTATTCCATCATTCTGGACTGCACACCTGACATTAGCCACACAGAGCAGTTATCAGTCATCTTAAGGATTGTTACAATGGAGGAGATGCCACAAGTTAAGGAACAACTGGCGAGAGTTTGTCATCCCTCATCCTGGACAGGCTCCAAGAACTGAACATCCCCTTTGAGGACTGTAGGGGACAGTCTTATGACAATGGTGCCAATATGCGAGGGAAAAACAAAGGAGTTCAGGCCAGGTTACTTGAACTAAACCCGAGGGCACTATTCGTGCCATGTGGCGCACACACTCTCAATCTGGTGTTAGCTGATGCAGCGAAAAGCTCCCTAGATGCCACTGGATACTTTGGCTACCTCCAAAAGCTTTTTACATTGTTTTCAGCATCCACAAAGCGCTGGGACATTTTGAAGAGCCATGTCACCACTACCTTGAAATCATGGTCTGAAACCAGGTGGGAGAGCCGGGTCAACAGTGTGGAAGCTGTGCGATATCAGGCTCAACATGTTCGAGATGCACTTTTGGAGGTGAGGGACAAGGCCACTGACATGATGATCAAAATAGAGGCACAGTCTTTGGCTGAGGAAGTGGGGTCCTACCGCTTCTCCATTTGCACTGTGGTGTGGTACCACATCCTCAGTAAAGTCAAACAGGTCAGTAAGGTCATGCAGTCTGTGTCAATGCAACTTGACATTGCAGTTGACCTCCTGAGAAAGACAAAGGCCACCCTGGAAGACTACAGAGCCACTGGATTTGCCTCTGCTCAGATCAGTGCTAAAGACATGTGTGAGAACATGGATGTGGATGCTGTCCTCAAGGAGAAGAGGCTGAGGTCAACCAAGAGGCAGTTCTCTTATGAAGCACCTGATGAGCCAATGGCCAATGCCCTAAAAAAGATGGAAGTTACATTTTTCAACAGGGTGGTTGATGTTTGCATCACTTCCCTCAATGAGCGTTTTGAACACCTGGAAGAAGTTCAGGCAAAGTTTGGGGTGCTTGTCAACTTCCCCGAACTGCCCAGAAACGAGCTGTCAAACACTGAGCAACACCCTGAGCTCTGGCGGACAGTCAGACATAGATGGAAAAGAGTTGGCACTGGAGCTGATGCACTTTCCAACTTTCTGATGCACTTTCCAACTTTCCCCTCACCCACAATGACCACCCTGGAACTGTTGGTGTTCTTGGAAAGGAAGAACCTGAGGGAGGTTTATCCTAATATGTGGGTGGCCCTCAGGATCGCAGTCACTATGCGAGTGACAGTGGCTTCAGCAGAAAGAAGCTTCTCAAAGCTGAAGTGAATTAAAACCTACAATGGTCTACAATGGTCCAAGAATGCCTGCCATCATCAGCATTAACAGTGATGTTTCTCGTCAGCTGTCATATGAGGATGTTATCGATGACTTTGCAGCAAAGAAGTCAAGACGAGTGCAATTCTGAGTGTTTAAGTCAAACAAGTCAGTAAGATATTTATTTATTATTACAATATGTGTGTTCAAAAACAGAAATGTAATTGTTCTTTTTTTGTATAAATCGTTTTTATGTATTTGTTAATATTTTTTCATTTATTTTATTTTATTTATTTATTATTACAATACGTGTGTTCTTAAGTGTTCTTTAAAATAGTTCTATAACTCCTGTGGAAGCTACTTGTTTATTTAAAATATGTTTGTTGAATTATAACTAAAGCAAGTGTGGTTTTTGTATTTGTGTGTAGGGTGGGGGGGTTGGTGTTTTCAATGTATACTATAGGACAGTAAACCAAAAATATCGTTTAAAAACTGGAGAGATAAAAATATGAATACATAAATGAATGTTAACTAGGTCAAATAAGATATGAATGAACAACAAAAAATAGACTCCATGTTGGAGGTTGAGATAAAGTTGTTAATTGTAACTCAGATTTTTTTTCTTCAAATAGTTTGACTCAATGTCATGTTATAAAATAGAAAATCGGTAAACGTTTTTTATTTGCCTCTTTAAAACTTTGTATCTGCAAATCACCTCTGGTCTAGTCTTCAATAGGGACGCTTCACTCTAAACCCCCCCCAGGACCAATAAGACCTTTGCAGTGACAACAAAGCTCCTCTTCCACAGAGCCAGTGCAGCTGGCATCAAGAGAGCTTCCTGTTCAAACAGTGACAGTGACTACTGGGCTGTAAAACCCAGAGGCATTCAAACAGGCTTGTGACTTTATGGAAACTAAGGATCACTCAGGAGGACATGCATGTCATGTGACGACAAACAGAGACTGTTGAAACGGCGACAGGATGGGGTGAGAGTCAACATGCTTTTCAGAGGAACACTAACGGAGATCAGGACCAAGGACCTCGTTGTTGATTCATCCATGACAACTTTTAACATTCATGAATTGCTCAGAACAGAGGTGTTTCTAAATGGAGTGAGTGGAGTCCTCAGACCCATTCGTTTTTAAAGCCGAGTTGTTTAAAGTCAACGAAGCTTTGGAAAATTGGACTCAGCACATTTATAGTCATTTATAGAATGCACCAAGTTTAGCCAAGTTCCAATCCTAGTTGTCAAAGTAGGACAAGATTGGACTCTTGTGCAGTAACCTAAATCAACTTGTGCTGGCATATGTTCTCCTCTTACAGCACACATATCTGGAGAGGAAATAATGAGCATATGAATGTTTTATTTGACACTGCAAAAGACCACATCATCAAACCAACCTCCTGGTGTCGTCATCCTGGCTGCGTCCTCTCTGTGTGCGGACACACTGCTTGAGTTGCTGCATGGAGCTGGTTCTGTTCAGGGAGGAGCGGTCTGGCTCCTGGGGGGTAAACTCCTGAGGGGGGGTATACTGCTGAGAGGGGGTATACTGCTGAGGGGGGGTATACTGCTGAGGGGGGGTATACTGCTGAGAGGGGGTATACTGCTGAGAGGGGGTATACTGCTGAGAGGGGGTATACTGCTGAGGGGGGGTATACTGCTGAGAGGGGGTATACTGCTGAGAGGGGGTATACTGCTGAGGGGGGGTATACTGCTGAGAGGGGGTATACTGCTGAGAGGGGGTATACTGCTGAGAGGGGGTAAACTGCTGAGGGGGGGTATACTGCTGAGGGGGGGTTCCCGTCTTATCAGCTGGAGAGTGCTCAGCAGATCCGTTGACCTGGGGGCTGCGGTGCAACCCGTCTACTTCTGTGGGAGTCTGCGGCGCGGCAAGGTTAGCTTTGACGGCCGCTGCCTGGGCCGGCTGCAGCTTGATGCTGTTGACCTTTGTGAGGGGGCGCTCCCGCTCTGCCCCGTCCTTCTGGAAGCCGTAGCGCTCTGCGTCGCGCAACTTCCTGTCTTCCTCTGCTGAGGCGGATTGAACCGCTGCAGCCCGCTCACGGTCATCCAAGCGGTTCAGCTCATTGTTCTGGATCTCAGGCTGTGTGAGTGGCGGCTTGTGGTTGGCCACATTGTTGATTTATTGGGGTCCACACTGCTCCACATTTAGCTTGTCCAACCTGATAAGAACAAAGAGGAGGCGTTATAATTATAACGAGAAACATCTATTATTTTATTGGATTAAATAAGAAGATGGGATAGTCATCTGTGTCATTGATCGCCAGCAACATGAGTTTAAGGAGTATTGTTAAAATATACAGTAACTGTATTTGTGAATTGTTGAACTCTGCGAATTGGGGCAGCTCTGAATCTGAAGTGAAATGAAAATAGCCGGAGGTGAACAATGCTTCTTCCAGGTGCCAGAGGAGGCCAGGCATGTAATAAAGTGTGATACTGTGCATATAATACAATACACACTAGATACTGACTGAACTGGGTATCCTTCAGTCTATATAGATGTTACAATTCGGTTCAAATAGATTTCTAACGACATTTGACAGTGCTTTATCGTGGATTTTAGGCACTACTGCTCTGTGTAATTACAAAGCACTTTACCATAACGCTCTGCTCACCCATGTTAAAGGAGCACATTAGAAATGAGGGTTGCCAAATGACATTTAACAAAGGGTAAAAAAAGGGAAGAAAAAAACCCTATCCTGATGAGTCAGTGATCTTCATCAGCCAGCACAGCTTTGCACAGCATCTTCTGAACAACAACAGCAGCATAGATTCACAAGGAATGTGTGTGCTAATGCAAGTGGCATTCATGTGTATTAGGGCTGCACGGTATTGAAAAAAACGGACATCGCGATTTCCCCCCCCCTCTGCGGTATATATCGCGTTTTTTTTAACCTGTTAAACCCCAAAATCCCGGCGGGTACTTTACTTTTTTTTTCACGACAGTGTCTCAGGGGATCGTAATATTTAAGAACCTATTAATGTGTTATACCAGATTAACGGAAATAATCTCAGCTAATTGACGATACAAACCATTTTTACCAAAACAAAACACAAGTCTCATAAGAAGCATCTAAATTACCCCTGAGCGAAAAATGCTAACGCACTTTGGCACAGAACTCAAGATAAAAGTACCCTTATTACTTATCGTAGCTGCACTTACAAAATATCCGATTAAAGCTGAGGTTCCACAGATTATTTAGGTATATAGTATCATCACTGAGTGATCTGAACTCGGACAGGGGAAGCAAACACAGACATCACAACACGTACCTTTACGTAGCTTCTAGGGGAGATGTCTCACCGTAGCTGTCAATCTGATCAAAAGACGTGTTCAATGGCATTAAAACGAGAAAGAAAAAACGCGGCTGAATCGGTTAATCCATAGGTTTTTAAGGTCTCTGTATAAAAAAATGATTTAATTTATAATCCATAATTCCATTTTCTCCGGTATTGTCCTGGAGTGCCTCGCTATTTTTTTACCAGTGTTTTGATGGTCTGCAAACTAGCGGGGCGGGGCCTGCTGTGATCTGATCAAGAATGATTGTGATTGGTGGTTTGCTGTGCATGCAGGGGAAGTTCTACACACACCAACACGTGAACAAATAAGGAGTGAGAGTGACGCGTAGCCAAAACCGAAAGCTGCATACACTCTGGTGACTACCATTAGCAGCTAACTTTTGTGCTCCGATTTTTACATAAAAATGGAATTATGGATTATAAACAATTCAAAGCCACATATACATTATCAACCTATGGATCAACCGATTCAGCCGCGTTTTTTCTTTCTCGTTTTAATGCCATTGAACACGTCTTTTGATCAGATTGACAGCTACGGTGAGACGATCTCCCGTAAAAGCTCCGTAAAAGGTACGTGTTGTGATGTCTGTGTTTGCTTCCCCTGTTGCGAGATCGGATCGCTTAGATACTATACTTAAATAATCTGTGGAGTCTCAGCTTTAATCGGATATATTGTATGTGCAGTTTCGATAAGTAATAAGGGTATCTTTATTTTGAATTCTGTGCTAAAGTGCGTTAGCATTTTTTTAAAAAATGAATAAAACCGCACGTCCCTGCGGTGTGAATACCGCGCATGCGCATACCGCGGTTATCGCCATGACACGGTATATCGTTCAGCCCTAATGTGTATGCTGCTCTGTAATAAACCAACAAACCCTGACTCTGGAAATGTCAAAAATGGTGAGCTTTGTGTGGTGTCTAGACAGTTGTGTTAAGTTAATTTATTTAGTTCAGTCCTTTTGTCTTTTGCCTTGTCTTGTGATTTCCTGTTTTATTTTGTAGTAACCTTTCCCTCTCGTTTCAGAGCATTCCTGCCCTGGTGTGTTTTTCCCACCAGTGTGATTGTCAGCCCCTCCCTTAATTGTTGCCACCTGTGTCCCCTTACCTAGTGTGTATATATAGTCTGCGTCTCCCTTTGTCTTGTGTCAGTTCGTCTTGTCTCGTCAAGCCTGCCAGTCATCCCTTGATCGTGTGAAGTATATTTTTGATAGTCATGTAGATGTTTTTTGGTTTAGAGTTTTTGATCCTCCAAGTGAGCGTTTTGTATTTGACCTTAATTAAAAGACCTTGTTAATTCTAATCTGTTTCTGGTGTTGTGCATTTGGGTCCTGAGCCTCGTGACATTCTTAACAGTACGAACTGACCAAAGAATGGACCCAGCCGACCCAGACAGGTTCAGAGCAGCTCTGCGCTCACAAGGCACGCTTTTGTCTCAGCATGACGATCAGCTGAAATCAATTGACCAGGGAGTGAGAGAATTGAGTGGTCGTCAAGAAAGCTTCCAAACATCTGTGAACAGCCAAGTAAACCACCTGGCAGATCAGCTTGTTCGTGTCCTTGCCCACCTGGAAGCTGGATCTCAAACTGTTTCCGCGGCTGCACCCCTGCCTGAGGCTGTGATCCAAGGACCTACTTCTTCTTCATGCTCTTGTCTCGCATCTCCAGAGAAATTCTCCGGTGACTCAGGTGACTGTCGTCCTTTTTTAGTCCAATGCGACCTGCATTATCAACATCAGCCTTCTGCTTTTCCAACAGACCAGTCTAGAATAGCTTTCATGATAACACACTTGACTGGTAGAGCAGCAGCGTGGGCTACAGCAGAATGGGCTAGAGACTCTCCCCTTTGCAGATCACTCGGACTGTTTACTGATTCCCTTAAAAAGATTTTTGATCGTACAGCGCCAGGGAGAGAAGCGGCTAAAGCTCTAGTTCAACTCAAGCAAAGAAATCAAAGAGTGTCTGATTATGCCATAGAGTTTAGGACAATAGCAGCAGACAGTGGCTGGAATGATCTGGCCTTGCTGGACGCCTTTGTAAATGGACTTTCAGGCCTTGTCAAAGTCCCATTAGATCTTCCAGAAGATTTAGACTCTGTGATTGCTCTGGCTATACGAATAGATAATAGGCTCTGGGATAGACAAAAAGAAAGAGAACATCCTGCAGTTCGTTCACCAAGCTCCAGGGGGCCTCCTCGTGGCATCCGGATGAGGGAGGATTCGTTTCCAGGGGTCTGGATCAAGCCTCCTTTGACAACGCCATCCACCACATCAGAGGAACCCATGCAACTTGGCCGAGCAAGACTTTCACTGGAGGAGCGGGAACGGCGCCTCCGCCAGGGCCTGTGTTTCTACTGCGGGCATCGTGGACACCTGATGGCCGCTTGCTCACTAAAAGACGGGGCTCCCCAGGCAAGAGGAGGGCGCTGGTGAGCCGACTAACTTCTGACTACTCTCCTCGTACGCTGACTCCTATCCAAGTAAAATTAGGTAAGAAAACCTTAACACAGAATGTTCTCATTGATTCAGGAGCAGACGAAAGTTTTATGGACTGGAATTTTGCCAAAAGCTTGAACATTGTCACCATGCCCTTAGCTCAACCTTTAAATGCCAGTGCCCTTGATGGAAGATTATTGTTTCAAGTCACTCACCACACAGAACCCGTCCAGGTTATCATAAATCACAACCACACAGAATTCATGACATTCCATTTATTCGACTCCTCACAACACCCTATGATTTTAGGCTTCCCATGGTTGAAAAGACATAACCCTCACATTGACTGGCGTTCTGGTAGGGTGAAGGGTTGGGGAAGAGAATGTAATCATACATGTTTGGTTTCACCAGGAGAAGTTGAAGGGCTGTCTGTAGGAAGGGTTACTTCAGGTAGTGAGGTGGAGACGAAGGAAGTAACTCATGACCATGCCTCTGACTTACCAGAACTGCCCAATGTTCCCTCCTGTTACCACAACCTGAGGGAGGTTTTCAGTAAGACTCGGGCCTCTACGTTGCCTCCTCATCGACCTTATGACTGTGCAATTGACTTACTACCGGGTGCCCCCATTCCCAAGGGACGTCTATACTCAATTTCTGGTCCTGAAAGACAATCTATGACGGATTACATTGACTCATCTCTGAAGGCGGGCCTCATTCGTCCATCGTCATCTCCTGCTGGCGCCGGATTTTTCTTCGTGGGTAAAAAAGACGGATCCCTCCGACCCTGCATAGACTACTCTCCCCTGAATGATATAACGGTAAAAAACAGGTACCCTCTCCCCCTCATTTCCACTGCTTTTGAACTGTTAAAAGGAGCTAAGATCTTCACTAAACTTGACTTGAGGAATGCCTATCACTTGGTCAGGATAAGGGAGGGAGACGAATGGAAGACTGGATTCAATACCCCCAGTGGCCACTATGAATACTTAGTAATGCCATTTGGGCTAACTAATGCTCCTGCTGTATTTCAGGCTCTTGTGAATGACGTGCTCAGACAATATTTGAATCATTTTGTGTTTGTCTACCTGGATGATATATTGATATTCTCTCCTGATGAAGAGTCCCATGTTCAGCATGTCCGCCAGGTCCTCCAAGGCCTTCTGGAAAACCAACTATTCGTGAAGGCGGAGAAATGTGAATTTCACAAGACCACTGTCTCATTCCTGGGCTTCATCATTGCTCCGGACCAGGTCAAGATGGATCCAAGCAAGGTCAGTGCTGTCGCAAATTGGCCCACACCCACCAACAGGAAGAAGGTACAGCAATTTCTCGGTTTTGCTAACTTCTACAGACGTTTCATAAGACATTTTAGCTCCATAGCTGCACCTCTCCACTCACTCACCTCAACCCATGTTCAGTTTTTGTGGACTCTACAGGCCGACAAAGCTTTCCAGGAATTGAAAAGACGGTTTACCTCTGCTCCTGTTCTCATCACTCCTGATTCACTACGGCAGTTTGTGGTGGAGGTGGATGCTTCCAATGATGGAGTTGGGGCTGTGTTGTCACAACGTTCAGCCAAGGACAGCAAACTTCACCCATGTGCTTTTCTGTCACGTAAGTTAACACCTGCTGAACGCAACTATGATGTAGGCAACAGAGAACTTTTGGCAGTCAAAACAGCGCTTGAGGAATGGAGACACTTTCTGGAGGGGTCAGAGCAACCATTCATAGTCTGGACGGATCATAAAAATCTTGAGTACATCCGAAAAGCTAAGAGACTGAACTCACGTCAGGCAAGATGGGCTTTGTTCTTCACTCGTTTTAACTTTTCCTTGTCATTTAGACCCGGTTCACAAAATGTCAAGCCAGATGCACTCTCTCGTGTTTTTGATCCTGAACCCTCGGCAAAGGAACCAAAGCTCATCCTTCCACTAAACTGTGTGGTTGGAGCGGTAACTTGGCCAATAGAAACAGAGGTGAAACGAGCTAACGGTGAGAGCCCGACACCTAGGGGTTGCCCCCCAAATAGGTTGTTTGTTCCTCAAACTGTGCGTCCTAAGGTCATTCAATGGGCTCACACCTCGCTGCTCACCTGCCATCCTGGGGTAAAAAAAAACATGTACGTCATCAAGCAACGGTTCTGGTGGACATCTATGGAGAAGGATGTCAAGGAGTATGTGGCCGCCTGCACCATCTGCGCCAGGAATAAGACCTCTTCCAGGCCCCAGATGGGTCTGCTCAGGCCGCTGCCTATCCCCAGTCGGCCCTGGTCCGACATCTCAGTGGATTTTGTCACCGGACTGCCAGAATCCAAAGGTAACACCACCGTCCTCACGGTGGTGGATAGATTCTCTAAAATGACACATTTTATTGCTTTGCCTAAACTGCCATCGGCCAAAGAAACGGCTGAAGTGTTGTTGCACCATGTTTGTCGTCTCCACGGTTTTCCCAAGGACATCGTGTCAGACCGGGGTCCTCAGTTTGTCTCCCGTTTCTGGAGGGAGTTTTGCAGCCTCATCGGGGCCTCTGTCAGCCTCTCTTCCGGTTACCATCCCCAATCAAATGGACAAACGGAGAGACTGAATCAAGAACTGGAAACCTGCCTCCGGTGCCTGGTGTCCCAAAACCCAGCTTCTTGGAGTAAACACCTCACGTGGGTAGAATACGCCCACAACTCATTGCCTACCTCTGCCACCGGATTGACCCCGTTCCAGTGCGTCTACGGTTACCAACCTCCCATGTTCTCAGAGACAGAGAAAGAAGTCATGGTTCCCTCGGCACACGCACTGGTCAGGCGCTGTCATGGCATTTGGGCTTCAGCACGTCGGGTCCTCCTTAGGACTTCGGCCCGCATGAAAAAAGCGGCTGATCGGCATCGCCGTCCTGCACCTGTGTACAGACCGGGTCAGAAAGTGTGGCTATCCACCAGAGACTTGCCCCTGAACGTAGTCTCTAGGAAGCTGGCACCAAGATTTGTAGGCCCATTCACTGTGGAAAAGTGTATTAACCCTGTGTCTGTTCGTTTGCGCCTGCCTAGATCACTCAGAGTCCATCCAACATTCCACGTAAGCAAACTCAAGCCGGTCAAGGAAAGCAAAATGGTTCCCGCTTCCAAGCCCCCCCCTCCTCCCAGGCTCATTGATGGAGGTCTGGTCTACACTGTCAAGCGTCTGCTGAAGGTCAGAAAACGAGGAAGGGGTCAGCAGTTTTTAGTGGACTGGGAGGGTTATGGACCGGAAGAGAGGGAATGGATCCCGTCTAGCTTCATCGTGGACCAGAACCTGATAAAGGATTTTTACAAAAGCCATCCTGAACTCGCTGGGCCGTCCGGAGCCGTCCGTAAAGGAGGGGGTACTGTGGTGTCTAGACAGTTGTGTTAAGTTAATTTATTTAGTTCAGTCCTTTTGTCTTTTGCCTTGTCTTGTGATTTCCTGTTTTATTTTGTAGTAACCTTTCCCTCTCGTTTCAGAGCATTCCTGCCCTGGTGTGTTTTTCCCACCAGTGTGATTGTCAGCCCCTCCCTTAATTGTTGCCACCTGTGTCCCCTTACCTAGTGTGTATATATAGTCTGCGTCTCCCTTTGTCTTGTGTCAGTTCGTCTTGTCTCGTCAAGCCTGCCAGTCATCCCTTGATCGTGTGAAGTATATTTTTGATAGTCATGTAGATGTTTTTTGGTTTAGAGTTTTTGATCCTCCAAGTGAGCGTTTTGTATTTGACCTTAATTAAAAGACCTTGTTAATTCTAATCTGTTTCTGGTGTTGTGCATTTGGGTCCTGAGCCTCGTGACATTCTTAACACTTTGCTTAAGAACTTAACAGGCTTGGAAAATGGAATTGAAAGCCCTTTCTTACAGTGAACATGCTATAACAAAAGGAAAATCACCAAGAATATAACCAAGTAAATCATACTTGTTTAAAGAGCTGTCATCGGATGCCCAGGGCCGCCTTAATGCACGGGCTGACCTGGGCTGAAGCCCAGGGGCCTACGGAGATCGGGGGCCTATCATGAGCCAATTAAAAAAAAATATATATATATTCAAATATATGTATTTTTTATTTCGGGTGTTTTTAAAAAAAAAGTTAAATAAACAAAGTCTTGGCTTTCAGAATATGAAACTTGTATTTCCAAAATCACACGATAAATACATTTTTGAAGCTTGTAAAGGGAAGAAGACAGCTCTCCCTCGCCACTCTGCTGTTCCACAGCGCCGCTTCCCCTCCCTCCGCTGAAATTATTAATGTAAGGCGTATAGTAATCATAGATAACACAGCAGGGTCCGTTACAGTTTGTTTTCATCTGATTTCAAATAAACAAAGTCTTGGTTTTCAGAATATTGAACTTGTTTCGGCAAATTCAGATGATAAATACAACTTTGAAGCTTTTAACGGCATAATTACAAGCGGAGAACGGAGTAACTTGAAACAGCCGGTGTTTCTCGTGAGTGTTTTCCCCGGGAAACAAACACAATACAGACAAACGCAAAAATACACAAACACACACACGTATACACACACACACTCGTGAGCTTCCCCCAGACCAGTAATCCAAACGAAAATATCTTCCCTCCATACTATTTTGATCATTTGCTCCGCTAATCAATCAGATCGATGGATTCCAGAGATTTTTCTCAAAAATTATGACTCCGTAACAGTCAGTGGGCACCACTTAACAGCCAATCAGAATGAGAATATGCTTCACATGCGAGTGATTGAGTGACAGATGAAGTTTGAGAGTGGCGCTCGGAAAAGGAAATTGTTGAGGGAAAAGGAGTTTCGAGACAAGCAGCTATTACAAAACATGTCGAAGCTTAGGCTACAGGTTATTTTAAACCTGTAGGCCAGGATGAGGAGGAGGATGGACAGATTAGTTCTGTACCGAGCGGCAGCGGTGCCGGTACCATATGTGTTCGGGGTACCATATAGACCAGGGGTTCTCAAAGTTTTGATGAGTGAGGGCCAATTTAGGTACCCAATATTGGATTGAGGGCCGCCCAAGAAAAAACGGAACACAAAATAATTCCAAAAGAAATCCTTTCTTTATTGTACTAACCAATTACCGCAACTCGCGAGATGCCTAGTTGCCATGCAACCAGTAGTTTAGCAAACTTTCCACAAGCTGTCATTCATATTTTAGGAATGACAACCCAGGGGGCGCAGTTTTACCATTCTTAACCCTCTGGAGTCTAAGGGTATTTTCTCGATTTTTAGACGTTTTCTTAAATCACCTTTTAAATGTATTTCTTCTAACATGGCACCCCATGTGTTCAATATCAAAATGTTCAGGACAATCTCTGGTCTTGCTATATATGCATATTGCTCACCTTAGAGCACTGTTTGATGAGATAAGTAGCTCAAAAGCTTAAAATGTGAAATCCGATTTTTGGAAAATCTTCAAAACTCTTGCGAAAACACAAATGTACTCATGTGGTCGAATTGTTTTGGTGTTTTAGATTTGGTTACCAAAGTCTTAGGATCACAAAAGCAGTGAAATATTTGAATTACACTGTATATAAATGTGTTATTCATGTCTAAAATGAAAAGCATTAAATTCAAATTTTGAGTAAAATAGGTGTTTATCACTCTACTTTCACCACAGCAGGGACTGAGATACATCAGGACTGAATAATGACTTCTTATTACATACCAAGGTTCATGTGATGTGTACAAATACAAATTGAGCATTCAACCTTTTTTTTTTCAACCAACAATTTATTATAAATATGTTTTTTTCAACCAACTATTTATATAAATATAAGAAACTGGAAAATCTCACTATTTACAATATTGAACATCAGAACTTTCAACCAACTATTCATTATAAATGTCAAGACAGTGTCAAGGTCTTTGTCTGTCTTCCAAGACAGCTGCTGTGTAGGTGGGGGTGATGGTGCATGGGCTGCTGTGTAGGTGGGGTGTACAAGTGCTATACGAGACCTCCACGAGACCTCCTTGCTGGCTGGGTTGAAGGTGATGGCTGTGGTGGAGCCTTTGTGCTGAGATGTATCTTGACCTGGTGGCAGCCGCAGATGGAGGTGGAGGTGGAGGCAGCTGTAGTGATGTTGGTCTGCTGGTCCTTGGTGGAGATGGCTCTGGTGAAGGCCCTTGAGCCACGGTAGATCTTGACCTGGGGGCAGGCACAGATGGATGTTCTGGCTGCTGGATAAACGCCGCCACCTGTGGGCCACTAGGCCTCTCACACACACACACACACACACACACACACACACACACACACACACACACACACACACACAGGTATTTCCAGTTACTATACATTCAGTATAAAATCACAGACACACATATACATAGGCTACATCTGATTACAAAGTCTCATCTGTACAGGACGGTAAAATATTAACAGGCACACATATAAATAAATCTATGACAAAGTCTCATCTGTACAGAACAGTATGATAAAATAATCGATGGCAAAAACATGTCACTGTAAATGTCTCCGTTGTGGGACGAATAAATGATTAATTTAATCATCTACACATGTAATCTCACTTTTACACACCAAAATAACGTTAACACAGAGTAAACGTTTGCTAATGGAGAGTCTATTTTGTCCAATAAAAAGTTCATGACTATCGATAAAAAATATATATCAATAAACCTATTGTTCATTTTCGCGGTATTCCCCACACATTACCAGTACACTATTACTGTAATATTCACACTTACCCATGTCCAAATGGATCCTTGTTGTTGTCTTTGTATTCTTCTTCTTCAGAAGAGTCGAAGACTTCAGGTTCTGAGGCTCTATCTTCACTGCTGCTAGCGAAACAAATCTCTAGCGAAGTCGGCAACTGTAAAAAAAATTTTAGCCATTTTATCTGTCTCTCTCTCTCTCTCGTAAACTGATAGGAGACACGTGGTTTATGTTTTTTTTACTTGGTGGGTAGGCCCTTAGTGATTTCTCGATGTCCATTGGACATTTGGATTTCCTTGACGGACACACAAATCCACCAATCCCACACAGTGTAAAGTCAAGCTGCTTTGAGCAGCCATATTGGCCGCTGTGCCTGGTTACAGTCTCACAGGAGATACCGCTGGAAAGCTACTCATTCTAATTCTTACTAGATACAACCATGGAAGATTAAAATATAATGCATGCATTTCAGCGTGTCACATTAACTATCGCGGGCCGCCAGAAACATTTCCGAGGGCCGCCATTGGCCCACGGGCCGCACTTTAAGAACCCCTGATATAGACCATTTTTGTGTTTGTACACAATGATGACGTAGAACGTATGCGCGCGCATGGTGGCTGTAAAGGAATATTTTAGTCTTGTTAAAGTATATAGAGTTTAGTGACTTGTCCTCGGGAATCTGTTTCTGGTTAAAGTGTATTCCTGCCTGTAATGTGATCCATAGCTTCTCAGGAAGACACAGGTCAAGAGGTCATCTGATATCTTGTGGGGGGAGAAGCTTGGCTCATGTGGGTTTGCAATGCAATGAGTCTTTGTCTCGACATCTGGCATGCATTAAAGGAAAACCCGCGTGTTTTAGGGCCCTCCTCTTCTAAATGTATAGATGTGTTCCTGGCTCCTTGGTCTTCAGAGTTGGCTGGTATCTTACATGAGAACTGTAGTATACTGTGATCTCTCCGGCCGTACGAATTCTCAATAAATATCAGTGTATTGACTAAGGCGAATCCAGTTTCCCTCATTTCATGATTGGCTCAACATTGCTGCAAAGAAGTTTTTACTTCACAATTGGCGTCGCGAACAGTTACCAACAGCATCTTCAGAAACTGGTAAGTGCTATTTCAAATCTATTTGAACATGCCTTACCAGGGTCTGTGATTGACGGTATCAAAAATTACCTGTGGAACAGTCAGATGCAATTTTTTTGGTTTCCTCTGTGTGTGTGCACGGCAAATATTCGGAGAGACCTTAAAGAGGGCATCAGTAATGTGGAACTTCTGTTCAAAAGCAATGTAGATTTGTATTGAAACAAATCGCCGAATTCTGGAGACTTCAGCGGTCAAAACTGTTTTAATCAACTCCTGTCTGCTGCTCGGGGGAGAGTGTGTGTGTAGCTTCCCTAACCCCCCTGCGGAGACCAGCAGGAGAGGAGAAATTATAGGTTTATAAGCACAGTGTTATAACATTCTCTTCCTCGCACCATCGTCGTCTTGGAACTAAACAAATCGGCATACATGGGAAGAGCGGTACGCGAGAATGTGACATAGCGCTATATATTTTTATTTATTTTTTTCATCGTTGTAAGAAATTGATGGGTTGCTAAATTCGGCTGGATACAGACAGCCTTTGTTCTCAGGACGGAGGGGACAAACCACTAAATTAGCATAGTGGTTGTTGATTGAGAATAAAGTAGTTATTACTCTTCAGCAGATTCCGTTCTTAGCACTTGTACAAGTATATATGAGTAAGAAGGTACTCATATTAAATATATTTCCCAACCCCCGCTGAAGTCTTTTTATTCGGATTAAATTAAGCTGGATGAGTTTAGCTGTCACCTGATGTTTGTTGCGGGTTCATGTTTGTTTGTATAATTGTTTCGTGTTTGTTTGTCTACCCGCCGTCTTGTGCATGCTTTGTAACAACTAATAATGAATCAGTCCACAGCCAAGGTAAAATGAACTAAACTTTAGTTATCTCACCAAAAGTAAATGACTTGAGAAAAATGAATGATGTAGGGATGTAAAGCAAAATTATACATTATAATATACATTTCTGCAAAAGGAAAAAAAATAGCAAAAGAGTGTCTTTATGTCCTGCGTCTGTCTTACACCCGGGAACCTCAGAGGCATCACTGCGGGTCATAAATACCAAAAAGAGGAAATCAGGGTTAAAAAATAAATAAAAAAACTGTCTGCTCAAATAGGTCAATGTTGTATTATTTGTTTCATTTATTCTTAATCTATGTATCGTATGGTAATAAGAAAAAAAACAAAAAAAAAAACGTAATGTATTGAACACATTCCGAATCAAAGCAGATAAGACAGAACAAGAATCAGACATAATGGTGATTGAACCCTTTTGCACGGTTGCTGCAAAATGAAAACTTTTTCATTATCTGTTACAACTGGCCACTGGAATTGGATAATTGATATAAGTTGAAGTTCAATTACAGTTTTTAAATATAGTTCAACATTCTTTATTAAACTGTTTCAAATTATTTCTAGTCAAAATCTCCTCCTTTCTCTGCTCTGCTTGGTGCTGCAGAAAAAAAAAAACGCAAGACACGGGGTCAGAGACAGGCGTGACCTCTGGAAGGAAAAGATAATCTGAAGCAGACCACAGCACGGTGAGTTGGGGGTTTTATGGCCTGAGCACAAAGGAACATCTAATTGCAGCAGTCAGTTTTTTCGGCAGCACTATTGAGCATTTTGAAAATGTATTTTCATGCCTCTGCAAGGCTTAGTCTTTCTATCTGTATAGCCACTGGTGTTAAGTAACTAAGTTCATAAACTCAACAAGTACTATACTTGGGCACAATTTTGAGATACTGGTACTTTATTTGAGTATTTAAAATGTGTTGCTACTTTATTCTTCTACTCCACTACAGTTCAGTGGTACATGGTGTATTTCTACTCCACTACATGTATTTAATACCTTTTAGTTACTTTCAGATCTGGATGAATGATGTGAAATCTAATCAAGTGTTGAATCAGACTTTAGTTCCACCTGGAGTAAATCCACCAGCTACCCTGCAGTATACAAAGTCATTCAAACTAGCTGCACCTTTACCAGCTTTGAGAACACTGTCAAGGAGAGACTCTGAGGCATGAACTCATTTGCACGACACAGATAGTGTTCTAAAAAAATAAAGACTTTACTGGAATTTAGCACAGTAATCAAAAACAAGGAAAACAAATATACTCTTTCGAGGAAAACTAGCAAGTGATCAATGAGGTAGATCCGTGGGAAGTCAGTGAGGTAATCAGGAACGTGGGTCATAGTAAGACAACGAACTGACAATGAACAGGAGGAAGCTACCACAATATATACACAGGTAAAGGGGACACAGGTGGAAACAATCAGGGCGGGGAAAACAATCAAGGACGCAGGAGACAGAAGGGGGCGGGGAGCGTGGAGGCCTGAAATGAGAGGGATGATTAATTAAGGGAATAAACATAAAGCACAGGGCAAAGGGACATGACAAAACTAACATAAAGAATACACTTTCACTATTAGTTTCCTAGACATGACAAACACTTTCATGATCAATCATTATAAAACACATCATATATAGTATTCTGAAATCAACCAATCTGCACAGTGACTACTTTTACTGTCGCTATTTTCACTATATTTTGATGACAATACTTTCATACTTTTACTTGAGCAACATTTTGAATGCAGTACTTTTACTGTAACTTAGTATTCCTACACTCTGGTACTTCTACTTTTACTCAAGAACAAGATC
Source organism: Gymnodraco acuticeps (assembly GCF_902827175.1). Classification (NCBI taxonomy): domain Eukaryota; kingdom Metazoa; phylum Chordata; class Actinopteri; order Perciformes; family Bathydraconidae; genus Gymnodraco; species Gymnodraco acuticeps. The sequence continues at coordinate 602,382 of NW_022990621.1, read as the reverse complement.
TGAGTACCTAAGCTAACGTTAGCCAGAAACCTTCCATTTTGACACACAGAACAATGGGGTAATTCAAAGTAATTCACACAGCCTCTTCCCTATGTGAGGAGCAGCAGGTTCAGCTTCATTTAAATATGTCGTGTAGTAATATATGGATTTATTTTTTCCTCTCAAGAGAGAATGTGTATTTTATGTTAGTATTTCAAAAAATCTCCTGGGGGAGAATCCCCCCAGACCCCAAGCAGGGGTTGGGTTTTCAGCATGTCAACTCTTTCACTTGTGAGGAAATGGCAGGATTGCCTCCAGGTCGCCCTTTTTATTTACTACAAGACAAATGTGCCTTTTTATTTCATACAGTTCAATTTGGATTGAGACAGGGAAATAATCTAAACCTCACGCGTGGCGTTTCACTGTCAAGGGGGCAGTGTATGTAATTACATTTCTAATACTGATTTGAGCCCCACCACTGTATGGGTTAGCCCTACCATAGATTACCCAACGCAAATATCGCAAATACTCGGGAGCCGATAAGTCCATTAATTGCTTATCGCGACAGGCACACAATAAAACAGTGGAAACAAACATGTGTTTGACTTTCATTAGTGAATGAAACTGTGTGCCCTTTATAGTCTGTGTCCAATATTGTGTATTTGTATATATATTATATATATATATCCTAAATACATGCTAAGGTCCCGCTACTGACACGATAGCAGTCACTTCGTGCGCATGTGTGTAATTAAACCCATGATATCAACATCTCACTCCAGCCAGGTACCCAAAGTTAGCAACCCTGCCCATACCCCAATAATATTTTATTGCAGATCTACATGAATCACACAAACGACCTATTTTGGATTCAAAACGGCAAATTTCCCCAAAAGATGACAAGTTTGCATCCCTGCTTGTTATCGTTTTCATCACAGAGCTGGGAAAATGGTGTATTGATTACTGATCTGTGCATGTCCAATTTTTAACTGACTTTAGTTCTAATGTTAATGTTAATTTGATTTCAACCCATAAGTAATTATTTAAATTAACTCAACATTCCACATGATGGATTAGTGTTCCACATTTTTCCCACTAATTTGTTTATGATTAGGCCAATGGTAAAGAGAGACATTGATGACCCTGTGTCCTTTTTGTTAGCACGTGGTTCCATTTTGTCTAATGGCTTTGGACAGCTTCACTAAGAACCACCCAGCTCTACCCTGCTACAGTCCGGCTGAGTGCAGTCACAGAGATGCTATGGCTGCTCTACATGACATTAATGGTTTGGTCCGAGAATGGACACCATTTCCTGCTCCCAGAGAGAATGACGGGCCTCAAACTGGACTTTACAGCCGTTGATACTGTCTCACATGGGTCTGCTCCCCCCAACCGAGCCATGAACTGAAAGCTTGACGTCTGCTCTGAACACTTGGAACTGTCACACCAGCACCAACCCTTGGGTCAGTTAGATGAGACTAACGGCTTCACTTAGGGCATATGGGTCAGAAATATGACTCTCGTTACCACGGAGTGGGTTGTTTGTTTTTTAAGGCTATTCATACTGCTATGCAGAGTGAAGAGCCCCTACTATTTTAAAAAATAGGCCTAATGTCAGGGGCCTCTTACTGTCTACTTCTGCATGTATTCACATTATATGGACCATTTTTCCACCTGGTGAAACTAGAGGCTGCACGGAACTCAGGCTACAATACAACCATTTTGTTCTGCTCTAACGATTCAATTTATAGATTCTACATCAAAATAGTTCGTTTTTATTGTTTCCAATGATAACGTCACCTTAAGTGGAGGAATGCAAACCTGTTTTCAAATGTAAGGTTTTGAATTTCTTTGACATTTCTCAGTAATGACACCCTCAGACGCCCACTATCATTTATGCCAGTGGTTCCCAAACTTTTTTGTGCCCAAGGCACACCAAAGGACAAGTAAAAAAAAATAAAAATCTCAAGGCACACCTATTGTGAAAAAATAGCCCTTATAACACGTGTTATCACTCATATCACGTAAAATATCTGTAAATGTGCATAATTATTTCCTAATGCCAAATAAAATGTGACAAAGACAACTATATTACGAAATATTTCCGAAATTAATTTGAAACTTTATCAAATTAGGCTTCATCAAAGCAGCAACACACTCATTTAAACCAGACAGGTCACAAAATAAAAAATGAGGCAAAGGAAACTCAGCAGAAATTCAGCACAGACAACTGTCAATGCAAGGAAGCTGCATTGTCCATGGTCCTGAACTACAAATTATAAATTATAAATGTATTACTTTAAAAAAAGTAATATATTACACTACTTCGTTATTTTCTACATAAAGTAACTCGTTACTTTACTCGTTACTTTCCTCGCCGAGCACGTACAAACTGCGCATGCGTGAGTGGCAATAACTTTCCTTACCAGCAGGCGGCGGTAGTGTGTATTTGTCATTAAAAACAGGCAACAACCGGAAGACAGAGAAGAAGAACAGACTGCGTGATATAAACAAACAACTAGCGGCCCTTCTACACTACAGGCGTCGAAAAAGCTTGAAGCTGGGCGTGTCTGAGTGTCTGAGCGTGTCTGAGCAACGCGACCAACAACCAATCACATGAATCTCCCGCCCCCGACATACAAAGCAATAGCAATGTTAAAACGAAGTAAACTGGATATAAAATCCCCAAACAGGCGAAAACCTACCAGTTTCACCCACTGTCTCTGCCACCTCCCTCCATGCCTCGCTCCTCCAGTTTGTATCCCGGTAGATGAACAGAGACTGATCATACAGCACCGGGTGATTCACTACCGCTATAATGAATTTTCCCTCCATTTTTTTGAATATGAGGAAATGACCTGCGTAGTCTCTCCCAGCATACACGCGGTTTGATTGGCTAGCGCTTGTACTGGCAGATTTGCATAAACGGGATTTCATTGGCTGACGCCAGCTTCGAGCAAGCATCGAGCCTCAAAAGTTGAACATTGTTCAACTTTTGACGCCGATAGACGCTCGCGATGCTTGCAACGCCTTGCCATGCTACCCACAATGCAGTTCGGCGAAGTTTGAAAATATCCTACGTCACCCCATTCAAATGAATGGGCGAAGCGTTGAAAGCATTTTTTGACGCCTGTAGTGTAGACGGGCCGTAATAGCTGTGCGTTAGCTTCACCTTAGCATGTGTTCTTTGCAGGTGTTTGTTGAGGTTTGACGTGGTGTTTACAGCAGTGGATAACAGCTTCTGGCCTGGACACAGTTTGCACCTCACCGTCACATTCCTGTCTATTCTTTGGACGAACTCAAAATAATGGGCATACCTCCACCCCTCGAGAGTTATCACTGACTCAGCCATGTTTATGCAGCACTGCACGTGGAGATGTGGACGCGCAAGTCGCGCAGATTACGTACATATAAACCTACAAAGTACTGATATAGTAAATTAAAAAATAATTATTTTTGTGTAGTTGTATATTGCAATAATAACGTATGGTTGTCACAAAATCCCACGGCACACCAGTGTGCCGCGGCACACCGTTTGGTAACCACTGATTTATGCTATGCCTTCAGTGGTGACTCAGATGCTTACATGGACTTGTATGTTTTTACTTCATATCTAACAGAAGTAAGAGAGAAAGAGATGGGGAAGTGAGTAAAGAGGGAGATGAAGAAGAGAGAGGGATGAGAAAGAGAAAATAGAAAGAGATGGGGAAGTGAGTAAAGAGGGAGATGAGAGGGAGATGTGGAAGAGAGGGATAGGAAGGAGGAGAGATATTTGCGAGTTGCATACTGACTCTGAGTTTTCTCGATCAATAGCTTATATAGACAATACCATGCTTAAATAGACTCCTACGTTATTATTTCATATGTGACAATATGTAAGAAAAGGGAGGGAAGAGTCAATTATATTGAGCAATTGAGCAATTGATTTCATATTGGAACATTCATTTCTCAAACCTATGTTTTATGGAAGAGGAAATGTACTTCTGATAAACTAATCTTTTATCAAACGGTAAATGGTGAATTAATATAACATCTAGAATCATTGAGAAAGGGTTATTCCACAGGGACTAGCTCACATTTAACTTAAAATAACATGTCTCTGCTTTGGACTGATGAGTATATGATTCTTGCATGTTAAATGACTAACACAAACCTTACATTTATAATGTGCATGTGTTAGGAAGGCTCCCAAATCATTCTGAGGGGGCCAATCCTATTTTTGTAATTGAATGATAATGTGCTAATCCATTACCTTGAGTTGTCTGCACTCAGGAAAACATCCCTATCAAGTGTTAAACAGCTCTGAAGGCCAAGGGTCAGAGAGAGAATCACACTCTGCGGCTGCAGAGAGCAACCCATCCACGGGCAAGGAGGTCGTTCGAGATGAGAGGATTCTAATCTTCAACTTTCTGATGAGATGGGATGCTTCTTCATCTTTCTGCTCGGTGGGCTCAGGCAGACAACTCTACAGGACGAGCGATGGTTTCAGAGGCATCTGGATGTGCCATTTGGAATAGGCAGGTGCACTGCTCTCAAGCAGATAGCAGAAGGAATACAGGCAGATGAGCCTCTGTTTCACTGGGAGATCATAAAGCGCTCACTGAATTGAGCCACAAAAGCAGAGCAATTGGGGGGGATTGAGATATGGCGCTCTGATGAAGAAGAGTTTTGAGCCAATCAGCACCTCAGTGCTAATCTACAGATAATTGAGATATGGCGCTCTGATGAAGAAGAGTTTTGAGCCAATCAGCACCTCAGTGCTAATCTACAGTATCAGGATGCCTTTTACACACCAGACATTCTGTGTCATAAAGAGAGGAGGAAAACATGTTCTTCTAGCTCTGATACAAAGATAACATTTGAATTGAATGACCAGATGATTACAGATGTACAATTAATGATTGTTTTTGTATTCCCAATGAACAGATATGTGTTAAATAGTGGTGATAAATATATTTTGTCAGATCAGATTACACTTTCACACTAAACTAATACATTAATTGATATTTTCAGATTTATAAGGTATTGAACAATAAGATATTTCTAATATTATAACAGACAATGTTACTATCCTTAATCATTACCAGGTAAAATGTACAACGAGGAAACCAGATTACAGCGCTCCCAATTCAGCGATTGAAATTGATTACAGTTGATACTCTGAATAAACCATGACCGAAAGAACGAGATCGCGGATACAAGCGGCCGAGATGGGTTTTCTCCGCAGGGTGGCTGGTGTCTCCCTTAGGGATAAGGTGAGAAGTTCGGTCATCAGGGAGGGACTCGGAGTTGAGCCGCTCCTCTATCGCGTCGAAAGGAGCCAGTTGAGGTGGTTCGGGCACCTAGTTAGGATGCCACCTGGGCGCCTCCCTAGGGAGGTGTTCCAGGCACGTCCAGCTGGGAAGAGACCAAGGGGTAGACCTAGGACCAGGTGGAGGGATTATATCTCTTCGCTGGCCTGGGAGCGCCTTGGGATCCCCCAGTCAGAGCTGGTTGATGTCGCCAGGGAAAAGAAAGTTTGGGGCTCTCTGCTGGAACTGCTACCCCCGCGACCCGACCACGGATAAGCGGGAGAAGATGGATGGATGGATGGACTCTGAATAAAGAACAGATGTTTTGATATTGATTACAGTTGACACTCTGAATAAAGAACAGATGTTTTGATTTTGATTACAGTTGACACTCTGAATAAAGAACAGATGTTTTGATTTTTTCCTTTTCAGGTTGTTAAACATTTTGAGAATTGTTTAGTTTTCCCTTCAGATTTTGAAATGACATAATGATTGATAGTTGAAGTAATGTAATTAATTAAATATCATGCCTTACTCTTGAATAAAGCGTAATGAAGTAAACGTAAAGTAATGTTAAAGATTGAGGACACTGTAACTTTACAGATTACAGATTGATCGATTCATCACTGTGAATTGATACCTTAACTAGGAACCTTAGCTGGATCTCTCTGAATTTGAATTTGTGTTTGATGAATGAGATTAATTTAGTGATAAATGATAAAAGGTCTTATTTTTTAAACATATATTCTGCTATTATATTTCATGTGTGTTCATTATTGTGCTTTTGACAAAATGATGCCAAACACTGAAGAAAGATGATTTTTCTATTATAGTTGACTGTGTTCAATCATGGTGATTGAAGTGTTTTCAATCTTGTTCTACTTTTGATGTAATTAATGTGAGTGAGCCCACACAACTCTGAAGACGCTTATTGATTTAAGTATTGACTGAAATATTCTTTAGACTAATGTTAATTGATTATCATACATTGATAAAAGGCTGGATCTGTAAAGGAATATTTTAGTCTTGTTAAAGTATATAGAGTTTAGTGACTTGTCCTCGGGAATCTGTTTCTGGTTAAAGTGTATTCCTGTCTGTAATGTGATCCATAGCTTCTCAGGAAGACACAGGTCAAGAGGTCATCTGATATTCTGTGGGGGAGAAGCTTGGCTCATGTGGGTTTGCAATGCAACGAGTCTTTGTCTCGACATCTGGCATGCATTAAACGAAAACCCGCGTGTTTTAGGGCCCTCCTCTTCTAAATGTATAGATGTGTTCCTGGCTCCTTGGTCTTCAGAGTTGGCTGGTATCTTACATGAGAACTGTAGTATACTGTGATCTCTCCGGCCGTACGAATTCTCAATAAATATCAGTGTATTGACAGGCGAATCCAGTTTCCCTCATTTCATGATTGGCTCAACATTGCTGCAAAGAAGTTTTTACTTCACAGTGGCAACAGAAGGATGGCAGAGATAAACAGCTTGTCAAGCTACGCAAGGGGATTATCAACTAAAGATCGTGAATGTTACCTTAACAAGTTGACTTTGACAAATGGTGTCCGACTTCCAGATCCGTGTTCTATTGATGAGTGGGTTGAAGACGTTAGCAAGTGGCCGAATGTATAGTGGCCAGATATATATACCTATTTAATTGAGAAACCGAGCGTGTACACCAGAGAGAAATTACGAGCCTATAAGTCACTGGATGCTTACGAATACGTTGTCTGTGGTCATGTACAGAACGTCAAATACCATGACATAGACTCAGAGTTTTGTATTTTGAGATCAGAAATTCTCCCTAGTCAAAGACAAGGACACAAGACAACGATGTATGAGGCTTGGGTTATAATCAACCAATGAGAAAACTACGTCCTCACAGCGAATTGCACCTGTATGGTGGGGTAAGTAGCCTATTATTTGGTGTTGTGGGCTTGTAGGTAACAGTTCAGGGGTGTGTTACTGTCCTTTCAGCTGGCTATTACTCTCCTTTCCATATCAAAAATGGTATGCCTTGCCCTGTAACTTTCTCATCATAACCAGGGTTTGAAACTAACATTTTCATGAACAACAACACAGTGACAACAGGGTTCAAAATGTCAGCAGCCAATATCATTCAGTTACATTCAAAACCTGATTAAGCTTAGGATACTTACTCACATGTCCAGTAAGTTAGATGTTTACCTACTTCATAGCCAGAGCCGAGATTTGTCTGAGAGCAAATGTTACTTTCAAGCCCTGTATGTTTATTATGATTTTGTGAAATTAGAATAATTCAGTCATTATTCTTAAAATGTGAACATTATGCAGCACACTAATTGTGTCTTTTTGTTGCTCTATTATCAGTGTTGACAGATGATGACATCCGGGAACTGCGGGATGTGGACCCAGGTGCTGCAGTGCTGACGAGCCTGGAAAACAGTGACACGGACACTGCATCGTCTGACACTGATTCAGAGGAGCATCCAGACTTACCTGAGCCCTTGACTGCTTTATTTGATGCAACACTCCGGGAACTCTCACCACAGGAAATGAAGGTGAAATGTGAGGATACATTTCACAAACTAAAAACTACACTACAACCTCAACAATGTGAGAAACTGGAATTTGTGACACGGAAACAGTCAAGGTCAAATGAGTGGCACACCTATAGGGCTGGTCGGATCACAAGCACCACATTTCACCATGCAGCCACAACTGACAAGATCAGCAAAACATAGGCCTACCTAAATGATATAATGCAGTACAACAAAACAGAGTTAAATGTCCCATCTGTGCTCTGGGGTCAAAACATGGAGGAAACGGCAAGACAAGCCTACACTGCATTTATGTCCCAAAGCCATCCAGATTTCAGCATCAGCTCATGTGGCTTAGTAGTGCAACCTTCTGAGCCACACCTTGGATCATCGCCAGATGGGATAGCAAGATGTACCTGCTATGGCAAAGGGGTGGTAGAGATCAAATGTCCCTACAAATACAGGAATAGCCTTCAAGCATGTACAGAAGACAAGCAGTTTTGTCTGGACAAGTCATTCTCGTTGAAACATTCACACACATACTATCAAACTCAACTTCACATGTTTGTGTGTGGTGTTAGCTATGTGACTTTGTGTTGTGGACTAAGGAGAAGTTCATTGTGCAACGTATCCTAAGAAATGAAGAGTTTCTGCAGGAGGCTTTGCCAAAAGCACATGACTTCTTTAGCTTGAGTGTGTTGCCTGAATTACTGACAAGAAGACATGATCCTGTCTTGGTGTCACAGAGAGCCTGTGAATACTGTGAAAGACCAGATTTTGGAAAAAATTATAATCTGTGTCAAATGCAACAACCACATTCACTACAGTTGTGCACACATAAAAAGGAAGCCAGCAACATGGTTATGTAGGAAATGTCTGAGAGTTGAGGCTTGAATGCCTTCATGTAGGAGTGGGCAATATAATGTATTGTATTGTGATAGGAGACCAGATATGGTGTTAGATGTCAGTTATGGATTGTCTTTCCCTGGTTGTTAAAGTTGCATTACAGTTGAAACAATGAATTCATCATCAGCCTTTTCTTTACATTTGATGTTGTTATTGACAGCTGTGTCTAGATGCACTTCAGTGCAACAAGATATTTTAAGTTTTATTCTGTAATGCTATATATGTATCCATAGAGATAATTTGCGACCTAAAATTATTATTTACTGTTTACAACATACAGAACCAGTTTGATTATAATATATTGTACATACTCCTACTTTCCATGTTGTTAATGTTTAGTGGCACTTTAATGGCACCTGAATGGAATGAAACTCTGTTAGTAACAACATTACAAATAAATGTGATACTGCATTCTGAATTGTTGAGATAATCTGGGGGGGAAAGGACCATTAGACACACCAGTGGCAGCCAATGTGGGGAGGTTTATTAAAATGCATTAAGTTTTAAGTACAGTAGGCCTATATACATGTTTTACAAATGTAAAATCACTTTATAAGTCATACATGGTTATGTGTAACTCATTTGGGAACAACACTCTTACAGAGGTTTGTGAGGGCACCACATACAATAACAACATCATCGAGTATGTCAACCTGCGACAAAGGAATAACTGTTTGTAAAATCTTAAAGTTTTTCCACCGACCAATAACTCGCTCTACATGGATCCTCACACGAGAAAGTTGTCTAGATGTGTCCACTTCCTGTGCAGAAAGCTGCTTCTTTCCTTTTGTGAAATGAGGGATACGAAGGGTTGCACCATAGGCCGCAAGCTCGTCTCTGATGAGAAATCCTCTGCCTGCTGAAACCTCATCCCTAGGCTCCAAAAGTTTGAGGAAACCTGACTCCTTAGTGATCTGCTTGTCTGAAACCCGTCCACCCCACCCAGGAGACAGAAATGAAATTGCACCAGCTGGAATGATGCCGATCAAATATTTAATGGTGTTGTTGTGTTTATAGTTTGACCATGTCTGGGCCCTGGAAGTCAGATTACTGGGTCTAGCTATGAAAATGTCTGTGCAATCTATTATGCACCGGCATCTTCTAAAGTTGCGCTTGAATATTTTGGCATATTTTTAAATACTGCACCCAGTGGCGGCAGGTGGAAAATATTTTTGGTGGGGCTGTTGATATAGTGAGTAAACATTATTTTTTGGGAGAAATGACCCCTTAAATTAGGACTTCTGGTGATGTAATGGCGCGTTTCCACTGCAGCGCGGAGCTCGCTTTAAGCGTGCCGAGCGTTTCCACTTGGCCTAGTACCGGCTAGCGGGTCCTAATTCACAGTTTTTCTGGCCCCATAAAATCGTGGTTCTAGGGCCAGGAACAACCAGGCTGAGTCGGGCTGAGTATGCTAAGAGAGAGAATCGCTGGCAAGGGGGCTACAACTACAACAAGATGAACATATTTGACCGTGATTTAATTGTAATACACATTTCAAAATGATGCCGAAGTAACAACATACTGATACCGGATCGTAAAAAACCATGAATTAATGCTTTGACAAGTCTGCAGACAGACGGCAGGTGAAAAACCCTTTTAAAATGCGTGTTTTCTAAATGGAGCTTGGCTAAGCTAACGTATATGCTCCGACCGTCCACACTCACAACAACGGCCTATACAGACATAAATAAACCAGCGACTGTATTCACCATGACACAGGCAGTCTGTGGTTTGTACTTGTTTAACTTTTGTCTAGTTTCTGGAAACAACCATTTGACCTTGTTGACATGTTACTTTTGCAGTTGGCTCATTCTACCTCTGCTATACATGTTCCTCACTTCTGATAATCAAGCTTCCCTTGGCCCTGGCTCTCTCACACACGGGTTGTAATGTTGGCTTCGCTTAATTCGCCAAACTTAAAGAAAAACTGTTTGGAATCTATCATTTTTTATTTATATTTAAAAGAAAACCATAGAGCCAATAGTCTGTCAATGCAAATATTCTTTCCATATTCCCATTTTCTATAGAGGCGAAGTCCCGCCCATCTACTTCCGACCCATGGGACCTTATTTCGGAAAAAGTATGCATTGAAGTCAATGGGGAGAGAAAGATTATCCTTCGATCTCATTTGAATTGTGCCACGAATTACACACATGATGTTTGTCAATCTTAAAAAATCATTTCCATGTCAAAAAAGTCACAGTTTGTCGTAAAACTGTTGAAATATAAGACTATGAAAAATATGCAACTAGAAAGACTACAAATCCCAGAATCCCGGTCCCGCATGCTGGCTCTTACGGAACCGACTCACTCCCCTTGTGTGTTTACAGCTCTCAACACGCCCAGACTTGTGTGTTAACTAGTAAAGGCAAAAGGTTCACTAGTTAACGCCTCTTTTGACCTTACTAGTTAACTAGAGGGGCTCAAAATGTCTACACGCTAAATAGTGAACCCTTTGCCCTTTACTAGTTAACTAGTGAGATACATTGAAATGCAACTAGTGAACTAGCGAGGCTTAAAATAAGCTGCTTATACATGTGCTTTTTAGTAATAGAAAAGTTCCTTTGAATGAGACTTACACAGAGTCAGAGCTAAATAAAGCAGCTACTTCCAGTGAAAAACCAAGAGAGGCTTCTGTGGCTCCGCACATTCCTCTCTCCCACCAGGGAGCTGCAGTCTGTTCAGCTACTATTTCTAGACTGCAGCGGTATTTAACTGTCCACTGTATCTCAACACAGTGTTCCCACTAAATACAGAAATACTCGAGGGATTTGTAAAGTTTATTTACATACAGGTTGAAAGAAAGGTATATGACACTCTGAACATTGACTCAACGCAAAACAGATATTTCAAAAAGTGGGACACAGGAGATACTTTTAACTTGCTGCCAGACAAGAATCAACCAACAAGAATCTAACTGAACATGAACACTCCTTTAAACTGAAGAGCCGTTTGGGAGCCGAAAGAGCCGGCTCTTCTTGGTGAGCCGAGCCAAATGATCCGGCTCACCAAGAAGAGCCGGAATTCCCATCACTAGGGCTCAACTTGCTGGCTGACAGAGGGGGTTTGGAGACGGACGATTGGAACGTGGTTCCACTGAGGAAGCTGTTAGGAGGGGACATGGTGGAGGTGCCATTGAGCTAGAAGACAGAAGGAGAAAGGCCGGGTGAACCTTTGAATCTATTCAGTCACTGGGTTATAGTCAGTTGATGAAATACCTTACCTTTCTCACGTTAGCAGGCGTGAGAATCCCTCCCATCGGCCTTTTGGATGGTGTTTTCATTGTAGTTCCATATGACATGTCTTCCTGTATCTGTTTGATTTTCTTCATTTGCTAATTTAAACAAAAAGAAGAATATAGTTATTTGACGAAGACATTTAAGACTTGATTTAGCCTTTTAAATCAAAGTTAAAACACACCCTCTCCAGTTTCTCCCTCTCCTTTTCAGCGTGCTGGTGATCCCACTGCTGCTGCGCGTACTCAAGGAATTTCTGTCCATTTTCGTGCTCCTGCTCTCAAGCATCAATCTGGGCTTTGAGATTATTTTCCAGCTGAAACAAACAGGAAACAACCATTTGACCTTGTTGACATGTTACTTTTGCAGTTGGCTCATTCTACCTCTGCTATACATGTTCCTCACTTCTGATAATCAAGCTTCCCTTGGCCCTGGCTCTCTCACACGGGTTGTAATGTTGGCTTCGCTTAATTCGCCAAACTTAAAGAAAAACTGTTTGGAATCTATCATTTTTTATTTATATTTAAAAGAAAACCATAGAGCCAATAGTCTGTCAATGCAAATATTCTTTCCATATTCCCATTTTCTATAGAGGCGAAGTCCCGCCCATCTACTTCCGACCTATGGGACCTTATTTCGGAAAAAGTATGCATTGAAGTCAATGGGGAGAGAAAGATTATCATTCGATCTCGTTTGAATTGTGCCACGAATTACACACATGATGTTTGTCAATCTTAAAAAATCATTTCCATGTCAAAAAAGTCACAGTTTGTCGTAAAACTGTTAAAATATAAGACTGAAAAATATGCAACTAGAAAGACTACAAATCCCAGAATCCCGGTCCTGCATGCTGGCTCTTAGGAACCGACTCACTCCCCTTGTGTGTATGTACAGCTCTCAAAACGTCCAGACTTGTAGTGATTTTCACCTCTTTTAATACTTTCCGCCTCATTCTGAAAGAAAGAAGTGAAATGTGCCAACGTGACGGCCGTCTTGGTGTGTGGTGCGAGACGGGAGATGTAGTTCATTGAGCGGTTTCACACAAAACACATTTCTTTGACTTGCAAAATTATCTTTTTATTTGACAAACATCATATGTGTAATTCGGGGCACAATTCAAACGGGATCGAAAGATAATCTTTCTCTCTCCATTGACTTCAATGCATAACTTTTCCTAAATAAGGTCCCATGGGTCGGAAGTAGATGGGCGGGACTTCGCCTCTCTATCCAGTGGTTCCCAAACGGTGTGCCGCGGCACACTGGTGTGCCGTGAGTCAAGTCCGGGTGTGCCGTGGGATTTTGTGACAACCATACGTTATTATTGCAATATACAACTACACAAAAATAATTATTTTTTAATTTACTATATCAGTACTTTGTAGGTTTATATGTACGTAATCTGCGCGACTTGCACGTCCACATCTCCACGTGCAGTGCTGCATAAACATGGCTGACTCAGCGATAACTTTCGAGGGGTGGAGGTATGCCCATTATTTTGAGTTTGTCCGAAGAACAGACAGGAATGTGACGGTGAGGTGCAAACTGTGTGCAGGCCAGAAGCTGTTATCCACTACTGTAAACACCACTGCAAACCTCAACAAGCACCTGCAAAGAACACATGCTAAGGTGAAGCTATCGCATACGCTATTTGTTGTTTGTTTATATCACGTAGTCTGTTCTTCTTCTCTGTCTTCCGGTTGTTGCCTGTTTTGAATGACAAATACACACTACCGCCGCCTGCTGGTAAGGAAAGTTATTGCCACTCACGCATGCGCAGTTCGTACGTGCTCGGCGAGTAAAGTAACGAGTTACTTTATGTAGATAGTAACGAAGTAGTGTAATATATTACTTTTTTTTTTTTTAAAGTAATATGTAATATATTTTTAAAAATTGGTAACGACCCCATCTCTGGAGTTGGCGTTCTCTACTCTGATTTACATGAAGAACAACAGGAGGTCACGGCTCTCTGTTGAACAGGACTTGCGAGTGGCCGTCTCCTCAGTGCCACCAAGGATTACAAAATGCTGTGCGTCCCGACAGGCACATGTATCTCACTAATTTGTAAGTCGGCAACATATTTACAATAGCACATGTTTCAATGCTGATTGCTGAAATGTTACATTTATAATTTGTAGTTCAGGACCATGGACAATGCAGCTTCCTTGCATTGACAGTTCTCTGTGCTGAATTTCTGCTGAGTTTCCTTTGCCTCATTTTTAATGTTGTGACCTGTCTGGTTTAAATGAGTGTGTTGTACAGTACATGACCATTGCATGTATGATATGTGTAATGTGTATTTGTAAAGCGCTTTGAGCATCTGGAAAAGCGCTATAATAAATGTAAGGAATTATTATTATTATGAATTGCTGCTTTGATGAAGCCTAATTTGATAAAGTTTCAAATTAATTTCTGAAATATTTCGTTAATAAATATTTCATGAGTAATATAGTTGTCTTTGTCACATTTTATTTGGCATTAGTAAATAATTAAGCACATTTACAGATATTTTACATGATATGAGTGATAACACGTGTTATAAGGGCTATTTTGCACAATAGGTGTGCCTTGAGATTTGTACTTGTCCTTTGGTGTGCCTTGGGCACAAAAAGTTTGGGAACCACTGCTCTATACTACTAAATGACTTCCATACTGCTAGGAACCCTGATTGTTTCAGTACCCCCACCTGCTGGCGAGAATCAGTAATGCACCAACAACCCCTCAGCTGTTTTCACTCTAACATGTGGTAAGCTTGAGCTCATTTGTTTTATTGCTAGTTTATCCAATGTTGTTTTGAATCCCTACCAACAGCTAGTTTAAAACAGTTCATTACTAATCCTGCTCTATAATTACTGAGCAAAGTATACAATTCCTAACCTTAGGCAAGCTCTTCTGCAGGTCAGCCCTCTGCTTCTGTTCTTTCAAAAAGGTTCCCACCTCTGTTGTTGAATCTTGCAGGGTCGTCGTCCTTTTTCTGATATGGAGAGAAGCACATACATCCTTACATGTAGCCACCTAGAAAAGTCTGTTTTAAATGCTGCCACACTATATTCAAAGACAGTACTCACGTCAAGTTCCAAGTACAGGGTCCAGTTCTCCTGCCATTTCATGACTCCCTCAAAGAGTTGTTGGTGGTCCTCGTAATACTTCTTCAGCGTGCTGACCTCTACCTCGTGCAGGTGGAGAACGTCTTCTGAGAAGTCATCTGGGTGGAGAGAACGTGCACTTGGACCCACATTTCCTTTGTGATGATCATCAGCATATACATTAGGTGTACGGGCTTTGTTAGAAAACAGCAGATATTTACCATCATGATATGAAAAGAAGGCATTTCTCCCAGAGAAGGCGATCTACCCTCTGATGGCCACAATAATCAATCAATCAATGTTTATTTATATAGCCCAATATCACAAATGTTATATTTGTCTCAGTGGATTTTACAGTTTGTACAAAATATCAGTATGACAATACGACACCCTCTGTCCTTAGACCCTCACATCGTACAAGGAAAAACTTCCGAAGAAAACCCACAGTTTAAAGGGAAAAATGGGAGAAACCTCAGGGAGAGCAACAGAGGAGGGATCCCTCTCCCAGGACGGACAGACGTGCAATAGATGCCGTGTGTAAATTGAAAAGATAATACATTTGCAACATAGGTAGTCCAAATGTTTGGAAATGCATGTGTGTATAATAGGAAGATGAATCCACGAAGATATCCATCCAGGACCTATGATCCAGGACCACAGCCACGACTCAAGATCCAGGGCTCGCGATCCAGGACAGAGGAGCGCAGGATCATCCATGACTCCGGATCCCGGCGTATATAGACACCAAAAAGAAAGACATTTGAGGAAGCTGGGTTAATCGGAACATGAGAGTACACAGGTATAGACGACAGAGAGAAGGAAGAAGTAAGATGCCCCCCGACAAACTAAGCCTATATCAGCAAAACTAGGGGCTGAATCTAATCAGCCCTAACTATAAGCTTTATCAAAAAGGAAGGTCTTAAGCGCACTCTTAAAAACGGATAGGGTGTCTGCCGCCCGAACACAAACTGGAAGCTGATTCCACAAATGTGGAGCTTGATAAGAAAAGGCTCTGGCTCCCATTGTACTTTTAGAGACTCTAGGAACAACCAACAACCCTGCATTCTTGGAACGCAATGCCCTAGTAGGACAGTAGGGTATAATGAGTTCTTTAAGGTAAGATGGCGCCTGCCCATTAAGGGCTTTGTAGGCGAGAAGAAGAATTTTAAATTCTATCCTGTGTTCTATAGGGAGCCAGTGTAAGGTAGCCAGAAGAGTAATATGGTCCCTTTTCCTAACTCTGGTTAGTACACGAGCTGCAGCATTTTGAATCAGCTGAAGCGACTTGACTGACTTCTTGGTACACCCTGGTAATAAAGAGTTACAATAATCCAGCCTTGAAGTAACAAATGCATGGACTAGTTTCTCTGCATCGTTTTGAGGCAAGATATGCCTGATTTTTGCAATGTTACGTAGATGGAAGTAGGCGGTCCTTGAAATTGATTTTATGTGGGCGTTAAAGGATAAATCCTGATCAAATATAACACCAAGATTCCTTACAGTCTCACTGGAGGCCAAATTAATGCCATCCATAGTTAGTATATCCTTAGATAATTTGTTTCGTAGATTCTTCGGGCCAAGTACAATAACTTCAGTTTTGGTCGTGTTTAACATCAAAAAGTTTAAGGTCATCCGCGTTTTTAAGTCCTTAAGGCAGTCTTGAATTTTATTTAGATGATTAATTTCATCAGGCTTGATTGATAAATATAGTTGAGTATCATCCGCATAACAATGAAAATGTACAGAATGATTCCTTATAATATTGCCTAACGGAAGCATATATAATGTGAACAAAATAGGTCCGAGCACTGAGCCCTGTGGCACTCCATGGCTAACTTTGGTTTGCATGGAAGATTCATCATTGACACGTACAAACTGAGAGCGTTCAGATAGATAGGACCTAAACCAGCCTAAAGCAGTTCCCTGTATGCCAACTAAGTGCTCTAGTCTTTGCAATAAGATATCATGGTCGATAGTATCAAATGCAGCACTGAGATCGAGCAAAACAAGAATAGAGACACGTCCCTTGTCAGAAGCTATTAGAATGTCATTTGTGACTTTAACCAGAGCTGTCTCTGTGCTATGATGTGTTCTAAAGCCAGACTGAAAATCTTCAAATAAATCATTGTTTTTTAAGTAATCACACAACTGTTTTGCGACCGCTTTCTCAAGAATATTTGAGAGGAACGGAAGATTGGAAATAGGTCTATAATTGGCTAAAACCTCTGGATCGAGGTTGTGCTTTTTAAGAAGCGGTTTTATCACTGCTACTTTGAATGATTGTGGAACATAGCCTGATAATAAAGACATATTCATAATATTTAATAAATAAGTGCTAATTAATGGAAAAACTTCCTTCAACAGCTTAGTTGGAATTGGGTCTAACATACACGTTGATGGTTTAGAAGAGAGAATCATTGAATTTAATTGTTCAAGGTTTATGGCTGAAAAGCATTCTAGTTTACTATCTAGTGTAATATTAGAACTTACGTTTCCGGGAGCTGTTGATAACACTATACTGGTCAAAGGCAAGAGGTCATTAATTTTGTTTCTAAGAGTAACAATTTTATCGTTAAAAAAGCACATAAAATCATTACTACTGAGTGCTATGGGAATAGAAGGCTCAATCGAGCTGTGGCTTTCTGTCAGCCTGGCTACAGTGCTGAAAAGAAATCTTGCATTATTCTTATTCTCATCTATTAATGAAGAGTAGTAGGCTGCTCTCGCTTTACGCAGTGCTTTCTTATATTCATTGAGAGTAATATGCCAAATTAAACGAGATTCTTCAAGTTTAGTGGAACGCCATATCCTTTCAAGTTGTCTCGACTTTTGCTTTATTTTGCGGGTTTCGGCATTATGCCATGGAGCTAATCTATGTTGTTTTATTTTCTTCTTTTTCAAAGGAGCAACAGAGTCTAATTTTATTCGCAGCGCATCTGTAGCACTATCAACAACATGATCAATTTGGGGTGGTGTACATTTTGTATAAGTTTCCTCCCTTACATGCAGACATGCTATCGAGTTAAGTATTGGTGGAATCTCTTCCTTAAATTTGGCTATAGCACTAACAGATAGGTTTCTGCTGCAGGAGCTTTTGACTAATGCTTTGTAGTCTCGTAACAGTACTTCAAAAGTTACTAAGAAATGGTCGGATATAGCAGGATTATGCGGTTCGACTAATAGTTGCTCAATTTCAATACCATAAGTCAGAACAAGGTCGAGAGTGTGATTATAGCAGTGGGTTGGTTTATTTACACTCTGACAAAAACCAACAGAATCTAATATAGAGTTAAATGCAACAGTAAGGCTATTTTTATCATCGTCAACATGAATATTAAAGTCACCTACGATAATTACTTTATCTGTTTTAAGTACCAAAGTTGATAAAAACTCAGAGAATTCTGATAATAATTCTGAATAAGGACCTGGTGCACGATACACTGTAACAAATAAGATTGGCTGCAAAGTTTTCCAGGTCGGGTGCGTAAGACTAAAAACGAGACTTTCAAAGGAGGTATAATTTAATTTTGGTTTAGTATTGATAAGTAAACTTGAGTCAAAGATTGCTGCAACTCCACCTCCTCGGCCCGTGCCTCGGGCAATATGAGTATTGATATGGCTGGGTGGAGTGGCCTCATTTATGCTGACATATTCTTCATGTATCAACCAAGTTTCAGTGAGACAGCATATATCAATATTATAATCTGATATTAAATCATTTACCAATATTGCTTTAGATGCTAGAGATCTTATGTTTAAGAGACCACATTTAATATTCCTGTTTTGTTGCACTGTAGTAGTTGTTACATTTACTTTTATTAGGTTATTATGTATGACACCTCTATTAGGTTTTACCTTAACTTGTCCTCGGGCAGACACACACACCGCTAATATTGGGTATTTTATTGGGTTCGGGATTCCTATTCCACAATAAAAGATGTCATGCTCTGCATTTTCAGCACCTCTAGACGCTGGAGCTCAGCTTGGAGCTGGAAAGACACATTGTTAATGTGTGACTTTGTTGAAACAAAACACTAATGCATTGTCTGAAGTCATTCATGTAAAATAATGCAGATTTCTTACTGCCTCAACGTTGCTCTTCTTTGACAGGACCATATGCTCAGAGATGGGCTCCCTCTCCTCTTGGGGAATCTGAAGTATTTCCCACAGCTCCTTGATGGTGACGCGCAAAGATGAGCAGCGCAGCTCGTTCTCAGCCTTGGTTTCTTGTAACTGGAAGGAAGCAATCAATTATACTATGAAAAAACACATGATGTTTGTTTTAGACTTCTCTCAATCTGACCAGAGAATCAGATTAAAAAACATTAAGATAGAAATGTTTGAAATTCACCTGACTGAGGAGAACTTTAAGAGCACCAATGTTGTCATTTGAGAGACAAAATGCATCCTCGTCCTCAGACATCACATCCATCTCAAAACTGGTCTCTGGATATCTCCTTTTTGAGGCTCACAAATTCATCATGACGACATTCCTAAAAAGATAACCCAAGTTTACTTCCAACCGTTATAAGAAAAAGGCATTGAGTATTTCAAATGAGCAGAACATCAGTGACACCTTCTCTTTGGTCAGATCATCCAGGTAGGCGTGATATGCCTCAAGTTGCTTCAGTGATGGGATGGCGGCCTGGTCAATGCCAAATGGGGTACTGCACATAATGTCACACAGCTCACGGTCTTTGCCTAGGAGGCCCATTAGCTCTTCCATTCTTTGCTTCTTCTGCTCCTTCATCAACTCCAAACGTGCACGGCTATTCTTCTCAAACTGCAACATGGAGCAGCCCTCTTCCTCCTTGAGGAATCCAGAAAGTTAGTCCAAGAAACTTTTTTTCCAGACAGTAATATGAAAACACCTAGATATATTCCTGAACGAAACTGTACCTCAAAGGAAGGCAGCTGAAGTTCACGGCACAACATGTTTAACTCTTCAAGACATTCCTGAATGTTTTTCATTAATCTCTCCTTTCGCTGCTCTTCCTCAGTAATCATCAGGTGCAACAGCTCCTGTAGGACAAGAGTAACACAACAAATCATTTGTAAACTCCGTCCGTAAGTCCAGACTTTAAATCTTATTTAAACTGATGACTCACTGTAATGTGCTTGTGGACATCGTTGGTTCTCTGTATGCACTGTTCCTCTGTAAAAACCGATTTCATCCCAAATATCCTGCAGCCTAACCAGAACTCCGTTGAGATAAGCAACAGACTCTGCTGCGTGGACTTCACTGGAAAACAAAAGCAGCAGTGTAACGGGTACGTTTAAAAACACCTGTTACCTGTCAAACCAGTACAATATTAACGTTAGCGGTAGAGAATAATATCAAATCAAGTAACGTTAGCGGACTGTCAGTAGCAGAGGGCTAACGTTATATACCGCTGGGCTAAATTAACGTATAATAGCTCCCCGAAGCTGTCTTGTAGCATTAGCTTAGCTAGCTGTAAAGTTAAATATTACCAGCTGGAGCGTTAGAATAGCATTCAATAGTGATGTTACGTATTGCGCCGAGGCTTCGGAGCGTGTGTGTCGAGTAATCCCCGAAGCTTTTTGTGAAGCATGTATCGAGGCTTGTATCGTTTTGGGCCAGTGACGTCATCGATGACAAACGAAGCCTCGCTGCCTGTCGATACCACGTGACTGCTTCACGAAGCGATTCAGATCGGTTGAACCGTTGAACCACAACGCTCATACCCATGGATGTATAATAAGAACCATATTACCCCTCCTGTACCCGGGCCCGCTGGTGACACGATGGAATTAAAAGAGCTCAAAACCTCACCTATATAGAGGTCGGAACATGTCATAAGTATAAATAGATACAAGCATAAATAAATGTAGGAAAAAAAACATGAATGAATAAATACAGGAATAAATATGTTACAGTATTTTCAGGGAGATTCAGCGTGTGTGCTGTGGCTCAGCTGGAAAGCAGTTGACTCACGATCGCAGGGTTCCTGGTTCAACGACTCGTCAATATGTCTTTTTTGTTGATAAAAGCTACAGCTAAATGAGATAATGTAGTTAATAAATGTATTCTTTGATATGGTTTAGCCTTTCTCAGGCTACAACATGGTTACGTTTATGAATATTATTAAGGAATACAAATCCCTATTTGTAATGTTTACCAGCCTCCTTAGGCTTTTCAATCACAATCATTCAACTGGAATAAATACAATATTGTTAACATGAAAATATGATTTAATGTTCGTTGTTTAGAGTTATTCTAAGGCTTTACTCATTGGGAACTCGGTATGAGATAGAGCACACTGTTGAGATGTCCAATCTGCCTGTTTTACACACTTTGACCAACAGGGGGTTTGTGTTCAAATGAAGCCCATGATGAAGCCTCATGAGATGAACCCTTTTGTGAACCAATTGGCTGGAAAGCTTCATAAGGCTTCATCTCGCCATCACTAATGCTAAGAGTTACCTGGAGCCTGCTATTATCCACAAGTGGAACACTGATCAGCAGCAGAATTTCGATAATCTA
Source organism: Gymnodraco acuticeps (assembly GCF_902827175.1). Classification (NCBI taxonomy): domain Eukaryota; kingdom Metazoa; phylum Chordata; class Actinopteri; order Perciformes; family Bathydraconidae; genus Gymnodraco; species Gymnodraco acuticeps. The sequence goes on along the minus strand of NW_022990621.1, from coordinate 580,870 downwards.
CAACAACAGGGGGGAAAGGTCGCAGTTGCAGGAGATATGAGAGCAGATTCTCCAGGTAAGCAGAAACAGACAAGACAGTCTAGTGCCAGAGTTACTGGTGTATATTACAATTCATCTACTTATCCATTGAAGTTCGGTTGAAAAGCCTTGAAACCTCCTGTATTATATTTTCTTCAGGACACTCGGCTAAGTTCGGGAGCTACACACTCATGAACCTGGGAAGCAACACCATTCTGGACTTCCAGCTTGTTCAGGTGTGATTCTCTTTCTGGGTGCTATCATTTTAGGCTTGCTGGCTGTTGATGCATGCTTCTGTGTATTTATGCCCTATTTGTTATTCCCCAACAGAGCAATGAAGTAGGTGGTAGTTACCACATGGAAAAGGAGGGACTCAAAAGATGCCTAGATCATCTGGAGTCAAAGGATTTGGCGGTTGAGTACATTGTGACTGACCGTCATCCGCAGATCCAGAAGTACCTGAGGGAACGCAACATCGAACAATTCTATGATGTGTGGCACTTTGAAAAAGGTATTTATCCCTATGTTGTAATGGAAGAATACCAAATTAGAGGCACTGTCCTTTGTTAAGATATTCCTTTGTTTTACTATGCAATTTATCCTGAGCTTCTAATCAGCAGCAGACATGACTTAATGTCTGAATACATTCATTATATCTCCTACAATTTGGCCTGCCAGACCACTTGATCACAGCACCTTTTCTCATTGTAAATTACATTTCACTCACTAATCCTAGGATAATGTGAGTACTCTTTAGAATGAGAATTTACAGTGATATGAATATGTATGGAGGTTTCCTGGCTATGAAATGTTTTCGGACAGAAGGGTGTCGCACTGACAGGCAATTATCATATGTATGTTATGGTTGATGATATATGAAGTGTGGAATTTCCACCACACCCTTGAATGTTGTCCATCACAGCACGTCATTTCCACACTATGGCTTGAATATTAACTTGTGCATGTGCTTTTTTTTAATCAGGTTTGTCCAAGAAACTTCTGAAACTTACACAGAACAAGGACTGTGACACGAAGTTGAAGAGGTGGCTGCGCAGCATAAAAAACCATGTATACTGGAGTGCGACGAGCACAACCTCGGGGCCGGAGAAGGTGGCAAGGTGGACGTCACTGGTCAACCACCTACAAAACGTTCACGTGCATGATGACCCCCTGTTCCCCAAGTGCACACATCTTGTAGGAGCCGCAAGTGATGCAAATAAACCTTACCTAAAAGGTGGTAAGTTCAATATTTCACTTCCTTCATAAGATCAACAATATAGAACGTAAATATAACATTGTTGTTATGGCAAATTATTGTTGTAATGTTCTAATGTGCTGGTGATTTACCTAATGTCTTTGTCATTTTACTCAAGGCTCAATAACACTCGCCAGAGTTGAAACGATACTCACCAACAAGAGAGTTCTCAAAGATGTGCTAAAGCTAAGCCATCACTACCAGACCTCATCCCTGGAGTCCTTCCACAACTTAATTCTGCGTTTTACCCCAAAAAATGTGGTTTTCCCCTTCATTGGAATGTTGTGCAGGTAATACACTGTATACTTTATTCTGTAGCATCTTATAACACAGTCACTGTTTAGTGGCATGAGGGTTTTATTCTGTCATAACCAGTGTTGGGAATAACGCGTTACAAGTAACGCGTTACTGTAACGCCGTTATTTTTGGCAGTAACTAGTACTCTAACGCATTACTTTTTATATTCAGTAACTCAGTTACCGTTACTACATGGTGCGTTACTCCGTTAGTTTTTTTTATATAGTCAACAGCCAGGCGAACAGAGATGAGAACTGTACTTAAGTACAGTACTTGAGTAAATGTACTTAGATACTTCCTGTGTCACATGCGGAGACGGGCTGTGGGCGTGTTTGTGTTGTTTACTAACAATACTATCATTGCGGCGGCGGAGCTCAAGTCTAGTTTCTCCACCTGGAGATATTCTCACTATTTCACTTTTGTCGAGCACAAAGAAAATAAAGTTTCTGTTAAATGTAAGTTGTGTCCTGGCGGGTCAAAGATCCTATCTACTGCCCAAACCAGTAATTCAAATCTCTTAAAACATCTGCAAAAACAACATGCTGGGACGAAGCTAGTAGCTAAGACCACAGAGACTCAGCCGACGCCACTCCACCTCCACCTAAGCAACAGCGGCTGGATTTTAACCAAGGGACTGCTGGCCAGGGAAAAGTCGATAAAGCCATTGCACGGTATGTAGAACACATGCAGGCTATTGCTACAGTGGAGTCACCCGCTTTCAGGGAGCTAGTTAGCATGATAGCATGTCCGGGCGGCACACGGCATATGGGACGGAAAACTTTTTCCAACTACCTGGAGAAAGAATATACAAAAATGGAAAGCCAGCTAATATCGATGCAATCCAGATTGCATATAATGCATGTCAAGTTGATCAACAGATTGTATTATTCTCCAATGCAATAACGGTACTGAAATGAAGGCTATAAGGGCATTAATGGGAGACATTTTTTCAAGGAACTAAAACGTTACTTTTCACAGTAACGCATTACTTTTGGGTTTAAGTAACTAGTAAAGTAACTGAGTTACTTTTGAAATGAAGTAACTAGTAATGGTAACTAGTTACTGGTTTTCAGTAACTAGCACAACACTGGTCATAACACAAAGTCTCATTTTATTTTGCTATTCTATAGGTCGTGTCTAGCAGCAATGCATCACAACGAGAATGCTGGGCGTGACCAAGCGACAACTGCTGCAGGAAAACTTGTCTTCAAATTGGCTTATCCAAAATCAAAGAGGGGAGAGTGTACGGTCAAGTCTGTTAAGAACGACCCTACATACAGTAAGTTGTGAAATATTTGTTTTTGTTTTTATTATTATTAACAGAACTTACATTTCAAATGATTAAAGATACAATGAACAATAAAAGTATTACATTAAATACAAAAAGTGAATAACAATAACAAATTATTTATACAATGCTTTCTTTTTCAGTCTATGTGGATGAGCTGACGAAGCTTGTGTTTCACAAAGTCTTTCTGGACCCTACACCCTTTGTGGACGAGCTGAAACGAATCCACGTCCCAGAGGACCTGTCAACTCAATTTGACAGGCCCCCCAAGGAGGAAATGATTGTCAGCCGTTTCTCCCGTTTCCCCCCAAAGGAGGTCGAAATCCTACATATTGTCCAGCCAGATCTGGAAACTCCTGGCGGATCCGGAGCACAACACACGACGGAATCACCACTCTGATGCCTCGCCCTAAATATCCCCAGCACCAGCTTACAAAGCTGCGATACGCAAGATATCGAAAACGCCTATCGGGAGAGGAATGGATGATGTACATTACATTCAAATATAAATATACATTCACACATTTTGTACATTTGTAAAAATAAAGTTTGATGGAAATACATAGTAGCCTTTCTTTCCTGAATGATTTGCTCCTATAACATATCATTCATATATAGCAAACCATGATTTGATTTTTCATCAAACGGTAGTAGTTTATTACAGGTAACAATAACTTACTCTTCTTCCGTTGTATTTGTCAAAGGTCCGAAACTGTATTTATAAATATTGTGGAGATTCTGCAGGGTGTATGGGTTCAAGCAGTTAGGCTCTAGTCCTGGGTGGCCAACCATGCAGTTAATGGGTTCTGGAACTTGCAGCATGCGTGTTACAACCTATGAAGGTAAGATGTGTTACAAAACACGTTTAGCAATTAAACCAACTATGGGAAATGTTTACAAAATAAACATTCAATTACTAAGGAAGTAATACAAGTGCATATAATAGTCTATTGACTTGAAAAACCAACACATCCTCACTCCCAGGTCGGCCTATGTTGACGTTATGTCAAGTCCCCTGTCGGCTTTTTCCAACGCAAGGGGGGGGGCCTTAGCGTCCATTTTCAACGCAAGGGGGGGGGGCCCTTAGCGTCCATTTTCAGCTTTCCGGGATGTCCATATTCTTCTATGGACGCTCATGGAAGCACGGCGTTCGTTTGTGTCGACTGCCCTTAAAGGCAATGTGAGCGTCCATTCTCATTGGATAACGGAGAATTGTACACCCGGAAGTAAGTATTCCCCTTACTGTCGATTGATTTTACAGTGATATCTGCACTACTCATCGACTAAAAAACACCAGATTATCCTTGTTAATTACACAACATTGATTGGTTTAAATTGTGTGCAATGCTTTTGTATTTTTCCCCTTCGATTCGGAGAAACAAATGTTTTTTCGGAGTAAAGGATGGCAGAAGACACTACACTACCCAGAATCCCCAGCTATCGTTTGGACTACACCATGTGCTCTGTTTGACAAACCCAGTGATAGTCCTCAAACTCTGTGATTGGAGAGTGTGCTCCGAGGGTTACGCCGAGCCTCGAACAGCACTTGAAATGGGATGGAATCACGGCAGACTGTCCAAAACTGGATTTGAACGGGTCCACCGCGTCCCCCCTCCCCCACCCTGTCCCCAGAACTACAAATGCTGGCTATTCTGTTTCGCAACATGTTCTGTATCTATGGCACGTCTCTACTGGGAGTTGTAGTTTTAAAAAACGTTTTCGTATTTCCCATAATAAGAAGTTGCCAGTATTAAACTGTGTACATCCCTGGAGGTTTAGGGGATAGGAAACACTCACATTTAAAACATATAATTAATAAATGGGTGAAAATTGCTTGTGCCCATAATGGGCAGCATTAATATATATATATACACACATGCCAGCTAAGGTCAGAAGAGCTTTATTTAACAGCTGGTCTTATGTTTGTGACCCCTGTTGTTAATTGATAACATTACATTACATTACATTAATTGAAAAGCCTGAAACATGCACTTGTTAAGGTTCAGAGGCACATTTTGCAAATATGGCAGTAGCCATCGATCAGCTTAAGATAAGATATACTTTATTGATCTCAAGTTGGAACATTTGCATTACATCAGCATGTGTAACAGTTGTATGCAGTGGTGTTTATTTGTAAATCATTTAGTATAATCACACAAATTCTGTGTTTTATATTCAACAATTCTGTGTTCTTTATTTATTGATTGTTCAATACCTGACAAGGTCGGAGATGAAATATCTACATACATCTTATAAGAGTATAATACATTATGTATAATATCAGTTAAAATAAGTGCTTCAACATAGTTAACATTGCTGGAGGTACGCACAAATATTGATAGATGTCTTGTAATGCACTATTGAGGAACCTGCGACCCAAGTTTTTCATTCAATGCATAACTACACCATAGTTGTGTAGGCCTATATGATATGTCAATAAACCTTAGAAAATCTTGAAATCTTGAAAGGGATGTGCAAAATAGTCATTATATACAGTCTTTAATTAACTATTAGTAGAGAATAACGAGTAATTAATATACTTTATAGGGATCCTATTAATATCTAATAATACAAATAATGAAATTCAATAACATGCTTTAACCACTAGGTGTCCCTTTATATCAGCTGTGCACCTTTATGGTGTAAATACAGCCTATCTACCAATTGGATCAAATATAAAAGTCAGCCGAATTAGTGTTGATACTGCAAGGAGACGTATTGTGTGAAAAGAAATGTAAGATGTTGTTTAACTGCTGATATATTTATGATCCACGTCACGTTTTCAGTTCCTCATGTTTGTCTAGAAGTCTTCTCATCAGTGCTCTATAAATACAGAACTACGGCAGATATGTAATATTTAATGCAGCCGAACCGTGTATTACCATGCCGTTATGTGATGACATCCAAAGAGAAAAGCAAGCACACTCGGAATAAAGTATTATTGTATTTTTTTAAAATGTTTTCGGTCTGTTTCCGTTATTTGTTAATGACGATGTGCTGTGAGATGTAAGACTGGAATTGCACAGGGGGAAATAACGTAGGCTATCTTTAGATGCGGATTTTGTTAAACTAATATGTTTGCGCTGTGGATCAACACTATACATTGACGGGGAAGGGGGGTAGCAATAAAGATAACACCATTAAACAGTTACACAACATAACAGAAATAATATCGATAGCAGCGTCCCTAGCAACCACCTTGGTAACAATGAAAACGTTATGGACGCAATTTCCTGAAGTAATCTTCGTAATAACTAGCAAACTAAAGATCATGTACATCCACTGCACACATAATCTGAAATAACAACTCATATTTCTCGCATCAAATGACATCAAAACGCATTTTAATGGCCAAACTAACTTTAAAATAGGCATTTTCCATCGAGAATAAAACGAAGTTCGGCCATGTTTTTTTTTTCTGCAGGGAGAAATTTGAAGATCACGTGACGTCAAACAGAGCACATGGTGTAGTCCAAATGATAGCTGGGGATTCTGGGTAGTGTAGTGTCTTCTGCCATCCTTTACTCCGAAAACATATTTGTTTCTCCGAATCGAAGGGGAAAAATACAAAAGCATTGCACACAATTTAAACCAATCAATGTTGTGTAATTAACAAGGATAATCTGGTGTTTTTTAGTCGATGAGTAGTGCAGATATCACTGTAAAATCAATCGACAGTAAGGGGAATACTTACTTCCGGGTGTTCAATTCTCCGTTATCCAATGAGAATGGACGCTCACATTGCCTTTAAGGGCAGCCGACACAAACGAATGCCGTGCTTCCATGAGCGTCCATAGAAGCATATGGACATCCCGGAAAGCTGAAAATGGACGCTAAGGCCCCCCCCCTTGCGTTGAAAATGGACGCTAAGGCCCCCCCCCTTGCGTTTGAAAAAGCCGACAGGGGACTTGACATAACGTCAACATAGGCCGACCAGGGAGTGAGGATGTGTTGGAAAAGCATGTATGCTGTATATCTTGGTATATGTGTGCTACTGTTGGTGTTTTCAGCTAGCTGCCGACATAATGTAACTAAGCTAGGCTACCTTTCTTATGCTATTGCAGCACACGTTTTCTCCGTCACTTGGCATCAAAGCGCAGTTTCCACAACGGCACCTAAATAACAACAGTTGTAGGTACATCTGATGACATCTGAAATGTAAGACATATACTAGATAAAAACGTACCACAATGACACTGTTTGGTCTGCTCTAGTGAACGGCGAGGCAAGACTCGCGATTTGGTCTATTCTAGGATCGAACGGAGATTCGAAATTGTATGCTCCATACGCCATTGTATGCTATATGTAAGCTATCTATATAACTCTCTATCTATCGATTCTCAAATCTAGTATTGCTATGTTGCTAAGTACCCGCTAAACCACTTTACGGCAGATGTCAACAGGGGCAGAGCCTCTCTGGTGGTTGACTAATCAGAACAGAGTGGCAGAGCTGACCAATCGGAGCACACTGGACGCACAGGAGGGTGGGGGCAGGAACTCCATCGAGCCGTTTAGCACAGGGAGTGAAAACTCGTACTTTACAGAGATAATGTATGAGAAACCAATCTGAGTTTGGAAAATTGCACAGTATTTTTCTATTGTAATATCCCTCAACAATGGTATTATGATCAGTAGAAAGGACCATGCAATGGGACCTTTAAGTTTCTCCATCGTTGTGTACAAGCTGGATAAAACGCGGGCTTCTTGTTGTTGTTCAGGAGTTGATCCCGCCCCTGCCCCGGCCTCGACGTAAGCGTGACATATGTGGTGCTTTTGCTCTGGCCGGACAATTTTTTGGTGCTTGAAACGAACCGGATTCCGGAGCTAAGAGGCTGCTCCGCTGCGGTGTGAAGAGGAAAACCCGGTGCTTTTCAAGCTCCAGCTCCGAACCGGCCCCGAAACACCGTTGGTGTGAATGAGGTATCTGTGCCTTCCTCACTGAGTTCTCAATCTCCCATGTTACAGCGCCCACCACTCTGGTAGCGGGGATTATGGTGTTATGTTGAGCTATGAGCTATGTTATGTGTACTGAAACGAGAGCCGGTATAATTCCACGCGCGAAAACAAAATAAAATTGGAATACGTTATTTTAGTGTCTTAAAAGTAGACTGAGGTATGAAGGGTTAACGTTACATCTTAGGATAATTTGTAGTCATGTTCTGTATACATACTAACATATAAGGGTATACTTAGTGTGGTTACTCCATGTTTACTAGCTATAACATTAACGTTACATCACTCTTTTTCACTTCTTACTCAGTCAGCCAAAGTGCAGATATCACCATTAGATTCACAAACCTGAAACATCATCCATTTCTTCACTGCTGGTGATGACATTGTTGTCAGCTGCTGATACTGCTGCTGCTGCTGCTGCTGCAGCTTGTGGCGCCGGCTGCTTCGATGAAAATAACTTTCTAATATCCATAACTTTATAGGCTATTAGCTTAAAACTCGTCAGGCACTAGGAAGGATCACTTCTTCTTCAGGGCAGAGAAGGCTACGCAGTACGCACGCTAATGTCCCGCAGCGGCTGCCTCTCTGGTGGACTCCAGTACTGCACATTACTCCCGAGACATTAAAAAAAAAAAAAAATCTTTTTTTAAAAATTAAAACAATAAAAACATCCGGGGCTTTTCAGAAAACATCCGAGGCTTGAGCCCAAGTAGCCACCCCCTAGCGCGGCCACTGTCACGGCATATAGGCAGGGGTAAAGTGCTATGTTTTACGAGTGGGGAGCGGACCTCACCTCCTCTAGGGGGGTCCGGGGGGATGTTCCCCCGGGAAGATTTTAAAAAAATATTTAAGTTAAAAGTATCAATCTGGTGCACTTTGAGAGCAACATTAAGAGATCTATGGATACATCTCTCAACACCCATATGAAACACAACTGTAATCAGATGTTCTTTTTCTTTATGGATATTTTACAAATCACTCCCCTTTCAAACTGTATTCTTGTTTTACTGCCATATAGTATTTCATAATTGTTTTTCCTTTATTCTCTTATTTGTTTTATAACGATAATGATCATATGAAGGTGTGCCGCGGAAATAATCGTTTGAATAATTTGTGACCAAACCGTTTGAGACCCACTGAGATAACTTAGACTAAAGTTAACTATCTAAACACTCGGAGTCCTTTAGCTCACCTGAGCCACTCAGTCTGAGAGGAGAGCTCTTCTCCAGCTTGTTGTGGAACAAACAGCCCCGTATGTCCGTTAGTGCAGCTAGCTAACCAGATGCTAACAACACAGTCTCTGCTGCTGGCACCGGTCCCTCTCTCTCTCTCTCTCTCTCTCTCTCTCTCCTCTCTCTCTCTCTCTCTCTCTCTCTCTCTCTCTCTCCTCGTCGATTGGGTTCTTCTCTCCAGCGATGTCGTCGGCGTCTCTCTTCCTCTCTCATGTCTCTTCATTCTTCTCGTCTCTCTCTGTTCTTCTGGTGTCGTCTCTCTCTGTACATCTCGGGGGGTAGCGTATGCATCATCTCTCTCTCTCTGCTCTCATCGTCTAGTTTCTCTCTACATCTCTCTCTACATCTCTCTCCGTCTCTCTCGTCTTCTCTCTCTCTCTCACTAAATGCGCTATTTCCACACACACACACACCACACACACACACACACACACACACACACACACACCACACACACGAGCCGAGCTTTGAATGACACAAGCACACTTTTATTTCCATGCAACTCTCTGATTGGTCTGGTGTCTTGCTTCTGTTGCATTCACTGAACACGGGAAATTACCCTCCTACCGTCCTCTCTAGTGTCATGATGAGGTTCACGTAAAACACGGTTAATGTATTATATTATGGAGGTAGAATTGTCCGGGGCTACAGAAAAAACATTCGGGGCAGGCCAAAATATAATTTTACTAACAATGTGGAATTTATTGGCTACATATTACACAGATTATGCACAGCGGGAGCAGCAATAACCGTCAAATAATAATTCAGACAGGGGAGCTCCGCACGCCTGCCGCTAGGGGGTGCTGCAGCGCCCTCAGCACCCCCCTTCCCGCGTCCATGCTTAGTGCCGTTTTATTTCATACAGTTCAATTTTGATTGAGACAGTGAAATAATCTAAACCTCACGCGTGGCGTTTCACTGTCAAGGGGGGCGATATAGCGTGTATGTAATTACATTGCAAATACTGACTTGAGCCCCACCACTGTATGGGTTAGCCCTACCATAGATTACCCAACAAAAATACTCTGGCGCTGCCACTGAGGCTAACTAATACAAAGTCAAACAGTATCAATTTCATTAAGAACTAATGGTAACATTGTGGTAAACTAATGGTAAAATTAACCTGGCCGGCTTAGGGAATTCTTTTTTGTTGCATTAGTTCTTCGTGAGATTGATCCTGTTGGACTCAGTATGCTACTGAAACTACCCCCACAAGTACTATGAAGTACTTACTGTGTACTTTTCCAGTAATCCTCTGTCAATGTCCCCTCCTGAGTACAAGAATGCATGTTTTTCTTTTAATAAGCGTTAAAAAGCCTTTCTTCCTGAGACTGATATTGTTGGACAGAGTATTTTAAGAGGATATGGTAGACATGATATCAGCAATACTTCCAGTCAGTACTCCGGCAGCAGCATTTTACACCTTGGAAAGTCTTTAGAATCTGGCCTGGATAGCTGGTCTATCCTTCAGCACACTGACACACTCTGTCACATGGTTGCCCTCTTATGATGCTGCTGTCTTTTAATATATAATTATTCCTCTGCCGCTAATTCGTTCCTTGCATATTCTTCAGTCTCATCAGCCTCATCCTTCCATCAGTCCCAGTCAACGCCTCCAGCACACTTCCAGTGTCTGACTCCATATGATATTGTCCTGATGCTGTAAGGGTGATGCCCCATGATCACAAAATGATCTCTCTAGAGTCTGAGCGCCAAGGACCTCATATTATGTCTGTCATTAATGTTACATCATCCATTATAACAATTGTCTTTCCTTTTTCTCTTCTCTTAACTGAATAGCCCTGTCTTTAAGTATAATACAATGTAAAGTCCTTTTCCTGCACCATTTTAAGGCTTCAAAACAGGCATTTTTACTGTATGTGTTTGGAGAAATGACACAATCAATGGCCCAGAATTGTACTTTATAAACTCTGAATCTTGTGGTGCTTGAACAAATACACACTGGCTAAGCCGGCCAGGTTATATATATGGCTTTTTTGGAGCCCTTTTTTGCAATATTTATTAAAATGTCACTAGTTATTTAAACAAACCACTATCTGAGGATAACAAGCAACCATAAAACACCCTTTGGAGAGCCATTGAAGCCCATGAAGAATGTATCCTTCCACAAATCTTTTCATCTGCTGTAATAATAATAAAGTTGACACGTGTTTTCAAATTCAAGTTAAGGCACTATCTGTGCAGAACATTACAAATATTCTTCATTTGCAGTATTTTATTTTAAAAGTGTTCAGAAAGACTGCATCAATGATATGCTATATCTATATATCTATATAATATCAATATTGTTCAACCAAAGTCAATTTAAATAGCGGGCAAGACTTTCCAAGGTGTAAAATGCTGCTGCCGGACTACTGACTGGAAGTATTGCTGATATCATGTCTAGCATATCCTCTTAAAATACTCTGTCCAACAATGTCTCATGAAGAAAGGTGTTTCAACGCTGATTCAAAATAGCAGAGAAACATGCATTCTTGTTCTCAGGAGGGAACATTGACAGAGGATCACTCAAAAAGTACTTCATAGTACTTGTGGGAGTAGTTTCACTACTAGCCTACTGAGTCCAACAGTGTCAATCTCACGAAGGACTAATGCCAGAACAAATAATAACAAACTCGAGAGACGGTGGAGTTGACCGCAGTGCAGAATCGCTGTATAGTTTAAATCTCCTAACAATGTTGTCCATTTTAGACATAGGCTTATTATATTTACAGCCCTTAGTAACATTCATTATCTGGGCTCAATATGTGTCTTGGCTGTTTTCATTGTGAAAACAAATGGACCGTAGATACATGGATTGACCGTCCTCATCTGCGCTCTTATTTTGTAAGGTAACTTCCGGTAGCAGAATATGAAAAAAACGTAGTTTTTTTGTTTCTGTTTTCTAGTGATTTTATTTTTTGTTTTGAGATGTAGAAAATGAAAATCATCCCGTTTTTTAAGTTTAGTAAATCCCTTTTTGACCATGATAAAGAAAAACGCCTTGTATTTCAATTTTGGTTTTTCAATTTTAAAACGAAAATCAAATATCCAGTCGTTTTTTATTTTTCAATATCCATTTGTGAAAAGAAAATCCAATGACCAAAACTTACAGGTTTATCATTGCTTTGAGAAAAAAGATCATTAATTTACCCCTTTTAGAAGTGAAAATATAGTCATTTGTTCTGGGAATGTCATTTTCGAGCCTGAGGCCTGAAAAACAGGCTCGGGGCTTAACTGGTTAAGAAACCTATTGATGTGTTTTACAGAGTTTAATGCGCACAACCGCCCCGGCACCATTTCCCTGGCAGGATTGAGCTGAGTTGGAAAATAACTGTGAAAGTATGCCTTGTTTTTAACTCTTTCATTTGATATTGAGTTGGTGAATGAGGCTGGCAACTAACATGTTATGTTTGTTTCCTTTTCAAAAGGACCAGGCCAGCCACTGTCCCATAGTGTTTTTTTGTATTTTCTTGTTCATTTTCTTCATGTGCAGTTTATGGCAATATAATCATTTTATTGTTTGTGTCTTAGGTTGCGCTCCTCTTCCTCTGCGGCGTAGGCCTGGGCCCATGTGGAAAGCTGACTGCCTTCAGTGTAGGGACTGCACGGTGTGACACTTCCTATTCTGTATGCTTAATATCTCACTGTTATTATTTTATAGAGATTGTGGTTTGAATATTGCATGCTTTTGCGGATACAAGCGGCCGAGATGGGTTTTCTCCGCAGGGTGGCTGGTGTCTCCCTTAGGGATAAGGTGAGAAGTTCGGTCATCAGGGAGGGACTCGGAGTTGAGCCGCTCCTCCTTCGTGTCGAAAGGAGCCAGTTGAGGTGGTTCGGGCACCTAGTTAGGATGCCACCTGGGCGCCTCCCTAGGGAGGTGTTCCAGGCACGTCCAGCTGGGAAGAGACCAAGGGGTAGACCTAGGACCAGGTGGAGGGATTATATCTCTTCGCTGGCCTGGGAGCGCCTTGGGATCCCCCAGTCAGAGCTGGTTGATGTCGCCAGGGAAAAGAAAGTTTGGGGCTCTCTGCTGGAACTGCTACCCCCGCGACCCGACCACGGATAAGCGGGAGAAGATGGATGGATGGATGGATGCTTTTGTTGTTTTGGTGTGTGGATTTTCTTGTTTTTGTCCCTCGTGATTAGCAGGCACTGCAACCCAGCGGACCAGGCCTGCCCAACTGAGGAGGGTAACTTATATACATGTTGAATTATATTTGCCATTTTAACACTTTACATGAATTGACATTTTAAACTGTTTCTTAACATTTAACAACCTATTAATGTGTCATACCCACTTAACGGGAAGAAACTCAGCTAACTGACGGTATTAACCATTTTTAGCTAAACGAAACACAAAGGTAATACCAAGCGTCTGAATTAGCACTAAGCGAAAAAATGCTAACGCACTTAGCACAGAACTCACGGTAGAAATATTGTATTACTTATCGGATCGGCACAAAGATATCAAATGAAAGCTGAGATTCCACAGATTCTAGAGGTATAAGTATCCTCACTGTGTGACCAGAACTCAGGGCAGCGAAGGCAAAACCAGACAACATACATCCATCCAGGAACATCACCCTCCGTAATTTATGCTCTGTTGATCCCCAGCACCTCTCCGACCTGCTGTCCTCTACTCTCCCCCTGGACTCGAACCTCAGCTCACCCGATGAATAACTCAACCACCTTAATTCCACCCTACTCGCCTCCCTCAACAGCCTGGCCCCCTTCAAAAGGAAAAATGTCACTTTTAAAACCTCCTCACCCTGGTTCACCCCTGCACTCCGTAAGCTGAAGCAAACCGGCCATCAGCTTGAACGCCTAACCATGAAATCATCCCTCACAGTTCACCATGAATCCTACAAACTCCATCTCACTACCTACAGAGATGCCCTCACTGCCGCAAAAACTGCTTACCTCTCCACCATCTTTACCGACCCCTCCCATAACCCCAGGACCCTCTTCCCCACCGTCAACAAGCTCCTCAAACCCCATGCTGACACCCTCCCTTCCTCCACTTCCACTTTATGCAGTTCATTCCTCCAGTTTTTCTCTGACAAAATCACTGCCATTAATCTCTCCCTATCCACTGCATCTGACACACAAACATCTCCCCCAACATCCACCGCCACAATTTCTCCCTCCATCTCCCTAGACCTCCCGAGCCCTCCTCCCCATGGCCGCCTCTCCCAGTTCACTCTGGTTACCCCCCCTGAAATCCTCCAACTGATCAGCTCCTCCAAACCCACAACCTGCTCCCTTGAGCCTCTACCCACCCCTCTACTGAAGTCCTGCCTCCCCGTCCTCTGCCCCTACCTTGTCAACCTTTTCAACTCCTCCCTGTCCCAAGGAACCGTTCCCTCTGCCTTCAAAACTGCTGCTGTCACTCCCATCCTCAAGAAACCCGGTCTGGATCCCTCCTCCCTCAGTAATTACCGTCCCATCTCCAATCTCCCCTTTCTCTCAAAAACAATAGAACGCATTATCTCCAAACAACTCCACCACCATCTCCAAACCAACCAGCTTTTTGAACCCCTTCAGTCTGGTTTTCGTCCCCACCACAGCACAAAAACGGCACTCATCAAAGTCCTCAATGACCTCCTCACCTCTGCTGACACCGGTTCCCTCAACATCCTCATCCTCCTCGACCTGAGTGCAGCCTTCGATACCGTGAGCCACACCATCCTGCTTACCCGATTCCAGGACATCGGTATCGAAGGTACTGCACTCAGGTGGCTCCAGTCCTACCTCTCCGACAGATCCCACTTCATCTCCCTCAACAACCACTCCTCTGCCACAGCTTCAGTCACCCAAGGTGTTCCCCAAGGCTCAGTACTTGGCCCCCTCCTCTTCATCATCTACATCCTCCCCCTTGGTCAGATTCTCCGCCAATACAACCTGGACTTTCACTGTTACACTGACGACACACAGATTTACCTCAGCACCAAATCCCCCCACAACCTCCCCCCCCCCCCCCTCACCCACATCGAATCCTGTCTAACTGCAATAAAATCCTGGATGCAACACAACTTCCTCAAACTAAACAGCAATAAAACTGAACTTCTCCTCATCGGCTCCAAATCCACCCTCAGCAAAACCCCCACCCTGACAGTCACCATTGATGGCACCCCTGTTTCCCCATCCACCCAGGCACGCAACCTTGGCGTTATATTTGACCCCACCCTCTCCCTCGAGCCCCACATCCACCAAGTTGTAAAAACCTCATTTTTCCACCTCCGCAATATTGCCAAACTCTGTCCCTCTCTCACCCGCCCTGCAGCTGAGCGACTCATTCACGCCTTCATCTCCTCCCGCCTTGACTATTGTAATTCACTCCTCTACGGCATCAGCACTACATCCCTCAATAGACTCCAGCGTGTTCAGAACGCAGCCGCCAGACTCCTCACCCACACCAAATCATGGCATCACATCACCCCGGTCCTCAAAGAACTCCACTGGCTCCCCGTTTCACACCGCATCCACTACAAACTCCTGGTCCTCACTTTCAAAGCCCTCCACCATCTGCCCCCCCCCCTACCTCACTGACCTCCTCATCCTCTACCAACCACCCCGGTCGCTCAGATCCACCTCAGCCGGCTTGCTTTCCATCCCCAAGGCCAAACTCCGGAGCTTCGGGGATAGAGCCTTCTCTGTGGCAGCCCCGAAGCTCTGGAACTCCCTCCACCAAGACCTCCGTGAGTCTGAGTCCCTCACCCTGTTCCAGTCCTGCCTCAAGACCATAGACTGTATATATAAATGGACGTAGTGTCCGTGACGTCACCCATAGGATTCTGCAGAGTTGCCGAGAAGCCCTTAGTAGGCGGAGTCGGCCACTAACGGCTCGACTGTGATGTCAGAGTCTAATCCCACCTGCTCCAAATAAGGGCAAAGAGGCGGAGCCGAGGCGGGACCTGCTGCCTCCGAACTGGAAGTAAACAGAGCTAGCTCAGGCTAAGAAGCTAAGCTAACATGAAATACATGCATACCAAGTTACTGCTAACAGTGTAGTTACATTACATTACATTACATTGCATTTAGCTGACGATTTTATCCAAAGCGACTTACAATAAGTGCGTTCGACCAACAAAATACAAACTTGAAGAAAACAGAATCATATAAGTACATCAGGTTTCATAGAGCAAAAACATTTCAAGTGCTACTCAACTGGCTTTAGGTAAGCCAGTCCTTTATTAGTATATAAGTGCTTTGTTAATAGTTCTATCGCTCGAAGTGGAGTCGAAAGAGATGAGTTTTCAGTCTGCGCCGGAAGGTGTGTAAGCTATCTGCTGTCCTGGTTTCAATGGGGAGCTCATTCCACCATTTTGGTGGAATGAGCATGGTACGCAAGTACCATTGTCTTGAAGTGGATTCTAGCAGTTACCGGAAGCCAGTGGAGGGAGCGGAGGAGCGGCGTGGTGTGGGAACATTTAGGAAGGTTGAAGACCAGACGAGCTGCTGCATTCTGGATGAGCTGCAGAGGTCGGATGGCACATGCAGGTAGACCAGCCAGGAGGGAGTTGCAGTAGTCTAGGCGTGAGATGACGAGAGCCTGGACCAGAACCTGCGTCGCTTTCTGGGTCAGCTGGGGACATATCTTCCTGATGTTGTAAAGCGTGTATCTGCAGCAGCGGGTTGTAGCAGCTATGTTTGCAGTGAAGGACAGGTTGTTATCTAGGATCACACCCAGATCAGCGACGTGCAGTCAGGGGAGGCAGAGCCTCACTTGTCATACTCCAATGTAACGGAAAAACAACTAAAGAAAAACTAAATAGTAATAATAATAAAATGTCTCCACTGATCTGTTTTGTAAATGTGATTTATGTATGATTCCAATCGCTTTTTATAGTGAAAATCAGTGGTCACCACGTGGTCACCACGGACGCATGTCTGACAGGTTGGGGAGGTATTTATGAAGGTCGCCCGGTGAGGGGTCTCTGAAGCAGAGACCTCCAGCGGGCGCACATAAATTACCTGGAGCTTTTAGCGGTGTTTCTCACCCTAAAACGCTTTCTGTCTTTCCTCAGGGGACATCACGTCCTCGTGAGGACAGACAATACGACCACAATATCGTATATTAACCGCCAAGGGGGTTTGCGTTCTCTCCAGTTACACACACTGGCGCGCAAACTGATCCTATGGAGCGGTAGACGTCTCCTCTCTCTGAGAGCGACGCACGTACCGGGAGTGATGAACCTCGGGGCAGATCTACTGTCCAGAGGTATACCACTTTATGCAGACTGGACTCTACATCCAAGGATTGTGAGCCAGCTGTGGGTGCGTTACGGCAGAGCCGCGGTGGATCTGTTCGCATCGAAAGACAATGCTCAGTGTCAGCTGTTCTTTTCGATGCGTGATCTAAATGCACCGTTAGGCGTGGATGCACTCGCACACGATTGGCCCCCGGGCCTTCTGTACGCGTTCCCACCCCTGGCTCTGATACCCCCAACTCTGGCTAGAGTGAGAGAGCAACGCCACACACTTCTCCTGATAGCTCCGCACTGGCCAGCTATGTACTGGCTAGCGGAGATATATCAGCTGCTGTGCGGGCAGCCATGGCAGCTCCCACTACGCAGGGACATACTGTCCCAAGCGGGGGGGGGGGCGATCTTTCACCCACACCCAGAGCGCTTGGCTCTATGGGCCTGGCCCGTGAGTGGTACAATCTGAATACAGTGTGACATGAAGCTGACCCTGGCAGCTGCCAAGCGAGCCAGTGGCACTCATGCACTATCTGTACAGTCTTCATGCACTCAGTTCGCCCCAGGGCAAACAGAGTGTGGTTGAAGCCCAACCCTGCCTTTATCTTAAGGCGGTTGGTTCAGGTACCACATTTGACATTGAGGCATCCTCCCCGCCACTGTATTCCTCCGGGGAACAGCGGCCGGATTTGCCGTGTCCAGCCCGTGCTTTACGCACGTACAGGGACAGATCAAGGGTGCTTCGTCATAATGACCAACCCCTTGTGTCCTGGGCTAACCCTTATAAGGGCAAGCCTGTTACTAAGCAACGGCTCTCCCACTGGTTTGTGGAAGCAATTGCTTTGGGGCTCATACGAATCAGAGTTCGCAGGCACCCTCGGGTCCGCAAACTCTTTCGACTCAGGGTCTGGCTGCATCCTGGTCTATGTCCAGGATGTCTCCCATCCAAGACATTGGTGCAGCGGCGAGCTGGTCCTCGCCGCTCACTTTTGTCCGCCTCTTAACAGGCTGGACGTTCTGCTCCCAGTGTGACTCAAGCAGTGCTGGGCACCTGGTTGAGTCAGAGCTCTACCTGTTAAGTTCTGGTTGGTTTGGTGATTTTCGAGATAAGCTCGTCTGACAATACGGGAGCTACAATTTCCCATAGTGAGACGTCGAACGGAGTGTTATGAATGAGAACTATAGGTTACTTACGTAACCCCAGTTCTCAGAGTAACATGAAGTAAGATGTCTCACCAGACGGCCCTCCTTGCTATGGTGAAGCGAGAAGAGGTGCTTATTTTGAATGACGCATGCGTCGTGGCGCAAGCTACTTATAGGGGGTGAATTCCCTGACGCTGACGTCAAGATCACCAGCCAATCAGGATTGGCGTAATGAGATTGATGCTTCTGTTTGCTCCGCGATGAGGCGCATCCCATAGTGAGACATCTCACTTCATGTTACTCTGAGAACTGGGGTTACGTAAGTAACCTATAGTTACTGTGTGGTGAGGTGAGGCACAGATGAGATCTGCCTCACCTCAGAATGCGCCCTAAGTGCATGCCTGCACCATCTCACTGTATGTCACCAATGTAATGTTTGTAGATCCCTTTATTACATTTATCCTCGCCATCCATAGTCTCTAAATAACTTATTTCACGCATATATGATATTTAGGCTCGCTGGTCTCATCATACAACGGCAATGAAAAAAGCACCAGGGGAGGCAGCCATAATCTCTGCCGCACTGAAGGGGGCGCAAGTGAGCCCAAAGGTTCTTGTTGCTACTGTTATTCTACGCAGAGACGAAACGCAAACAACAAACTAGACTTTTGAAATTAGAGGAAGATAAGGAGGACTTTTACAAAAAAGTAATAGAGATTGTTGTCCAGAAGGATAGCATGGACTTCATCTTCAAGTCAAGGTAAGACCACAATTGTAATGCAAATGAAATCTTACTAAGAAAGAACAATCCAATATTTAAATTGTGGGTAGGCCTATCCTTTTGTTGAACGGTCTGTTTAAAATGAATTGAAGCATCAGACTAAAAAAGCTTTTGAAAATAACCGAATATTTCGATTAAGGTCAAAATATAATATTTGTAAATCTGACTCTGAAAGAGTCAGTGCCTCACCATCCATGAACCTCACCGCACGTCACTGACCCAGATTCCTTGCAGTCTGAGTCGGGGAAACAATAGAGGTGCCGATGTTGATTGTTAGGTCAAGAGTGGGACAATCTTTTCCCGGAAGGAAAAGCAGTTCAGTCTTGTCAAGGTTGAGCTTGAGGTGATGAGCAGACATCCACTGAGAGATGTCAGCTAGACAAGCAGAGATGCGTGCGACGATCTGGGTCTCTGAGCGGGGAAAGGACAGAATTAATTGGGTGTCGTCAGCGTAGCAGTGGTATGAAAAACCATGCGGGCTAATGACAGATCCGAGCGAGTTTGTGTACAAGGAGAAGAGGAGGGGACCAAGAACAGAGCCCTGAGGGACCCCTGTAGTTAATTGACAAGGGTCGGACTCCGACCCTCTCCAAGTAACCCTGTAGGTGCAGTCTTTGAGGTATGAGGTGATGAGGGAAAGTGCAGAGCCTGAAACTCCAAGTTCTTGGAGAGTGCGAAGGAGGATCTGATGATTCACCGTGTCGAATGCAGCAGACAGGTCCAAAAGGATGATGACAGAGGAGAGGGAGGCTGCTTTAGCAGTGTGCAGTTCCTCAGTGACAGCAAGGAGGGCAGTTTCTGTGGAGTGACCTGCCTTGAAACCAGACTGGTGCGGATCCAGAAGGTTGTTCTGATGGAGATAACATGAGAGTTGTTTAAAGACAGCACGTTCAAGTGTTTTAGACAGGAACGGGAGGAGAGAGACAGGCCTGTAGTTTATAACATCAGACGGGTTGAGAGTGGGTTTCTTTAGGAGAGGGTTTACTCTTGCCTCCTTGAGACTGTTTGGAAAGTGACCAGAAGTTAGAGAAGTGTTGATGAGATGGGTGAGAAACGGTAGAATATCAGGAGCGATAGTCTGAAGGAGGTTTGAAGGGATAGGGTCCAGAGGACAGGTGGCAGAGGTAATGAGGGTAAGAACCTCACTTGGAGAGAGAGGGGAAAAGGAGGTCAGTGTGTGGGTGGAAGGAGGGTCTGGTGACCCAGCGGTGAGTAAAGGTGAGTCAGAAAAAGCAGAGCGAATATCATCAACCTTTTTTTCAAAGTGATTAACAAAGTCGCTTGACAGAAGGGAGGAGGGGGAAGGGGCTTTGGGGGGGGTCCAGGAGGGAGGAGAAGATGGAAAATAGTTTTTTGGGATTGGAATAGGAAGATTGGATCTTATCTTGAAAGAAAGTGCTTTTTGCCTGAGAGATCGAAGCAGAGAAAGAGAAGAGGAGAGCCTGATAGGTTAGGAGGTCGTCTTGGTGTTTGGATTTCCACCGTTTCCGCTCTGCTGCCCGAAGGACGGTTCTATTAGCACGCAGTGAGTCATTTAGCCAGGGAGCAGGAGGGGACTGACGAGCCTGCCGAGATGTGAGAGGACAGAGAGAGTCCAGAGAGGATGAGAGAGTAGAGAGGATAGTTTCTGCAGCAGAGTTTGGAGTTGGAACAAGTCAGAGGAAGGGAGGGCTCAGAGCACCGATGAGGCAAAGGTAGAGGGGGAGAGGGAACAAAGGTTACGGCGGACAGGTGCAGGATGAGAAGAGATTAGTTCATTATGTTTGGAAAGGGGTAGAGAGAATGAAATGAAGAAGTGATCAGATGTGTGGAGCGGGTTTACAGAGAGGTTAGAAGTAGTGTTGTTCCTTGAGAATATGAGATCAAGGACATTGCCAGCTTTATGAGTTGGTGGGGATGGAGACAGTGAGAAAGCAAAGGCGGTTAACAGAGATGTTAGTTCGTCTATCTTCCCTGTCTGGAGGTTAAAGTCTCCGAGAAGTACAGCGGGAGGGCCAGTTTCAGGGATGTGTGAGAGAAGATTATCTAATTCCTCCAAGAAGTCCCCCAAGGCGCCTGGTGGACGGTAGAGAACAACAATGGTTAATTGTATAGGATGGGTTACTGTGACGGCATGGAATTCAAAGGTGAAAGGAGTGAAGTTAGGTAGCTTGAAGAGGGAAAAGCTCCATTTGGGAGAGAGCAGGAGACCAGTGCCACCTCCTCTGCCAGTTGTTCTGGGTGTATGGGAAAAGGAATATGCTGTGGAGAGAGCTGCTGGGGTGGATGTGTTGGATGGAGTAATCCACGTCTCAGTGATAGCACGGAAATCTAGAGACTGCAGGGAAGCGTAGCCAGAGATTAAGTCAGCCTTAGGAACAGCTGACTGGCAGTTCCACAGGCCGCCTGAAACTAGATGTTGGATGTCAGTGGAGCATATGGGATAGACGAGAGCAGGCCGGTTATATCGATTACGAAATACACAGGGCCAGTGATAATTGCGAGAAGACACATGAACAGGAATGGAGAAAATACACATGATTATAGCATGAGGGGCTAAACAACCAAATAAAATAAAACACCAGCGATACTTAGTTCAATCAAAGTAGGATTTGCCTCCTCTTTGCCACCCTCGTGACTCCAGCAGGACTCTATTGTCTTTGTCAGTCTTAGAGACTCCAGCAGGACTCTAATGTCTTTGTCTGTCTGACGCTGAAGCTGACGCTCCAGGAAAGTGCTACCTAAAATGGACACCTGATTGCTGAGTTCTCACAGATGTGGGGCCACGCCCCTTTAATTAGTTAACTCTCTGCAGCTGGTGGCCCTCAAAAGGAAATCTAGACTGGCTCCCTTCTGAGTTGCTATTGTGTCTTTTCAGTGGCCCAATGGTTTTACAATTACATTAAACCCTAAGTTATAAAGTTATGAGTTTAACCCTTAATACAGTTACACCTACTCAATAAAGCTCTTAGTATTCTACAAATGTTTAAATCAAAGTTAACCCTAGCAGTCAGTTAGTTCAGTTTTAAGGTTTCAGTCAAATTACTTGTCCCAAGTTTCTGCCTGACAGATACTGTTGCGGTTTTGAGATTTAAAATCACAATTTCAGTCAGATCAACTACAGAGCATTTATACAGAGTACACACACTGAAACAGAGAAGTCTAAAAACAGAATGTTACTCACACAATTCTAGAAGTCACCAGTTGTTATCCTGTCAAAATCGAGTTGCACACTGGTTCTCCTATATAAACGTTACATTCATAATCAAATGAGACAATATGCAAGAGAATTAGCTATATTTTGTTATTCTTAATGCTTGTCATTCACACGTTGAGAAAAGACGGACTCCACCGCCCGGACCTAACGGAGCCGCAGTGGGCTAGCTCCGGGACACCGGCTGGAGCTAGCCCCCTGCGGCTCCGTTAGCTCCGGTGGCCACCACTGGGATAATTGGGTCCCCTATTAACATTTGCTCCCGTTTAGCATTAACATAAAGGGTCAAGTACAGTAACTACAACTAACTAACGTTGTAGCCTCTATGGTTGTAGCCTAGCAGAGTGGACAAGTTGCTGTTAGCTGACAGTGAGGCATGTACATGTCAATCAAAGTGACCACGCCCTAATTTATGCAAAAGCTTTAAGGCTTAATATTAATTAAACAGATGAGTTGAGAAAAAATTCACCCCCCACACAGTAGTCATGAAGGGGGAATCTAACTATACAGAGAATATGGTTTTTTGAACCACGATGTAAACATGTTTATTTCTGCTGTAAAGTTGGGCATTTTAACATGGGGGTCTATGGAAATTGTTCCCTTCTGCAGTCTGCTCCTACTGGCCACTAGATGAACTGCAGTGTGTGGCACTTCCGTATTGGCGTCCCGGCTCTTCCCCAGAGTTTGCCGCTTGCTCAAGACCCACCTCTTCAACTCTGTATCCATAAGCCCCCCCCCCCCCCCCTCTCAACCAACTTCCTCCTGACTGCTTTTCTGTTTTGTTTTGTTTCTTTGTTCCCTTTTGGCTTTGTTTTTGTTTTGTTTGTCTACCCTCCCTCCCAAATGTAAAGCGTCTCTGGGTTCAAGAAAAGCACTATAGAAATAAAATGTATTATTATTATACAACGTAGCTTTACGTAGCCAAAACGGCAAATACCTCTTACCTTTGCTGTTTTCTGATCAAAAGTTGTGTTCAATGGCATTACAATGCATAACACGCTGCTGAAGGTTAACAATGTCTCTGTGTCACTTTGAAATTATTACTGATAATCCATCATCATATTTATGTCAATAAGGCATAGTTTTCCGTTTTCAGAGCGTAACATAGCTTTCGGTGTGGGCAAGCTGCGTGCGCATTACTCTCACTCCTCAATGGTAACGTCTAGGTGGATTTAGGATCTCACGCTCGATTCTATTGGCTCTAATGGTTAAAAAGAGGTGTCAATCTCCAAAATTGACCAATGGATTCCAGAGAAACGACAAATACACCCAAATGACCCCAGAGGTGGTTTTATTTTCTTCTAAACCTCTAAAAAGGTCAAATTTAACTTGTTTTGCATCAATCTTGATACAGGGTACTTATTATATGTTATAGTTTGGATTCCTAAAGCTTTTAGTCTACCATCCCATCATTCAAGGGTGGTTTTCAATATAAGTAATGTTTTTTTTTTGGACGGACACTATAATTTAAATTTTTTTATTTTGTTCAATCTGAATTTACTTTAAAATAAAAAAATCTATATTGATTCAGACTTTTCTACATCCAACTCACAGGTTTATCATTGCTTTGAGAAAAAAGATGATTAATTTAACCCTTTTAGAAGTGAAGATATGGTCATTTGTTCTGGGAATGTCATTTTCGAGCCTGAGACCTGAAAAACAGGCTCAGGGCTTAACAGGTTAAGGGAAGCTTTAAAATCGGTCCACAACATACACTTACATTTAGGGTCCACGGGTACCTCCTGCCCCTTAGCAGGAGGTGGTGTTGTCTGTAGAGCTTTAACAAGGTAACCTCAGTCACGGTTACCACACTTCAAACACTTGGAAAGCTTGAGATGAGCTATGATTTGTACAATGTGTCTCATGACCATTTCTGAAAGCAAACATGGTCATTGCTGTAAAAAGCCTTCTTGCAGTTGACATTTTATAATAGATACATTTTAAAAGTAAAAACACATGATTCATTCAAAGAGCAGTTTGTGCAGAGATAACAGTGCCAGGTTCAGCTGGAGCTGGTCGTAAGCAGCACTAAAGGACTGCGGTCACACTGGGCCGCTTATCTAAATGTTTTTGTGTGAAACAAGCATAAAGCACAGCCAACTTTTCCAGAAATAATAAAATAGCATTGAAACGCACACAAAGCAGGGCTCAGGGGCCATTAGCTGCTGTTAGGGTGCCATTCTCTGGTCCATCTGTTCACTGTGGAGCGATGGGAGTCCTTGCTCTGCTACAGAGCGTTTAATGGCACCCTGAACGCCACTCTGTTATGCCTTCCGATGTTCCTGTGAATGTGTATGTGTGCACATGCCTTTTATTCTCTCCATTAAAGCCCCATGCATCTCAGCACTTAAAATCTGCAAGAGGCTTTATGAAAAGAGCTTCATGTTTGCATGAATTGCATTATGATACTAATTACCCCGTTCACTGGCTCTCCCTGAGCCAGTGAACTCACTGTGGAGCGAGCTGCACTAAAATAAATGCCCACGTTAACAAGGTCTCACATCCAACATTAACATTTTATCTAAAAGAAGTAAAACACCTTCAGAGGGAAGGTAACTCAACTATTTTACAACATTGTTCCAAAAGTTATTAGAAACAGTATTTGAAGAAGGGAGGATAATCCAAATCAGTGCTCAGTGCTGAAAGGCATGTCAGTATGAAGAGCAAATACAAAGGCATTCAGGGGATCATTAGCAGATCATTTTTAACCACATAAACATTACAAACAGCAGCTATAAGGCAATGAAAGAAATACATAATGGTACTGCCCAGGGGTGTTTCCTGGACCTGGAAACATTTGGGGCTTAGCCCACAGTTCATTAAGGTACATTAAGGTACCGGGCGCTACAGTGGACATTTCTAATGCAACACTCCCCACACGCACATACACAGTTCACCTGCGACTGTTACAATGAAGGCTCGATGATCAGCTCGATTCAAAGTAACGTCAACAACGTAGCTGTTCTTATGTCCATCTTCAAAAACTCTGAGTCCGACTGACAGTTTAAACATTGTCACAGGATAGGTACCTGTCAGCCAATAAGACACGTTTATTTCCATGCAACTCTCTGGTGATTGGTCTGGTGTCTTGCCTCTGTTGCATTCACTGCACGGGAAATTACAATCCTGCCGTCCTCTCTCGTGTCATGATGAGGTTCAGGTAAAGCACGGTTAATGTATTATATTATTGAGGGAGAATTGTCCTTTATTAATCCCTCACAGGGACATTTATTTCTCCCATCTGTTGTGTTCACACACATTACACACACAGGGAGGATATACATGCACACACACAACCACATACAGAGGAGAGGTGGCAGAGAGTCAGTTAGCCGGCAGCAGGGAGCAGTTTCAAGGTTAGGTGCCTTGCTCAAGGGCACCTCGGCAGTGAACTGGCCCCTCTTCAGCCACCAGCTCACTCCATATTTAGTTTTGGTACAATGGGGACGTGAACAGGCGGCCTTTCGGTTCCAAGACCAAGTCCCAACAGACTGAGCCAGTGCCAGTGCTGATCAGTGTTGGGTGTAACGCGTTACAAAAGTAACGGAGTTACAGTAATATATTACTTTTTGCTATATCGAAGTAA
Source organism: Gymnodraco acuticeps (assembly GCF_902827175.1). Lineage (NCBI taxonomy): Eukaryota > Metazoa > Chordata > Actinopteri > Perciformes > Bathydraconidae > Gymnodraco > Gymnodraco acuticeps. The sequence goes on along the minus strand of NW_022990621.1, from coordinate 554,920 downwards.
TGTAACGCATTACTAATGAAATGTGGGTAATAAATTACCCGTTACAATGCTCAGTAACGCAGTTACAACACATTTCAACCCGAAATTAAATGGTGTTTTGATTTTTAAGAATGTACTAACGTAGAGAGACATTCCGACACCAGAGACAAATTGTGCGGGTAGATTAGTAAACCTGATGTGTTTACCCTTCAGGCTTCGCGTCGGGATCTTAGGGGCAGTTGAATGTTATGCACCCTTTATTCAAAAAAGAGAACGGAGCGAAAAATACAAACAAAAAATTGTGTCAGGTGCACGTGACCTGCTCCGCTGCGCGTGCATCATTTCCAAAGTGCTTCCACAGCAGTGACACACATCTGTGGATAATCATTTATACGAAAATGGTTAAAGCAACCGTCACTAAACGCCAGCAACACTGCATCTACTGCAGACAGTAGCAACGGGTCAGATGGGGACATCACGTTACCCTCCGTTGTGGACACTAGCTTACTCCCCCCTGACTCGCCCCCGGAGCAGCAGTCTTCGTCGCCCGAAACTACGCCGCCCTCTGCGGCCCGCAGGTGCCAGGATACCACCGCAACACAGAGCCTGCCCAGGTATATCTAAACAAGTACCCGCCTGTACAGTGGGGTAAGGCGGTCATTTTGCAGCTCGTGGTATAAAAATAGACTGGCTAGAATATTCATGTGGAAATAGTGCCATATTCTGCCATGCCTGTAGAAATGTTGGGTCATGATGATGTGATACCAGTTTTCAAGCACAGTAAATATTCTCTTCCCAGAATATATGATGGGACCAAAGTGATGATTTAGTACATGGTTTTAATAATACTTTTGCCTTTCAATGTTTGCCATTTCAAACCATGAGCTGGTTCAAATCATATTTGCCTTGATTTACAATATGTTCTCATTTGTTTTATCAGTACAGCTTTGAAGCTTTTGTGCTTTTCTTTGCCATAGTCCACTTTGGACTATATGACATATTTCAGGATTGCACTTTTAACTCACTTGAAATGTTCTCACTTGCTTGGTTTCAAAACATAACAAAGGCCATAATCTGTTCATTGGGGACCATCGATGCTATTTTTCATTGCTGTTGCCGGCCACTATTGCTCATGTAAACCTACTACTGCTGCGCCCCCTGTAATCTCAGAGGCACCCCGAGTCATTTTGTTCTGGAACCGGGCCTGTACACGGCCATATACTAAACACACTACAGAGCCCGTTCCGTGTCCTGTTAGTGTTTACTTCCTGTCTTCCTTCTTCTGGTGATTTATCTGACGTCCAGCGCTCCGTCTTTTAACCTCTTTTCCTTTCTCTTTCTTGATCCTCCTTAGCAACCTTCATTATAGTCCTTGACAGTGGTCTGTATTAACAACATGTCACATGTTAAGAATTTACAATCAGAATCGAGTATTCAACTAAGCCGTGTAATACAAGTTGTTAGTAGTGTTACGGTTGCTGTTTGTCTGCTCCTTAATCTGCTGGGATTGTTTGCAGCTGTGTGCGTGTGTGTGATTATGCAAATGAGCTGTGTGGTTGCCCCAACATCATTAGCTGCCCATCCTCTGGTCCGCCTCTGAAGATGGGGATTGGATTGACGTCGTCCAATCGCAGCGCACAGCCGGCGCACACCTGCTGGGGAGGAGTACAAAGGCTGCGGACTATCACCACTCTGGGGGCTCTGTATTGTGGGACAGACGCCTCTCGCTACTTACTCTCGTTCTGTGGTTAACTTGTGTGGTCTGTGTCAGATAGTGTGATATTGTGTGTTAGTAGTGCCTAGAGTAGCTTAGTTAGAGGTTAGAGTAGTTTATATAGTGTTTAGAGTAGCTTAGGGTTTTGTGACCGTTGCCTTTAGTTTAGCTGTGTGTTTTGTATAAATTCCCTGCGTTAGTCTGTACCACTTTTAAAGTGAGGTTTTGTTTAGTTCCTTATTTAGTGTGAGGGTTATTTCTTTGTATGTACACAGACTCCTTTTTAAGAGTCCTCCCTTTGTTTGGTTATTTGTCAACCTGTGCCCTTTTGGCCCTTTTGTTTGTTCAGGCTGCACGCCTTCCATTTTGTTTACCGCTGATACTTAAAATAAATCACTTATAATTATACCAATACCAATCTGGTTGTGTTTCTTCCCTTTTTGTTCCCCTAGCCTAATAGGGAATGTAACAGTAGCCTTAAGGGCCTACACAGTTGTTATGCTATACCACATTGCCCTTCACTGGATGTATAATGAGCTGCACTAAACTACATTTCAGCATTTAAAATACCTAGCCATTCTTTTTGCGGTTATTTTGGTAAAGTAACTAAAAAGTAGTGTAACTCATTACATTTCAGAGACAGTAATATTGTAATGTAACTTATTACTTTCAAAAGACAGTAATATGTAATATATTACATTTTGGAAGTAACTTGCCCAACACTGGTGCTGATACATTATGGGACACAATGGTCTGTTCACATGTGTGAAGCTCAATAAAGGGGAACATCACAGCAAGCTTTATGCATCATTTTCAGTTTAATAGTCATTAGACCTATTGCTAGTGAAGATTTGTAATATTGTCCCATTTTGCAAAACCCCAGATTAAGTGTAATGTTAACACCTATGAAGTTATATGGCACATCAACTGTGGTTTACAACAGCATGGTACCATGAAGGGTCCGTACTGACTGCCCTGTAGTAACTGTGGGCTTTGGTTTTCAGTCAGAACAGTTTCTCGACGTGACACATCGTATTGTCAACAAGTCCTCCAACTCATACGACCAAATAGGTTGATTGTTCAAGCCCTTATTACCAACACGTTCTCACTCCCAACCAGTCACATATTGACGGAGGGTCAGGGCCCCTCCCCGTCACTCTATTACGCACAGGGTACCCCTTGAGTCAGTTTTCAACGGGCAGGGCGTCCCATAGACCTTCATAAACCTCCCATAGCGTTGATAATAGACGCCATGAGAACGCTCCCCGGCAAATGCTCTACCCCGACGGTCGGTTGTTATTGTCAATATTAATATAATAATTATTTATTTTTTAATAGTCACACTCGATTTCGCCGATTTTCTTGTTGCCCCAGCTGGTTGACACCTCTTTTAGCAGAAACAAAGGCTACATTAATGTATTAAATCGATGTTGATCCATGTGTGTGGTTGTGGAATTAATGGACGTGCCGTTGTTCTTCAACTACAGTACAACCCTAATTATATTTAAAAACATTTTAGAAGGCCTCACGAAATACTTTAATGTAAATTAAAATGTAAATGTGAAGGGATGTGTGTAATGTGGTGATTGACATTATTCACCCACGGATCTATGGGTTGGGGTATTGTTCCGCACGGACATTTTAGTTAACCGGACTTCCTGTTGATGTGAAATCTGAAAACACTTTTTAAAAATAAAATAATACTTTATTCCGAGTTAGCTTGCTTTTCTCTTTGGAGGTCATCACATAACGGCATTGTAATACACGGTTCGGCTGCATAAAATATTACATATCTGCCGTAGTTTGCTATTTATAGAGTCCTGATCAGAGGACTTCTAGACAAACATGAAGAACTGCCGCCGAAACTGAATATGTGACATGGATCATAAATATATCAGCAATTAAACAAAATCTTCAATTTCTCTTCACAATATAAGTCTCCTTGCAGTATCAACATTAATTCGGCTGACTTTTATATTTCATCCAATCGGTATATTGGTATATTTACACCATAACGGTGCACAGCTGATAGAAAGGGACTTGTAGTTTTTAAAGATATTACAGATTTTCTTTGAATATAAGAATGTAAATACTGAGTTGAGAGAATAGTCAGGGGCTTTGGGTGATGGGAGACACATCTATGGATTCAGAATTTCAATAGCTTACCATTAAATGACGGATATACCTTTCTGTCTGTGATGTTTTACAAATCAGATATGAATGTATATACACATTCATATCTGATATATTATATTATATATATATCATATATAATATATATACATTATCAGCTATAATATTTCATAATTAGTTCTATAGAACTACAATATGTGAAATATTATAGCAATATTCTGTACAATTATGTGAAAACATGAATAAAACTACACATCTTCAGATGTTATACATACATAAGTGTCCTACACTAATAATTTAAAGTTATTATGGCATTGTATGCTGTGTGTTATTTGTAATCTGCCACTTCCTTACAGAGTCCCACCTCCAACACACACGAACGCGCACATGACCAATGAGGGCACAAGATAAGTTTGTGCACAGATGGAAGGCTGACAGGCAGGTAGGCCATCCAGTTACTTTAGCCGGGCCGGCTAAAATGATTGGTCGTGCTTTTTACAGTACTATGACTTCCACAGATGAAATTTTTTCATGGATTTTTTGTCAAAGCACTTCATATATTCATTGCTATCGGGATGTTAAGAGCATTCCATGCAGGATGGCTATGCGGGTGCATTATACATGCCTATGGACGGGCAGGGAGAGCCCTCCCCACTGGGGTCCGTGCACATTCTACACGGGCTGTGGCTGTGTCAACAGCCTTATTCAGCGGCGTGACTGTAGAAGATATATGAACGGCGGCGTCTTGGTCTACGCCAGGCCCCTTCATAAAATGTTATCTCCTGGACATGTCTGGCTCCTTCTCGTCGCCTGTGCTTGCCGGGGCAACGCATGACTGGTGAGAGTGGCTGTGGGTCAGTAGGTATCTGACCCCCCCCCTGGACATAATGCGCTTGTGTTTTTTTCCCGTGCTCCTTAGGGACTCGGGAGACATGGTGCGCAATCAGCCCCATACAGGGCTGGAGGCTGGGGGAGCCTCCCTCACGATTGTCCATGCCCACTCTACACGGAGCGTGTGTGAGTATGGGGGACGTGGTGCACTTGTGTTTTCCCATGCTCCTGAGGGACCTGGGGAACATGGTGTCAGGGTTTGAGTTTTGTTGTGTCTAGTTTTGGGGTTATTTTGCTATTCTGTTCTCCCTGTTATGTTTTCCTCCTTGTTTCTTGTCTGGTCCTTCTCCCTGTGTTTTCTTCCCTGTCGTTAGTTTCCCTGGTGTGTATAATTGTCTGATTGTGTTCACCTGTTGCTCTTGTGTTTCTCCTTCCCTGTCCGGCTGTTTCTCGTCTCGTGATTACCCCTCCCTGTATTTAGTCTTGTCTCTCCCTGTGTTCGGGGTCGGTTCATTGTTTGTTTTTTCCTGTCTCCCTCCATGTTGGTCACGACCGTGTTTTGGGTATTGTATTTTCCTCGTGTTACCTCTGTGCTATCCATGCCATGCTATTTTGCTGATCGGCTTTGAAATAAAGCTCGCTTTTGTTTGTAGACCTTGGCCTTTTTTTTGGTAATCTGATTTTGGATCCTACCTTTCCCAAACCGTAACACATGGTGCGCGGTAGGCTCCAGACGGAATCTCCGCACTATTCTTTTCCATGCACACTCAACACGAGGTAAGCGTGTGTGAGTGTGCCTTATCCAAGTTGCGGCCCCAACTTCTCCACGGTTACAACCGGATGGGAGGAAATGGGGATGCAGTGGATATTAGCCAAAAGCCGGTCAGGGACGCTGTGGTGGGTCGATGTTGTTGGACGACAGGGCGTTTATACATCGGGGCTCCGCCCACCGCCCACTGTACCCATAGAGTCCAGTAGAGCCCTGGGGGCCCTGTCTTTCCTAGGCCGCTCGCTGAAGAGGGTGTAGGATGGCGGGCGGAGGGCGTAGCTGCCTTATATACTGTGGGCAGGGACGTGCATAGACATTTTGGGGGGCAGGGGCTCAAGTGAGGAAAAGGGTACTTCCCATAATCATTTATAAAAAAAAATGTAAATAAAAAAAATAAAATATATATATATATATATAGTTGTATCTCTGACTTACCCTCACAACTCACGCAATTGTTTAATACTCAACAGAATTCTACAAAATAATCAGTTAACACAGAGACAATGGTCTTCTTTAGTAATCACTACGCACAAGAGCACACATCAACAAAGGAAACTATGCCACAATGTGCATGTTTTCTATGCTACTAGTTAATTGCTATAATAATTAGTTTATTTTAGCACAACATTAAGTCCTTTGAATTATTTTTGCGGTATTAAAATAAATAACGCTTCAAAATCAACAAATCTTCACACAAAACTGAAAAAGGCTCTACATAAATACGCAAACCAACCTACACTCCAAACTACAAGTAGGGCTAGGTTTAGTTGCAACAATTACACTTAGTGCATTCTCCTCTCCTCTCCTACTCATTTACTTCATTTAATTGGACAAAACACATCAAAAATGCTGAAAAAACTGTGCAAAAATACTGCAACTTTACTGAAATTATTTAACAAGGTCTTGAAATCTGAAAACAAATATTTTGTTATTAACTTCTTTTGTTACTAACTTTCTTTGCACTTGGAAGTTGTTAAATCTTTTTACGTGTCTTCACTTGCTGTCTCTCCTTCCTCCCTTACAGCAGCCACCTTCTGGGGGCCATGTCCCTGTAGATGTTTATTACTTCACTGTGGATAACAGGAATGTCCTTCTCAATAGCGAGGAGGAGGAGGAGATCAGAAAGCCTCTCTTCTGTGCATTGGCTTCTGAGTGTGTCTTCCACCAGCTTGAGCTTGGAGAAGGACCTCTCCACTGTTGCTGTTGACACTGGAATTGTTGCGTAGGTTCTTATCATTTCCACCAGTGTTGGAAAGATATTCTGTTCACTGTTGTCTCTTAGTGTTTTGAATATCCCCTTCATGGTGCATGTGTTTGGGAAAGAGGCATGAACAACCCTGAGCTCTGTTTTCAACTTCTGCTCCTCTCCTCCACAGAACTCACAAAGCATGTGAACGGCATCAAGGGAGTCAGGACCCATTGCATCTTTGCCTATCCAGTTGTTGGCCTTGGTCAAAGTGTGGAGTGCATTCAGTATTTTACTGGACTCTGTCTCGCCATCTCCCCTAAATCTTCTTTTTAGTTCCTGAGAAAGAACATCTACGAATGAGTAGTACACCTTCCCTCTATAGTAGTCTTCTACTGACTGGAAGGAATGGCTCTCTGTGGCTGCATTAGTACTTTGCCAATACTTTGCAGGCACCCTCCTATGCCTTTGCTGTCCTGGGGGGACTGTGGGGATGCTGATCCCAGCGGCTTCTGCCTTTTCAGTGGCACTCTTAAACAGTTTTCCAAACTGTTCTTCTGTCCTGAGGTTGGACAAGGTGTCCATCACTCCATCAACAACAGCATATGCTATGGACAGATCAATGTTGCAGTTCTGTAGAGCATCAGAGGCAAGTGCAGTGACCTCAAAGACTGGAGTGGCGATCTCAAGGCAAAGGAAAAACTCAAAGTCTATGGCTTTAAGGTACATCTTGGCATCTCCAGCAGCAGTATCTGGAGGCTCCTGCTCTGTCATGTCAGTGAGGACCTTGACCACAGTACTCCTCACTTTAAGGAGGGCCTGCAGGGCTTTTTCTCTGCATGCCCACCGTGTGTCAGAGAGATTCTGCAGTTGAATTACACGCTCTCCAGGGTGCAGGGCCTCTTGGCATTTCACAAATGCAGTGTGTCTTTTTGTAGAGCTGGTAAAAAACACATAGAGCTTCTCTACCAGGTTACAAAAGGTAATGAAGTGGAGGCTTGATTTTGCACTTTCAACTAAGACCAAATGTAAGCAGTGAGCTTGGCAATGCACATACAGAGCTTTGTTATTGTGTTTCAGTATTCTTCACTGCAGTCCTCTGTATTGACCACTCATATTGGCCGCGCCATCATAGCTGTATACCCCAGCGCGTGCACTACGCTCTGCATCAGCCAAACGACTCGCTGCACCCTCGCTGCGAGGGGGACCCAAGTTCCCATCAGCAAAAACATGTGGGTTTGCTATCCTGGCTCCAAGATGGTGGAATGAGCTCCCCATTGACATCAGTACAGCAGATAGCTTGCACATCTTCCGGCGCAGACTGAAAACTCATCTCTTTCGACTCCACCTTGAGCGATAGAATTACTATCAAAGAACTGCTAACAGAGCACTTATATACTAATAAAGGACTGGCTTATCAATAGCCAGTTGAGTAGCACTTGAAATGTTTGTCTCTATGAAACCTGATGTACTTGTATGATTCTGTTTTCTTCAAGGTTGTATCTTCCTGGTCGAATGTACTTATTGTAAGTCGCTTTGGATAAAAGCGTCAGCTAAATGTAATGTAATGTAATAGCCTTGACCGCGCATGTTTTGGATCTGTAGGTCATTGTTCTTTAGCAAGTCAATAACTGTTTTCTCCATCTCATAACCCTAACCCTAACCCAGCTTAGCCAAGCAATATAATACTGAATTGCCTGAATACATTAATGATCCAATACATTTTTATTATTATTATTACACTTAAAGCACACATAACGAAACATAACTGTTCAAGGACTTAATTTCAGTGTACCTATAAATTCCCTCCTTTCACATGAGGGTGGGTCGCTGTATCATGTAATGATTGAGATCTATCAGCAACAAACTAGTACAAATAATAGTTATTAAATGAGCAGCCATCAATCAAAATTATGAAGCTACTGTTTAAGGCAGGACATTGCAGGCAAAAGGATCGTTTTTTCATGTAGGCCTACTTGTAATATTGCATGAAAATTGCATTTTAATTAGGCCTAGTTAACGCCTAATTAGGATATCAATGTGGTGATTGTGATGACGTTATCAGATACACATTTTACTGTATTCACCTGTAGTGTCTCCCCTTAAGTACAGTACATTAGCCTGTATGCCCATGATAAATTGGGTTAGCTAAACCTTGGGCTAACAACTTATCCATTAGCTAGTAGTCTTCCTTAGTTAACTAAATATTTGTTTGTCTTTTGGCTAAGTAGCTGTAAACTCGAGGCACCAGCAGCTTAGTCATTTGTTCATCACCACTCCAGTAGCGTAGGCAGAAATGTACTTTAGGGTGGGCCTGTGAAAAATAGGGTGGGCCAGATTTCAGAACAACAATCCCCGCCGGTACCGGTGACAGAATACTTTTGGAATACTTTCTTTTCCCATAACAGATGGGTATGTTTTGGTGAACAGGAGACACGTATTTTACTGTTTTAATGGCTTATCAAGAGCACAAACACAACATCTTGGTGTCATTCTGAACAGCTCTCTCATCTGCACCACACATAAAAAACATCACCCGGACTGCATTCTTTGTACTGACTTAAAACCTTTCCTTAGAATATGTTATGAATTGTAAGGTGTCCTTGGGTGCTTTGAAAGGCGCCCCTAAATAGAATGAATTATCATTATTATTTATTATTATTATCTGAAACGATGTAATAACTTTTAAAACTTTTTCCAGTCACTTGCCCCATGCATTCAGCAGCAGCAGGCCATTCACTTTGATTTGATCCCGTTATAAATGTCATCATCTCGACAATAAAGAAATGCTACATAAACGTTATCTTGCACATTTTATCCAACCATCTCCGTTTCTAACTTTCAATATATTTTAAAAGAGATCTCTCTCTCTCTCATCTGCGTGCGGGGGCGGGGCCTCACAGATACGCTGCATCTCTCTCTCGCCTAGTGATGGGAATTCCGGCTCTTCTTGGTGAGCCAGATCATTTGGCTCGGCTCACCAAGAAGAGCCGGCTCTTTCGGCTCCCAAACGGCTCTTCAGTTTACCACATATTATAACTTTTATAATTAAATGTAGCCCTGTTTTGACTAATGATTTATATGTGTACACATATATCACTTAAATTATTCAATACATCCTTTGTACTGAAGTATTCAAAAGTAAAAATTACATGTTTAATATAAATGATTTGCTGTGGCCAAATGTTTTCATTGCATTTACAGACCCTTGTAACTCTCTGATACCACCCAATGAATGCACTGACTTGCTTGTCGAACCACGCTACACAAAGCAGATAGCAACACCTATAAAAACTATTTAAAAAAAGGGGCTACTGTATCGACATTTTAAAATTATATTTAAAGAAAAGGCCCTGACAAAACAGCAGGGCTCTATTTCAGTAACTATTAGCTATAGAAAAAAAGACAGCAACAGCTGACGTCATATCTTTGCTGAGCCTAAGGATAATCATAAATAAATAACAGTGAAAATAAATATATTGCAATGCTCAGTACAGCAGCATCCAACAGTCTCTAATCATTAAAAAACATAATGAAAATAAATGTATTGCAATGCTCAAAACAGCAGCATCCAACCGTCTCTAATCCATGGATATTACATGTCACTGCATGCATGCACGGAGCAGCTGTAGCGCGGAGATCATCATCATTCTGTCTTGTATTACTTAAAGTGGACCTATCATGCTATATTTCAACAATATATTGTAGGGCCATACCTATATAAAGTATATAAATATAGTTTTTTTTTCAAAATACCGAACAGATCCTGCATGCCTCATTTCGCTCTATTTGCTCTTTCCAGCCCTGTTTTTGCAGGGGGCTGATTCTGTGAGCTGCAGCTGACCACGCCCCCCTGCAGGAGAGGGGAGCGTGCTCTGAGATCAGCTGCTAGGCTGCAGCGGGGAGAAGAGGGGGACAAAAAGAGATCTCCGTCCTCCGTGTTTTATTCTTATAGAAGTAAGAAGAGAAGTAATGGGGCAGAAACCCTCCTTTTTACGCAGCGGTCCAGACATAGACATCAAACGGCGACACATATTCAGTTGCCAGATACTTTGGCATTAGGGCAGGGATACTTTCCAAGGTTTGACATAATGAATTGTGCTACTTTTAAAGCAAGCAACGATGTTTTCAAATCTGTAATCAAAAAGCTCCTCAAAAACACTATCGAAGCAGTTCCTGCTGTTGCTACGTTAGTTCAAACAGTAACAACGGACTATTTTTCTTAGCGGATGCATGTCAATTTAAATACATACAACTATTTTTTAAATCAATAAAATCATTTTCTAAATCCATAAAAGCATTTCACTTAATATTGGGAGTCATGTCGTTACTTTGTTGAGAATGTGGCCATGTAATAAGCGGGATAATGTGCACATTGCATAATGTGCCTTCATGCCGATCTAGATCCCTCCGCAAAAAAAACAAAAAAACGGCTCGTTCACGGGCGCGAGCCGGCTCCCGTCGTACACTTAAAAGAGCCAGCTCTTTGAGCCGGCTCGTTCGCGACCGACACATCACTATCGCTCACAGACATGCCGTGTGCACAGTTCTGCCGGTAATGAATATTACATTTTGTGAGGAAACTTTTCCACCAATAATTCCAATAAGTATTCCAAAATGTATTCACTTCAGGTTTACGAAAGTAACTGTAATCAGATTACTCGTTTTTCAAATGTAACGCCAGCTGAATACACTTGATTTTTGTATTCTGATTACGTAACGCCGTTACATGTACAACCCATCCCTGTGTATATCTCTCCGGACTGTCCACCAGCAGATGAAAAACACCCACCTCTCCGCCTCTTCCAAGGGACGAGGGAACCGTGCGGCAGAGTTTCCGTTAAACATTTGTTTTCTTCTGACAGCCCAGCAGCAGGAGAGGTGGGGAGAGGGAGGCAGGGCTATTTCATCGTTATCAGAAAATGATCGTATAGATCGCTGCTAGATGAGGGCAGTGGGGGCTCTTCTTGGAGTCTGGCTTTTTTTTTTTTTTTAAACAAAGTTCATTAGTGAACTTTGAGCCATCATTTATTTTGCAAGCAGCTCTCTGCCTCTCTCACGTTATTATGGCGCGCGCCGGAACCAACAATCAGTTTTTACCGTAAATGAGTTCGGTTCAGTGGATAAAGCACATACAACATTAATTAAACTCGATATTTGTTCACTTGAATTTCACTTTGAATTATTGGATATTCTCAATAGGTGAATACATTTTTTTATAATAATAATAAAATAATTGAAAAAAATATATATATATTTTTTTTTTAAATGACACCGAAGCTTTCTCAGGGGGGGCCAATGGGTAAACTGGGTGGGCCTGGGCCCATCCTGGCCCTATGGTGGCTACGCCACTGCCACTCACCTTCAAAATAGGCAAAGAAAAGCCGGCATACTGTGGGACTGCCAATTGGCTTGTTTGAGACAAGCGATACCTGCGCAGACCTGCGCAGTTGCGATCAACGTCTTGCTAGTGCGTTGCATGATGGTTAGTCATTTTGTCCGACTTGCTCTGGAGGCTGGCCTACATGAGACACGTTGAAATCTCGCGGGACAAAGACGCCCGCAGCCTTGAGAGCGAGGCGGCGCAGTTCCTCTCCACGGCTGCGGAAGCGAAATGCTTGATGGGAAACGACTCGCTGGTATCTCGAGCTGAGAACTCATTGGTGGTTTTTACCACGTGCTGGTGATGAAACTCTCCAATTGGCTCGGCAAAAGTTTGTTGTTGTTTTGTGTCAGTTTTACGTCGCCACATCCATTCCCATTTTTCATCATTGTTCCACAATGTTTATCATAATGAAATTAATATCCATATATTTTATACTATACTTGCACTGCTTACCGTTTTCATACTTTATATATCTTAGCATATTCATACACACTTTTCATACTGCTCACAGGCTGATATCTAGTGTATTCATACCCCTCACTGTTTATTCATCATTCAATTCATTCTGTATTTTATTCTGTCTATTGTGTACATTACTTTTCACTTTACTGCCTGTTGCACCTGGTTAGAAGCTAAACTGCATTTCGTTGTCTCAGTACCTGTAATATGTGCAATAACAATAAAGTTGAATCTAATCTTGAGCAGGAACAAATGTATTTACTTAGTACATATCTGACATTACGATTACACACATGTGTGCATTCTTTATAAATGCAAACCGAGTCAAGCCGACTCCGGAGGTGGCGGTATGCACCTTAAAGTTGTTTGCAATCCGCCAAAAAACCGAGAGAAGAAGAAGAAGAAGGCGAAGAAGAAGATGAAGAAGACGACTCCGAGCTGTCCGACTTCAGGCGAGCTTTTTGAGACCTCCCCCGGCTGCGATCGGCTACTCTCGTCTACTTTCGAGGCGAGCCGCAACGCGTCTCAAACAAGCCTAGTGTCTGCACCGCTGTGCGCGAGACGTGGAAGGGAGGGAGGGAGGGTAGAGAGAGCAGCGGGACTTCACAGTCTAATCTCCCGACCTTTTTTATTTTTTATTCAATCAATATATTTTTGGAAAGTGTGCGCAAACAGCAGTAGATACATATTAATTTATAATTTAAAAAAACACCCCATAAAAAGGGCACTTTCTCTGGAGGAAGAAAAAGGGCAGGGGCTCAAGCCCATTTGAGGTCTATGGGTCCTTCTCACTTCGGTTAAATGGATTCCTTGCGTCCCTCACTTGCGTCGTTTCCCTGCGTCTAGTCCCTCCCACCAGGGAAGCATGGAGAGAAACCACGAGAAGCAGGGAAATTAGTTTTAAGAGCAATAGGACGTCCTTTCCTCCGGAGCGTCACGTGAAGCGACGTCCGTTTGTGATGACGCCGCACAGCTGATCGTCTGACAGCAGCTCTGTCCCCGTTATTTTCACAAACACCCCCGCCTCACATTTACTGACACAAACATTTGCATCATCTGTTGTAGACCCCAATAAATAAAATAAAATAAGAACTCATTCTCAAAAAAGATAAACGCCATTCTTAAAATGTATAAACGAACAATAGTTGGATTAATATTGATTAGAGTGCACAATAGAAATAAAATAATTGAGAAAAGAAAAAGAGATATGTTATCCATCAAAACCCAGTTAGATTAACATTCATTGCATTGCACACTTTGTGTGGTTGTGTGGATATGTAGCACATTAACATTTTAATAGCACTTAATGACTGACTGAATGGAAATGACAATAAATGAAAATGTAAAACGAAAAAAGCGATCATGAAAATGTTTCCAAAATATGAATAAAATGATTTTTGACCACTTTGTTGTTCAGACTAGACATATCACATATTTGTAACTAAATGATACATGAATTGAAACAAAACACAGTTTAAACTGAGGAGTGACTCCCGTGAGGTTCATGTATTTTCTTCACTCCAGTGGGAAACTGCTCTCATGTCAAGAAGCATGAGATCAGTGCATGCGCTGCATCGTCCAATCAGTGAGCGATACACAGTAAGGGGGCGGGGCGAGTGTCTGAGCATTTCATCGAAGGATGGTCTGGTGGTTCCTCGATTATAGCTCCTCCATTATCGCTCCTCGGTCCTCCGGCAAAAATAAGGCCATTGGGACGCTACTCAAAATGGCGCAGACAAATCAACTTCCGGTGAGACCGAGACCAAGGAGCGAGGAAATGAAAAATAAGAGAAGTGAGAAAGGGCCTATGTGTGCATGTGCCTGACTGTGGGCCTGCGTGCGCATTCAGGTAGGCTCGCCCCGATTGGCTGGCTACGTTTACGTAACTCAGTAGGTGAAAGCACGCACAGCATGATAGAGAGTACCCATAGAGTCCAGGAGAGGGCTCCGCCTGTGCTTATATAACTAGGGTTACAATACGTAACCCCCCGTTCAGTCATCATGGAGGACAGCAGCTCAGAGCCCCAGAGATGGTCCCCTGCAGAGTGGATTATCTCAGCAGAGAGCAGCAGCACACTAAAGGTCCTCCGCTATCATTCCCCTCACATGTTACAACCATCTCCATATACAAAAAAGGACTTCACAAAGAGTTTATCAAATGTTCTTTGTTAAGAAAGTTGGTCTATTGTTAGGGTTAGTGGAATCTGGAGCCCAGCTTTGAATCTCCTCGCTGGAGCTTTGAGGATCTGTGGAATCTCAGCAGAGAAAAATAAAACTTAAAGTGCACCTATCATGCTATTTTTAGGCAATAGCATAGGTCTCAGATATATACAAATATAGAAAAAACATGTCTATGAAGTGTTTTGCTCAAAATACCAAACAGATCATTCTAGCCGTGCCTCATGTCCCTCTATTTCACTTCCTGTTTCAAAAGTGCTGATTTTGGGTATAAAGCTTTAAAAAAAAAAGGAGGGGTCTGAGCTCATGCGGGACCCGGCAGCTACTGTCTAAACTAAATACTGCCGTGATGAAACGCCATATCATGGATTATCAAGGATTGTTTCTGAAACAGTATGGAGCTCAAAGGCTTTCTCTCTTGCCGGTTATACCACAAGGTGAGTTCCTTTTTACTTCCTGCTTCTTCACACACATGCTCTCCAGTACAGGTTAGCTCTGAGTGTTAGCGATGCTAATGTAAACACCGACCATATTACGTCCAAAACAGTCGGGCATAGTTTCTGATAGCAACGTTTCTGATTGGGCCGTGGGTCCACATTTCAGATATTACGTCATATCGGACGCAAATCTGGATCAGCTCCGTTGTTCCCCCGTTTTTAGAGATTTGGGTACGGAGGAAAAGAGAGAGGGTTTTATTTTCTGACGCTGCGTGAGATCCCCGACACACCGGGGACACATGTTCAAGTCATCAAAAAGTGAATTTTGCATGATAGTTCCCCTTTAATGATTACACAGATAAACTAGACTATCAAACAAAGGATGAACAAACTAAAGTGTTTTTGGTGGAATGAGAATTCCTA
This sequence comes from Gymnodraco acuticeps, assembly GCF_902827175.1. Taxonomy (NCBI): domain Eukaryota; kingdom Metazoa; phylum Chordata; class Actinopteri; order Perciformes; family Bathydraconidae; genus Gymnodraco; species Gymnodraco acuticeps. The sequence goes on along the minus strand of NW_022990621.1, from coordinate 539,425 downwards.
ATTCATTTCCTTTTGGTTGGGTGAATGCTTCCAGACATTCAGAGTCAATAACAGTTTTTACCCGAGAGCAATAAGAGGACTACATCTAAACTTGAACTACAATTCATACGGCTGCAGACACATTGCTGCCCTACACATTTTCATCAGCACATATTTATTCCTGCATTTATCTATTTAATTATTTATTAAGTGAGCAACTCTGACATGCAATTTTCACTGTCTGTTTTAAACACTGTGATTTGAACTGCATTTATTTATTGTACGTGTATATAATTGTTTTGTACACATTTATATATATATAATTTATAATTATTATTTTTTTATTGTTTTATTCATGTATTGCTTGTTATGCACTGACATGATTGCTTTTTTAATTTCCGTACCTGTACAATGACAATTAAATAATTCAATATAAGCATTGTTGATTACATTTAGATAAATACTCAACTGTCTCGAGTTAAGCAGCAGTTTTTACGACTTATTTAAATCCTCGATTGTGATTGGTTAGCTATCTGCTCTTTCTCACTACATATATAAATATATATATATATATATACATATTAGGGCTGTCAAACGATTACACATTTTAATCAGATTAATCACAGCTTAAACATTTATTAATCATGATTAATCACCATTCTAACTATGTCCAAAATATGCCATTTATTTATGTATATTGTTGTGGGAATGGAAAGATAAATGAAAGAAGGCGGATATATCCATTTAACATACAGTATGTATGTTTATTAGAACATTGTTCTGTGTGTCAAAATGAAAGATAGCCCACACACCCATCAATCATCAAACCGTGGGGTCTTAATTCATTACGTGTTGATTTCTATCAACGGGGGAGTACTTCAGGAAAGTCGACAGAGGGGGGGGGGGGGGGGGGGGGGCGGCGGCTAGTGGAGTACTTCGTGACCACAGAGTGTGAACGTTGTGATCAGCTGTTTTAGCGCAGTTCTCCAGTGAAGGGGGGGAGTCTCCCTCCGCAGCCGGTTGGCGTAGTTTTGGCACAATTCCGTTGTAGCCTACAGACCGACGTTAACAGCAGCCCTGTCTGTGCACACGGAGACCGACTCTGTCGTCCGGTGATCTAACCGCCTTCTGGAAAAGCTTCACAAGTACGTCGGTACGCAAATGCGCTTTGTGACACAAGTGACGGTACGCATTTCAGATTACGCACATAACCTGCGTACCAGTTATGTGCATCCCTGTACTCAGTGGTGTAGTAGGGATTTTTTTACTGGGGGGACGCTATTTTAATTAGGTCATCCCAAACAATGCCACACAAGTGCGCATGCGCGCAGTGCACTCACAAAACGGGCAGACAGGTCCACAGAAACTACCGGTATGCTTAGTCCTACTTTAGTTACTGTACTGCAAAAAGCAGACAGCGCTGCGCTCAACACACACACAGACTCAAAACAATGGACACACTGGCACATACGTTAAATAAACAATTTATAGGCCTAAATTGCATAAGCTACAGTATTGCAACTAAGCAGACAGTGCTGCTTCTCTCTCTATCTCTCTCTCCACTTTCAAAATCTATTTAAAACTCATAACAAACCAACAAAATGTCCAAAGTTGTCTTGAAATTAACTTATTAAATAAACAAAACGAAAAATATAGCCATACTTATGCAAACAACATTGAATCTGGACTTGACATTATTCTGATTAGGCCTAGCCTACATTGCAAATAAGCAGACAGCGCTGCTTTTCACACACACACACACACACACACACACACACACACACACACACACACACACACACACACACACACACACACACACACACACACACACACACACACACACACACACACACACACCTTGGGTTTTGAAGACTGATAAATCTGACATGGATGAACAAACTTTGCAGCCCAGTTTCCCAGCTTTGCAGTCTATCCACGGGTAGCCTCTTGTTTCCTCCGCCACATCTCCTCCGTCCATACCTCTGGGAAAGGTGAGCTTGAGATAGCCAGGGGAACGTTGCTAGCGCAGCTAACGTGCACGTTAGCTAGCATTATCCACGTCTTTAGGCGGCTCTTCTGATGATGTATTACTAGCAGCTTCACTTGTAGCTTCGGTGCTAGCCTCTTTCTTCTTGTGAATTATATTCTTTTTAGAAAATAAGTCAAGTAAAAAATGTTAGCCTGCCATTATAGAGCTTTTTCGTTAGAGTTCTTGAGGGAAAGAGCTGCCGCAAAATCGGCGGGCGCGGCGAGCTGGCTCGCCGTGGGTGTGTCAGTGACCGCGGGGTCACGAGCGTGATGATGAATCATACTTTTTTAAGGAAATCGTTTTTATTTTTTATTATAATTACTGTGAAATGTATTATGTTTTCGTCATTATTACAACAAATACACTCTTGCAACTGATAACACTGGCAATGATTTTATATTTATTAGACTTAAAAAAAAGATCATGCTCCAAATAAGTGGGGGTACGGCGTACCCCCACGTCCAACGCCCACTACACCACTGCCTGTACTACAGCAAAAGTATTCTCCGTCGGGACTTCCTGCAACAACACCACGCCGTTATCTTGATTCTGATTGGCCAGAAGACATTATCAAAGATGTTCTATTGAGAAGACGATCACTACGTGACAAAAGTTTTCAAAACCGTTTCTAGTCTTCGGTATTTCCAGACAAGTGGCTACTGAAATCAATCTTACTAACTGCTGTCTGTGCAATTTACTCTGCGCGAGTTGGCAGACTTTATTTTGCTTACTTTAACATCATTTTTCATGGTGGGGCTAAGCCATTTCTTGGAACGGGTGTAGCCTACCCCAGCCATACCCTGGCGCTGCCACTGGTGGGATGTATGGGGCGAGCTGTTGACAGAGTCACATGTATAGCAATAAACTGGTCATGAACAACAGTTTTCTTATATACATAGGTATCCATTCCTTCGAGCAGTTGTTCCAGATAAATACATTCCTGTATTGTCAAGGCTAGAGCCATATATTCGGCTTCACAAGTTGATAGTGCCACTGTGGGCTGTTTCTTTGTTTTCCATGAAACCAGTGAGCTGTCTGTACCCATACTCACACAATACCCTGTGGTACTTCTCCTGACTGTGGCGTCTGCCGCCCAATCTGCGTCACTATAGGCTTGAAGCCCTAAGCCCTCGCTGCTCTTCCTGAAACAAAGCTGTTTATCTGCTGTACCTTTAAGATAACGGAAAACATGTTTTGCTGTAATCCAGTGCTCTTCTGTGGGATCAGCTAAATGCTGTGATAAGTTACTCACGACAAAACATAGGTCAGGGCGAGTACATGTTGTCAAATAAATGAGGCTGCCTACAGCTTCTCTATACATTTTTACATCCGTCAATTTTTGTGCATCCTCATTGTAGTCTAGCTTTTGATCACATGGTGTTTCCCTAGTTCTACACTCCTGCATGTCAAAACGATTCAGGATATTTTCCACATATCTCTTCTGGGATATTTGTACACAACTGGCAGACTGTTCGAAGTCCATGCCTAGAAAATGTTTTAACCTGCCCAGGTCCTTCATCTTGAATCTGGTGGAGAGCATACCTTTCACCTGCTCTAGGTTTCTAGTGTTGTCTGCTGCGATGATCAAATCATCCACCCAAATCACAATTATCACTTTTCCTGACTCTTTTGACTCCTTTGTGTAAACACAGGGGTCTACTGGGTTCTGTATGAAGTGGTCTTCAATTAGACATGCATGAAGCATCTCGTTCCAATTTCGCCCAGACTGTTTCAGGCCGTAAATGGATTGTTCTAGCTTGCACACTAGCTTCTCTCCTTTCTTCTCGTAACCTTCAGGTTGTTCCATATATATGTCCCTATCAATGGGTGCGTGCAGGTAGGCTGTCTTCACATCCATCTGATGTAAAATCAAGTCTTCTTCGGCTGCCTTCTGCATAACTACCCGTACACTGGTCAGATTAGCTGTAGGGGAGAATGTCTCACCGTAGTCTATTCCTTCCCTCTGACTGTAGCCTTTAGCTACAAACCTGGCCTTGTACCTGTCGTGCCCTTCAATACCCTCCTTGATTGAGTACACCCACTTGCCTCCCACTGTCTGTCTACCCTCGGGTAACTTTGTTAGAGTAAAAGTATGATTGTCCTCCAGAGACCTCATCTCCTCATCCATCGCTCTCTCCCATTTTCCCGACTCAGGGGATATCATGGCCTCTTTAAAGGTCTGAGGTACACCACTCACTACTCTGTAGCAGTAATCTATGCTGGTAAGTGTACTGTCATCCTCGTCACTTTCTCTCTGGGCATAGTCTTTCAGATACTTTGGGGGTTTATGTTCCCGGGAGGGATATCTCCCACTGCATGAGGCACGTGACGTCACCCTAGGGTGCTTCTCGCCATCATCCTCCGGTGGCTGTTGACCGTCTGTCTGCATGTCTGTGCTCAGTACACTAGGCTGTGGCGTCTCTCTTTTCTCACACCCTATTCTGGAGTCCAGCTCTGGCTCCTGTGTCTGTGTCTCGTTCTCACATGTTGTCTTTGTGACAAACTTTACTAACCTGTGCTTTTGCACTTTCCCCTTACCGGGATAATAGACTAGAAAAGCGGGGCTGCCCTTGTCATGCCCTACAAAAAGTCCTTTCTCACACCTGGACTCGAGTTTTCCTCTGTCCTGTTGGTAAGCATAACACACTGACCCAAACTTGTGCATCCTGGCTAGATCACACCTTTTTCCTGTCAGTGCTGTATATGGGGTGGTGCCCGTGTGCTTGTTAAAACACCGATTTCTGGTGTAAGCTGCTTCTTGGACCGCATAATGCCATAGACTCTTAGGTAAGTTACCGTCTATTAGCTTACACCTAGCCATTTCGAAAAGAGTGCGCCCTTCCCTCTCAGCTATCCCGTTCTGGTGCGGGGAGTAAGGACAGGACGTCTCGTGTCTGATCTTGCTCCTTCTCGGCAGTGACTGAAACTCTCTATTTGTAAACTCTGTTCCGTTGTCGGACCTCAGGCATTTTACGCTGCCATACAGAGCTACATCTGCAAGGAATTTCTCTGTGGCCTGAAGTGCGTCACTCTTTGCTTTGAGAAAGTAAACAAACACTGCCCCTGTATACACATCTGTGAAAGACTGCATATATTTAAAGCCTCATTATTTACTGGACCGGCTAGATCTGTGTCAACTAGCTCAAGTGGTGTCTTTACTTTTTCTGTGGGACCTCTGTTCCTTGTTTGAGTGAACTTTCCCTTTATACACACATCACATTCTTTGTTAGGTCTATGCTTTTCACCGTTAATGTGCATGCCTACTGTTACCGCCTGCAGCTTCAGTATATCCTCGTAATTACAATGACCCATGATCTCATGCCATGTCTGAATATCATGACTGACATTACACACATCATTTTCATTACATTCTGTTTGTAGATAATACATTCTCTTGTACACCTCAATGTTAAATCTCGTACCGTCAGGCTCCACAAGAACATCGTTACCTTTATTGAAGAACACCTTGGCACCATTTGCAGTAGCAGATTTTACAGAAAATAGTTCTTGGGGGAACGAGGGTATGTAGAGGGCGTTCTTCAACGTCACTGTACACCGGCACCCCTCACTGTCTATGAGGCATACCTGTGCGTCTCCTCTCCCGTGCGCCAACCCGAAAGTGCGCTTCCCGTCTGCCAGCTCCATGCTGTGTCTCTCCGGCTCGAAGGTGCTGTCAAAGTTCTTGAATCGGTTCCTGTCGTTGATAATGTGGGACGACGCACCTGTGTCCACGATCAGTCCCTTCCTTTGGGCCTGCTGCTGCTGCGACCGGCTGGCGTATGCTGTCTGCGCCCCGAAGGTGAAGTCCTCTCTTCCCGCTGCTCTCCGGGCGTCGTCCTCACTTCCACCGCTGCCGCCATCTTGTCCACAGCCGCCATCTTGCACGCGCGCGTACCGAGCGCTCTGTTCGTGCTTCTTTCTACACACTATGTCTGCGTGTCCCGAAGTTTTACAGAAACTACACCAAACAGTTTTTGTGCATTTATCCTTTCGGTGACCCTTTTCTCCACATCGCCAACACGCCATCTCCGTCGGGGGTCCGGTCTTTTTCTTTGGTGCTGCCCGGGCCTTCATTACCCTTTCTCCCGCCTCCTCGGCGACCGGGTCTGAGTCTTCTGAGGCCTCGAAGTTCCGCAACTTGGCCTTGAACTCTCCCAGCGACATGTCCGATGAACCGTGCGTCACCAACAGTGTGAACGGTTTATACATCTCCGGTAGTCCCCTCATAACCATCGCCATCATTAGTCCATCGCTCGGTGCGTCTCCTGCACTTTTGAGCGCCGTGATGATCTGTTCCGCCCTGATGACGTATTCAGTCACAGTCTCTGTGTTAGCTTTCTTCAGCGCGGTCAATGTTATATACAGGGATACAATCCGGGGCCTACCTCTGCCGATGTAGTGTTCTCTTAACACTTTTAGACTCTCTCGGCCTTTGTCCTTTGTGTCCCGGAATATCAGCCCCAAGCTTGTGTTGTCTAGGAGTGGTGCTAGTTCGCAGTATGCGTCGGCGTTCAGCTTAGTATCCAGGACTCGCGCGGCCTCCGTTATTTCTCCCGTGAGGCCCGTCAAAATTGTCTTTTTCAGCCCCACTCCGTGCATACAGCACAACATCCGCTCTTCCCAGAGCTCGTATTCTTCTGCCCTTCCGTCAAACGTGGGCCACTTGCTTCTGCCTCTGGTCGCCATCTTTTGATTGTAGCTTAGCTTAGCTGCCCGTTAGCTTAGCTTTAGCGTCCCGCGGTTTTTCCGCCGCTAAACTAGCCTAAACTTTTCAGCTAACTAGCTATCGTTATTTCGCTCTTCCGTGATCTGGGCCCATAACCTGTTGACAGAGTCACATGTATAGCAATAAACTGGTCATGACGACGAGGTCTTCTTTAGCCTTAACTGGCGTGGTTTATTTTCATATGTGCATTGCACCACTTGACCTGCTCTCCATGAGAGCTAGAGAGAGAGAGATAGAAGGGGAGGGAACAATCCCTTATATCTGATACCTGACGTCAGCTACAATAGCTGCGCCTCCTTACGCCTATAGCCCCCTCTTACTGTGGAACAGTTATAGTGCAGTTACATGCAGACATATGAATACTTACACTTAACACGGGCCATTCTGCACATGCTTTAAATGCGTTAAATATTTTAACGCAATTAATTCAAAAAATGAATTACCGCCGTTAACGCGATAATTTTGACAGCACTAATATATATACATAATCTGATTACCGGCGCATGTTTCATTGTTGCTGTATTTGCTACTGCCTGAATATGCTTAATTAAAGGCAGGTTTTCCTATAAAGAAAATAATTTGGTTCATTCTCTTCTAAGGTAAAATAATTATATTGCCTTACATGATACACTATCTTTTTCTCTTGTATTTATTTGCATTGCATTTGATATTGAGGTGATCAGAAAAACGGAAACTAATCAGGTTACATTACTTTTATATTGTGATAGCTAGATTAGGTTACTATTTACATTTTTGTAAAAAGGGAACTAGTAATGGATTACATTTCTAAAGTAACCCTCCAAACCTGACTAGCTGGTCAAATTAACGTTAAACATCCTCAACTGTGTTTATTACCACTCTTTATTTTATAAACATGCTAACTCCGACTAAAAAGTGTGTGTGTGTGTGTGTGTGTGTGTGTGTGTGTGTGTGTGTGTGTGTGTGTGTGTGTGTGTGTGTGTGTGTGTGTGTGTGTGTGTGTGTCAGCAGGGTGGACCTCAGTCCCAGCCCATTACAGCAGCTATCAGCCACACAGTAACAGATGGCGCTGACTGCCCCACGCAGCCCATTTCTTTTTGGGAGACATAAAAAAAAATATATATATCACCACACAGTAGCCTGTGAGACCCAGACAGAGTGTAAAGGTGTTCAGAGATGTGTGTGATAATAGATCCTGGCGGAGCTTCCAAAGCTCTGAGCAGACCTCCAGCCTGATGATTACAGAGAGCAGAGCAGCAGTAATGGAGGAAGTCATATATGAGATTTATCTCCTTCTGTTTAAAGTGTTTTTGTTTTTTTTAACCCTTTGCTCATTTGTAATGTCAGCATGTAGCAAACATGGTGTCTCAGTGAGCGCTGATTTTATTCTCAACCCTCAACGGCCCTTTGGCTCAGTTTCAAAAACACCTTTCACATAACAGCTGTTGAATACATATTTTTGCAGTATAGTTTATAGTTTTCCAGCATGGCACATGGTCACACCACCACTTGGAGATTCCTATACTAAGTATCTTTAGATTTTCATTCAACATATAGAAACATAGGTTTATTAGCAGCTCTTTTTTCTTGCTGAAAGCCGCTGACGTGTCTCTGGCAGAGCCGGCTCCCAGCCCTTTGGTGTCACCATATCTAGACATGTGTCACCGCTTTTAAAAGAGTAACTTTGCCCACTTGCCTTTTATCTATTTGGGACACTTTAGTTTTTTTATATTGTTGACATTTGACATTGTTCTTTTCACTATGAACACCTAACAGTAGGGGTGTTGAAATGAATCGTTTCTAGGATGCATCGCGATGCGGACGTGAATGATTCTGCATCGATGCAGTGACAGAACATAATCGATTATAGCGTAGTAACGTTGCTTCTTGATTTTACGGCCGCGGCTTTTTCTGTCACTTTAATATCAAATCGGTCGGTGACGCAGAGATCAGGGAACAGACGTGACAGCGACACCAAACACGGAGCAGTCTGCTTTATCCACCAACACAAGAACACCAGTCCAGAACAAACAGCAGAAGAACCCGCTCTAACGTATGTAGTGGCGTAGAACATGTGTTGGTAAATATGTTACTTTGTTACATTTGTTTGTTATGACCAAAAATGTGTTCCGTGAAAGTAAAGCAAGTTCATAATTAGATAGACATCGTGAGGTATTTATTTTTGGTACAGTTTATGTTGAAACCGTTAGAGAGAGTGGCACACTTGTTAGCCTGTTCCATTCTTCTTCGTTTCCCGAAGCCGTGGCTTGGAAGCGTACTTGCTTCGTTTCTGAAGGAAGTGACTTGGAAGTACGCGACTACCAAGCCAGCATCCTCGCGATTGAGAAACGGCCCGTGATTTATGTTTTTAAAAAATACTCGCATTACAATCGTGTCAGGTTTTTGGTGGATTTAGTTAAGTCTTGAATTGCAGAGTATGAATGTCCTCTTGCTATTTTCAGACGATACGTGTGTAAAATTTGTGAAGGCAGGAGGAAAAAGCGTCCGCGATCACCGGCCGTTTCTCAATCTCGAGGATACTGGCTTCCAAGCCAATATTTCAAGGATACTATGCTACATCTGTAATGTTCTAACAATGTTATCAAAAACATTTTAAGAATGTTTTTAGAGAACGTTATCCTACCTTTCAGAAGAACGTTCTGGGAACCAAAAGAAAACTTCCCGCTGAAAACATTCCTAGAACAATGACTGTAACATTCTCAGAATGTTTTTAGAACCAAACATTTCTAGCTGGGCTACCGTGTACAATATGACGCTTGCTACCACCGAGTCATAAAACATCCGCAGCATGGTTCTGCAGACATTGACGTGCTTGATTGTTTTTTTCAAAAGGAAAATGTGGTGACATCAGATTTTTTAAAACATCCTTTTCAAACAAATGCAACAACTTGTGTTTTATGACAACTTCTGCTCAATTCTGTTTGTTGTAAAGCATTTTGGCACAAACCTGGTTTGTTTTTTAAAGCGCACTACAAATAAATCTGACGTTGACGATGACCATGTTAATATTTCGCATCACATGAACGTTTTATAAAAAAAGAATAACCTCCTGAAAACCTATAAAACACGTTCTGTCATCTCAGGCCTCAATAACCTCCTGAAAACATTTTCTGAATGTTGCTTTGAACATTTTCTTCTTTTTTTATCATGTAACATTGAGGGAATGTTTTATAAAAGAACATCTATAATATGTTACCCCAACAACGTCCAAAAAGCATCCTTACAATGTTGCAGGCAAAACGTTCCACCTTTGTTAACATATCACATTAAAGGAATGTTTTATAAAAAACGTTCTGTCATCTCAGGCCTCAATAACATCCTCTGAATGTTGCAGTTAAAACGTTATGCCTTAAAACTTATAGGAACATTATTTAAAATGATAAACATCCTCAAAAGGTTCTTTGAACATTAGATTAAAAACATTTTCTTTAAAACATTATTAGAACCTGTAGGTAACGTTAGCCAAAGTTGCGAGAACGTTCCCTGCTAGCTGGGGAGGACGGTCCCTGTTAGCTGATCTGCTCAAACTAATGATTTGATCTTTGGAATGACAGACATGGCCAAAAACAAGCTACTCCTTCACCTGCAGTGAGGTCACCAGCGCTGTTCTGAAAAGTTGAAATATTTTCAACTCAAAGTTCTCAGCAGCGCTTTTCCTTCAGGCAGCCGCATGCAACGACATACTGTATGCTCACTCCTCATTGAAACAATTATAAGAGACTGGTGCTCAGAAGAAATGCTATATGAACACAGGAACATGCTAACAGGGTTTTGCGTTCAAGAAATTCACTATATAAATACTAAACTATTTAGGCAGATGACACTCAATTGAAACAGGAAAAAGGGATTGTAAGGATAAATAAAGAAAACCAGCCGTCTTATATTTTTGAGAAGAGAAGCAGAGTGCAGGAAATCTGCGGAGAGGGTTAAACTAAGTTGTGGTGTTACATAAAGACGGGCTGTTTATTCTGGAGCAATGCGGACTCTGAAGGTTAATTACAGCTCCAACCTTTACACCTCCCTTATTCCTCCCTCTTCTTCCTCCCCCGCTCGCTGCATTTCAACTTGCTGACTATGAAGCAGCACAGGAACAGCAGGAGTCAACCTGACAGGCAGCTCTGAACATCTTCCTGCTTTCCTTCTTTCTCTGATATCCATCTTCTCTTCCTTCACCACCGTCTCCTTTTCCTCTTCTCCTTCCCTTTGAATTCCTTCTGTCATCTTGTCCTTCATTTATTACTTCACCTCCTTTTCTTTTCTCTCCTGGCCACACTGATTCAGTCTCCCAGAGAGCAATAACATGTGTGTGTGTGTGTGTGTGTGTGTGTGTGTGTGTGTGTGTGTGTGTGTGTACTTCCCACAAATTAGTCATAATGCCCTTTATTGCTCCATCTCAGTGCAGCTCTAAAGTGCTGCACTTAATGCGCTCTGCAATCCCAGCCTCACCTTCTTTGTAACATATAAAATATTAGCAACATCATCTCAAAAACATTTTCAACTCACTCATGGAAGACTGAATCATCCATTTAAAGAAAATAATAAAAGTGAGAACCTGAGTCAAAAATAATGTCAGTTGAAAAACTGACCTGGAGGACGTCAAAATAAGCAAACAAATAACACTTGACTTGTGTAATTTGTTATTAAGCACATCAAATCCTCTTTCCTGTAAATACATATACAGACTTGATCTCAAGAACATTTTATCTCTACATTTTGTCCCAGATAAAACAATTTTTTTACTCCTGCATGTATGCAGAAGATAATTTGATAAAAATATATAAATATGGAGCAACAGCATGATCTGGGATGCCATGCCAGACGGTCCGGTTTCCTGCAACCGGACCTCTTTCAGGTGCAGGCTGGTTAGTGGACAGTATAATCATTTCTAAAAGTACTGTACCTTAATCAACACCATAATTAATATTTTATAAAAACTATTTATCATGTCATGTAAACAACTAAATGACAATGGGAAAGATGTGTTTGGTACTTGGGACGCTACAAAGATAGATCTTCTGAATCTGCAGCTCCACTCAGCTTTAGGCGGAGAGGTAACAGTGGGTTTCTATGCAATGAGTGTCATCATACAACCCAGGGTTGCACAATGTGAGCTGTAGTCCCTCAATAGTTCTTGTGATTGACAGGTTGCTACTTGTGACTGTGAGTTGTTTTGTTCTTCAAAGGTCTGTTTAATTTATGAGGACACTTTGTACACCTATCACTGATGTCATGGCAACAATATGTCCACTCCCTGTTACTTAAGTGCTGATTCTGGCCCTTTAAATGTAACCGAGCTGCTGCTGGCCACGCCCCTTTGGAGCTGCTGCTGACCACGCCCCTTTGGAGCTGCTGCTGGCCACGCCCCTTTGGAGGGGCAGCGTTTAGCAGAGTTTCTGCTGGTAGGTGGGTGGGTGGTTATGCTAACTACGCTATCCACTATGCTGCTACCATTACACACAGAATATCCAATACAGTAGATTTATTGAGGGCCCTTGTGATTAAGGTTGCCAGTTTTTGACAACTAAGAAATGTATAGAATAAAATAAGAATTTCAACTGCTGATTGTGTTGTTACATTTCTAAGGAGTGTAATCTTTAAATGCATCTGAGTGGCACTCTCAAAAGAACGGTACACTGTGGGTGTTTCTCAATGTCGAGGACGCTTGCTTGGTAGCACGTCTTCCGAGTCACTTACTTCAGAAGCGAGGCAAGAATCCTTCCTAGCCTCGGAAAACGAAGAATTGTGGAACAGGCTAACAGGTGTTCAGGTGTTAAATGGAGCACAATTTCCGCCAAAGATTTGGAAATTGGTCCGTGCGCAAAGCATTGTGGGGATTTTAAGACCGCGGAGTCTACACATGTGCAGCCTCGAAATTTCTCGCTACGAAGTACGCCAGCCTCTGTAGAATTCCAAGTATGCTGGACATTGGAACAGTCCTTCGGCGGCACTCAATGACGTAGTATGCTTGAAATAGTGGTTCTGGAGCAGCCTTCCTCGACATTCAGAAACACCCTCCGATTTAAAGTTTCTGTAATCTGCTTCTCGCATTATGTTTTAATTTAGGTTTAGGCTTATAACTTCCAGTTTGGCTGCGGTACAGTGTAGTCTCTGTGACTTCCTCACTAAAGAACTGAAGAAGACTGTTGGGGCTAAGTATCAACTTATTTCATTCTTTCTCCATACTGAGACCAGTGTGTCCTTTCCATTCCTGTTCATGTTTCTACAATATTACAGGTCTTGCACAGTTTATCAAGACTTCCACTTCAACTCTCTTATCTTTCCAGCTCTCTCCACTCACACTCAACACCTTGTCACCGGTGGCCTGTGGAACTGCCAGTCTGCTACTCAAAAGACAGAGTTCATTTCATATCCACCCCAGCTGCTTTCCACTGCTTTCTCCTTCTGCCACACCCCCAGGCCCAGAGGTGGTGGCACTTGTTGTTGTCTTCCGCCCACCAGGTCCACTAGGGGAATTCATAGAGGAATTATATGTCCTCCTTTCGAACATCCCCGACACTGGCCCGCCGCTGCATCTTCTCGGTGACTTCAACATCCAGACAGAGAAGTCATCTGAGTTACTACTTGTAGATCATTTGGCATATGATTAATAGTTTGTCCTTTGTAGGCCACTGTAGCGAGTGCGCTACCCAGTGGCGTGTTTAGGTTATAGCCAGTTTAGCCATGCTCAGGTACTGCGGAGCGCATAAAGCTTAGCAGACTCTCCACGCTAACGAAGGATCACTTCTAGGCTACTGTCCCGCAGCTCCTGCCTCTCTGTTGGACTCTGTCGCAGCGGGGCTACTGCTGTGCAGCGGAGCGCATAAAGCAGACTCTTCACAACGGGAAGGGAAGGTTTCGCAGTACGCAGTCTACTGTCCCGTAGCTGCTGCCTCTCTGTTGGACTCCGGTACTGCACATTACTCACGAGACGTTGTAAAAAAAGAAAAAATGAGTGGGGGGCGAACGCACTAACCACTCCGCCAACGCCACAGTGACCCCCGTCGTGCGGGCCGGAAGAGAATGTCCTACATTAGTAATGACAACTTCTACATGGTGTCAGAAGATGGCACAGCCTCCCCTCTCATATGTGAGTAATTTTTCAGACGGACCGTGCTAACGCTGTTTAGCTGTCTAACGCTACCCCGAGGAGCAATGGCAGACGGATGTTGCCGTTCCGATCCTGTTGTGTTTGATGGGAACGTTGCAGAGAGCTGGCGGATCTTGAGAGGGAGTACGAACTCTCTACGCTGCAACATGCCCAACAAGCCTGCCAGGACTAATGGCCCGTCCTCACAGCGGCGTGCGTTGAAGCTTGCCGGTGGGCGTGTCTGAAACTCGACCAACAACCAATCACATAAATCTCCCACCCCGGACACACAAGCACGCGGTTTGATTGGCTAGAGCTTGTACTGGCATATGATTCGATTGGCTGACGCTTCCATCGAAGCTTCAAAAGTTGAACATTGCTCAACTTTTGCAGCGAGCAACGCGTAGCGACGCTCCCACAATGCAGTTTGGCGAAGCGTGACGTCACCCCATTCAAAGTGAATGGGCAGAAGCGTTAAAGCTTCAATGCACGCCTCCGTGTGGACGGGCCGTAAGGCTTATACCAGTGGCGGCTGATGCATTTTTATCCAGGGGGGACTCTACCAAATTGTAAGCAAACTTATACACAAACTCAAAACATATGTCATATTACAGCCCAGGGCTAGCTCAAAGACACACAGCACTTGATACAGTCTATTATTTTAGTGCCTATTTTTGTCAACCTCCTTATTATGCCTACAGATCCTATCCTGTAGCCTTCATTGGACAGCTGTGTTTACTTACCTAAACATGGCATAGCATCATCCATGTGTACTCTAGTTTGTTCTGATATGTGCTTTAAGTCACTCACATCTGTCTGGATCCATGCTGGGTCTGGTCCATAGACTGGTCTGATCCTGACGTTTGAAAAAGGAGGCAGGGGAAGCAAAATATAGCCCTGGTGTTGCTCCAGGTAGTTAGCCCAGCCTTCTTGCTAAACTAGCTCCTTGAAAAAGAGCGTGTGTACTGCCTTCCTCTGTCCTTAACTCCTGCCTATGTCAGGCTGATCAGATCCGAGCTCTTTTACTCTCAGCTTTCCCTCCAGTGTCCTCCTCTCAAAGGGTGTTTCTTTAAGTGATTAAACATGATTTTCCTTCTCCGTATTCACTATCTAGTTTGTTTATACACTCCGTCTCCGTCTAACTCTCTCTCATTCAAACACCAATCACTCACTCTGGCGCTCCTGCTGCCCCCTAGTTGTTGGCGGTGTCAACAGCTGCTTTGGGCGCAGTTTGATGCGCCCCCGAGCTGCTCCTATCACTTGTATTGAAGAGGTGCGGACTGCGCATGCACCACTTATAATGAGAGTCAATGGGCAAAGATTTCTGCGCCCCAAGCAGGAAACACGTGACTTATCAGTAACTTTAGACATCGTAAAAAAAGATTATCGATATTGTATCATAGATTATACATTTAACTGACACCAACTATATAATATGTACCTTGTTCATAAAAAGAAAAAAAAGAATTTAATTGAAAAATAAAAATATTTTTAAATCTAGACAATCTAGAATGTGGTAAGAGGTGGGGCGGTGCCCCAGCGCTCCTAGCGCCCCTATGGGCCAGCCATAAACCAGAAACAATTCAAGAAATCAGATGCAAGGTGAGAGCATTGAGTCATTCATCAGTGATCTGAAGATAAAAGCTCAAAGTTTCCATTTTGGAGACCTAATGTTAGGATTCCCGAGAAGTGACTGGAGATGAGAACCCGCTATGCAAGCACTTAAACTGAGACAGTGGTGAAGTGTCAAAAAAGGCTTTATTTTGTCCACGACACTGACAAGGAGTTGATGAAGAGAACGTAGAGGGAAGACGTGGAGCTAGGCTGACCAGGAGGGGAGGCTGGATGTGGCAGGCATAGCGGCTGGAGTATGTGGATCTGGAACAGGAAAAACAAGCAGGATTAGGAAATAATTTCCTTTCACAAGGAGCATCAAAAAGTCACTAGGAAAAACATTATTAGGCCTGGACGATAGTTTACCACTGAAGAATAAACGAAGAACTGGCGAAGTCTGAGAATGGGAACCAGGGTTTTAAGCAGGTGCAGGTTAGTGGTGGCAATCAGTGAGATGAGCAGCAGCTGAGGAGGTGAGTTGGCGGGAATCGGAATGTAGGTAGCCACGTCCAGCCAGGAAGACAGACACACAGATAAACAGACAAAACAAACACAGACAGGGGACAAAGAAGGAAGAAGTACTGCAGATCCTCACACCTAATCTGTGACAGTATAGCAGTGTTTCCCCTACCATTGTCTTGGAGGGGCGCTGCGCCCCGCCAACGGAGCCCCGCGCCCCCCCTGAAAATCAAGGTGTTTTATAATTATTTTTTTTTGATTTGGAACCAAATTGCAACTAATCTATATCTACTGTCACTTATATATATATATATATAAGTGTATATATATATATATATATATTATATTATATATACACTTATATATATATCTACTTTCATATCGAACATGTGCTCTTTTATTAAATAAACCAAACACTTCATTTTAAGTTGCGAGTTTAGTGTTTTTGACCCTAAGAAACACTGATGCACTAATCAATAACAATAATCCACAGCTCCTCTCTGCTCCAGAGGATTAAAAAAAATATATCCCAATGCCACCAGATTGAATGTTCAAATCAAGGCCTAAAACCTGGCATTCCATAAGAAAGTGACTAATATATAAATCAAATGTAATATTGGATCAAATACTACACCAAATGGACAGACACAGATTAAAAATACAAATAAAGTCCCCCTGCCATGAGAAAAATCAAATCAATGTTCCAAAATCCGTCACTAGATGTCGCTCATTGTACCAATACGGTTGATATAATACATAACATATTATTATTATAGTAAAAGGGCTCGCTTTGGCAAAAACCTGATCCATACAGGCAGCCCTAAATAATAACAAGTAACCATCATGTGTGGTGCTATCTGTAGTTGTCTGTCTTATTTTTTGTTGATGTCATATTGTTTTCACCAAGGCCGGCCCTTGGCATAGGCGAATGCATCAACTCATCGGGGGCGCCGAAAATTGGGGATAAAAATTACATCATGTATTTTTTAGCTGCCCGGATTATAACAGACAAAGACTCATTCTGAAAACTGCACTGGAACAACATAATATCAAGGACATGGATTTCAAGTCAATATACGAAAGTAAATCAAGAAATGAAGTAAACAAGCTGATCTTCAAGTTCCTCAAAAACACTGGTCTGAGGGCAAGGATTTAATATAAACATTTAATAAATCAACAGTAGGTGGCGATATACGCTCCAAGTGGAAGCGATTCGCCATTAAAGAAAAAAGAAGAAGAAGACGAAGTAGTAGAAGAAGAAATACCCTAACGCTACAAACAGGCACAACACTGTTACTCTGTTTTTACTGACATATAACATTTGATTTCATCGTGCTCTATTTTTTTTAACGCACGTTCAAAAACGGGAATATTTTCGGGAGTTTCAACCGGGTACCAGCCACCAAAAATGGGGATTCTACCCGGAAAACGGGGACGTTTTGGTCACCCTGTGTTTACATCTGCACACACGCTAACATTAAGACTACAAGCTCACTTGGGGTTGAGGCTTTTTTACACGTTGCTTGACTGCCCACATATCTGATCTAAACATAGTAACGTGTATTGGGGGAAATAATTATTTAAAGTTTTTTAATAATTGTGACATTTATTGTACTTTTTGATGGATGAATGATGCTCAAAGTGAGGGGGCAAAGAATACAACTGAGGGGGCAATGCCCCCTATTGCCCCCTCGTGGCGCCGGGCCCGACTTGCATGTTTGTTTGATGTGGGCCTCAAAGGTCAGATGAGGATCCATTTTAACACCCAGATTGGTAACAGTTGATGAGTGGAATGTTCTGACCGGAGAAGGTGATGTTGGTGATGGAGGATGAACGGACCTGGTGTGGAGTGCCAACTAGAATGGCTTCAGTCTTGGAGCTGTTTAACTGAAGTAAGTTGTGCTTCATCCACACCTTTATCTCCTCCAGGCATGTTGTTATTGTTGATGATGGCAGAGGTGCAGAGGGGGTTGGGTTGGCTCTGATGTAGAGCTGTGTGTCATCAGCATAGCAATGGAACGATATTCCATGCCGGCTGATGACACGACCATGTATATAGTGAAAAGGGTGGGGCCGAGGACTGATCCTTGAAGGACACCACAGGTCACAGAGTGTGTTTGTGATTTTGCCGCTCCCAAGGAGACGTGCTCAGTCCTCCCGGTGAGATAAGAGGTGAACTATCAATATCCAATATGATGCTAAATTGCGAAGAACATTTTTGATAGCTCAATCGTGGAGGTCGTAAGCTAACAGCGAATACACCATTTTTGGCTATTTACATGTTGCAAATTACTCCAAACTACTCGCATATAGTTTTTCCGATATTCACAAAACGCTGTATACACATTGCTATTATGATTGCGGACATATTTCAAATTAGCTTTTATTAGCCCCGCCCTCCAGAAAGTCGGCCATTTTGAAAAATGTGCGTTTTTCATGCATTTTAACGACATTTCTGCAAACTCCTCCTAGGGGAATGATCGGAAAAATTCCACTCCAGGATAAGTTCAGCCCATATCCAATGTGATGCTAAATTACGAAGGAATAGTTGATCGCTCAAACGATGAGCTCGTAAGCGAACGGAGAATTTTCCATTTTTTACGATTTACATATCACTAAGCCAGTGGTTCCCAACCTGGGGGGCGCACCCCCCTTGGGGGGCGCCAAAGATCGCAGGGGGGGGGGGGGGGGGGCAGGCCTCAGATGATTTGAGGCCAAATATGATATTTAGACTTTTTTTTTTTACATATAATTGTAAGGCAATACATGATTGCCACTAAAAGCCTTGTCTCTACATTACAATAAAATATAAAAAATAATTGACTAATTAATTTGAATAAAAATTCAAGTTAGTATTAAAGGCATAAAAAGACAGAAATGTATAATTCTTTCTTTAATATAAATGTTTCTTCTGCCCGTAAAGTGTCCAAACCAGGCTTGTCTGGATAAGCGCATTTTTAAAAACATAGTCATTGTCCATGCCGGTTTCAATTGGATTATTTGTCACAGTTGCTCCGATCAGATCGGTCTCCTCCATTTTGTAGATTATTTACGTCTTTTGAATCCACATAAACACATCGGCAAAATCCGGCTTACTTTGAGCATGTGTTTTAAACAGTTTAATCCCTTTGTGAATTGTGTCCACTTGCGCCGTCCTTTAATTTCTTCACACAGCGGGAATCCAAATGAATGAATCCTGAGTCCAATAACCATCAAAGTCACTCCAATAGTGCTCCTTAATTACGCTTTCATCCTCCTTTAACAAAAAACTTCACATTCATCCAGTTTGTGACAGTAGTTATAGCATTTTTGAAACTTTTAAACTTGAATTACCTTGTGTGTGTGTGTGGGGGGGGGGGGGGGGGGGGGGGGCGCAACTTCCAACAGGAGTCATTTGGGGGGCTCTTGGGAAAAAAGGTTGGGAACCACTGCACTAAGCTACTGAGACCCCGCCTGTCTGCCCGGCGCATCAACTCACACACACACACACACACACACACACACACACACACACACACACACACACACACACACACACACACACACACACACACACACACACACCACACACACACACACCACACACACACACGTTGTACAACAAACACAAACAGCTCCTAAAGCATATAATAAATATCAGGCTACAGCCCTTGTATATTTTATTATGTGTAGCACCATATGGTTTCATGACAAATATCTACTGTTTATTTGTAAATATCTCCTAAAGCCTACAAATAAAGTGTGAAATGTAGGCCTCTTACATATATTATTGAGCGATATATATTATACACACTGTTCTGCTTTCTGCACTGACCTCAGCAGCTGTTCTCACTGTAAACATCGCCTCACAATGAAAGCAGTTGTATTGAAAAAAAAATAGCCTAACATCCAGGGGACATGTGATTAGTGAGTAAACAAACGGTAAAGGGCAGAAAGTCTGATGCACATTTGATCATCTCAAATAACTTATAATCACAACGGGAACAGTTTGCAGAGCTGTGCTTCGTTGACAGAAGTCCAGCCATGCGTCACACCTCTTTTAAACATCACTGTTGGCTGAAATCGTCTCAGGAGAATACTTCAGTGTACCCTCGGTTATAGCTCCTCCAGAGACACTCCTCTCTCCTCTGCATCAGTATACCCTCGGTTATAGCTCCTCCAGAGACACTCCTCTCTCCTCTGCATCAGTATACCCTCGGTTATAGCTCCTCCAGAGAGACTCCTCTCTCCTCTACATCTTTGTACCCTCGGTTATAGCTCCTCCAGAGACACTCCTCTCTCCTCTAAACCAGTGTATCCTCGGTTACGGCTCCTCCAGACAGCCTCCTCGATAATCAATCCTCGACGACCCTTTAGAGACATTTGTTTTCCTTCGAGACGGCGCGCCGACCTCCGTTTCTGGGTCGCTGCCGGAGGACCTGGGAGTCTGGGACGCGAAAATTATAGAAATGAGAAACGGCTATTTTCCCAGGACTCGCGCGCGTCTGCTTGACGCCGGGACGACCGGCTGCCCTCCCCGACAGGCGCACGGACGCAAGGGCCCGCTCATCACTGCGCGCACATCTGCGACCGCAGTTTTAATTGTTATTGTCTTTGCACAGTAGGCCTACTGACACAATACTGAGACAATTAAATGCAGTGAGTATCTAACCAGGAGTGGAAATGAAGCAGTAAAGTGCAGAGTTATTTATAGTATTATTAATATATTTACGGAGGTATTCATTATCCTAAATAAAACGGTCTCTGAATACTATATCAAGTTTCAAGGTTTCAAGTTTCAAGGCTTTTATTGTCATGTGACCATAGCTACGGTGTAGATATGACAACGGAAATCTTAGGTTCCCCTCAAGGCTGCGCTCTTTCCCCTCTGCTCTTCTCCCTGTATTGATTGATTGATTGAAAAGTTTATTAACAGCTTGTATATTGGGTACAGTACAGTACAGCTCAAAACATACAATTGTTAAGGGGATGCAGACCAGAGAAAGACTTTCGTCTTGTTTACATCAGGGTCCCCCATTTCCAATTCATCATATCATTTAAGACATATAAGACATATTTGACATACAGATGGCTTATTTACAATTTACATACAGGTGTTTTTTTACATACAGATTGCTTATTTACAATTTTCATTTTAGATTTCGTTCTAATACATCCTAACCGGACATTTAAGACATACCAAGTCTACAGATATACAGTTAGTAACAGAGTCTAAAATGCGAGTATATACATAGATGGGGGGGGGGGGAAGCTGTCCATTGAACGACAGGTTGAGATTTGTACCATTACCGGGGCCAGTTTTGCAATGCTCTCCCCCGAAGGTGCTCTTTAAGAGAGGTTTTGAAGGTAAGTATCGTTTTACTTTCCTTTACAGTTGTGGGAAGAGCGTTCCACCTTGATGTGGCATAATTGCGAAACGTGTATTCCCCCTTTTTTGTGCCAAATCTGGGTTTCACATGATGTGTGGAGCTCCCTCTGGTGTTATGATCATGGTATTCCTTGACCTTTGGGAAGAATTTTGACATGTACATGGGTACCATAGAGGTGTAGTGGATCTTGTAGACCAGGCCCATTGCAAGTAGCTGTACTCTGTCGTCTACTCTAAGCCATGCTAGGTTGTCAAAGTGGGCAGAGGTGAGGTGGGTTCTAGATGAAAGGTCAAGCAGTAGTCTGACCAGTTTATTTGCGATGTTTGAAGTTTTATTTTAGCGCCTTGAGGTGCTATGGTACCATGACGTGCAAGCATAGTCATAGTACCCTTGAATGAGTGCTCCTGCCAGAGTTTTCAGGGTGTTTTTGTTTACCATAGAGGAGATCCGGTATAGGAATCTAGTTCTTTGATTGACTTTTTTTATTACATTGGATGCCATTTTGTCACAGGAGAGGTTTGCCTCAAGAATAGATCCTAGGTATGTAATTTCCTTCTATTTGTGACAATAATGTCGCCCACTGCAACTGAGATAAGTCGTCGGATTTGCTGAGATTATGTTTCGAACCGAAGAGAATGGACTCTGTTTTACCCAGGTGTAATGATAATTTATTATCGGCGAGCCAGGTGCAGATTCTGCCGAGCTCGGAGCTGAGGGTTTTTTCAACCTGCAATCTGCTCCTGTCAGAGACCAGCAGGGCTGAGTCGTCCGCGAACAGGAACAAGTTGCAGTCACATGCTGATGACATGTCGTTTGCATAAATTAGGAACAGTAACGGACCTAATATGCTTCCTTGTGGAACACCACAGCTCACTGGGAGGGGGGGGGGACAGAGTACCGTTTACCTCCACCATCTGTTCTCTCCCCTCCAGGTAGGATTGCATCCAGCTCACCGATAGTTTATCAAAACCAATTGCTTTTAGCTTGTCAATCAGAATGGGGTGATTGACAGTGTCGAAAGCCTTTTGTAGGTCCAGCATCACCATGCCGCAGTACTTGCCCTCGTCCACCTCTTGTTTGATGTGGTCGCTCAAATAAAGAAGGCATGTGTCAGTGGAGTGGGATGTTCTAAAGCCAGATTGAAATTCATAGATTAGTTTCATTTCCGCGAGGTACTTTTCGACCTGTTCATATACTATTTTTTCCATGACTTTCGAGATGGAGGGTAAGTATAGAAACAGGGCGGTAGTTGCCTGGGTCCAATTTGCTGCCCTTTTTGTGCAGGGGGGTTACTCTTGCAATTTTGAAGTCTTTCCCTGTTTTATGGAGAGGTTAATTATGTGAGCTATGACTGGTGAGATGGCGGTTGCTGTGTCTCTGAGGAATTTGGAGGGGATATTGTCGTGGCCAGTGGCCTTGTTAGGTTGGAGGGCGCTCAGTTTAATGAGTACCTCTGCTGTTGTTACCCTTGCTAGACTGAAATCATCTTTGCATACCCCTAGGTTTTTGTAGTAGGTCATGATGTGATCTACTCCAAAAAGCCCTGAGTGGGAGGGTAATTTATTTACAAGAGTTGTGGCTATGTTTGTGAACAACATTTTCAAGTACTTGGCCACATCCAGTTTGTCTGTGATGAGCCTGTTATCTGTCTTTATGTTTAAGTTCGAAAATCTCGTTTTGAGTTTTTTACTGCAGCCAAGCTGGTTATTGAGTAATTTCCAAAGTTCACGGGGTTTATTTTGGTTTTCCTCAGTTTTGACATTGATGAAATTCTTTTTGGCAGTTTGATCATGGAGCTTACGTCATTTCTTAGTCTGTTTCTTTCAATTTTGAGTTCAGTCACGTGGGCCTGGAGTTCACTGCTCGTGCTTTTGGAAAGCATTGACTGACTTTTATGAAACTCAGAGCATTTTTTGTCTCTGGTTTTCATGGCGGTCAGTATGCCGGAGTGCATCCACGGCTCAGCGCGATTTTTTACCCTGGTTGTTCTTAGGGGAGCCAAATCATTGAGTATTGCAGAGAATTTGTTTTTGAAACCAAGCCATGTTTCTTCAACTTGTGTACCACTGAGCTCATCTGACCAGTCCAGGCTCTCCAGTTCTAGGTTAAAGGCCTCGCTAGAGTAGTTTTTGAGGTCTCTAGATATGACTGTTTTGTGACAGCCGGCCCTTTGTTTTAGCTTTTTGCGGGTACAGAATATAATGTAATGATCACTTAAACTGCATGCTATAACCCCTTTACTGGAGATCCTGGACTTGTCAGAGGTCAGAATGAGATCAATGGTAGTTTGTGTTGTTTCACATACCCGGGTGGGTTGGGTGATTAGCTGGCTGAAGCCGTGCAGATCACAAATCCTACTGAAGGACTTGAAGACGGACGTGTCTTTACGTTGCATATCCGTGTTCCAGTCTCCAATAATAATTGTCTCTACATCCCCCACATCAGCCAAACATCCATCTAATGTATCATAAAAGTCACTCTGTTCCGGTGGTCTATAGATTGTCCCGACTATTACAGATTTAGCATTGTCAAAAAGAATTTCAACCCACACAGATTCAATATTTTCATGATGCAGGTCAGTACGGTTTTTGAAATTGGTGTCTTTATGTATGTACATGCAGACACCACCTCCATTCACG
The DNA here is from genome assembly GCF_902827175.1 of Gymnodraco acuticeps. Taxonomy (NCBI): domain Eukaryota; kingdom Metazoa; phylum Chordata; class Actinopteri; order Perciformes; family Bathydraconidae; genus Gymnodraco; species Gymnodraco acuticeps. Next base: position 515,520 of record NW_022990621.1, on the reverse strand, counting down.
TTCCTGTCCCTTCTCACTACAAGATAATCTTCAATTTCAATCTCTGAATCTGTAATGTAATTGTCCAATTTGGTCTCAGAAAAGCATAATATGATTGCCTTACCATTCATGAATAGCTGCCTGAGTTCAGCCAGTTTGTGTCTCAGGCTGTTGGTGTTCATTTTTGTTGCTTAAATGCACTATGTCGTCAGCTTGCAGATATTTGTCTTTGTCCGTTACAGCAACCGGCTTGCGGCCTGCCGTGGTGTTTGGAGCGGTGGGGTGGTGGGGGGAGGGAGGCTCCGTTGTAGCTTTAGCCGTTGATATGCTAGCAGGGTGGCTAACAACATGGCGGATATTTGTTCCCTCGGATCTCGGTTCTCTTCCTCTCGTCACTGCCTCATGCGTGTCTGTCTGCCGAGGCGTCCCCGGGGGAATGTCGAAGTCTCCGTTGATTCCTCGGTCTCCGCTGTCCCCACGGTCTCTGTTGTCGTCGCGTAGTTGTTGCTGCAGCGGAAGAGATGCTAGTTGTGATGCTAGTTGTGATGCTAGCTCCTCAAGCCTGCAGGACTGGCTTCTTGTCTGCACCGGGCCCGGATTCAGATGGATGTCTCCCGCTAACAATAAGACCAAGACGATCATACTTCTTCGGTCTAGTTTGCCTGACGGGGGTAAGTACTTTCGCGTCGGGTTTGCAGTTAATAATGCATGAATGCTTGCACTTCCAAAAGCGAGGTGTTTCCTTTCCCAGCCGTTGAGAAGGTAAAAGTCATTGTGGTTCATTTTACCCCGCTTTCATTACTCTCCTTCTCTAAGTGATGTTGCCTCATTGATGAGTTGAGGTAGGAGTCCATAATCCATATTGTCAGGAGGATGAAATATGTAAAAAATGGTGAGGAATAACCTCCAAAGCGGGAGCTCTCGAAAATGCGACCACTCATAGCGAAACCGGATGCAGCCGTTCCGAAACCGGATGCAGCCGACAGCTGCACCTCCAGTCACCAGTCTGTCAAGCTCCTGAAGTTCAGACAACACTACCATCATCAGACTCATCTCTGGTGGGGGGAGGGCAGAGGTGTGGACTCGAGTCACATGACTTGGACTCGAGTCAGACTTGATTCACCAATTTGATGACTTTGGACTCGACTTGACAAAATCACAAAACACTTGCGACTCGACTTGGACTTGAACACCAATGACTCGGGACTTGACTTGGACTTGAGCCTTCTGACTTGAGGTGACTTGATCATTTAATTCAGAGGTCTCCAACACGCCGATCGCGAGATGCCGCTAGAAGAGAAGAATCCCGTCGGGGAGAGCAGACTCTTCAGCCGCTCCTACTCTTGCTGTGAATCCTTGCAGGCAGGGGCGGGACTTTATTTTGCTGAGCCACCATACGGCCAATCATATGCGAGGACACACTAGGATCATACCATTATGTGAAAGAAGGGTGGGGGGCAGACGCTCCAAAGACAGCAGGTACAGGCCAGCTACAGAGCGACAGGGAGACGGGGAGCCGGATTTAAATGCAAGCGCGTCGGAAAAAGTCAAGAAATTAGCGAAAACCGAAAAAGAAGCAGCATCTGGCTGCATTTCAATGATATTGGAGAAAGCAAAGCTGAGTGCAGGATTTGTAAAATGAAAATAACCTTCAGAGCAGGGTTTTTTTTTTGGGTAACCACTCAGGATTTATTGTCAGAGGTGGGAGAAGTTCAGATCTTGTACTTGAGTAGAAGTACCAGAGTGTAGGAATACTCGGTTACAATAAAAAGTCCTGCATTCAAAATGTTACAAGTAAAAGTACAAAAGTATTATCATCAAAATATAGTTAAAGTACCACCTGCAGAGGGATCTAGATGCAGGTGTTCTCTTCCCCATAGAGACCGCCTCGCTGCACATTATCCCTTGCATACAGATAGATTGTGGGTCCCTTATAACATGTTGTACACAGTGGAAATAAACATTCTGGTTACCTCAACATCAGGGATCTTATACATTAAACTCCTTCTGAATCAAACCGTCACGGTAGCCTTACCTTATTGTTCCCTCTTAAAATAGAAGAAAACACGTTACCTTACCAGCAGAGAGAAAATGGATTATTAAATTATTAATGTGACTAATAAAGAGCGGTTTGATTATTAAGTATTATTCTGTTGATGGATGTCATTACATTTGGTGAAAAGCACATAAGGACTTGTTTATGACTCGTTTTGTCAACGTTTAGGACTTGGACTTGACTTGAACTTGCCCATCCTGACTTGAGACTTGACTCGGACTTGCAAAACAATGACTTGGTCCCACCTCTGGGGGAGGGTCTGCCTACAGGTCGGAGATGGACCCTCTGGTGACCTGGTGCAGGGACAACCACCTGGAGCTTAATGGTCTTAAGACAGTGGAGTCCTCCGTCACTCTGTGTGACTCCCCAGTCACTGCTGTGGAGTCTTTCCGCTTCCTGGGCACCATCATCGACCAGGACCTCAAATGGGAGCAGAACATCTGCTCCCTCACCAAAGAAGCCCAGCAGAGGATGTTCTTCCGGAGGCAGCTGAAGAAATTCAACCTGCTGATGATGATGGTGAACTTCTACACCTCCATCATGGAGTCCATCCTCACCTCCTCCATCACCATCTGGTATGCCGCAGCTACAGCCAAGGATAAGGTGCTCCCACCCAGGACACAAACTGTTCACCCCCCTCCCCTCTGGCAGGACCAAAACCTTTCTCCACCTGAATAGTTTCTTCCCCTCTGCTACTGGCCTCATCAACTAGGCCCGCTCCCCTCCACTGACACTTTACCTCAGCCACAACACAGACTCTTTGCATTACATTAATGCACACAATGTTCAACACTATCTGTTTTCCTTTTTTAAATGACTGCCGAATTGTATTCCATATTTTATTCCAATTTATTCCATTCTATTTCTATGTTAATACTGCTATATTTTACTATATTTTTTATTATTTTAAATATTTTCTAGTTCTCTATCTGTGTTTTTAAATGTTGTTTTACTTTTATGTATGCACCATGATATCAAGTCAAATTCCTCGTACGTGTCAACCTACCTGGTAATAAACCTGATTCTGATTCTGACTATAATTATTTCCTATCCTTGCTCTTTCCCTATTAAATATGTTGCCTTTATTCTCTCCTTGTTTCCTCCGCACATCAGAGATCATTTAGCTTTTTTTCAAATCCTTTCCGTTTGACGACACTGAACACTGAACACCATCTGACAGGGGTGATATTTCTCTCCAACTTCACCATATGGAGCCCATTACACCCATTTATGAATGTTATACATCAGCCACACACACACACACACACACACACACACACACACACACACGCACAACCAGAGTTGCTGGATAGCACCACAGCGACGGCATAAAAGGAATAAGTGTCAAATAATAAATAAAAGAGCGTCAACATTTAACCCTGCAGTCTGCTCACAGTGTGTGTGAGTTAATGAGTTTGAGCATGTCTTTGTGTGTGTGTATTGTGTGTCCTAAAGGCCTGTCAGATGGAGTCTGCATATCTGTGTTTTGTCCCATGCGCCTCCTTGTGTCAGTGCTATAGCACCCTTATCAGCTCACTGGCACCAAGCTTCTCTGTATTTTCACACACACACACACACACACACACACACACACACACACACACAAACCTGTTTATACTGTGGAGATGAGGGTTTGTTATTAACCCAACCGTAACTCTTGTAATACAGCACCCCTTTATTTGATGGAAATCAGGTCTGTTCAAAACATTCATATGGCTTTAATTATTTTTTTAATTATTTATTTATTTGGGGTCACATTATAGTAAAAGTACAGTTTTTCAAATCATATATTTTTAGAGACCCTTATGGCTTTAATTCTAACATACAATTCAAGCTGAATTTACTCAGCCTTTTGACTTGAAATTAAGTGATAATAATCCCAAATTCCCAAAGATCAAGATCATTTAGTCGTGATGTCCCCGATTATTTTGAGTACCATCAGAAGGTCAGGGGCAGTGTTGTGCTAGTTACTGAAAACCAGTAACTAGTTACCATTACTAGTTACTTCATTTCAAAAGTAACTCAGTTACTTTACTAGTTACTTAAACCCAAAAGTAATGCGTTACTGTGAAAAGTAACGTTTTAGTTAGGCTACTTAAAAAAATGGCTCCCATTAATGCCCTTATAGACTTCATTACAGTACTGTTATTGCATTGGAGAATAATACAATCTGTTGATCAACTTGACATGCATTATATGCAATCTGGATTGCATCGATATTAGCTGGCTTTCCATTTTTGTATATTCTTTCTCCAGGTAGTTGGAAAAAGTTTTCCGTCCCATATGCCGTGTGCCGCCCGGACATGCTATCATGCTAACTAGCTCCCTGAAAGCGGGTGACTCCACTGTAGCAATAGCCTGCATGTGTTCTACAACATACCGTGCAATGGCTTTATCGACTTTTTCCTGGCCAGCAGTCCCTTGGTTAAAATCCAGCCGCTGTTGCTTAGGTGGAGGTGGAGTGGCGTCGGCTGAGTCTCTGTGGTCTTAGCTACTAGCTTCGTCCCAGCATGTTGTTTTTGCAGATGTTTTAAGAGATTTGAATTACTGGTTTGGGCAGTAGATAGGATCTTTGACCCGCCAAGACACAACTTACATTTAACAGAAACTTTCTTTTCTTTGTGCTCGACAAAAGTGAAATAGTGAGAATATCTCCAGGTGGAGAAACTAGACTTGAGCTCCGCCGCCGCCATGATAGTCTTGTTAGAAAACACAAACATGCCCACAGCCCGTCTCCGCATGTGACACAGGAAGTATCTAAGTATCTAAGTATCCAAGTACTGTACTTAAGTACAGTTCTCATCTCTGTTCGCCTGGCTGTTGACTATATAAAAAAAACTAACGGAGTAACGCACCATGTAGTAACGGTAACTGAGTTACTGAATTTAAAAGGTAATGCGTTAGAGTACTAGTTACTGCCCAAAATAACGGCGTTACACTAATGCGTTACTTTGTAACCCGTTAGTCCCAACACTGGTCAGGGGTGACATGCAGAGCCAAGTGAATGTGGAGGTATAATGGCCCTTCAGTTGATGGAAGGTGGGCGGTTTGATCCCTGGTGCCTGCAGTCTACATGTCAAATTTTCCTTGAGAAGGATAAGCCCTAAATTGTTCTTGTTTTAGGTATGTTTATCATCCTGACACATAGTATGGCAGCCTTTGCAGCCACTGTGGCAGAGGCCATAGATGTGTTTGGCTTGCTTGCGATGTGATGCTAAATGACCAGTTAGAGCTAGCTAGTTTGGGTATGAGTAATTACCTAGTTAACATTTATTTATTCATGCATTTCTTTTTTTAAATATCTCCAGTTTTAAACGATATTTTTGGTTTACTGTCCTATAGTATACATTGGAATGATTTCAAACTTGTTTTTATTTATCCTAATAATTATAAAGGTGTGCCTTGGAAATAAATGGTGACCAAACCGTTTGAGACCCACTGAGATAACTTAGACTACAGTGAACTATCTAAACACTCAGAGTCCTTTACCTCACTGAGCTGTAGTTATCAGCCTCAATCCAACAACAATCCGCAGTACCGATGCGCGCCCTCTCTTGCTCGCTCGGAGGCTCGCTCGCACTTTGGCTGTGAGCTGCGGGCGCCTGATAAGCCAACATCCCCCACTTTCATCACTTACAGCGCCCATCGTACAGGGCAAATTAAAAGTGTAACCGGGGTGAAAAGGGTGTTACATTTACTTAATTATGAATGTTGTTACATCAAGGCCGAAAATTAGGATGAGCCAAACAGTCAAAACTGTTTTTTTCCCTCCCAGAGCTACCAGCGCAGCGCCCCCCCAGATCTGGCGCCCTAAGCGACCGCCTATGTGTAAGACCGACAAAGACCGGCCCTGAGTGTAGCTATAATACAAACCTGACCTTCATTTCTGGTTATTTTACGTTTCATTTCTTTAAAGGAACCTACCCAGAAGACAGTTAAAAAAGAGATTACAGCAGTTAGGGATATATTGGTTTTTCAATATTGTGTGGGGAGTTTTGTCCTCTCAGATCAAAACACATTCTTGCAAATGATTTAGTTTTTTAATATCAAAGCATGTTTTATCTAAGGTCAGAAAAGCTATATTATCATTATTTCAGCGGTCAAACTTTTGTGATAGAAGAAGTTGAAAGCTGAGACTAAGAAGTTGCACATTAATGTGGAATGATACAAATATATCAGATCAGACTCCGTCTATATGTTCAGTACTTTTTTTCACGGTTAAATTTGCATGGCCAATATTTTTTACATATTTATCAAATTCGAGATGTGAATTTAACACAATATAGATGTTTTCTACTTGTTATACCTATTTAGTATAAATAGATTAACCTTTAAGCTTGATCTAATTAATCACATGTTTGCAGGTCCTTTATGAAAGCATATAGACACTGTAACATTTGATGTATAAAGCTGTATAGGATGCAGTTGCTAAGATAAGATACGGTAAGATACAGGAGGATGGGAAAGTAATGTCCACACCTGCAGGAGGACTCTAACTCTAACTTTATCACAGTGGCATCCTGTTCGGTCAAATGGCAGTTAGCAGCATTTGTCAGCTCCGTCTGGAATAATAAATTGATGTATGAGTTTTTAAAGAGACAACTACTACAAACTCTGCAGAGTCTAAAGCATCTATAGCTGAACTTTGGGAGCATATATCAACAAAACTATAAAACTGTCAGGGTAAACAGTCTGAAAACTCAAGTCCCTCTTCAGGACCAACTCAGTTAAAATATTGCCTAATTGGTCTGTTGTAAAGGATGAAGCTTCACAATGAGAGAGCTGAGTGTTCAGTGCACAGCAGGAGAACACTTTCAGCGCCACCGAGCATCATGCCAACAACCCACATTTTTCACTCGTACTCTTCCCTGATTGGCTGGTTGATTGATCGGCTGTCAGGGTGACTGATGGTCTTGGTGCTCATATCCAACACATCCAAGGTAACGCAATGATGCGACGCCCGAAAGCTCCCCAATCAGCATTTCTCAGTGAGCAGAGCGAGAAGGAGAGTTCATCTATCGTTCTGATAGTAACTGGTACAGCACAGTTGACCCCATTCAAAACCGTCTATTAGTGAAACTGAACTGTGCCCACACACAACTGATGTGGAGTTCCTCGGACCTTCTCATGTAGGCTAATATAACTCTATAATAACCTGGATAACATGTGATTGGTTCACAAAGGTTGAAATGACATGGATCATAACTATCACTACCTCTATTGTTACAGCAGCTATGTTTTATGCATTTTCGTTGGAGAAATAACACTTTTAAGTAGACATATTCTGAAATATAAAACTAGGCTGTAATTAGAAGCCTCAATGCGGCCATATGGAGATTGCTGTGTATACTCAGATTTAGTCGAGTTTCCTAAAGATGACTCCTCCTGAGTGAGTTTCTAATGTTCACTGATCTGTTCATCAATCTTATAATCTAAGTCCTAGTAAAACAGCAAATGCAAGCATATTTCTCATAGTAGCCATTATTATTTTTAGCCAATTTGAGGCATCAATGAACTTCAGGACCCAGAGTTCAATCCTTTAACCTGAGCCAGCTCACAGCAGGAGAAGCTACGGTGAATTTGGAGAGAATCAGGAGGTGCTGGAAGCCTGACAGCGTGACTATGGATGGTTTATTTCAGTGGTTCTCAACTGGTGGGTCGCGACCCAAAAGTGGGTCGCAGACCTGTTTCCAGTGGGTCGCAGATGTGTGAGTGAAGAAATGTTTTGGGAAAAAAAGTGAAACTTTTATTTTGAAGGCCCGATTTTCTAACGCTGTGCGTGCAGTAGGCGTTGGACTGGATGTATCGGAGACCATAAACGGTTTTGAAAACTTCTGTCACGTAGTGATCATATTCTCATATCTTTGCTGATGTTTTTTCGAGTCTTCTGGCCAATCAGAATCAAGATTGTTGCCGGAAGTCCCCACGGAGAATAACTAAACACCCATGAAAAAGATCGGTTTACATTTTATTATTCAAATAAGTATGTGAACATAACCAATAACCTACCATAGTCAATAACAAATAAATGTAACTTATTTTATTTTTGTGGTTCATTTATATCTTATTTTACCGAGTTAACATTCATTTATTTATGCATATTTTTTAATATCTCCAGTTTTAAACGATATCTTTGGTTTACTGTCCTATAGTATACATTGGAATGATTTCAAACCTGTTTTTATTTATCCTAATAATTATAAAGGAGTGCCTTTAGGAAATATTTGTTTACATAAATGGTGACCAAAGCGTTTGAGACCCACTGAGATAACTTAGACTAAAGTGAACTATCTAAACCCTCAGAGTCCTTTACCTCACTGAGCTGTAGTTATCAGCCTCAATTCAACAACAATCCGCGGTACCGATGCACGCCCTCTCTCTCTCTCTCTTGCTCGCTCGCACTTTGGCTGTGAGCTGCGGGCGCCAGATAAGTCAACATCCCCCACTTTCATCACTTACAGCGCCCATCGTACAGGGCAAATTAAAAGTGTAACCGGGGTGAAAAGGGTGTTACCTTGACTTAATTATGAATGTTGTTGCATCAAGGCCGAACATTAGGATGAGCCAAACAGTCAAAACAATTGTTTCCCCTCCCAGAACTACCAGCGCAGCACCCCCCCCAGATCTGGTGCCCTAGGACAGGGGTTCCCAAACTGTGCCATGCCAAGGACACCCATATAGCATTATCCTCTGGCGGGGACCCCCCTGTTGCAATTTTTTTTTAAATGATGTATACAAGTGCCTCCCGATGGAACATGCAGTGCGTTGCCACTACATTTGGGGCCTTCTGTCTGATCAAAGCTGTCACTCCGCTTTCTTTGCCTGTCATAGCCCCACTGCCCCATCTGAACACACACCCACACAACGAGACCAGTCAAGTCCGTTTGAGATAATGTACTCATCTAAAACTTGGAAAATGTCTCTTCATGTGGTCCTACCTTCCAGTACTTTGCAAAATAATATTTCCACAACAAAGTTGTCTTCTGAAATAAATCTGATGTGTGCAATTCTGCGACATTTGCTCTCATCCAGCTGCAGAGCGAAACATTCACTAGCTCTCACTTGCTCCAAAAGCTGAGCAGATTTTCACTCGCAGTAGCGGCAGCTCGATTCTGATTGGCTTGAAGGCCGGTCGTGTGATTCAAAAACAAAAAATATGAAAAGATTGGCATCAAAGGACACATAGATTGATAGATATACAGTTATTAATAACATTAAAAAAAAAAATCTAACTTAAAAAAAAAAAGACCTGTTTCCCTCAAACTTTGAGTGACCCCCCTGGCGCCCCCCCGGGGGGTCGGTGCCCCCACTTTGAAAAACACTGCCCTAGGAGACCGCCTATGCCAAAAACCGGCCCTGGACCAGCATACAAGTGACCAAAACACAACATATGCTGGTTTTGCTAGTCAACTATGCTGGTCTATGCTGGTCAACACCATGCTGGTCTATGCTGTTTTTTTCATCAGGGTATCTATCTATCACCAGCTTATGTTAGTATTGTAGTGATCACTGATTGACACATAATTCACTCATGGACCTACAGGTTGGCGGTATTGTTCCGCAGGGACACATTTGTTGACGGTACCTCCTGTGTACTTACTGGCCGTTTCTCAATCGCATAGTACACATGCTGCAGAGCAACCATTTCAAATATATTACTACGTCATAGAGTGGTGCAGAATGCTGGGCATTTAACACGCATTTAAACAGTCCTTCTGCGCCACTCGATGACGTAGTATACTTGAAATAGTTGCTCTGCAGCAGTTTTACTCGCGATTGAGAAACGGCCACTGTGTGCCCTCCTTTCTTCTGTCTCTTGTCTTCCCGGGCTCCGACTCAACAACATGTGCATTTCTGCTGCTCAATAAAGCCAGCTTTGTACCTTCATTGCACCACCTCCGACTCTCTTGTATTCTGGTAACTACCAAAAATAAAGACATTGCAGGGTTCATAACAGTATTTTTATTTCATAAATTATACATTAAAGGTGGGGTAGGTAATTTTGGAGAAACCAGCTCGAGTGCGCTAGAATTTGAAAATACACAGCCGGAAAAAATCTGCCACTTCCTTACAGAGCCCCTCCTCCAACACACACGAACGCGCACATGACCAATGAGGGCACGAGATAAGTTTGTGCACAGATGGAAGGCTGACAGGCAGGTAGGCCATCCAGTTACTTTAGCCGGGCCGGCTCAGATGATTGGTCGTGCTTTTTACAGCGCCACGGCTTCCACAGATGAAATTGTTGTATGGATTTGTTGTCAACGCACTTCAGATATTCATTGCTATCGGGATGTTAAGAGCATTCCATGGAATATAACAAAAAGTGTATCTCGAGCCGGTTTCTCAAATGTACCTACCCCACCTTTAACAATACAATAATATTACAAAAAAAACCTACATCTAAATAAATATATAATCTAAAATAGATGCATTTGATTCAAAAATAAAAATATAATTCAAAATTTAAATAGCAACAAAGAAATTATTTAAAAAAAAAATGTAAAGTATTTGTTTTCTTTTTCTTGTTAATATTATCTTCTCTGTTATGTATCTTCCGGTCTTTGCCAATCTGGTCCTCCACGTCTTTCTCGTACAGCTACTGCTTGAAGCAAACTGAAAAATAAATGAAAAGATCAGAGTATCAAATATCGTCTAAAAATGTACGGTACTACTACTTTTATCGATACCGCTTATCGATCCGGTCCTTTAACGGTACTCTTATCGGTTCTTTTAAAAAAAAAAAAAAGGTAAATGAACTAATTGTAAACAAAATTAACATTGCTTTTTATTTAAATTAAAACAATTATATTTCACATCAAAAGAAACAACAATGTTTTAACAAATCGTATTAAATTATGTGATGACAGTACTCGAGTACTTTTACTTTTGGTACTTGAATATATTTCGATGCCAATAGGCCTACTTTTTACTCTTCATTGAGTACACATTGAACTACTTGTACATGTGTCACTGAGTATTTTTGCACTGTAGTGTATGTTAAAATGTCTAAAGTAAATAATAAGTACTTCTTCCATGGCTGGATATATATCTTTCTACTTGAAGAAAAACAAATATCATATGCAATACCTTGTGGACATGCTGCTGTAAAAAAGGATTCCCAAATGTGGTTCCATAGAGTAAATCTAACCTTATCTCATCTTTACGCCGAGGCTTTTTACTGAGCATTACGGTAGTGGGCGGGGCGTGTTGGAGCGTGGTTGTCCGGGGGCGTGGTCTGTTTTGTGTATGTTCTGTCGGCTCCGCGCCGCTCGGCCCAGCGTCGCAGACTCGTCCGGCGGCAGAGAGAGGGGCGGTGAGCCGCATCAGCGCTGCCGCTGCGTACGAAGCAATCCCTCCCCCCCACCTTGTTATAACACACACTGCCGGCGGTCCGGCTGGATTTACTGGGGCGTCTGCTGCAGCTGGAGGAGGCGGACTACAGCTGCGGCAAGGCTCAGAGACTCGTCCGAGCCCCGGGACCCGCCCGCCCTGCCGCAGCCTCCCACAGCTGGAGCTCAGCGACAGACAGCTGGCATCCAGGTTAGGAGGGGGACTAAAGCGTTTCAGTAGCTGAGGGGGAACAGCGGGGTCTAATCTGCGGTGCTCAGTGCGGCTCCATCATGCTGAGCAGATGCGGATGGATGTTCTTCATTCACTGAACGGTTAGTTTCCTGTCATGCTACTGTCACACCAGTCAGCTGTGAGCTTAGTTATTATGAATTGACTGCTTTATTATAGTCTTTTTTTTATTGTAAAATAATATATTTCTTTAAAAACCCAGAGTAGAATTTTGCAGTGGTAACGAATTCCTAACATATTTAGATTTAGGGTAATGCCAGACTAAAAAATAAAACTAGGTCGATATAGAAAATAAATCAGCAAAAAAAAGTTGTAATAGCAGAAATGCTACTGGCTAAACTTCTTGTCTTTAGGTTTTTAAAACCAACACATTAACTCTTTAGACCAAACAATTGATTGACAAACGGAGAATTTATTTTTCTTATTTGATTTGCATTAAATACTTTTAAGTCTTCTGGTTCAAATAAATACCAGACTGACCTCCGTCAGTGCATTGTAAAGCACACACACACACACACACACACACACACACACACACACACACACACACACACACACACACACACACACACACACACACACACACACACACACACACACACACACACACACACACACACACACACACACACACACACACACAAACTTGACTTTTCCTGTGAGGCAGCTGGAAAGGCAAAATTGTAGCAGAAACAGCTTCAGTGGTAAAGGTTTTAAGAGTTCCTGCATATGTATAGGTACTGTTGCAGAGTATTGCAGCACAGATAGAGAGGAGAGAGAGAAGAAGAAGAGAGAGAGAGAGAGAGAACGAGTAGAGATGATAGAGAGAGAGAGAGATAGACGCAGATCTATATATAGATCAGGACGATCATAGAGATATAGATATAGCTAGCAGGAAGAGATCTCTCTCTCTCATATCTCTCTCTCTCATTATCTCTCGTCTCTATCTTCGTACCTCTCTCTGCTCTCTATCTCTCGAGAAGAAGATAAGAGAGAGAAGTCTCATCTCTCCCGTGTTATTATCCAAAGTTAAATGGAAGATCCCCATAGTCCCCACCCACTCGATCGGATCGGCCGATATTGGCGATCGGAGCATCCCTATTGTTTCTGAACTGCAGCTCTGTGTTATCTCAGCAGACATAAAGGAACCTGCTTAGATCCTGTTACGTGAGTTAGATGCCGCGGTCAGAAGCGTTAGTAATCCACATGTCATTAACCTTTGAGGAAGATGAGGACAATGCATGCATAAAAGGTGTGTGTCTGCTGTATAGACCTTATCCTTAAAGATCTATAACTGTCAACTCTGTTGCCTTTGCTATGTCATTTGAGGACACACACACAAACACTCACACATACTGTACACACACGATACTACTGAGCAATCCTCCTCTGCTAATGGATGAGTTGTCACAGTTAGCATGTGTGTGTAATCAGTTCTACAGGGCTAATGATGCACACACAACATTCACCAGTGTGTTGTGATGTTCCCGCATGCTCTAACAATATTTGTATTCAGATTCAGGTGGGTTCAGTCTCAGTCCCTGGAAGAATGAGGAGAGAGGGGATCCGTAGGGGGAGAGAGAAGGCGGAAAGAAAATGATGAAGTGTGGGGGGGGGGGAAGGGGGGGCTTCTCTCCAGTGTTTTTCCTGCTCTAATTAGCTTTGACAGCTGCTCCATTGGCTCAGGCTGTGAACGCTGTGTTGGAGGGAGAGAGAGACTAAGTATCTCTGCTCTCTCTCTAACATGGTTTAATTGGGGAGGCTACAGTAACAGTCAGTGCTGTAGTGTCGCTGCACACTCTCAGTAGTTCAGGCTTCCTGCTACTTATCCAATAAACATATTTACTGTGAGGATAATAAGGGCAGCGAGGGCACAGTATATACATTCAGAGTTGCTTTTAACCAAAGGAAATGTAAGAGTTATGATTGGAGCATAAATCTGATTAGATATCTCTAAATTCTTTAAATCTATACACTGCAGAAATGTGCAGCAGATGTATGTTTAATATCTTTTGAAACACATTTGGGTTAAAATCTCCCAAACTCCTGTCGTTTTTTTTAATATATATTTTTTAAATACAAAACAACAGAGCTTATAAACAACATACATGGCCATCCACTGTCCAACATTTCATGGAGCTTAACTTACAATACATGACTAATATGATATCCTCAATGATTCTTATTGTCAACAAATCTATCTCACGGGCACACAATGTCACACAGAGTGTGTGTGAGTGTGGAGAAGAAGAAGAATACAACATACTTTATTAATCCCTCACAGGGGAATTTCTTTCTCCCCTCTGTTGTGTTCACACACATTACACACACAGGGAGGATATACACTGAACAAAAATATAAATGCAACACTTTTGTTTTTGCTCCCATTTTTCATGAGATGAACTCAAAGATCTAAAACATTTTCTATATACACAAAATAACCATTTCTCTCAAATATTGTTCATAAATCTGCTGCTGCAACAATCGGTTTGCATAACCAAATAATTTCTGCACAAACTGTCAGAAACCGTCTCAGGGAAGCTCATCTGCACGCTCGTCGTCCTCATCGGGGTCTCGACCTGACTCCGGTTCGTCGTCGTAACCGACTTGAGTGGGCAAATGCTCACATTTGATGGCGTCTGGCACGTTGGAGAGGTGTTCTCTTCACGGATGAATCCCGGTTTTCACTGTTCAGGGCAGATGGCAGACAGCGTGTGTGGCGTCGTGTGGGTGAGCGGTTTTCTGATGTCAATGTTGTGAATCGAGTGGCCCATGGTGGTGGTGGGGTTATGGTATGGGCAGGCGTATGTTATGGACGACGAACACAGGTGCATTTTATTGATGGCATTGTGAATGCACAGAGATACCGTGACGAGATCCTGAGGCCCATTGTTGTGCCATTCATCCACGACCATCACCTCATGTTGCAGCATGATAATGCACGGCCCCATGTTGCAAGGATCTGTACACAATTCCTGGAGGCTGAAAACATCCCAGTTCTTGCATGGCCAGCATACTCACCGGACATGCCACCCATTGAGCATGTTTGGGATGCTCTGGATCGACGTATACGACAGCGTGTTCTAGTTCCTGCCAATATCCAGCAACTTGGCACAGCCATTGAAGAGGAGTGGACCAACATTCCACAGGCCACAATCAACAACCTGATCAACTCTATGCGAAGGAGATGTGTTGCACTGCGTGAGGCAAATGGTGGTCACACCAGATACTGACTGGTTTTCGGACCCCCCCAGACCCCCCCAATAAAGCAAAACTGTAACAAATAAGATTGGCTGCAAAGTTTTCCAGGTCGGATGCGTAAGACTAAAAACGAGACTTTCAAAGGAGGTATCATTTAATTTTGGTTTAGTATTGATAAGTAAACTTGAGTCAAAGATTGCTGCAACTCCACCTCCTCGGCCCGTGCCTCGGGCAATATGAGTATTGATATGGCTGGGTGGAGTGGCCTCATTTATGCTGACATATTCTTCATGTCTCAACCAAGTTTCAGTGAGACAGCATATATCAATATTATAATCTGATATTAAATCATTTACCAATATTGCTTTAGATGCTAGAGATCTTATGTTTAAGAGACCACATTTAATATTCCTGTTTTGTTGCACTGTAGTAGTTGTTACATTTACTTTTATTAGGTTATTATGTATGACACCTCTATTAGGTTTTACCTTAACTTGTCCTTGGGCAGACACACACACCGCTAATATTGGGTATTTTATTGGGTTCGGGATTCCTATGGATGACTGCCTAGGAGAGAGTGCAGAGAAGCGTGTAAGACTGCGACTCCGCCTCCTGGTCTCAACTCCAGTTTGTCATGGATTAAGTCCACAAAGCCCTGAAATGTTTGCCGACATGAGATCTGCACCTTCCAAAGTAGGATGAATGCCGTCTCTCTTAATCAGACCAGGTTTTCTCCCAGAAGGCTGTCCAATTATTTACGAAGCCCACATTGTTTGCTGGGCACCACCAAGACAACCAGCGCTGAAATGATGACATGCGGCTATACATGTCATCATTGATCTGATTGGGGAGGGGACCAGAGAAGATTACGGTGTCCGACATTGTTTTAGCATAACTACACACCGACTCCACATTAAGTTTGGTGCATTCTGATTGGCGTAAACGAACATCATTACCACCGACGTGAATAACAATCCTACAGTATTTACGTTTATTCTTAGCCAGCAGTTTAAGATGCGCCTCAACGTCGCCCGCTCTGGCCCCCGGAATGCATGTGACTGTGGAGGCTTCGGTCTCTAATTTCACGTGTCTCATAATAGAGCTACCAATAACCAGAGTTGGCTTCTCAGCGGGTGTCTCGCTGAGTGGGGAATATCTGTTAGATACGTGAACGGGTTGGTGGGGACCTGCGGGTTTCGCGTTATGCCCCTTCTGAACAGTCACCCAGTCTCCCTGCTGCTCGGGAGTTGCCGGGGGACGGCTAAGAGCGGAGGTACCTTTTGCCGGTCCGCACCGGCTAACATGGGCTTTACTGTAGCTGAGTTACTTTCTAAGATGCGGAGCCGGGCTTCTATGGCTATGATTCCCGCCTCCAACCTAACAACTATACTACATTTAACACATGTATCGGTACCAATAAAGGAGGTAGGGAAGTAACCAAACATGAGACAGGTAGAGCAGGAAATAGCACCCGAGGGTGGGGAAAGAGCCATGGCTAGCTATCAAGCTAAAGTAGCTACCGTTAGCAAACCCGAAAAGAGTGTAGGCAACTGTGGAGTTACAGTCGCTAAGAGAAGGAGAGTTGTGAGTGCTTAAGCTGTAGTAACGTGTGATTACAACGTCAGGCAGTTGCCGTGATCAAGAGTTTTAAAACGATCGATTCATTTAAGATAATAAGCTATCAGCAACAGAACAGGCACACGGGATACCCGGAGGTGACAACAACAACCGGAAGTTACAACATGCTTACCGCAATAGTGGTCCGTGTAGAAAAGTGACTTCTACTCAGCTACTCAGCCAATCAAATCGGTGCAGTCAGTGAGTCAGCACGATAGATTCAAACTCAGAGACGAGACAAGAAGAGAGAAACAGTCGGACGAGAAAGGTAGACAGCGAAAACAGAGCATTTAATGACATTTTCTCTTACTGGACCTCTTTGAAATGCAATTGAATACCCCTCTATTATAGCAACAACAACAATACTAATAATAATAATAGCAATAATAATTGGGAGGGGGGACGCGGCTGTTCTTATGTTCTCTCAGGGGAGGCTCACCTTCCCACACTTTGAAAACCCCTGACCTATAGAAAAGCAAAACGGCGTCAGTTTAGACGTAATTCTGTCCTCCTGCTTACCGCGTCATTTATGAGAATACATGTCATACACAACATATTCAAGGTGGTTTTCAATAACATTTCCGTATTTATTTATTTCTACAAGTTATGTTTTTGTGTGCACTGAGGAGTCTCAAACAGGCATTTGTTTAATCATTTTAAGATTGGCTTTATTCAATTTCTGCAAATGAATTCTTCATATATGATAAATGAGGTAACATTTTATTTATGGTATTATTTTCACATGTTTTTCTCCATTCTTCTTTCTGCCAACGGTGTCGCAGTTTCTCATCTCTCCCGTTTTCGTGCGTACGCATGGGTCAGAGTGTCCGTGGAGGACCGCACATTTTCCCGTCAAGTTTGTTTTTTATAAATCGCAAAGATTGCTTAAAAATTGGCGTACGCCATCTTTTGAGCGTACGCCACGTTTATAAATGAGGCCCCAAGTCCATACAGACTGATCCACTGCCGCCTTAAAAATGAAAGCCTGATACATCTTTCTGTGTGTCGCAGCCCTCCATTATTTCATAAATGAGCCTCACTGTTGTAATGGCTGAGATGTTACTTTATTATCATGAACATGCATATTGTTTCATAGTTTATGTTGACTAAAGTTACATACATCATCTGGCAAGAAATGTTGATTAATCCGCACCTGAAAAGAGGCCCATACACTATAGCGTTTTGGGAAATCATCAGTTTTGGGAAGTAGCACACGATACATCTATATAAACCCTTTAAGAATTCTGCTATTTTCACAAATAATGTTATTAATAGTGATCCCGCTGCTAATATTATGGTAGGTAAAATGCAGAGTCAATATTTATTTTTTTGCCATTTAAAGTTACTTTGATTCCAATTATCTGATTCTAGATTTTATTCACTTAGTAGCGTGCTTGCAAGACCAAATGCTAGATTGCATAACTTTATTGCTTTCAGGTGGCATGTATTTTGCTTAAAGTGGACCTATCATGCTATGTTTGAAACATATATTGTAGGGCCATACCTATATGAAACATGTCTGTTTTTTTTTTTTTTCAAAATACCAAACAGATCCTGCATTTTAGCCATGCCTCATTTCGCTCTATTTGCTTCTTTTCCAGCCCTGTTTTTGCAGGGGGCTGATTCTGCTTTTGTGGCAGACTACAGCGCCACTTACAGGCCTGGCATATGTACTACAGCGTCTCCAGCGCTTTCCAGCGATCTCTCATTCCCCTGATAGGTGGAGAGTTGCCCATATAGGCGGAGCACCCCTTTTCTGACGTCAGAAAAATTCAAATAATAATCAGCTCCGTTGCAGCCCCGTTTTTAGAGATTTGGGTATGGAGGAAAAGAGAGAGGGTTGTGTTTTCTGACACTTGGTGAGTTCCCTGACACACCGGGGACACATATTCATGTATAAAAGACGTACAAAGGTGCATTTTGCATGATAGGTCCACTTCAACATTTTTCAAGAAGCAGCTTGTAGCTTCGCCAGCAAGCTTCTCTTAACACTGGAAATTGCTCAACTTTCTTAAATAATTGAAGTTTTTAAAATCCTTATCTTAAAGACTAGCGTCTTTTGAGAGAACCAACGGGCTTAGTGCTGAGAGCCACAGACAGTGACAGGATGTTTCAAAGTATTGAGAGATTTTACCACGTTGTTCAATATTGTCTTTCCATTTGGGATTTTTTAACTAAAGGCATTTTTGATAACATCAGAATTGCCCTTTAAAACATGTAGAATGGAAATAAAAACCTCAGTGACCCTCCCTCCCTGTGTTATGCAACAGTGTGACGGTGTGTGGTGTTGAGTCATCTTTTAACTCATGCATGATCTGACCATTGACACCCAAATAACCCCTGTGTCCAAATTCAAAGAATGTACCTGAGCTCAGTGAATGTACCTGAGCCTGTGAGGAAACATTACAAGTGTGTGTGTTTGTGTGTGTGTTTTTTCTCATCCTGCACACTGTTATTTGAGCTTATTACAACTCAAAGCCTGTTTTTACATGCACACAAAGGGACAATTAGACTTAAGACAGAGCTCTGTTTTTTATGTTTGCCAGACTTGTGTTAACATGCACACACATTTGTTCACACACACACGTCTGTCAGAGCCTTTAGCCTAACTGAAGCTGTATATGTGACCATTTCTTTACTCTACATCACCTTCTGCTTAGCTCATTACAAATTCTTAAGTGGCAAAGAAATGATATGAGTACACAGCGATCCACAACATATTCAGTGAAATCCCAGTGAGGTTGTGTGTGTGTGGTGTGGGTGTGTGTGTGGTGGTGTGTGTGTGGCTTGTGTGTGTGTGTGTGTGTGTGTGTGTGTGTGTGTGTGTGTGTGTGTGTGTGTGTGTGTGTGTGTGTGTGATGTGATGTGTGTGATGTGTGTGTGTGTGTGTGTGTGTGTGTGTGTGTGTGTTGTGTGTGTGTGTGTGTGTGTGTGTGTGTGTGTGTGTGTGGTGGTGTGTGTGTGTGTGTGTTGTGTGTGTGTGTGTGTGTGTGTGTGTGTGTGTGTGTGTGGTGTGTGTGTGTGTGTGGTGTGTGTGTGTGTGTGTGTGTGTGTGTGTGTGTGTGTGTGTGTGTGTGTGTGTGTGTGTGTGTGTGTGTGTGTGTGTGTGTGTGTGTGTGTGTGTTTGGAGATGGACGATGACAGGACATAGTGATGGATGGCTCAGGGACAGAGGATAGTGTGTCATCATGTAGTAACCTACTGTATGGGCGTCATAGTCAGCTGTCCACCCATCCAGCTGCTAATCTTCTCCTCATCCACACCGGACAGTTCCTCTGAGCTTTGAGAACCCCAACCTAAAGTCCTACTGCCTCGTATATAGTACATAGCAAAACAAAAGCAACATGACACGAACATGAGTCTAGATTAACATGAATTGGCAGGATAAATTAAATAAAGATAAATGTTATAATTATTATGTGTTTATTAAACAATGCCCAATAAAATCATTGATCTCAAAAAGAGAAGAGTTGATTTATACCAGGATAAGATCTTAGATAATTTAATCTACAGTTCCTAGGCAGGTACTCATCAACACTTAAAAAAAATCACCTAGTCTCTATAACGCTAACAATATTAAACCACATCAAATGGATTTGATTTGCAAGCTCCTTATAGCGGAGAAGATAAGTACCATGTGGACTGTATCTTTAATACCAATCAAACCTTTCAAAACTGAAGTCTTGTAAACTCGGGCTGTGTAGTTTACCTTCTGTGGCCTTTCTACCCCCATTTCTAGTTTCCCTTCTGTTCTAAGGCAGTAGAGTAAGACCACTGACTCTGGGCGGGCTGTGGGCTTATTGGTTGGTTTAATGATGGATATGTGTCACTGGATGCTGTTGTAGTTTATTTATGTGTGATATAGTGTCAGTGTGCTGATTGGGAATTGTGCCATGAGTAAGCTTGGATTGGGAAGAGGTTTATTACCTAGTTGGTTTGATACATTCACTTCACTACAACACTCTGCAATTGGATGCTAATTATTACCAATTACATTTGATCATATGGCCCTTGACTTTAAGTTCTCATCCTCTTAGCTATTGCCTCTCACTCCTCTGTCTCCTGCAGGCCGATAGCTTTAGCATTCTCTCCCCTCAGCTGTGTGTTGGTATGTCCCTGATAGTTGATGAGGCTTGCCTTTCATTCATAAAACAATCTGTTCTTCAGATAATCACAGGACAAAGCAGACGCACAGTGTCAGAGCAGTAAGGACATCCGGAGCTGCTTTGACTTATCAAATGCATTATTCTCTTAGGAATAGTTAAATATTGAAGAGACAGCAAGAGAAACTCAGAGTTGTTGGGCAGAGGCTGTGTTATTAGGTTTCTCAGCAGATGTGTGTGTCAATTCTCCGGCCGTTACAGAGAAGTGTCTGACTGACATCAGTACAAGCTCTCCTGTGTGTTCCTAGTAATAAACTCATCGATAAATATGTAAAAATAGGAGTTGCATTTTGGAAAAGTGACTCATGATTCACAAATCATATAAATTAGAATTGAAAGGAAGTAAAACCCTCAAACTTGTCATTCAAAACACACATTTCAGTATAAGTGTACACAGTGTTCACAATGTGGGATGGTTACCAACACATAGAGTATGTGTAGCAGTTTGTATTACTTTGCAGTGTGTGTCAGATCGTCTGTCTTCTTGTGTTTCTTTTGATTTTGCTGTAAAACTTAAAATCTCAGTAACTACATTGTACAATATACATATAACCAATAGGATGGATGGCCAACACCCCAAAAATACAAAAAACAGTGTCATGCCCTCACCCTGGTCTTGATCAGGCCTTCTCTCAGCCCTGAGCACTTTGTTGTCACCATGTTGGCAATATGTGGCAGTTGATTTCCACGTGTACAGTTTTCTAAAAGTGACGCATTCAGTGTAGTGATGTGGTGTTCTTCTTCTACTCTTTACATGTAGCGTTAGTTTGTGGGAAGCTCTGCTTTTTTACATTTTATTTCCTCATCAAATGAACAAGCTCTGCAACCTCATTGCTCAGTGCTTGTTTTCTGTCTCTGGGGGCTGGACCTCGGAGCAAAGGATCGTGGGTGCAGTCTGGCTCTGGTTGAATGGCCCTGACAGAGCGAGGGAGGGAGAGAGAGAGAGAGAGGGAGAGATGGTCTGCAGTTAGAGCGACAGCCACATTCCTCATCTGTCAGAGGGCACGCTGGAATCTCCGTCTGTTTGCTCAGACCAGTTGTTTCCACATCACGGCTTTCCGTCCTCAGAGGATGAAGGCGGGCCATCGTCCTCCTCCTCTTCTGCCTCCATAGCCGCTCATCCCCTCTCTCCCGTCATCTTATCCAGAACATAATAACTCCAGCAGATCACTGTATTAGTGTCTTGATGCTACAAAATGATTGAAGCTTGTACATTTTATATGCTTTGACACAATTACTTGATATATCAGGCTGTGCACCAGTTATTCAACATGAGATTTTTTAATGTCAATGGGGAGGTCAAACTTGCCTGGGTGTGGGCTGTGATCATTTGTACAAAACAATACATTTCCCCATATTCAGCGCATCCTCTCATCCAGGTTGATGACACTGTGTTCAGACCAACCCAGTCTCACAAAAAAACGTGTAATAACTACGTTGGTCCACAACGTAGGATGTAGTATTTCTACAAAAACGCCTCTGAAATTGTAAGGTCCCTATGTTTTTTTTCACCAATCATTCCAATGGCTGGCGTCTATGTCACGTGATCTTCAAATTTCTCCCTGCAGAAAAAAAAAAACATGGCCGAACTTCGTTTTATTCTCGGTGGAAAATGCCTATTTTAAAGTTAGTTTGGCCATTAAAATGCGTTTTGATGTCATTTGATGCGAAAAATATGAGTTGTTATTTCAGATTATGTGTGCAGTGGATGTCCATGATCTTTAGTTTGCTAGTTATTACGAAGATTACTTCAGGAAATTGTGTCAATACAACGTTTTCATTGTTACCAAGGTGGTTGCTAGGGACGCTGCTATCGATATTATTTCTGTTTGTTTCTGCCAACCCAGTCTCACATCTCACATCACATCGTCATAAACAAATACCGGAAACATTTAAAAAAAAATAAAATAATACTTTATTCCGAGTGTGCTTGCTTTTCTCTTTGAAAGTCATCACATAACGGCATTGTAATACACGGTTCGGCTGCATTAAATATTACATATCTGCCGAAGTTCTCTATTTATAGAGCCCTGATGAGAAGACTTCTAGACAAACATGAGGAACTGCCGCCAACACTGAAAACGTGACGTGGATCATAAATATATCAGCAATTAAACAACATCTTACATTTATTTTCACACAATACGTCTCCTTGCAGTATCAACACTAATTCGGCTGACTTTTATATTTGATCCAATTGTTAGATAGGCTGTATTTACACCATAAAGGTGCACAGCTAATAGAAAGGGACACCTAGTGGTTAAAGCATGTTATTGAATTTCATTATTTTTATTATTAGATAGTAATAGGATCCCTATAAAGTATATTCATTACTCGTTATTCTCTACTAATAGTTAATTAAAGACTGTATATAATGACTATTTTGCACATCCCTTTCAAGATTTCAAGATTTTCTAAGGTTTATTGACATATCATATAGGCCTACACAACTATGGTGTAGTTCTGCATTGAATGAAAAACTTTGGTCGCAGGTTCCTCAACAGTGCATTACAAGACATCTATCAATATTTGTGTATACCTCCAGCAATGTTAACTACTGTATGTTTAAGCACTTATTTTAACTGATATTATACATATGTATTATACTCTTATATAAGATGTATGTAGATAGTATAAGAAATGTGCAGAATATGACAGTTTAATGGTGGAGGTATACACACATATTGATAGATGTCTTGTAATGCACTGTTGAGGAACCTGCGACCCAAGTTTTTCATCTCCGACCTTGTCAGGTATTGAACAATCAATAAATAAAGAACACAGAATTATGAAATATAAAACACAGAATTTGTGTGATTATACTAAATGATTTACAAATAAACACCACTGCATATTTACAACTGTTACACATGCTGATGTAACGTGAATGTTTCCAACTTGGGATCAATAAAGTATATCTTATCTTAAGATGATCGATGGCTACTGCCATATTTGCAAAATGTGCCTCTGAACCTTGACGAGTGCATGTTTCAGGCTTATCAATGAACAACAGGAGGGGTCACAGACATAAGACCAGCTGTTAAATAAAGCTCTTCTGACCTTAGCTGGCATGTGGGTATATATATTAATGCTGCCCATTATGGGCACAAGCAATTTTCACCCATTTATTAATTATATGTTTTAAATTTGAGTGTTTCCTATTCCCTAAACCTCCAGGGATGTACACAGTTTAATACTGGCAACTTGTTATTATGGGAAATACGAAAACGTCTTTTAAAACTACAACTCCCAGTAGAGACGTGCCATAGATAGAGAACATGTTGCGAAACACACAATAGCCAGCATGTGTAGTTCTGGGGACGGGGTGGGGGGGGGGGGGGGACGGGGTGGACCTGTTCAAATCCAGTTTTGGACAGTCTGCCGTGGTTCCATCCCATTTCAAGTGCTGTTCGACGCTCGGCGTAACCCTCGGAGCACACTCAAACATCCAATCACAGAGCTTGAGGACTATCACGGGGTTTGTCAAGCGAAGCGGAGAGAATACTTACTTCCGGATGTAATATTCTCTAAAGCAAATGAGCTGCTCCGACCCTCGATCCTGACGGACTCCAACTTGTGTTTATTAATCAAACAAATAAATAAACACAAGGATAATTATGTGTTATTGTTGAGTAAATGGAGAATTGCACAGGGGAAAATAACGTATCTATGCCACAATTCTAGATGCGGATTTTGTTAAACTAACACGCTTGCGCTGTGGACCAACACTATACATTGACGGGGAAGGGGGTAGCAATAAAGATAAGACCATTAAACAGTTACACAACATAACAGAAATAATATCGATAGCAGCGTCCCTAGCAACCACCTTGGTAACAATGAAAACGTTGAATGGACACAATTTCCTGAAGTAATCTTCGTAATAACTAGCAAACTAAAGATCATGTACATCCACTGCACACATAATCTGAAATAACAACTCATATTTCTCGCATCAAATGACATCAAAACGCATTTTAATGACCAAACTAACCTTAAAATAGGCATTTTCCACCGAGAATAAAAAGTTCGGACATGTTTTTTTTTTCTGCAGGGAGAAATTTGAAGATCACATGACATAGACGCCAGCCATTGGAATGAATGGTGAAAAAAAACGTAGGGACCTTACAATTTCAGAGGCGTTTTTGTAGAAATACTACGTCCCAAGTTGTGGACCAACCTAGTTATTACACGTTTTTTTTGTGAGACTGGGTTGGTATGTCACTGTGATCAGACCCATTGAGCATCAAAACAAATAATAAAAAAGTTATTTAAAAACAGATATAGTATATGAGTTTCTATTCCGATCATTCCTTTAGCTCCATGATAAAGTTCTGTAAAAACGTATTAATGCTCATATGAGTAGGAAGACCTTTGATGTAACATTGGATAATGCTTACAGGTTACAGGAAACAGGGAATAGACCTTTGTTCCCATGTTTAGGGTTAACCTTTCATGGCCTCTGTATGCAGAGCTTTCTCTCTCTAATCATTGGGAACATTTGAAAGATCTTTTTTTCACATAGTAAATAGTTTCTCTCTAAATTCACATGAACCACTCTTTAAATTATCATAACTTATTTAACAATAATAAATGTGCCTCTGAAAGCTGGTTTGCACTCCCATTATTCCCTTCCTACTCAAACAGTGTTGAAGTACACCAGGGGCGAAAGACAGGAGTTGAGTTTATTATTAAAACCATATTATGGCTGAATCAAAACAAATGATCAAAGTGACTGACAGTGTTCATTCTACCTGAACCCTGCAGGGCCACCTTACATCTCTCAGTATACGGAGGCCTCCTGTGTGTTCGGTACCATCCACTGCTCTGTGTCAAAGGCATGACATTCTGTTATATTTCACACAGGCTCCGCTCTCTACTGGACTCTATGGGTACTACTCTCTATCATGCTGTGCGTGCTTTCACCTACTGAGTTACGTAAACGTAGCCGGCTAATCGGGGCGAGCCTACCTGAATGCGCGTGCAGGCCCACACAGTGGCGTTTTTATATGTACAAAAGTGGTGGGGCACAAACAACTTGGATGTCTATAGCTTCTGCAGTGAGGTTCATGGCTGGTGAGGCACTGGCACTGACTCTTCAGGTTTACAAATATTATATTTTGACCTAAATCAAAATATAATATTATTTTCAAAAGCTTTTTTTGTCTGATGCTTCAATTCATTTTAAACAGACAGTTCAACAAAAGGATACCCAACATTTTTAATTGTATCATTTAAATATTGAATTGTTCTCTCTTAGTAAGATCCCATTTTCAATAAAATTGCAGTCTTACATGAAGATGAAGTCCATTTGCCTATCCTTCTGGACAAAAATCTCTATTACTTTTTTGTAAAAGTCCTCCTTATGTTCTTGTAGTTTCAAAAGTCTATCATAAATCTAATCTAATGAATAGATTTATGATTCGAAAATTATAAAAGTAGGGTAGACATGTGGATATTATCCGGCTGAACAAAACGTGCATTTATCTAACAGCTAAGTTTCCCACAGATCTTATTTGGAGCTATTTTCTAAAATCCTATGGAGAAATCTCATTGCTTTTTTGTGGAGGGAAGCCATGCGCAGCTTACTTCCTGGTTTTAGGATGCCTCACTGCAGCTCTCTCGTCTCCTCTTCACACACCACACTTTTCGCGGCATACGTACTTACAGCCAATCAGCTCTGAATTATGTGAGATGACGTATGGTGGGGATGGCAGCACTATGCCCCTATGGTCATTATTTTTTTGCCACACACATTAAATAGGACAATACTCTGAGCATGCGCAGTGTAGTTTTTATAGTCACCGTTCACTTAGACAGTGAGAGGGAAGGGCAGGATCGGGTTTTGTCCAACATGGCTCTAAACAGCTCAATAGGCACACACTGTAGACACTAATTAGAAGAACACAGAATAAAACAGCAATGTACAGACGAATCAGATGATTAAACATGATCTTAAAATATATTTTATATATATTTTAATTTATTTTTTGCATTTTTTTGTAATCATTATTTGTAATACTTTCTGCTGACAGTAGGTGGGGCTGTGTTCCAAAAGGACCGTGTTGATCTCCCGGGCCGGGAGCCCCCATGTTTACGGAAGGGCTCTTTGGATTGATCTCCTTGGTCACGTGGGTGAGGAGGAGTAGTCGCAGCGTGGCTGCTTCTGGCTCATCTCCAGAGGAAATAACACTGTCCCACACTCCCCGCCCCCTCCGTGCAGGCACGTGCACACATAGACCTCAACGTTTTTTTGAGGTCTCATCCATTTTTTTTTAATTATAAATGAATATGTATCTACTAGACCCTCCAGAAAAACGCGGGCTAAAATCCTTGATTATGCGATCAAACATGCAGGGTTTTTATGTGATTTTATGCGGTGAAGTTGCGAAATATGCTAAACATTTTTTTTTAAATATCGGGCTGTCTTATTTATTCTCTCTCACACACAACCTGCCACTAACGTTAAACCCCTTTACTATTCAATTAAACACATTCAATGTTTATTTATTGTAAAAGCAATTGGGCTATTTTAATCACACTCTCTCTCTCTCACACACACTTCTCCGCCTGATTCCGTTTTCATTTACTTGTTCGTTATCTGACCAGCTTCAATCTTGTAGGCTTCTCACCTCGTTTCTTGTAGCCCTCGAAAGGGTTTTGGAGGTTGATGCCTCGGTGAACGTGAGTTGTTTGGCTTTCTTGTCTGAAGCAGCAGAAAGCATTTTCGAATGTTTGAATGAATCAAAGTGGGTCGTCACCGTAGATTTTCTCTTATGCTCCAACACACAGTTGCACGGGGTGCAGAATAGTTTCCCCCCACTTTCATGCAAGACATCGGGGTAATGCTTTGCCCGGTCTTTAGCAGAAATGTTCATTGGTAAATGAGATGGAATAGATTTTTTCATCTTGGTGTTTTCTCTCTCGTGTGAGCTCCACACGTTCACTCTACGGTGTTGTTTACCTTCTGTGATGCACGAGCTGATGACGTCGCATCATCATCATCACTTCACGTCAAGACGAGTTAACTTTTTTTTCTAACTTTGTGTGGAAAAATGCGGGGATTATGCGGCCTTTTGATAAATATGCGCCCTTTTAAAAATCTGCGCCATTTTGCTGATTATGCGGTAAATTATGCGATCGCAGAATCGCGTTTTTCTGGAGGGTCTAATCTACTGCTGTTTGCGCACACTTTCTAAAAATATAAGGTAGGGAGATTAGACTGTGAAGTTCCGCTGCTCTCTCTACCCTCCCTCCCTCCCTTCCACATCTCGCGCACAGCCGTGCGGACTAGTGATGTGTCGGTTCAAAGAGCCGGCTCTTTTAAGTGAACGACGGGAGCCGGCTCTCGCCCGCGAACGAGCCAGGTTTTTTTTTTTTTTTGCGGAGGGATCTAGATCGGCTTGAAGGCACATTATGCAATATGCAATGTGCACATTATCCCGCTTATTACACATGGCCACATTCTCAACAAAGTAACGACATGACTCTCGTAATCGATATAACCGGCCTGCTCTCGTCTATCCCACATGCTCCACTGAGATCCAACATCTAGTTTCAGGCGGCCTGTGGAACTGCCAGTCAGCTGTTCCTAAGGCTGACTTCATCTCTGGCTACGCTTCCCTGCAGTCTCTGGATTTCCTTGCTCTCACTGAGACGTGGATTACTCCATCCAACACATCCACCCCAGCAGCTCTCTCCACAGCATATTCCTTCTCCCATACACCTAGACCCACTGGCAGAGGAGGTGGCACTGGTCTCCTGCTCTCTCCCAAATGGAGCTTTTCCCTCTTCAAGCTACCTAACTTCACTC
Source organism: Gymnodraco acuticeps (assembly GCF_902827175.1). NCBI lineage: Eukaryota > Metazoa > Chordata > Actinopteri > Perciformes > Bathydraconidae > Gymnodraco > Gymnodraco acuticeps. The sequence goes on along the minus strand of NW_022990621.1, from coordinate 487,109 downwards.
CTTCCACCTTTGAATTCCATGCCGTCACAGTAACCCATCCTATACAATTAACCATTGTTGTTCTCTACCGTCCACCAGGCGCCTTGGGGGACTTCTTGGAGGAATTAGATCATCTCCTCTCACACATCCCTGAAACTGGCCCTCCCGCTGTACTTCTCGGAGACTTCAACCTCCAGACAGGGAAGATAGACGAACTAACATCTCTGTTAAACGCCTTTGCATTCTCACTGTCTCCGTCCCCACCAACTCATAAAGCTGGCAATGTCCTTGATCTCATATTCTCAAGGAACTGTACTACTTCTAACCTCTCTGTAAACCCGCTCCACACATCCGATCACTTCTTCATTTCATTCTCTCTACCCCTTTCCAAACATAACGAACTAATCTCTTCCCATCCTGCACCTGTCCACCGTAACCTTCGTTCCCTCTCCCCAGGGGTAGACGTTAAGGGTAAAATGCCACTGGCCCTCCGGGCCGGTGGAATTGTATTATCACTGGCCCCACCATTGTAACCACTGGCCCGGAGCATTCGTTAAAAAAAAAAAAAATTGACTAATAATGAAGAAAATTAACACATTTGTTGCAATAGTAGCCTAATTTATGCACTAACTACATTACTACTTGTACTACAACATTTCAATCATCAGTTCTTCCTCATTTTCCTCAATTGTTCATATTTGGTTTATTAAAATAATGATATTGTGGTCATTGTTAAAAAATGTCTGCTATTATTATGAGTATTATTATTTGTATAATGCACTTTCTGCCTTCCTGTCATCAGGAGTTAGACATATGGCTATGTAATTGATTTGATTAGAACCTTCATTATCCTAAACTGCTGGGACATTTTGCCAATACCTTTATATTGTCTACTCTTCACTTACTTGTCAGCATAGGTCGGCATTGATGTACAGCAGTGACGTGCGGTGAGGTTCATGGCTGGTGAGGCACTGACTCTTTCAGAGTCAGATTTACAATTATTATATTTTGACCTTAATCGAAATATTCGGTTATTTTCAAAAGCTTTTTTAGTCTGATGCTTCAATTCATTTTAAACAGACCGTTCAACAAAAGGATAGGCCTACCCACAATTTAAATATTGGATTGTTCTTTCTTAGTAAGATTCCATTTGCATTACAATTGTGGTCTTACCTTGACTTGAAGATGAAGTCCATGCTATCCTTCTGGACAACAATCTCTATTACTTTTTTGTAAAAGTCCTCCTTATCTTCCTGTAGTTTCAAAAGTCTAGTTTGTTGTTCGCATCTACCGTCCCTGCGTAGAATAACAGTACCAACAAGAACCTGTGGGCTCACTTGCGCCCCCTTCAGTGCGGCAGAGGTTATGGCTGCCTCCCCTGGCGCTAAATTAGTGCCCGCGCTCCAGCCAGTTACGAGAGGCAGAGCTCGTCCCTGCCTCACTTCTCATCGCTACCCGTAGTTGTAGCGGAGCTCGGCAAATTTGCTGATTTTGACTATAAAAAGCGATTGGAATCATACATAAATCACATCACATTTACAAAACAGATCAGTGGAGACATTTTATTATTATTACTATTTAGTTTTTCTTTAGTTGTTTTTCCGTTACATTGGAGGAGTATGACAGGTGAGGCTCTGCCTCCCCTGCCTCCCCTGACTGCACGTCGCTGATGTACAGAGCCGACAGAAGACCTTGTTTATATTGCCATCATATTGAGAGGTGCAGTAACTCGTCCTAAAACCAGTAAGTAAGCTGCTGGTTTCCTCGACAAAAAGCAATGGGATTTCTCCACAGGGTTTTGGAAAATAGCTGGAAATAAGGTCTGTGGAAAACAAACCTGTTTGATAAATGCACGTTTTGTTCAGCCGGATAATCTCCACATGTCTACCCTACTTTTATAATTTTCGAATCATAAATCTAATCGATAGATTATAAAAGGGTTTTAGGACGCGGCACTGCACCACTAGAACCATCGATCAAGCTGACTTTCTCTCCCTCTTCTTCTCATACTCCCTGTCACTCTCCTTTAACTCCTCGTGACTTTCTTTTATTTGAAGATTGTTTTTTGCCCGGCTACCGCTGGTATTAAAAATATGTTGGCGAATGGTTAGGTGGCGCGATAGTCTGTAGTGAAGGAGCGCGCTCCCGCTCACGGGAGCCTGCTCGCGCTGTGCTCCGCAGCAAACAGCTGTTTGCTTTTCCCCCAACAACGACAACCGACTCACGGAACGCTATGTTGTAGCGTTGATAAACGAAACAATTTAACTAAATTGCTAGTCAAAATACCAATACCACAGGAAACATTTTTTTTTAAAGAAATATTTTTAGTGGCCCGAGCGGGCAAGTGCAAAGTACGTTATGCTGGCCCGGGGTGTCTAAATAGTACTTCCGGGCCAGCGGGCCATTTATAATGTCGAGCCCTGCCTCTCCCCCTCAACCTTTGTCTCATCGGTGCTCTCAGCCCTCCCTTCCTCTGACTCGTTCCAACTCCTACCTCCAAACTCTGCTGCAGAAACTCTCCTCTCTACTCTCTCATCCTCTCTGGACTCTCTCTGTCCTCTCACATCTCGGCAGGCTCGTCAGTCCCCTCCTGCTCCCTGGTTAAATGATGCACTGCGTGCTAATAGAACCGTCCTTAGGGCAGCAGAGCGGAAATGGTGGAAATCCAAACACCGTGACGACCTCCTAACCTATCAGGCTCTCCTCTCCTCTTTCTCTGCTTCGATCTCTCAGGCAAAAAGCACTTTCTTTCAAGATAAGATCCAATCTTCCTATTCCAATCCCAAAAAACTATTTTCCATCTTCTCCTCCCTCCTGGACCCCCCCCAAAGCCCCTTCCCCCTCCTCCCTTCTGTCAAGCGACTTTGTTATCCACTTTGAAAAAAAGGTTGATGATATTCACTCTTCTTTTTCTGACTCACCTCTACTCACCGCTGGGTCACCAGACCCTCCTTTCACCCACACACTGACCTCCTTTTCCCCTCTCTCTCCAAGTGAGGTTCTTACCCTCATTACCTCTGCCCGCCCTACCACCTGTCCTCTGGACCCTATCCCTTCAAACCTCCTTCAGACTATCGCTCCTGATATTCTACCATTTCTCTCCCATTTCATCAACACTTCTCTAACTTCTGGTCACTTTCCAAACAGTCTCAAGGAGGCAAGAGTAAACCCTCTCCTAAAGAAACCCACTCTCAACCCGTCAGATGTTATAAACTACAGGCCTGTCTCTCTCCTCCCGTTCCTGTCTAAAACACTTGAACGCGCTGTCTTTAGACAACTCTCCTGCTATCTCCATCAGAACAACCTTCTGGATCCGCACCAGTCTGGTTTCAAGGCAGGTCACTCCACAGAAACTGCCCTCCTTGCTGTCACTGAGGAACTGCACACTGCTAAAGCAGCCTCCCTCTCCTCTGTCATCATCCTTTTGGACCTGTCTGCTGCATTCGACACGGTGAATCATCAGATCCTCCTTCGCACTCTCCAAGCACTTGGAGTTTCAGGCTCTGCACTTTCCCTCCTCACCTCATACCTCAAAGACCGCACCTACTTGGAGAGGGTCCGAGTCCGACCCTTGTCAATGAACTACAGGGGTCCCTCAGGGCTCTGTTCTTGGTCCCCTCCTCTTCTCCTTGTGCACAAACTCGCTCGGATCAGTCATTAGCCCGCATGGTTTTTCATACCACTGCTACGCTGACGACACCCAATTAATTCTGTCCTTTCCCCGCTCAGAGACACAGGTCGTTGCACGCATCTCTGCTTCTCTAGCTGACTTCTCTCAGTGGATGTCTGATCATCACCTCAAGCTCAACCTTGACAAGACTGAACTGCTCTTCCTTCCGGGAAAAGATTGTCCCACTCTTGACCTAACAATCAACATTAGCACCTCTGTTGTTTCCCCGACTCAGACTGCAAGGAATCTGGGTGTGACCCTAGATAACAACCTGTCCTTCACTGCAAACATCGCTGCTACAACCCGCTGCTGCAGATACACGCTTTACAACATCAGGAAGATACGTCCCCAGCTGACCCAGAAAGCGACGCAGGTTCTGGTCCAGGCTCTCGTCATCTCACGCCTAGACTACTGTAACTCCCTCCTGGCTGGTCTACCTGCATGTGCCATCCGACCTCTGCAGCTCATCCAGAATGCAGCTGCTCGCCTGGTCTTCAACCTTCCTAAATTCTCCCACACCACGCTGCTCCTCCGCTCCCTTCACTGGCTTCCGGTAACTGCTAGAATCCACTTCAAGACAATGGTACTTGCTTACCATGCTGCGAATGGATCTGGCCATTCCTACATCCAGGACATGGTTAAACCGTACACCTCAGCACGTGCACTCTGCTCTGCATCAACCAAACGGCTCGCTGCACCCTCGCTGCGAAGGGGACCCAAGTTCCCATCAGCAAAAACACGTGGGTTTGCTATCCTGGCTCCAAAATGGTGGAATGAGCTCCCCATTGACATCAGGACAGCAGATAGCTTACACACCTTCCGGCGCAGACTGAAAACTCATCTCTTTCGACTCCACTTCGAGCGATATAACTATTAACAAAGCACTTATATACTAATAAAGGGCTGGCTTATCTAAAGCCAGTTGAGTAGCACTTGAAATGTTTTTGCTCTATGAAACCTGATGTACTTATATGATTCTGTTTTCTTCAAGTTTGTATTTTGTTGGTCGAACGCACTTATTGTAAGTCGCTTTGGATAAAAGCGTCAGCTAAATGCAATGTAATGTAATGTAACTCCCAATATTAATTGAAATGCTTTTATGGATTTAGAAAATGATTTAAAAAATAGTTTTATGTATTGATTTAAATTGACATGCATCCGCTAAGAAAAGTAGTCCGTTGTTACTGTTTGAACTAACGTAGCAACGGCAGGAACTGCTTCGATAGCGTTTTTGAGGAGCTTTTTGATTACAGATTTGAAAACATCGTTGCTTGCTTTAAAAGTAGCACAATTCATTATGTCAAACCTTGGAAAGTATCTAGATATCCCTGCCCTAATGCCAAAGTAACTGGCAACTGAATATGTGTCGCCGTTTGATGTCTATGTCTGGACCGCTGCGTAAAAAGGAGGGTTTCTGCCCCATTACTTCTCTTCTTACTTCTATAAGAATAAAACACGGAGGACGGAGATCTCTTTTTCTCCCCCTCTTCTGACAGCCCAGCAGCTGATCTCAGAGCACGCTCCCCTCTCCTGCAGGGGGACGTGGTCAGCTGCAGCTCACAGAATCAGCCCCCTGCAAAAACAGCGCTGGAAAGAGCAAATAGAGCGAAATGAGGCATGGCTAAAATGCAGGATCTTTTTGGTATTTTGAAAAAAAAACTATATTTATATACTTTATATAGGTCAATACAGTAGCCCCTTTTTATTAGTTTTTAAATAGTTGTTATAGGTGTTGCTATCTTTTTTGTGTAGCGTGGTTCTACAAGCCAGTCAGTGCATTCATTGGGTGATATCAGAGAGTTACACGGGTCTGTAAATGCAATGAAAACAATTTGCCACAGCAAATCATTTATATTAAACATGTAATTTTTACTTTTGAATACTTCAGTACAAAGGTTGTATTGAATAATTTAAGTGATATATGTGTATAATTAGTCAAAACAGGGCTACATTTGATTGAATTAAAAGGTATAATATGTGGTAAACTGAAGAGCCGTTTGGGAGCCGAAAGAGCCGGCTCTTCTTGGTGAGCCGAGCCAAATGATCCGGCTCACCAAGAAGAGCCGGAATTCCCATCACTAGTGCGGACATCAGCAGTCCCTTCAGACAGACAGACGCAGCATCTCCCACTTTACTGTCCCACATTATGCCGGCTTTTCTTTGCCTATTGTGAAGGTGAGTGGTGATGAACAAATAACTAAGCTGCTGGTGCCTCGAGTTTACAGCTACTTAGCCAAAAGACAAACAAATATTGTTAACTAAGGAAGGCTACTAGCTAATGGATAAGTTGTTAGCTCAAGGTTTAGCTAAGGCGTTTTATCATGGGCATACAGGCTAATGTACTGTACTTAAGGGGAGACACTACAGGTGAATGCAGTAAAATGTGTATCATCACAATCACCACATTGATATGCAAATTAGGCGTTAACTAGGCCTAATAAAATGCGCTAATTTTCATGCAATATTACAAGTAGGCCTACATGAAAAAACGATCCTTTTGCCTGCAATGTCCTGCCTTAAACAGTAGCTTCATCATTTCGATTGATGGCTGCTCATTTTTTTTTTTTTTTTTTGTATGATTTATTTACGAGATTTTGAGCACAACAGACATACAATACACCTCCTGCATGGAGTGAGATTGATACACAGTTGAATACTGTGGAACAAGGTATCAACAAAGAGACAGTTTACCCCCAACTCCCACCCCCAGCCCCCTCCCTCCCTCCCTCCCTTACAGACAAGCATCAATGAAATAGGATGCAATGAATTTTGAAACAGGTAATAATGGTAATGAAAGACCAATATTGGCCATACATGCCATAACACACACATTTACATATGCATTCAAATCATACATGCTTATATACATGTATACATGTTACAAAGACACAAACAGAATAATAACAAAACACTAACAGCACACAGAAAGAGAAAAAAAAAATGCTGCTCATTTAATAAACTATTATTTGTACTAGTTTGTTGCTGATAGATCTTAATCATTACATGATACAGCGACCCACCCTCATGTGAAAGGAGGGAATTTATAGGTACACTGAAATTAAGTCCTTGAACAGTTATGTTTCGTTATGTGTGCGTTAAGTGTAATAATAATAATACAAATGTATTGGATCATTGATGTATTCAGGCAATTCAGTATTATATTGCTTGGCTATAGAAGCTGAAGGTTAACTTACTTGTGAAACAAAAGTTAATTGAACAAATTATTGTAATCACTTCTGCAGCACAATGCCAAAAAAAGAAAGAATTCAGAAAAAGGAGAAGGAGCGCCAGAAAACAGCCAAGAGTATCACATCTCTAAATGCATGGTTAAAACCAAGTACCAGCAGCAACACACAAGAGAGAACAGATAACTCAAATGTTGAAAGTGTTACACCTGAGAAAGCAGTAGAGATCTCACAAGCAACATTGGAGAGACAAGGGGAGGCTTTAGAGGCAACACCTGACACAGAGCCGAAAGATGATCAGGAAATCCCTGTCAGTGTGGAAGAGGAAGAGGCCACAGGAGGGGAAACGGTGGATAATGTTGAGTTTGAGGAAGCCATAGAAGAGGGTGATGTTGAGGAAACTGTCAGTAGTGTAGAAGAGGTCATATCAAAAATTGCATCCTGAAAGTATCCAACAGATCCCGCCCACAACCAAGCTTTTGATCTCAAATGTAATGTCAGCTATGTGAAAATGTGTGTTGTAAGAGGACCATGCCAACCTCTCCTTAGATTTCCCAAAAACGCTGAAGGCCGATCATTTCAAAAGATGTGGTATGAAAATAAGCCATGGTTGGAGTATTCACCCGAAAAGGACAGTATGTACACTGTAAAAATCAACCTATAAGATCTACTCAATAAAATGGGGGTAACAATTTGCACACACTTATTTTGAGTAGATTTTACCCAATGTTTTTGGGTAAAGGTTACTAATATTTAATATATAAGACTTACTTTAAGAAATTAAGTAAAATCTAACTGAATTACTTAATAAAACGTATTACTTATAAATGAGTAATATTTACTCCTAATCGTAGGCAGCTATTTACTTAATTGATCCACATTACACATTAATATTACTTTATTAGTAAGGTTACCAGTAAACAATATATTGCCACACACAAGATTTTATTGACCAAATTATGAAAAATGTATAAGTGCAATATGGTCATACATTGAGATTATTTAAACAGTTAAGTGCATTTCAATTGTTAACACTGAGCAGAATCTTCAAAATAGTCATACAATCACATTGTTTTAACAGTAAAGTGCATGGGAATTGTAAACATTAACATCATCTTCCAAGTGCAATTTACTCAACTATATGAAAACCTTTACGTGCCAGTAAACAGTCCACTTTTAACAGAAAAAGGTTTCTCCACATCACATTATTTTGTGTTTGTGTCACTCTGCACTAAAACAAGTCCACTTCCATTTCAGAACAAATTGTTTATTTGAGGCTCTGGACCTGTTTGAGCAGCTTGGCTCCATCAAGCTCCAAAAACAGTTTTTAGAATACCTCAAATGTGTATTTGAGCTTGTTGGGGTATTCCAGGTTGAGGGCGTAGATCAGGGGTGGGGAACCTCCGGCCCCCGGGCCGTATACGGCCCGCGAGACCATTTGGTTTGGCACTCGAGGTAATTTATAAACACACGCAAAAAAATTAAAGAAATCTAGACCGCAAAATAATTAAACAAGTGAGTGCCTGTTTTTCCTGGCAACGGTCATGGTCCTTGAACACAACACGAGCCTAACGTGTCATCACGTAGTATATGTCTCGTCTGACAGGGGTGCAGTGCTGACGGAGAGCATCAGAATGTCGCTCCGGGACTTCAAAAAATTGCAGTACCCATAAGTCCGTAGGTAGGCTACACATACTGCAGTTTTTGCGTGGCTGTGTCTTAGTTGTAAGCCCAGTGGCGATCTGTTCATCTGTCATTCTGATCATACAGTCAATAACTTTGTTATTAGCATCTGGTTAGCTAGCTATGCTAACGAATATAAGAAGCTTTTTCTACAACCAGTGAGGTAAAGGCACATCTTTATATGATCATTATAGTTATCATAAAACAAGATAATAAAGTAAACAGGTATAAAATACTATATGACAGTAAAAAAAAGTTGTTATTAATAAACAAGAATACAGTTTGAAAGGAGAGTGATTTGTAAAATATCCATAAAGAAAAAGTAAATCTGCTTACAGTTCTGTTTCATATGGGTGTTGAGAGATGTTTCCATAGATCTCTTCATTTTGCTCTCAAAGTGCACCAGATTGATGCTTTTAACTTCAATATTTAAAAATAAATCTTCCCGGGGGAGCAAGCCCCCGGACCCCCCTAGAGGAGGTTAGGTCCCCCCCTCTTAAATCATGTCCATGGACATTGTGTTTGGTGGTCATGCCACAACCGTGCACGTGCATGCATGCGTGAGTCATGGTGAGATATCTGGATTAAGAGGTTGCTTTTTCTTTGCACAGCATGAAAGAAAGGCCAAATGAATGTGCTGTGATTTTTAAGCAGAGGTCAATAATTTGTACGGCCCTCGGAGGATGTTGAAAAAATTGAAATGGCCCTTGAGAGGAAAAAGGTTCCCCACCCCTGGCGTAGATGAATCCCATCAACAATGTGCATGCCTTTGTTTGGTCTCCGCACAAAACTCTGTCTCCCTCTATGACAATAGACACATCTGCTGGTCCCCTGTCCCTGGCATCATGGATCACAAGCACCTTCACAGTTTGGTCCACGACGTTGTCATGCTCGTCCTCCATGTTGAAAAGAAAGAAAGAAAAGCATATTCACTTTAAATTAGGCATATTAACAAGAAGCTATTATACAATATAGGCTTTGTGGTCTAGCATTAAGCCTAATCAATAAAACCAGGGATTGACTTTTTTTAAATGATTTGAAAAAATGTGTGGCAGCGATTAAAAACAAAAAAAGATTTCTAACTTATATAAAAAATGTCAGGCCCAGTCAAATTGCCCATCGATCTAATCAATGACATTAAATTGATTCTTTCCCATAAACATAACTTTTCAGTGAATGATTTTATTTATCTTATTTCACTTTAACACCAAAAGAAGGTTTCATATGTTAAGTAGCAAGCACATCAGTACATTATCCCTAAATCATTTTCCTGTGAATGCTAAACCATTTATAAAAACAATAAGATGTTTACAGATTTACAGCAATAAATTGCATATTTATTTGTTAGGTGTAAGAGTGGTTAATCACAGAAATTAAACAACGGTATCAGAGCAACCTCCGAAATAACTCCGTTAAAATCTTGAAGTGATCAGTCTTTAACGACATATCTGGCTGTCTTGAAAAAGGTCTTCTTGGCGATCCCCAAGGTCTTCAATCAGGCACCTGGCCACTGCATCCCTTTTTTCCAACACTCTGGGGCTGTGAGGAAATGCATTTTAGTGAGAAGACTTATTTCTGCATTTTCATATTCTTGAATGAAACATTTAAATAAATGTACCTCATCAATTGCGCTCAGAAGAGGGCGCATCCTGGAGCCAGCATCTCCTCCTTTGGCACGCATCAGCTGGAGCGAGTGGTGTTAGTGTACCCATCCAGTTTCAGCATCAAAGTCTTCCAGTGAAAGAGTTGTTATGTGTCGGAACTCCTCCTTGATCTAATAAAGAGCATAGGGGACAACACTCATTACTCACAACAGTGAGTTGAAATGGAAACAAATAAACGTAACGTTCTCACCTGAGCCTCATTGAATAAACCAGGCCATCTCTCCTTGAAGACACTGACACGTGGGCTGAGGGTCACCACCTCCACTCCACTACAAATTGTCTGCAGGATTTAAAATGTATAGGACTTAGGTGCCGTCTCTGAGGATGTTACACTTATATTCACATTTCTTACACTGAACATTACCAACAAAATAACACAATTAAACATGTATATGTAGAAAAATCCTAAAATATATAACAATGAGCTTTGGCTCTGCTCCGTGGTAATCTATCCAGTCCTCGCGATAATATACAGTAAGCTTAATGTAAACATAAGTCTATAGGCTATTGCTGCAGCTATACCTCAAAAAAGACAAATTAATCATAAATCATTATTACTGTGGCTTGGCTGAATATACGATGGTTATTTTTCACTAAGAGATAGTCGCAAGATAGTTGTCTCAGTATTTATCGTTTCATGCACGCTCATATGAATGCTCCTTTGTCACGCGCGCCGGGGCTGGAGTTTAACAACACCGTGTCCCATTCATCAAACGGGACAAACTGTATTTCACTCTCACCATTGTTAAGCACAGAGCGACCGAACACAACAATATATATATAGTATATATTACCCGGACAGACCCACGAGGAAACTGACGGCCGACGTTGGATAGACTCACGGCCCATCCACACCTACCAAAACATGCGCGGTCAAGGCTATGATGGCGCGGCCAATATGAGTGGTCAATACAGAGGACTGCAGTGAAGAATACTGAAACACAATAACAAAGCTCTGTATGTGCATTGCCAAGCTCACTGCTTACATTTGGTCTTAGTTGAAAGTGCAAAATCAAGCCTCCACTTCATTACCTTTTGTAACCTGGTAGATAAGCTCTATGTGTTTTTTACCAGCTCTACAAAAAGACACACTGCATTTGTGAAATGCCAAGAGGCCCTGCACCCTGGAGAGCGTGTAATTCAACTGCAGAATCTCTCTGACACACGGTGGGCATGCAGAGAAAAAGCCCTGCAGGCCCTCCTTAAAGTGAGGAGTACTGTGGTCAAGGTCCTCACTGACATGACAGAGCAGGAGCCTCCAGATACTGCTGCTGGAGATGCCAAGATGTACCTTAAAGCCATAGACTTTGAGTTTTTCCTTTGCCTTGAGATCGCCACTCCAGTCTTTGAGGTCACTGCACTTGCCTCTGATGCTCTACAGAACTGCAACATTGATCTGTCCACAGCATATGCTGTTGTTGATGGAGTGATGGACACCTTGTCCAACCTCAGGACAGAAGAACAGTTTGGAAAACTGTTTAAGAGTGCCACTGAAAAGGCAGAAGCCGCTGGGATCAGCATCCCCACAGTCCCCTCAGGACAGCAAAGGCAGAGGAGGGTGCCTGCAAAGTATTGGCAAAGTACTAATGCAGCCACAGAGAGCCATTCCTTCCAGTCAGTAGAAGACTACTATAGAGGGAAGGTGTACTACTCATTCGTAGATGTTCTTTCTCAGGAACTAAAAAGAAGATTTAGGGGAGATGGCGAGACAGAGTCCAGTAAAATACTGAATGCACTCCACACTTTGACCAAGGCCAACAACTGGATAGGCAAAGATGCAATGGGTCCTGACTCCCTTGATGCCGTTCACATGCTTTGTGAGTTCTGTGGAGGAGAGGAGCAGAAGTTGAAAACAGAGCTCAGGGTTGTTCATGCCTCTTTCCCAAACACATGCACCATGAAGGGGATATTCAAAACACTAAGAGACAACAGTGAACAGAATATCTTTCCAACACTGGTGGAAATGATAAGAACCTACGCAACAATTCCAGTGTCAACAGCAACAGTGGAGAGGTCCTTCTCCAAGCTCAAGCTGGTGGAAGACACACTCAGAAGCCAATGCACAGAAGAGAGGCTTTCTGATCTCCTCCTCCTCCTCGCTATTGAGAAGGACATTCCTGTTATCCACAGTGAAGTAATAAACATCTACAGGGACATGGCCCCCAGAAGGTGGCTGCTGTAAGGGAGGAAGGAGAGACAGCAAGTGAAGACACGTAAAAAGATTTAACAACTTCCAAGTGCAAAGAAAGTTAGTAACAAAAGAAGTTAATAACAAAATATTTGTTTTCAGATTTCAAGACCTTGTTAAATAATTTCAGTAAAGTTGCAGTATTTTTGCACAGTTTTTTTCAGCATTTTTGATGTGTTTTGTCCAATTAAATGAAGTAAATGAGTAGGAGAGGAGAGGAGAATGCACTAAGTGTAATTGTTGCAACTAAACCTAGCCCTACTTGTAGTTTGGAGTGTAGGTTGGTTTGCGTATTTATGTAGAGCCTTTTTCAGTTTTGTGTGAAGATTTGTTGATTTTGAAGCGTTATTTATTTTAATACCGCAAAAATAATTCAAAGGACTTAACTTATCTCGTGCCCTCATTGGTCATGTGCACGTTCGTGTGTGTTGGAGGAGGGGCTCTGTAAGGAAGTGGCAGATTTTTTCCGGCTGTGTATTTTCAAATTCTAGCGCACTCGAGCTGGTTTCTCCAAAATGACCTACCCCACCTTTAATTGTATTTAAAATAACATTTCCAAAGAAATAAATCCTTCGAATCTGCCTATTCAGTTTCTGTTGGAATGTGAAGGATTAAATGAAAGAAGCTCCTTTGGCCATCTGCGAGCTACGGCCCGTCCACACGGCGGCGTGCGTTGAAGCTTCAACGCTTCTGCCCATTCACTTTGAATGGGGTGACATCACACTTTGCCGAACTGCATTGTGGTTCCATCGCTTCGCTTTGCTCGTGTTGCTCGCTTCAAAAGTTGAGCAATGTTCAACTTTTGAAGCTTCGACGGAAGCGTCAGCCAATCAAATCATATGCCAGTACAAGCTCTAGCCAATCAAACCGCGTGCTTGTGTGTCCAGATTCATGGGATTGGTTGTTGGTCGAGCTTCAGACACGCCCACCGGCAAGCTTCAACGCACGCCGCCATGTGGACGCTGCATTACTGTGAAGACAGGAGATGATTGGTGGTCCAGCTATGAATTCACAGAGGGCCAGCTATAGTAACTCAATGAGAGAGTAATGTCAAATGACAGCACAATTGACCAATCATATCTTCCCTCTAAATGGGTGGGCTTTATTATCGAGGACTTTATGACAAGTTCCGCCCGCTGTGAAGTTTATGCATGTTTTATAACAATGGGTCAAGCTAGGCGGAAGTAGCAAATTAGCATAAGTTTGTTCATGATGGCTCACGTCAGTGATAGTGATGACATCATTGCGAAATTATTAACCGAGTCATTTTCATGATTGAGAGGGCCTGGGTACAAAAGTCAAAGCTCGCCACTGACACAGGGTCCCATGATTTAATAATGTAAGACTAAAGCATTCTTTTGTGCACCAGTCAATCCTCAAATCAAATACAGAGTTAAATCCCAGATCTAATGTACATTAGAGGGAGCATGTTTCTCTCAGTGGTTGTGATGTTACGTTAAATGTCTGTTTCCTTGTATCTTGTCCTAATATCTGTCCTTGTTGATGTTGCAAATGGAGCTGCTGTGGTGCAGGAACCATTTCAGACTTTTTCTGACAATAAAGTATAATCATATCGTAAATAAAGACAGCTGTGTGTGTGTTGTGTGTGTGTGTGTGTGTGTGTGTGTGTGTGTGTGTGTGTGTGTGTGTGTGTGTGTGTGTGTGTGTGTGCGTGTGTGTGTGTGTGTGTGTGTGTGTGTTTCTGATGATTTACTGTACAGTTTTCCTCCCGGGTGCCCCCCCCTCAGTGATGGATAGCAGGGCTCCTGTCCTCTGTACTCTCAATAGAGAAAACATGGTCGATATCAATTTTCACAAACTCATGTTGTCAAAGGCACAGAAATGGAAAATAAAGATACTAAATATCTTGGGCTGAATTCTCACAAGATAACATTTCATTTCCATGCATACATGATATATAACCAAAGGTCGGTGGTTCAATCCCCAGCCCCTGCAGTCAACATGTTGAGTGTATATGTGTGTTAGTCTCTGAGCAGGTGCGCCTGGCAGCCTCTGCCTCTATATGAATGTGTGAATGTGTGTATGGTGACTTGTATATGTAAAGCGTTTGAGGGATCACAAAGACAGGAAAAGCGCTTCCTACATACAGACCACTATCCATTTACTGATGTCATCTTTGGTTTGAATATTTTCAGTATGCACATTATTAGGAGTTCTGGGATATTACTCTGTGCCTGTGGACAGCACAGTAACTATCCCATATGTGATCAGGCTTGAGGACAGCACTTTTTCGTCTGGTTTTGACCTGGTTGTCTCCGTCTATGACATATGATGTCCAGCTGCTAACCAGCTAGTTCTTGTGCTCAGTGTGATAGCAGAGATGCTAATACACAGGTTCAGTGAAGTGCTGTGTGATCTTGTTTTCTAACACAGGTCCCTGTAGTGCTGATCATACAGGATGGCATCATTAAACCCGTCCAGTGTTTGTGAGTATCATGAGCCCATGAACCAGAACACAGCTGGAAGGCAACACAGGATATTTTGTATTTAGTCTTAACCCACTCAACCAAGTTACAAGTGTCACTATTAGCCTCCATACAGTTTACAAGTCTGATAGTGTTTTAAACAATGTATACATTTTACAAGTAGTGACTACACTAAAAGTCTGTAATAAATACACAAATAACCTAAAAAAAGATTAGAATTTAGAGGGTTTAATTAGATGTTTGAAAAAACCCTTTTATTAGATATTTGCACATCCAACTGTCTCAGATGCCAGTGCAAGGACAACAGAAAAGGAAGTCTTTAGATCAGAAGATCCCGCACACTTCGCATGCTCAGCATCACAATTTATTGATTATATTTTTCCGTCCCTCTGGACCTTTGTCAAGAATATTGGGAATGTTGAGCATATGATCAATGTGTGTGTGTGTGTGTGTGTGTGTGTGTGTGTGTGTGTGTGTGTGTGTGTGTGTGTGTGTGTGTGTGTGTGTGTGGGATGCCAGAGACCTGAACACCAGTGGCAGCTTTACATTGATGGAACAGCTTATGGTGTACTAAAATATTTATAGCAGGTTTTGGACCAGTGTTTGCCTCTTCAGCTGCTGCCAACTGAAACCCAGCAGATATTTTATATAATAGAGGAAACTGCTGAACTCTGTGCTTTGTTGTTTTAAAAGTGGCATCGATCTGAATTATTAGCAGGGTACTAGCATGTGGTTTCTATGAAATGCACTGCAAGCAGGCACAGTCAAGGGAAGATACTTAATTTCACTGTTGATGAGATATTAGATCCAGAGGTGCTGCAAAAATGACTGCTGAAACAGTTCCAAATAAATGATATCATAATTATAATATCTATATATCTTTTTAACTAGGTACAGTACATCAGACAGGTTGTTTTTTTGTAACAGACTGTGTGTGTGTCTTACGTCCCTTCAATTCCTACCGCACCCATCCTTCTACTCCGCCTTTATTTTGAAACGTTTTTCTTAACATTTAACAACCTATTAATGTGTCATACCCATTTAACGGGAAGAAACTCAGCTATCAGACAATATTAACAATTTGTACCTAAACGAAACACAAGTCTAACACCAAAGATAACACACAACTTCACTTTACAGGGCCAAAACGGCAAATACATCTTACCTTTGCTGTTTTCTGATCAGAAGTTGTGTTCAGGGCATTAAAACGCATATAAAAGCTGCTGAAGGTTAATCTAATGTCTCTGTGTCACTTTGAATTGATTGCTGATAATCCATCATAGCATTTAGAGCAATAAACGCATTTTTCATATAGAGTGTAACGGAGCTTCCGGTTTTGGGCAAGCTACGTGCGCATCATTCTAACTTACCAATGGTAATGTTTAGATGGATTTAGGAACTTCCCCTCGATTCTATTGGCTCTAACGGTTACAAAAAGGTGTCAATCACCCAAATCGACCAATGTGTTCCAGAGATACGGCAAATGTACCCAGAGGTGAGTCCGCCTGGACCTACTTTTTCTAAACCTCTCTAAAAAGGTCAAATTTCACTTGTTTTGCATCAATCTTGATACAGGGTACTTATTATATGTTATAGTTTGGATTATAGCTCAGGGCTTAATCAATCAATCAATCAATCAATGTTTATTTATATAGCCTAATATCACAAATGTTACATTTGTCTCAGTGGTCTTCACAGTTTGTACAAAATATCAGTATGACAATACGACACCCTCTGTCCTTAGACCCTCACATCGTACAAGGAAAAACTTCCGAAGAAAACCCACAGTTTAAAGGGAAAAATGGGAGAAACCTCAGGGAGAGCAACAGAGGAGGGATCCCTCTCCCAGGACGGACAGACGTGCAATAGATGCCGTGTGTAAATTGAAAAGATAATACATTTGCAACATAGGTAGTCCAAATGTTTGGAAATGCATGTGTGTATAATAGGAAGATGAATCCACGAGGATATCCATCCAGGACCTATGATCCAGGACCACAGCCACGACTCAAGATCCAGGGCTCGCGATCCAGGACAGAGGACCGCAGGATCATCCATGACTCCGGATCCCGGCGTATATAGACACCAAAAAGAAAGACATTTGGGGAAGCTGGGTTAATCGGAACATGAGAGTACACAGGTATAGACAGAGAGAAGGAAGAAGTAAGATGTCCCCCGACAAACTAAGCCTATATCAGCAAAACTAGGGGCTGAATCTAATCAGCCCTAACTATAAGCAAAAAGGAAGGTCTTAAGCGCACTCTTAAAAACGGATAGGGTGTCTGCCGCCCGAACACAAACTGGAAGCTGATTCCACAAATGTGGAGCTTGATAAGAAAAGGCTCTGGCTCCCATTGTACTTTTAGAGACTCTAGGAACAACCAACAACCCTGCATTCTTGGAACGCAATGCCCTAGTAGGACAGTAGGGTATAATGAGTTCTTTAAGGTAAGATGGCGCCTGCCCATTAAGGGCTTTGTAGGCGAGAAGAAGAATTTTAAATTCTATCCTGTGTTCTATAGGGAGCCAGAACAGGAGTAATGTGGTCCCTTTTCCTAACTCTGGTTAGTACACGAGCTGCAGCATTTTGAATCAGCTGAAGCGACTTGACTGACTTCTTGGTACACCCTGATAATAAAGAGTTACAATAATCCAGCCTTGAAGTAACAAATGCATGGACTAGTTTCTCTGCATCGTTTTGAGGCAAGATATGCCTGATTTTTGCAATGTTACGTAGATGGAAGTAGGCGGTCCTTGAAATTGATTTTATGTGGCCGTTAAAGGATAAATCCTGATCAAATATAACACCAAGATTCCTTACAGTCTCACTGGAGGCCAAATTAATGCCATCCATAGTTAGTATATCCTTAGATAATTTGTTTCGTAGATTCTTCG
The DNA here is from genome assembly GCF_902827175.1 of Gymnodraco acuticeps. Classification (NCBI taxonomy): domain Eukaryota; kingdom Metazoa; phylum Chordata; class Actinopteri; order Perciformes; family Bathydraconidae; genus Gymnodraco; species Gymnodraco acuticeps. The sequence continues at coordinate 469,398 of NW_022990621.1, read as the reverse complement.
GGCCAAGTACAATAACTTCAGTTTTGGTCGTGTTTAACATCAAAAAGTTTAAGGTCATCCACGTTTTTAAGTCCTTAAGGCAGTCTTGAATTTTATTTAGATGATTAATTTCATCAGGCTTGATTGATAAATATAGTTGAGTATCATCCGCATAACAATGAAAGTTTACAGAATGATTCCTTATAATATTGCCTAACGGAAGCATATATAATGTGAACAAAATAGGTCCGAGCACTGAGCCCTGTGGCACTCCATGGCTAACTTTGGTTTGCGTGGAAGATTCATCATTGACACGTACAAACTGAGAGCGTTCAGATAGATAGGACCTAAACCAGTCTAAAGCAGTTCCCTGTATGCCAACTAAGTGCTCTAGTCTTTGCAATAAGATATCATGGTCGATAGTATCAAATGCAGCACTGAGATCGAGCAAAACAAGAATAGAGACACGTCCCTTGTCAGAGGCTATTAGAATGTCATTTGTGACTTTAACCAGAGCTGTCTCTGTGCTATGATGTGTTCTAAAGCCAGACTGAAAAGCTTCAAATAAATCATTGTTTTTTAAGTAATCACACAACTGTTTTGCGACCGCTTTCTCAATAATTTTTGAGAGGAACGGAAGATTGGAAATAGGTCTATAATTGGCTAAAACCTCTGGATCGAGGTTGTGCTTTTTAAGAAGCGGTTTTCTCACTGCTACTTTGAATGATTGTGGAACATAGCCTGATAATAAAGACATATTCATAATATTGAATAAATAAGTGCTAATTAATGGAAAAACTTCCTTCAACAGCTTAGTTGGAATTGGGTCTAACATGCACGTTGATGGTTTAGAAGAGATAATCATTGAATTTAATTGTTCAAGGTTTATGGCTGAAAAGCATTCTAGTTTACTATCTAGTGTAATATTAGAACTTATGTTTCCGGGAGCTGTTGATAACACTATACTGGTCAAAGGCAAGAGGTCATTAATTTTGTTTCTAAGAGTAACAATTTTATCGTTAAAAAAGCACATAAAATCATTACTACTGAGTGCTATGGGAATAGAAGGCTCAATCGAGCTATGGCTCTCTGTCAGCCTGGCTATAGTGCTGAAAAGAAATCTTGCATTATTCTTATTCTCATCTATTAATGAAGAGTAGTAGGCTGCTCTCGCTTTACGCAGTGCTTTCTTATATTCATTGAGAGTAATATGCCAAATTAAACGAGATTCTTCAAGTTTAGTGGAACGCCATATCCTTTCAAGTTGTCTCGACTTTTGCTTTATTTTGCGGGTTTCAGCATTATGCCATGGAGCTAATCTATGTTGTTTTATTTTCTTCTTTTTCAAAGGAGCAACAGAGTCTAATTTTATTCGCAGCGCATCTGTAGCACTATCAACAACATGATCAATTTGGGGTGGTGTACATTTTGTATAAGTTTCCTCCCTTACATGCAGACATGCTATCGAGTTAAGTATTGGTGGAATCTCTTCCTTAAATTTGGCTATAGCACTAACAGATAGGTTTCTGCTGCAGGAGCTTTTGACTAATGCTTTGTAGTCTCGTAACAGTACTTCAAAAGTTACTAAGAAATGGTCGGATAAAGCAGGATTATGCGGTTCGACTAATAGTTGCTCAATTTCAATACCATAAGTCAGAACAAGGTCGAGAGTGTGATTATAGCAGTGGGTTGGTTTATTTACACTCTGACAAAAACCAACGGAATCTAATATAGAGTTAAATGCAACAGTAAGGCTATTTTTATCATCGTCAACATGAATATTAAAGTCACCTACGATAATTACTTTATCTGTTTTAAGAACCAAAGTTGATAAAAACTCAGAGAATTCAGATAAGAATTCTGAATAAGGACCTGGTGCACGGTACACTGTAACAAATAAGATTGGCTGCAAAGTTTTCCAGGTCGGGTGCGTAAGACTAAAAAAGAGACTTTCAAAGGAGGTATAATTTAATTTTGGTTTAGTATTGATAAGTAAACTTGAGTCAAAGATTGCTGCAACTCCACCTCCTCGGCCCGTGCCTCGGGCAATATGAGTATTGATATGGCTGGGTGGAGTGGCCTCATTTATGCTGAAATATTCTTCATGTCTCAACCAAGTTTCAGTGAGACAGCATATATCAATATTATAATCTGATATTAAATCATTTACCAATATTGCTTTAGATGCTAGAGATCTTATGTTTAAGAGACCACATTTAATCTTCCTGTTTTGTTGCACTGTAGTAGTTGTTACATTTACTTTTATTAGGTTATTATGTATGACACCTCTATTATGTTTTACCTTAACTTGTCCTTGGGCAGACACACACACCGCTAATATTGGGTATTTTATTGGGTTCGGGATTCCTATGGATGACTGCCTAGGAGAGAGTGCAGAGAAGCGTGTAAGACTGCGACTCCGCCTCCTGGTCTCAACTGCAGTTTGTCATGGATTAAGTCCACAAAGCCCTGAAATGTTTGCCGACATGAGATCTGCACCTTCCAAAGTAGGATGAATGCCGTCTCTCTTAATCAGACCAGGTTTTCCCCAGAAGGCTGTCCAATTATTTATGAAGCCCACATTGTTTGCTGGGCACCACCAAGACAACCAGCGCTATACATGTCATCATTGATCAGATTGGGGAGGGGACCAGAGAAGATTACGGTGTCCGACATTGTTTTAGCATAACTACACACCGACTCCACATTAAGTTTGGTGCATTCTGATCGGCGTATACGAACATCATTACCACCGACGTGAATAACAATCCTACTGTATTTACGTTTATTTTTAGCCAGCAGTTTAAGATGCGCCTCAACGTCGCCCGCTCTGGCCCCCGGAATGCATGTGACTGTGGAGGCTTCGGTCTCTAAATTCACGTGTCTCATAATAGAGCTACCAATAACCAGAGTTGGCTTCTCAGCGGGTGTCTCGCTGAGTGGGGAATATCTGTTAGATACGTGAACGGGTTGGTGGGGACCTGCGGGTTTCGCGTTATGCCCCTTCTGAACAGTCACCCAGTCTCCCTGCTGCTCGGGAGTTGCCGGGGGACGGCTAATAGGAGCTACCTTTTGCCGGTCCGCACCGGCTAACATGGGCTTTACTGTAGCTGAGTTTCTTTCTAAGATGCGGAGCCGGGCTTCTATGGCTATGATTCCCGCCTCCAACCTAACAACTATACTACATTTAACACATGTATCGGTACCAGTAAAGGAGGTAGGGAAGTAACCAAACATGAGACAGTTAGAGCAGGAAATAGCACCCGAGGGTGGGGAAAGAGCCATGGCTAGCTATCAAGCTAAAGTAGCTACCGTTAGCAAACCCGAAAAGAGTGTAGGCAACTGTGGAGTTACAGTCGCTAAGAGAAGGAGAGTTGTGAGTGCTTAAGTTATAGTAACGTGTGATTACAACGTCAGGCAGTTGCCGTGATCAAGAGTTTTAAAACGATCGATTAAGTTAAGATAATAAGCTATCAGCAACAGAACAGGCACACGGGATACCCGGAGATGACAACAACCGGAAGTTACAACATGCTTACCGCAATAGTGGTCCGTGTTAAGCCAGTGTCTTCACTGCCAGAAGCTCCCTGTTACCATGCCCGGCACCGTGGGAGGGCCAGGCCCTCCCATTTGACATTCCTGCCCTCCCCCAATAAACACGTTTTTTATTATTTATAAAAATTAAAAAAGATATATATTTTATTTTTTTAATTATAAACTGTGAACTTTTATGCTACATTGTATGTGATGTCAGATAGTAACTTAAAAAAAAAATCGCAGGCTACGTCAAATAAATGCATGTGTCTGTTGTGATTTGTGATTCGTCCACATTTAGACCAATCACAGCGTCACACTCTGCCGCCTATTCTGGATTTGTTTATTGTTTATTGTGAATTCTGTAGACTCCCATTTCTGTTTGAATTACGAAATGGACATCAGAAATTAACTAACCCTATCCCCTGGCTTAAAAGGTCTAAGGATTTATTAAAACAAAATAACCTGCATTGCCACACCCTGTACCACACCCGCCAGCATCCTCCTCCTCCGTGCCGGAGAGTAATAATGCCTGTAAACTAGAGTAATAATTTCTGTAAGGTAGAGAACCTTATAATGTTTTTTTTGTTTAAAGACCGCAAATGTGATATCAAGTGGGGGTGTTAACATTCAGGTAAATGTGTTACCAATTTGTGTTTGTGATTTGTTGTGCATGGCTGGAAGCCAATAGCAAACCAGAGGCCTGTACTACGAAGCTGGTTCAACCCAGGGGCGGATCTAGACAAATATTCATGGGGTGGCAAGAGGGTGGCAGGAGATTTTGAGGGGTGGCATCCCCTGACAGAAGTATATGCTGATTTAAATCGCAATCATATCAATCAATTAGGGGTGTAACGGTACACGTACCCGTACTGAAATTATTCGGTACGGGCCCTTCGGTTCGGTACACGTGTGTACCGAACGAATATAGCGTTAAACGTAAAAAATTGAGAACATGAACAACTTTCTGGAAGTAATCTATATCATAGAGCGACCAAGTCATTTTATTGGACGAGAGGCATACTATGAGAGCTGGTCACAGGGATGCGTTCAAATGTAGTCAGTAATTTGAGGAACTGGCGAAATGGCGAACGCAGATAAAGTTGAGCTCGAAAATCCTCCGGCATCATTGAGGTCTCCGGTTTGGGAACATTTTGGTTTCGCAGTTACGTACAAGGATGACGGACAAAGACAGGTGGACCGAACCAAAGCTGTTTGTCGGCATTGTTCAACTAACATTGGTTACGCGGCTGGCAATACATCACACTCATTTGAAAAGGCATCACCCGAATGTGAATATTACCGGTACCAAAAGAAAAAAGACTGAAGTGCAAACCCAACTCCCACTAGCATGTAAGCCTCCACCACTCGCAAAGAGTTCAGACCGAGCCAAAGCTATTACAAACGCCAAATATCCTTATGTTGCCATGTTAGCAAAGCGCTACCTGGCTGTATCTGCTGCCACTGTCCCTAGAGAGGGTGTTCTCCACAGCAGGAGACATTGTTAGTGCCAGCAGATCTGCCCTTTCAGCAAGCAATATGGACAAGTTCATCTTTCTTTAAACAACATGAAAATACAATGACAAGCAAGTCCTAATGTCAAGCTGGCTGCTTAGGTACTAGTACAGTTCAAATACAGATTATTTCAGTTCATCGAAATGCTGCACCTTAATGTTTATTTTACTATATTTTGTATTTATTTGAATACATTAGTCACAGTTTAATAATAATTAAAAATATATATTTAATGTTTTGTGATAATTTTTTCTGCTGTACCGAAAACGTACCGAACCGAACCGTGACCTAAAAACCGAGGTACGTACCGAACCGAAATGTTTGTGAACCGTTACACTCCTACAATCAATGTTAACTTGGAAAGCCACAATATTAATATTTTAATATTGATATTAATAGTGATATTATTGTGGCACATCAGTAAAGCCTTACAAGGTGGCAGACGTAATTTAATGAATTTGAACTGAACAATAACTGAATGAGTTTGTTTCACTCTTAGACCAGCAGGGGTACCAATCTATGCAAACTGCTGCAATAAGTACATTAATTAACTGTCTCATCGATGTTTGTCTGAATGAATCTATTAACAATCATATTATTCCTATCAGCTGTCAATCACTGTTAATACATAATAATAATAATATATTTAATTTGTTAGCGTTTTTACAGGTGCTCAAAGACGCTTTACAGATATAGTGAAGAACTGTTATGATTCACATATTCATTTATTATTGAATAAACTATATTTTTTGGAGGAGTTAACGATGAATGTTCATCAAGATGCTTGCTCACCCTCCTTCAAATTTTAAAAACAAGTAATTATATCATTATTGATATACAGTTACAACCTTGACTTTACATCAGAAAGAACAAACATTAAAGAAGTGACTAACTGCATCAGTTAGGGTTAAAAAACGTGTATTCAGCTAAAACATAAACATCGCTGCAGTTATTATCCAGTGGAAGGTCCTTACCTACTGGCCTAGTTAAATCAAAGTGGTTACTTTCTGTTGGCTGGGCAGTGTAGTTTTACACACCGTCTTATTTTACTTTCTCAGGACTTAAAACTGTTTTTTGGGGGCAGACCTCCTCAAAGAAAAATATATATACACGCATACAAGGTCATCATCTTAACAGTTTGTTATTCTCATCGAGTCATCCGTGAGCAGAGCATCAAGTTGGCATGTCTATTGTCTATTGTCTAATGCGGCGATTACTATTTTGTTCAGCAAAACGCCTCACAAACTTATTAAGATCAACAGCTGTAGTGCGTTTTGATTCAATGCTGAGTGCAGCCAAACTGACAGTCTCTTCTCTCTCATTGTAGACCGCAACTACCTCATTCCTTCAGTACTTGGGTCCGAAAGGCTTCTCGTTTTGCGCCGTTCCCACGTTCAAGTGAATTCGCCACCAATCATATTTCCACTCTCGCGCCAGGACCGGGGGAGGGGTTACATGACGTGCATCTTGTGCTGCATTCACTTGCACTGGGACATTAGAGACTTTCTCTCATAAATGTCCGATGACCCACAACTTTTCTTTCAAAACAAAGATGCCAACTGGGGTGGCAGCTGGGGTGGCAAGGCTATTGTTTAGGGTGGCAGTTGCCACCCCATGCCACCCCGGTAGATCCGCCCCTGGTTCAACCTAACCTGGATATGTTTGAGTTAGCCGGTTGGCCTAATCCAAAACATACGCGCTCTCGCTAAACGGTCCTACGATGCGGGTTATCAAGTGGATCGCTCAAGCCAGCCGTGTCCTATCTAGTTAGGTGCGGGTTCACATGAAAGGGGTGGTATTTGGAGCATTCGACCAATCACAAACATGGACAAGCGTACTGACAGCGCAGCGTCATACTTACTGAATGAAAAGTCTATATAATTAGACAAATATGAAGACCTTAAACTTTAAACATCCATGACTTAAACACTTTATCCAGGATCAAAGCCACATAGTCTGCACCTGCAAGGTGAATACAGCTGGTAACAGAACAAGTGTTTGAATGCGTACATTAACAGGTTTATGATATCACCCCGTCTAACACACGATCTGACTTTAATTACATTTGTCTCGAGTGTTTCCTCAACTGAATGTGTTGCTTAAAATAATACTTCTGCATACAGTATGTGACACTGAGTGTTGCACGGCCAGATACGGCTCAGCTGTCTCAGATAAGGAGATATATGATACATTATGATGTGATATGCCGCGGACTGTAAGCCTACTTAATGTTACTCTGATCCGGTTACTTATGTTGTGGCAGATATTTAAGTAAGCTTTCTTAACGCTAATGTTATAATAGTCAGATTGCTCTGAAGATGGGAGGTGATATTCTATTAATGTTCACGTTCACACAGTCGGTGATTTTTGCCAGCCGTCTTTCCTGAAACGGCAGCTTTTCTGTATTTCCTTTCACCTGTAATATGACTTGATCGCTTTAAACTCCGCACACTGAGCTCTGATTGGTCAGCAGGCAGTGCTTTCACTGAGTTGAGCTCTTAGCCTGCAACCTAACCTGGGGGGTATACTACATTACATTACATTACATTGCATTTAGCTGACGCTTTTATCCAAAGCGACTTACAATAAGTACATTCGACCAGGAAGACACAACCTTGAAGAAAACAGAATCATATAAGTACATCAGGTTTCATAGAGCCAAACATTTCAAGTGCTACTCAACTGGCTTTAGATAAGCCAGTCCTTTATTAGTATATAAGTGCTTTGTTAATAAATCTATCACTCGAAGTGGAGTCGAAAGAGATGAGTTTTCAGTTTGCGCCGGAAGATGTGCAAGCTATCTGCTGTCCTGATGTCAATGGGGAGCTCATTCCACCATCTTGGAGCCAGGATAGCAAACCCACGTGTTTTTGCTGATGGGAACTTGGGTCCCCCTCGCAACGAGGGTGCAGCGAGTCGTTTGGCTGATGCAGAGCGTAGTGCACGCGCTGGGGTGTACGGTTTAACCATGTCCTGGATGTACGAAGGGCCAGATCCATTCGCAGCATGGTAAGCAAGTACCAGTGTCTTGAAGTGGATTCTAGCAATTACCGGAAGCCAGTGAAGGGAGCGGAGGAGCGGAGTGGTGTGGGAACATTTAGGAAGGTTGAAGACCAGACGAGCCGCTACATTCTGGGTGAGCTGCAGAGGTCGGATGGCACATGCAGGTAGACCAGCCAGGAGGGAGTTGCAGTAGTCTAGGCGTGAGATGACGAGAGCCTGGACCAGAACCTGCGTCGCTTTCTGTGTCAGCTGGGGGACGTATCTTCCTGATGTTGTAAAGCGTGTATCTGCAGCAGCGGGTTGTAGCAGCGATGTTTGCAGTGAAGGACAGGTTGTTATCTAGGGTCACACCCAGATGCCTTGCAGTCTGAGTCGGGGAAACAACTGAGGTGCCGATGTTGATTGTTAGGTCAAGAGTGGGACAATCTTTTCCCGGAAGGAAGAGCAGCTCAGTCTTGTCAAGGTTGAGCTTGAGGTGATGGGCAGACATCCACTGAGAGATGTCAGCTAGACAAGCAGAGATGCGTGCAACGACCTGGGTCTCTGAGCGGGGAAAGGACAGAATTAATTGGGTGTCGTCAGCGTAGCAGTGGTATGAAAAACCATGTGGGCTAATGACTGATCCGAGCGAGTTTGTGTACAGGGAGAAGAGGAGGGGACCAAGAACAGAGCCCTGAGGGACCCCTGTAGTTAATTGACAAGGGTCGGACTCAGACCCTCTCCAAGTCACCCTGTAGGTACGGTCTTTGAGGTATGAGGTGAGGAGGGAAAGTGCAGAGCCTGAAACTCCAAGTTTTTGGAGTTTACTACGAAGCAGGATTTTCGCTTAGCCGGCTAAATTCAGGGAAAACTCCGGCTTTCCGGTCCTACGAAGCTGGTTCTCTTTTTAGCAGGCTAGATCTCCATGGTAACTTATGCTTAGTGGCTAACCTGCTCCGGAGCAGGTTAGGTTGCAGGCTAAGAGCTCAACTCAGTGAAAGCACTGCCTGCTGACCAATCAGAGCTCAGTGTGCGGAGTTTAAAGCGATCAAGTCATATTACAGGAGAAAGGAAATACAGAAAAGCTGCCGTTGCAGGAAAGACGGCCGGCAAAAATCACCGACTGTGTGAACGTGAACATTAATAGAATATCACCTCCCATCTTCAGAGCAATCTGACTATTATAACATTAGCGTTAAGAAAGCTTACTTAAATATCTGCCACAACATAAGTAACCGGATCAGAGTAACATTAAGTACAGTCCGCGGCATATCACTTCATAATGTATCATATATTTCCTTATCTGAGTCAGCGGAGCCGTATCTGGCCGTGCAACACTCACAGTGTCACATACTGTATGCAGAAGTATTATTTGAAGCAACACATTAAGTTGACGAAACACTCGAGACAAATGTAATTAAAGTCAGATCCACTCATGTTTTAGACGGGGCAGTGATATCATAAACCTGTTAATGTACGCATTCAAACACTTGTTCTGTTACCAGCTGTATTCACCTTGCAGGTACAGCTATGTGGTTTTTATCCTGGATCAAGTGTTTAAGTCATGGATGTTTAAAGTTTTACTTCTTCATATGTCTAATATTATAGTTGACTTTTCATTCAGGAAGTATGACGCTGCGCTGTCAGTACGCTTCTCCATGTTTGTGATTGGTCGAATGCTCCAAATACCACCCCTTTCATGTGAACGCGCACCTAACTAAGAACACGGCTGGCTTGAGCGATCCACTTGATAACCCGCGTCGTAGTACCGTTTAGCGAGAGCGCGTATGTTTTGGATTACGCCAACCGGATAACTCCCAGGTTAGGTTGAACCAGCTTCGTAGTATAGGCCTCTGGTCCGGAGCAGGTTAGCCGCACAGCATAAGTTACCATGGAGATCTAGCCTGCTAAAAAGATAACCAGCTTCGTAGGACCGGAAACCCCGAGTTTTCCCTGAAGTTAGCTGGCTAAGTGAAAATCCTGCTTCGTAGTACAGGCCTCTGGTTAAAGTTGAATGACCAAAGTCACGCCTCCAATGGGAGTGTCCGTTGAATGAAATGCCACTGTCTCTGATGCTTCGTTATTCCTCCGCTTATTTGGATGCTAAACAGCAATGTAAGCGCCATAATGCTACTTATCCCAAGTTCATTATTTGTATTATTATTAGTTTACGTAACTTTTATTTGTTTGTTGAGCACTTCCGGTGATTGTCACATGGGTGTGGTTTGTCTATTTAAGTCACATGTTTCATGTCGAGTGCGGATGACAGAGGGTGAAGCTTGTGCTGTCTTTTTTTCTGTTGACCGTTTTGTCCATAGTTACTGTGTGTGTGTGTGTGTGTGTGTGTGTGTGTGTGTGTGTGTGTGTGTGTGTGTGTGTGTGTGTGTGTGTGTGTGTGTGTGTGTGCAACCCTGTCTCCTAAAAATTACGGTCCCACAGAACTAAACTGCATTCTCAATTACGTTTAGCGAGAAACGTATTTTCTCCCACGTTACGTTTGTTATGAACGTATCTCAAATACGTTTATTTTCTACATATCTTCTAGAAACATATCTTCTCCCACGTTACGTTCGTTATGAACGTATCTTAAATACGTTTATTTTCTACATATCTTCTAGAAACGTATTTTCTCCCACGTTACGTTCGTTATGAACGTATCTTAAATACGTTTATTTTCTACATATCTTTGCCATTTATTGCCTTGCTTATAATAATGATAATAGTCATTTATAAATATCATTTTAGAGCACACATTTGAAATCGAGAATCGGGCTCGATATATGGTTAAATTAAAATCAGTAGGCGAGGCTGTAATTTCGGCAGCTGTTACTCTCATGAGCGAGGCAGAAAATAATAGTTTTAACATGACAAAAAGCTGCTGTGTCGTTTATTGCACCTCAAAGATTAAAACAAATCCAGAGTTACTTGTTTCTGTACTTCCTCTAAGAAGAAAGGACAGTAAAAGAAGAGCTCTGTGGCTTCAGGCTTGATCGCCGTTCAAATGACAGCGTTGGTTTCCCCAAAAGTGGGCGGGGCTGTAAAGTGACGTTTTACTATCATCTATTATTCAAAACCATTCTATTTATTCTAACGTAAATTACATGCCAGTGTTTTATCTTTTTATTTATTTGTTTTTATTTTAAATCGTATAATGTCGGACTTTTTTCCCGTCTGTGAGGAAAATAAATGGGGTTTAGAGCCTCAAAATACTGAAATCTGTATTTTTTAAAATCTTTTCCTTCTAATTTGTTATTCTTTTCTAAATAACACACTGTTATTTACTCAACCATAACACACAATTATCCTTGTTTTTATTTATTCGTTTAATTCTATAATCTTGGGCTTTTTAGCCGTAAATAAAGTCACCGGAAACAGACGGGACATTTCGAGCGATACACACCACAAACCCACCGAACTGATTACCCAAGATCCTCAGCTTGAAGCTCGTTGATTGGATGTTTTAGCCACAATAAACGCTGGGATATGGTGTTAATAAGTTGTGATATCCGAAAACGAAAAATAAAATAATACCTAATTCAGAGTGTTCTTGCTTTTCTCTTTGGAAGTCATCACATAACGGCATTGTAATACACGGTTCGGCTGCATTAAATATTATACATCTGCCGTAGTTCTTTATTTATAGAGCCCTGATGAGAAGACTTCTAGACAAACATGAGGAACTGCCGCCAAAACTGAATACTTGATGTGGATCATAAATATATCAACAATTAAACAACATCTTCAATTTATTTTCACAAAATACGTCTCCTTGCAGTATCAATAGTAATTCGGCTGACTTTTATATTTGATCCAATTGGTAGATAATAGGTTATATTTACACCATAACGGTGCACAGCTGATAGAAAAGGACTTGTAGTTTTTAAAGATATTACTGATTTTCTTTGAATATAAGAATGTAAATACTGAGTTGAGAGAATAGTCAGGGGATTTGGGTGATGGGAGACATATCTATGGATTCAGAATTTCAATGGCGTACCATTAAATGACGGATATACCTTTCTGTCTGTGATGTTTTACAAATCAGATATTAATGTGTAGAAGTAAAACATGTGAAATAATATAGCAATATCCTGTAAAATGATGTAAAAACATGAATAAAACTACACATCTTCAGATGTTATACATACATAAGTGTTCTACACTAATAATACAAAGTTATTATTAGTATGCTGTGTGTACCTTGTGTGCACCGCCTAGTGGTTAAAGCACGTTATTGAATTATTTTTGTTGAATAATGTTATTTGATGAAAACAATATTAAGAGTACATACTTTCATAGGGGGAAAGTAGAAGGTCAATGATAGAAATATAGAATATAAAAAGTCAAGAAGATACTATAAGTGATCTCTACAATAAAACAGTTTAGTGCCGGATGTACAAAGATATTAATAGGAGGATGTGCAAAACAGAAAAACGAATTAACCTTTATTAACACATTAAAGAATACTTTAGGTTAAGGTCTTATTTTAAACAAGAAAAAAGCTTTGGGGGTATCTATCTACCGATGAATATTAAGCCTGACAAAGTACTTAACGTCTAATATATTGCTTTCCTGCAATGTTAACTATGTTGAAGCACTTCTTTTAACTGATATTATACACATTAATTATACTCTTATGTATGTAGATAGAATAAGAAATGTGCAGAATATGACAGTTTAATGGTGGAGGTACACACATATTGATAGATGTCTTGTAATGCGCTGTTGAGGAACCTGCGACCCAAGTTGTGTATATGATCAATAAACCTTAGAAAATCTTGAAATCTTGAAAGGGATGTGCAAAATAGCCATTATACAGTTTTTAATTAACTATTAGTAGAGAATAACGAGTAATGAATATACTTTATAGAGATCTGCAGATAAATGTTTCGTCTTCTCAAGCACCACCTATCAAATATCTCTCCTGATTGTTGGCACTTGACAATCACCTTCCCTGAATTTTACTCAGGTGTAACTAAAGTCTGCTTTAAGGGTTGTTTATATTTCACATCATTAATCAGAATCTGCAAAGTAACTAAACTAAATGTAGTGGAGTAAAAATACCAGGTTAACCTCTGAATTGTAGTGGAGTAGAATTACAAAGTAAGCTGTCGTGTGGGTATATATTAATGCTGCCCATTATGGATATAAGCGATTTTTACCCATTTAGTAATTACATGTTTTAAATGTGTACACACCAATGTGTTTCCTATCGCCTAAACCTCCAGGGCTGTACACAGTTTAATACTGGCAACTTCTAATTTTGGGAAAAAACGTCTTTTAAAACTACAATTCCCAGTAGATACGTGCCATAGAGAACATGTTGCGAAACACAATAGCCAGCATGTGTATTTCTCGGGGGGCGTTCGAGTCCAGTTTTGAATAGTCTGCCGTGGTTTCGTTCCATTTCAAAGAGCTTGACGCTCGGCGTAACCTTGGCGCACTACCACTCCAACATCACGGGGTTTGTCAACGGGACTGTAGTCCCAAACGATAGCTGGGGATTATGGGTAATGTAGTGTCTTCGGCCATCCTAAATCTCGAAATATCCCGTCTGTTTCTGGTGACTTTATTTACGGCTAAAAAGCCCAAGATTATAGAATTAAACAAATAAATAAAAACAAGGATAATTGTGTGTTATTGTTGAGTAAATAACAGTGTGTTATTTAGAAAAGAATAACAAATTAGAAGGAAAAGATTTTAAAAAATACAGATTTCAGTATTTTGAGGCTCTAAACCCCATTTATTTTCCTCACAGACGTTTATACGATTTAAAATAAAAACAAATAAATAAAAAGATAAAACACTGGCATGTAATTTACGTTAGAATACATAGAATGGTTTTGAATAATAGATGATAGTAAAATCTACGTCACTTTACAGCTCCGCCCACTTTTGGGGAAACCAACGCTGTCATTTGAACGGCGATCAAGCCTGAAGCCACAGAGCTCTTCTTTTACTGTCTTTTCTTCTTAGAGGAAGTACAGAAACACGTAACTCTGGATTTGTTTTAATGTTTGAGGTAAACGACACAGCAGCTTTTTGTCATGTTAAAACTATTATTTTCTGCCTCGCTCATGAGAGTAACAGCTGGCGAAATTACAGCCTCGCCTACTGATTTTAATTTAACCATATATCGAGCCTGATTCTCGATTTCAAAGGTGTGCTCTAAAATGATATTTATAAATGACTATTATCATTATTATAAGCAAGACAATAAATGGCAAAGATATGTAGAAAATAAACGTATTTAAGATACGTTCATAAGGAACGTAACGTGGGAGAAAATATGTTTCTAGAAGATATGTAGAAAATAAACGTATTTTAGATACGTTCATAACGAACGTAACGTGGGAGTAAATACGTTTCAAGCTAAACGTAATTCAGAATGCAGTTTAGTTCTGTGGGAACGTAATTTTTAGGAGACAGGGTGTGTGTGTGTGTGTGTGTGTGTGTGTGTGTGTGTGTGTGTGTGTGTGTGTGTGTGTGTGTGGATATCTGCTCACTGAGTTGTAAAGCAGTTGTTGGTTGTTGCATTGCGCTGATGAAGAATCACATGATGAGGAGTTATATCATAATAGGCCTGTTATATTCCTATAACCATGCTGTTGATGAGTGGTGTGATAGAGCAGCTGCTGCCTGTGTGTCTGAGTGCTGTTGCAGCATGACCACAGATAAGCAGTGGAATTTAAAGGAGCATTCAGACATTTGGGGAAATATGCATGTTTGTCTTTTTGTCCCAGGGTCAGATGACACGATTAGTTTTGTTTCAACAACACTTTTAATTGAGCTTAGCCTAGCTCAGAGGCTGGATTGTGGCAGAAGTGGGAGTAAGTCCTACATGTGCAAGTCATGAGCAAGTCTCAAGTCTTGACCTACAAGTATCAAGCAAGTCCCAAGTCACTGTGGTGAGAGTCAAGTCAAGCAAGTCAAGTCATACAACATTCTGATGAATAAGCCCAGTTTCCGCATTTAAATCAGTTAAAAGACAGTGGTTATGAAAATGGATTCAACCCACACTATGATCTTCATTACATACACAGTTAATCATTTGAAATCTAATTTAGACCGATGACAATCATATTCGATTCATATTAACCCTAGAACTGCAGACAATATAGCTAGGACTCAAAATGCCTGTTCAAAAAGGCAGAATTCCAGGTAAGAAAATAATATATGGCATTTGCCATTAGACATATTTAATTTAAATTTCTGTTAACACTAGAACCGCCAACAGCGTCAGCACCTTCATAGATATCATTTTCACATCATTTAATTTGTTCCTCTTCATCATTTCCTTATAAACTAAGTAGGACGATTTAAAACTCACTTAATTGGGTTAATTTAGAAATTGCTTCAGTTTATCATCATAACAGGTCAAAAAGTTCAGATTCATTTTACAATAAATCAAGGAATGATGCACTTCTACAAACAAAAACAACATAATTAAAACATTTAAACAAACTACTAAAAGTAGATGAACTACATTATTCAACAGTTTACAGTAACTTCTGATAATAACACGGGGGAAATTCTCTCTCTCTCGAGGAGCAGACGAGAGAGAGAGAGAATTGAGAGAGAGAGAGAGAAACAGAGAGAGCGAGAGAGAGAGAGAGAGAGAGATAGAGAGAGAGTGAGAGAGAGAGAAGAAGAGAAGGAGAAGAGAGAGAGAAGCAGAGAGAGAGAGAAGGAGAGAGAGAGAGAGAGAGAGAGAGAGAAGAGAGAGAGGGAGAGGGAGAGACAGAGAGAGAGAAGACAGTCTGAGACGAGAGATGGAGAGAGCCTGAGAAGATCGAGACGAAGATGAGGGAGAGATCGTCTCTCTCTCTCTCTCTCTCTCTCTCTCTCTCTCTCTCTCTCTCTCTCTCTCTAGCTTTTGCTTGATGCATTCATGAATGTACTCAAGCTGCTTTTAATATGTGGTATCATAACTGTCCCTGTCTCATTTCAGAAAGTATCCAATGATTTGAATATGAACAAAGTGAAATAAATGTCAGATCTGGTGTGGACTGGGAACACAGTCCTGCAGGGCAGAGGACAACTGGAGCATTCTGCTCCACTTCCTGCCTGCGAGCTTACATTCTGTCAGTGGATCAGGTGCTTGTCTCATGTCAATAAAGCATGGAATGAGCTGAGATGAAACTGAAAGAGAGGGAGACTGTGTGTGTGTGTGTGTTTGTATGTATGGTTGCGCATTTTTTTCCTTCCTTCCTTCCTTCTTCCTTCCTTACTTCCTTCCTGCCTACCTGCCAACCTACCTTCCTTTCTACCTACACTGAAAAAAGGTTTTCGAGCTGTACTCCATCCAATTTATAATTATCCTTCCATTCAATTTAACATTATTTGTTTTATTTTTTCAAGTAATAATTTGTCTTTCAATACATTTTTTTTAATGTAAATATTTTTCATTAAGAGCTCAACTAAGAAATATCCCTTTTCACGAATATACCATTTTAACAACAAGTCCTCAAACTCATACGACCAAATATGCCGATTGTTCAGGCCCAATTATTACGACCAAATATGTCGTTTGTTCCAGCGCTTAATACGTCCTGCTCCCGTTCAATGCAAACGTTACAGATGGTCGTTTATTCACAAATAACCCTCTCTGTAAAATCCTAAATTGTAGGATAGTTTGGCCATTAAAATGCTTTTTGATTAGATTTCTAGCGAGAAGTGTATATTGTACTTTTAGAATCCACTTCCAGTCGATATGTTGGATCTATAGTTTGATAGATATTATGAAGATGATTTGAGGTATGCGGCAGCCTCCATGTAAAGTTACGGGTTGAAAACAGTATTTCCGGTCTCGACGTTTTCATAATGAAATACATTTAATTTAATTTAATATTCATTACTAAAGGTACAGCCAAATCATCATTATTACCTATTACCGCCGCAGATGGACCAAAAAAGGGAGCGTTTAAAAAAAAAAAGGGGCGGGTCCGCTCAGTGAAACGATAACAACGAAACATGGAGGAACAGAAGTCTGCGTTTAAATCGTGTGTGTGTGTGCGTGTAGGTTTTTTTTATTTATTTTTTTTAGTCAGTTTATTGAACATGTTAGAAACAAAAACATACAACAATAATATATATATTCTCTTTTTTCCTTTTTTTTTTTTCTCACTCAAATTAATAATTATAACAAAGTACAACAAAAAAAAAATTAAAAAAAAAAACAAAATTCTCAGATAGTCTCTGTCATGTTCAACAGGGGTAAGAAGAAGCTTAAAAAAACTTTTCTGGTCCTACCCCCTCTAACATATATTTTTCTTATAAATAAAACATTAGGTCATCGTCATCAGCGACATGTTTGTCTTGTTAATTGTTTTTTTTACAAAAACAATCAGAAATAAATTACTTTTACAATTACAAGAAATAACAACAAATGGGATTTTACAGGTCCTGTTCATAACCATTAATGATTTGGCTCCTAAATAATACTTTCAGTTTAGATAGACTTGTACAATATGTCAGTGCATCATTACAGTTATTCCACAGACTAACACCTTTTGATGAGATGCAATGAAGTTTGGCATTTGTTCGTACGGGTGTTTTTTTGAAAATGCAGTTTCCTCTCAACATGTGCATGCTTTCTCTCTGTGTGAAAAGTCCCTGGATATTATGAGGTAATTGTTGATTTGCGGCTTTGAACATAATTTGAATAGTTTTATAGTCAACCAGGTCTTGTAGTTTTAGTGTTTTTAGTTTGATGAACAATTTATTTGTAGGTTCTCTGTAGGTAGTTTTATGTATAACTCGTATGGCTCTTTTTTGCAGGATGAAGATAGGATGTGTATTTGTTTTATATGTGTTCCCCCAAACTTCCACACAATACATCATGTATGGAAGTATGAAGGAGCAGTACAGCATAAACAAAGAAGCTTGATTAATTAGGTATTTGGCTTTATTCAGAATTGCTATTGATTTGGACATTTTGGCTTTGATATAGCTTATATGTGGTTTCCAACTTAATTTATTGTCTATGATTACTCCAAGGAATTTTATTTCCGATACTCTTTCTAATTGGACGCCATTAATAGTGAGTTTCTGGTCGATCGATTCCCAAATATTATGAGTTTGGTTTTGCTTGCGTTCAATGTTAATTTATTTTGGTCAAACCAGATCTTCATCCTGCTCAGTTCCTTCTCCATTGTGACCAATAGCTGTTCTAAATCGTCCCCACAGCAGAGTAGACTTGTGTCGTCTGCAAAAAGAATGGTTTTAATAGTTTTTGATACTTCACATATATTGTTAATATACAGAATAAATAGTAATGGCCCCAAGACGGAGCCCTGAGGCACCCCATATGTAACCTGCAGTAGTTGTGATTTATGGCTTTGTAGTTCAACGTACGTTATGTTATGTTATGTAGGTAGCTGGATAGCCATGATAATGCAACACCTCTAATGCCATATCTCTGTAGTTTTGTAATTAATAATTCATGGTCAACCGTGTCAAATGCTTTTTTAAGGTCCAGAAATATCCCTACTGTATATTCTTTCTTTTCTATTGCCTTAGTAATGTGTTCCATACATTCTATAACTGCAAATGATGTAGTTCTGTTTGCTCTGAAACCATATTGTTGTTCATAGAGTATGTTATGTTTGGTGATGAAGTCATTTAGTCTTGTATAGTAGATTTTTTCCAGTATTTTAGAAAACTGTGAGAGCAATGAAATTGGTCTATAGTTTGACAGTACATGTTTATCTCCAGATGTATGTATTGCTATACATTCAATAATGTTTTTAACTGTATACATGTCAATATCATGACAGTCTGTAGACCTTTTACTCTTAAGTTTTTTAACTGTGTCAATAATTTCATTTTCACCAGTCCCTCTTAAGAATATAGTTTCCTTCACATATATATCTTTACTTTCAACACCATCACTACAACCAGTATTTGGAATTTCCCCAGCTAGACAAGGACCAACATTGACAAAGTACTTATTGAAATCTTCGGCAACTGAGGTCATGTCATAAATTACTGTATCGTTTTTTGACAGAAAACTATTTGGGTATTGTGCCTTTTCATTTCCTTTTTTAATAATGGTATTTAATACATTCCATGTATTTTTAATGTTATTTTTGTTATCCTCCAATAATTTGTTGTAATGATCCATTTTGCTACATCGTATTATCTTTGTTAGTTTGTTTTTGTATGTCTTGTATTTTTGTTCAGCCTCTACTGATCCATTCTTTAAGAAGTCTTTATATAAATATATATAGGTGTGTGTGGTTAAAACACATCAGCCTGCGGTCGCTCTTAGCCTTTCTAATGATTCTGAAGGTAAACACAGTGAAGGCACTGCACGCTCCTCTTCTCAGAGGCTGAGTTAACCCTCCAGAGATTTCATGAAGTGAAGGAGGTTTTGCTTCTATAAAACAGCTGTGGGCAGCAGATACTGTGAGAGTCACAGACATGAATTCATAGATCAAGGCAGACTGGTGCACACACTCTCCTGTTTTGCCAATCCGGTGCTTAAACAAATATAGCTTTACACCCCTGGCCGACATGTCCTTAAAATGAAGTCCGAGTTCGACATTTTAATTAATTCATTCATTCATTACCTTTCCAACTCCTCATGCAGTTGACTGTTACAGGTCTATACAGGTTCATGGTACAATGCATAAGCTTCACATCGAGAGACTGAAACTGTATTTTCCTTTACCGTTCTGTTTTCATTTCACAATAAAGTTAATAGTCATTATGTTTGATATTATTATGTTTCATTAACTACACCACTGGTTTTTTAACCCGCACCGCCTAGTGGTTAAAGCACATTATTGAATTTTGTTGTTGAATACGTTTTACATGATGAAAACATTTAAATATTAACAGTAGCCTACCTACAAAATAGAAAAGATCAAGAAGATACTGTAGTGATCTCTAAAACAGTTTAGTGCAGGACGTCCAAAGATATTAACAGGAGGATATGCAAAACAGACCAACTAATAAGGCTTTATTTAAACATTAAAGAATACTTTAAGTTAAGGTCTTCTTTTGAATAAGAAAAAAACGTTGGGGTTATCCACAGATAAATATTAAGTCTGACAAAGTACTTAACGTCCAATATATTGCATAGTTTATTTTGGCACTTGACAATCACCTTCCCTGAATTTGACTCGGGTGTAACTAAAGTCTGATTTAAGAGTTGTTTATATTTCACATCATTAATCAGAATCTGCAAAGTAACTAAAATAAATGTAGTGGAGTAAAAAGACCAGGTTAACCTCTGAATTGTAGTGGAGTAGAAGTAGTATGCTGCTGTAACAAAAACATTTCCCAACTTGAGATCAATAAAGTATATCTTATCTTAAGATGATCGATGGCTACTGCCATATTTGCAAAATGTGCCTCTGAACCTTGACAAGTACATGTTTCAGGCTTATCAATGAACAGCAGGAGGAGTCACAGACATAAGACCAGCTGTTAAATAAAGCTCGTCTGACCTTAGGTGTCATGTGGGTATATTAATTCACCCATTTATTAATTATATGTTTTAAATTTGATAACACCACTGTGTTTCGTATCCCCTAAACCTCCAGGGTGTATACAGTTTAATACTGACAACTTCTAATTGTGGGAAATACTAAAACGTCTTATAAAGAGACGTGCCATATAATGTTACGAAACACACAATAGCCAGCATGTGTAGTTCTGGGGGGGGGGGACCTGTCCAATTCCAGTTTTTCCAGTCTGCCGTGGTTCCATTCCATTTCAAAGAGCTGTTGACGCTCAGCGTAACCTTGTCGCACTGCCACTCCAACATCCAATCACAGGGCTTGATGACTAATCACGGGGTTTATAAAGCAAGGCGGATGTTGTAGTGCCAAACGATAGCTGGGGATTCTGGGTAGTGTAGTGTCTTTGGAAACTGTAGTGTCTAAACTCCTAAAAAACTATTTGTTTCTCTGAATCGAAGGTTAAAAACACAAAAGCATTGTACACAATTTAAACCAATCAATATTGTGTAATTAACAAGGATAAACTGATGTTTTTTAGTGGATGAGTAATGCAGATATCACTGTGTAATCATTTGACAGTGAGGGGAATATATCCGGTTTTATTATGAAAACTTCGAGACCGAAAAAACTGTTTTCACCCACGTTAACTTTACATGGAAGCTGCCGCATATCCACGTTATCCTGGCGAGACCTCAAATCATCTTCGTAATATCTATCAAACTATAGATCCTACACATCCACTGGACGTGGATTATAAAAGTACAATATACACTTCTCGCTAGAAATCTAATCAAAAACCATTTTAATGGCCAAACTATTCTACAATTTAGGATTTTCCAGAGAGGGTTATTTGTGAATAAACGGGAGCATGTTGTTTCTTACACGACCACTAGAGGGGCTACACTTTAAAACGTGGCTATGGGTCGTAATGGTCGTAATCTAATGGCGCATTTCCACTACACGGCCTCGCTCGGTATGGTTAGGATAGGCTACATGCACTAGGGTCTGAGACGTACTTCCGCCTTAGCCGTTATACTGCTCGGACGCTTCCGGGTTGCTTCAGGTCTGCGTAGCTGAGCGTCCACAAATGTTTTACTGTTTAAATCTGTGGTTTAAATATGAGTCGACGGAAGATTTTCAAAACGGAGCATTTGCAAAGACAAGTAAAGAACTACTCCGAGCACTGCTGTGTCCCACTTTGTACGGCGTCAGCTAAATTCAACGGCGTCCTAAGTTTCCATGGCTTTCCGACCGAACTCGAGCTGCGAAGACAGTGGCTGGTTAAAATACGACGCGATAACTTTACAATCTCCTCTCACTCCAAGGTCTGCAGTCGTCACTTCGCTACGGATCAACTAATAGAGCCAAAAACCCTTGATGGCCGTAGGAGGCTTGTGAAAGGTGCTGTCCCAACTCTGTTTGAGTGGAATCACTTCACTGCTCAAACACCGCGGGCTAGTGTTTGGGAGAGAAGGGAGCGGCCCACTGAACCAGTCTCTCGGGAGGAGCAGGAAGAGCACATCGATGTCCGTGACCATGATTACTGCTCAACCCCTGAACCAGCTTCACTGGACATGTCCTCTCAAGCTACAGAAGACAACTCCAAAACATTGGAGGATCTGCAGAAGCAACTGCAGGAGTTAAGAGTCCAGCGAGAGTTTTGCTTACAGCGGTTTGCTGGCTCCGACGACAACATCCGATTCTATACCAGGTAATGTTTTGGCTAAATTCTATCCAAGTTTTTGAGATGGGTTAGCTTATAAAGAATCCTGTTTACCTGCCGTTTGACTGCTGACTATTTGCATGCAGTGTTGGAATAAGTAGGCTACTCAACTTAACTGAAGTATAAGTACAAATACTATGGTTTGAAAATACTCCTGAACTGAACATGTAGAATCATAAATCATGTGTTTTCATAAGTAACTAGAAACTATGAAGGTTAACTAAATGTGGTGGAGTAAAACATACTAATACTAACAACATACTGATAATACTTTACTACAAGTGGAAATCTTCAAAACCTTACCAAAGTAAAAGTACATGTCAATATCCACTGCGTTTCTCCCAGTTGCACACTTAAGAATGAAGAGTAAAAGTAGTCATTCTGTGTAAAATGTTCCCTGTATGTTTTAGATTATTATTACTGCTGCTTTAATGTAGTTGTTACATGTTACTGCTGTATATTACTATATCTGCACCAAGTGCCTTCTTAATCAGTCTATTTGAATTGTAATGTATTATAGCAAACAAGAGGAAAGCATTAGCCCATGTGTTACAGTTAACGAGTCAATTAATGACTGACATGTGTCTTTTGTGTACAGATTCCCGAGCTATAACCACCTGATGGCCTTCTGGTTTTTGATTGAGCCTTCCATTTATAAAATGGTTCGTGTTACAAGAGCGATATCAGCTGCCAAGAGGAATGAAGAAGTGGTTACACACGCACGTCCATCAACGGTAGGCTACGTTTCTTTTAACACACAATCTAAACACAAACTGAAGGGAAAATGTTTCTCCAACATTTCATTGCTTTCGTGTAGGCTAAAAGGCTATAGTACTCAATCCTTTTTGAATACATCAGAGAACTAAAACAACTTAATGTTTTTCCCATGGTGTGCTACACTCATGACATTAATATAGTACCCTTTCTTTGTTTATCTTCCAGAGACAGCTGCTTCAGCCAATTGACGAGTTCTTCCTTTTTCTCTGCTTCCTGTCGGTGGGTTTGAAAGAGAGGGACCTTGCAAACCGCTTCAACGTACACCAGTCCACTGTGAGCCGCATCATTGCAACATGGACGAGTTTTCTTACAACTTTATTGGGGTCACAGTGCATCTGGCTTACACCTGCAGAAGTTCAAGCCCACCTCCCAGAGGCATTCAAAGATTTCCCAGACACACAGGTGATCCTGGATTGCACAGAGCTGAGGTGTCAAACACCATCCTCACTCCTCCTCCAAAGTGAAATGTATTCTACATACAAATCTCACTGCACCATGAAAGCCCTGGTTGGCATAGCCCCACATGGCGCAGTGACATTTGTTTCCAGTCTGTATGGTGGTTCTGTCAGCGACAAGGAGATTTTCAAACAATCTGGAATAGCTGCGTTGTTGACTGAAAACATGGCAGTGATGGTAGATAAGGGCTTCCTGATCAGCGATTGCTGCAAATGCAAGGTGTACTGCCCACCTTTTCTGTCAAAGCAGAAGCAAATGCCAGCCTATCAGGTGAGGGAGACACAGGCCATTGCCAGACTGAGGGTTCATGTGGAGCGTGTCATTAGGAGGATAAAAGAGAACAAACTTTTTGATGGTGTCATCCTCCTGTCCCATGCCTACAACATCAACCAACTGTTTGCAGTAGCATGTATGCTGTCAAACTATCAGAACAAAGCACTGGTCAAGAAATGGGTGAAATAAGACAAGATGATGACACCTGTGCAGGTAGCTGTGATTAAGCTGGGTGAGCACACCGTAATCCCGTGTTGCCTGACACACGCTAGTGTTTTGTTTGAATAAATGGTAAATAGCAAATTACAATGCGTTGATGATTTCTTACAAATGTACTGATTTACTATTCATTACACAAATCACTTCACTTTATTGTCTTTTTAAATACAATTGTATATTTATTTACATATATGAAATGTGACAAACAATATATAGCAGCTAACTGCTTACAGAGTTAACAATGGCTACAGTGCCCACTACTTTTTTAATGACAGGTACTTCGGCATGTATGTGTAAAAAAAAAAAAGTCTACTTTTTCTCTGATTGTTCTTGCACTTCTGGATCTGTGTATATTCTTTGCACCAGGTAGTCCTCTTGTGCCCACACTACAAAATCACACCACTGCATCCCAGATACAAGAAGTTGACCCTGTACTTGCCAGTAATAGGCATGGCTTTTCTTGAGCTTAGGGGAGCCACATTCCATCTGCACATATTTGCAGTCGACATCATTTGGGACATTGGGACATTTGAATTCAACAAGGCCAAATTGGGGATATTCTGTTGGGTCAAAAACAACTCCATCAGGGGAGGCACCAAGCCAGGGCGTAGAGGGGTGAATGACAAGGCCACAAGGGGAGTAGTTCACGTTTGCCAGTCTACTGTATTCAGCTGCTACTGTGGGCTCCATCTCGGCACCTCTCCTCATTTCTGCAGTCTGCCTTGTACCTTTGAGTATTCGCTCTGCAAGAGAGTTAGCAGAGCTCTCACCTCTGACGTGACAAATCTCTCTAAACCTAGAGGCAGTAACCCTGGGTTTGCGGAGCAGATGCCACTCTGAGCTAGAGCTTTGCTCACGGGTAGCCTCCTCAATTTTGTGAGACATTTCCAAATCAACAGATAAGCTGTTCATATGTAGTTGCTCCTCTTCTGAGCACACCAGCGGTAAATCACATGGCAAGATCACATACCCCTCTATGGGCAAGTGGGGTGTTGGTGGTGTGTCAGTGTTTAGTGTGGTGTACCGAGACGTCAAAGCAGGCATCTGATAGGACAGAACACTGCCCTCCTGCACAATCCCAAAGGCACTTTCCACAAGGGGCTTGTCAGGTCTCATGTTCATTGTGGTCTCATGTTCATTGTGGTCACAAGCGGCCTGTCTTCAATGCTGAATGCTGAGTATGCCTCCGTAACTCTGAACAGGCAGGGATCTGGTAATGGCCCCACCATGCCTCTGTAGAATCCACTCCTACAAAGAATGGCAAAGACAATATAGCACATTAATGTGACAATAAAGGTTAGGAATACAGCATCAGAATTATGAATTTTAAAAACACAGGAAACACAATTTTCCAGCTAAAATTACCTTACTCCAGTCTGCACCATCCTATTTGGTACAGGCTTGGTGAAGACCATGGAGTTGATGGGCCCTGGCTTCACACCCTTAAGGAAAAGACAATTACTGTTCGTTGAGTCACTTTAAGACAAAAACTCTGTGAAAGATTACAAGTATTTGAACCTCATTGAAATTACCATTGTTCGCGGCTTGTGCCATTGTTGTTCCGATTCAGTACAGCTATGCACAGGTGGCACAACTGGCATGTTCAGTTCAGTGTAGTGTGCTGTTTGGAACAGCAATGCTACTGTGTGATTGCACAAAACAGTTCCTGCAACACAGGAGCACTGGTTGTGCGTGAGCACCACTGGTGATGAATCACGAAGCGTTATCTAAAAAAGAGAGAAGAAATACTAGTGATTAGTAACCTCACTTGTTACTATGAGCCAGGAGGTTATGAGTAGAATTATTGGTTATTTTTACTGACCCATTATCCTAGAAGAAGCATGTATTCCTGAATGCTTAGTGTTACCCTCTTACCCTACAATACCACAATGAACTTTCTTTGGAAACTAAGATGCCTTGAAAATTGTATTAAAGCAGTTTTTACTATATATTTGAACCCCCAAACTTACACATCCATAATCAATGTAATAATATCTGACCAATCAGCTGTGATAAAGCAGGGAGAAGTAGGACACTGTTGAGATTCCCTTAAGGTAAACTAATGTTTAACTGAACTGAAACTCAATAAACAGGGGGGAACAGTGTCAATGCTGCCTGCCTACACTCAAACTGTGTGCTGTCTCGCTCTTCCGCATTGACCTGTAGCACAAGGCTCTCACGCTGACCTGCCCTGTCAGCCTGTCTTTATTGGACACTGAATGAAGAAAAACAGAGCAACAGCGTTAGATCTATACTCACGTCAACACATCTATGGCAACATTGCTTTACAAAAGCTGATACCATTATGCAGTGTGGCTAACAACAAGATAACCTTGGCTAGGCTATAAGGCTATTAAACGATAGTATTTGTTAGCAAAATGGCTAATGTTTTAAAGAATTAACACCAGAAACAGTACATAGCGTTACCCAGAGCCCTATAGTAGTCTACTATAGTAGTAGTATAATAATAATAATAATAATAATAGTAGTTATACTATAGGGCTCTGGCGTTACCTAGCTTTTGACAGCTAATGTTAGCGTAACCCGGATCATAAGCTAGCTGGTTAGTACCGGTTACCTTCTTACCTTCATAGTTGTGTATATATGACGCAGCATATAATTTGAAGCCTTTATCGAGTTTGCTGGCTGGGGCTTTAGTCGTCCGGCAAATCCGATGAACATCTGACATTTTTAATTTCAGAAGCTCTTGTAGGCAGCGGGTGTAGAAGGTCGTCATTTTCAAACAGGAAATGAATCGGCCGCTATGAGTAGAATGCGGAAGTGACTGTGCATGTAGCCTATTGGCTCACTTTATGGCGCATTTCCATTACAGTTTAGTAGCTGGGGTAGTATCTATAGTAACGCAGTGTATGCGGAGCCGTGACGTCATCTTCAATGAGAGCCCCAGAAAAACAACAGAGCCGTTAGCTGTTAGCACTCAGAGCTCACAGCTCCTTATATCTGTTCAGAAACTAGACAAAAGTTAAACAAGTACAAACCACAGACTGTCTGTGTCATGGCGAATACAGTCGCTGATTTATTTATGTCTGTAGGCCTATAGGCCGTTGTTGTGAGTGTGGACGGTCGGAGCATTTACAACGTTAGCTTAGCCAATCTCCATTTAGAAAACACGCATTTTAAAAGGTTTTTCACCTGCTGTCTGTCTGCAGACTTGTCAAAGCATTAATTCATGGTTTTTACTAACCGGTATCAGTATGTTGTTACTTCGGCATCATTTTGAAATGTGTATTACAATTAAATCACGGTCAAATATGTTCATCTTGTTGTAGTTGTAGCCCCCTTGCCAGCGATTCTCTCTAGTTTAGCATATTCAGCCCGACTCAGCCTGGTTGTTCCTGGCCTTAGAACCACGATTTTATGGGGCCAGAAAAACTGTGAATTAGGACCCGCTAGCCGGTACTAGGCCAGGTGGAAACGCAACCAAAAACGGGCCCCGCACGGCTCGGCACGCTTAAAGCGAGCTCCGCGCTGCAGTGGAAACGCGCCATAAAGTGCTTAAACAATCGACCTATTTGGTAGTTTTTTGTAGGAGGACAGGCTACATTTTAAGGTTACGCATAGGCCCACACATGCGCATTAAACAGAAAGCTCGACAAGACAGGACCCTCTTCAGCCGTTTTCAAACAACCCAGGCCGCCCAGGAAGAGTGCCATTTTTCCACACGACAGTTAGCCTGGTCTTTTCCTGCACCGGAGAGACAGAGAGCAACCACTTGCATCACTGATTACATTCTGGTAAGTGAAAACAACAATTTAATTATGCTGCTGTATTTCGTAGCATAGCCTACTGTTATTTCCATGCTAGATATTTTGCCATTTCTCTGCAAACACACTTTCTAACATTACGTGATGTCGATGTTGGTAAATGTCACATACGTTAACTCATTTTATCCGTGACTTATTTTACAGCGGTAACGTTAATTAGCTAGTTATTATCTAGCTAGCAGCTAGCATACCTGGGCATTAGACGGTCCGCGGGCCAGGCCCGGCCCACATGATGGATCTGCCTGGCCCGGGAGGTCTCAGACAAACCACACAACTGTACATATGAGGCTAAAAAACGATGAAATTAACGAAATTAGCTTTTATTTTGAAGGCGTGTTTGTCGTGAATGTGCTTCTTCCTGTCACACTTTACATTGAGGTGAGTGATGTTAGCGTCACCTGCTGAGGTTGTTGCTAGTGGAGATATTAATTCTGTTCGTGGAAACGCAGTAGATGGAGGTTCAATTTGAGTCCCCTGCTACGAATGAGTGCTAAAAAGCATAGGTTGACGGCGACTGTAGAGTGTTTAATAAGTCATGGACTGCTTAGTATTTTTTCACGGAGGTTGGAAGTAAAGCTGTTTGCTTATGCTGCGTTCCAGACAACTTCAAGTTTTATTTTTTTACCTAGCTTATTGGACCTGCAGTGCATGTTTTTATCTTTTGGCATGCTGGGAGATTTTTTGTTTTGTTATTGGAAACATTTTTACAGTCGGTTCAAAGACTCCTGCATATAATGTAATTATCTTAATAAGATGCTGTGTGGTGTGATTTCCAATATAATACATGCTGAAAAATAAGTGCACAGTATGTTAAGCAATATATTCAAGTTTAAGGTTTGCCTAAAGTAATATCTGTTTGGGGTGGGTCAGAATCGAAGTGGATGTGATGAATTATGCAGGTTCATTGTGTTTTCACTGTAATTAACATGAATGATCATATCATTTAAATTCAAAAAAGCTAATGTTGCACGTAAAACTATTTTTTCATAGCACACACTCATTAGTCAACCGTGAAAATGCACATCTCTAATATCTCTTTCTCTCTCCAAACCCCACCCTTCTCTCTTTCCCTCCCACTCAGGATCTCCAAACATGGCCGGCGTCACGCGGCTCCTGGTGATTTTAGAAGAGGACAAGCTGGAGCTTCGGTTGACGAAGTCATCCAAGAAATAAAGAATTTCTGTGGTCTAACTAATGAAATACGGCTTCAGTATAAATACGCTGATTTCGGCACTTGGGTTAACTTAACTGCAACTTCAGAACTCAAGGATCTTGCCTTACTTTGAAAGTTCTTCATGTTGTACCCAGTGTGACTTTATTCTTTGAGCCAGTGGACTACTTTATTCATAATATGGATCAATATATGTGTGTGTATATACATATATATGTATATACAGTGTATATACATATATATGTATATACAGTGTATATATTTGTATAATCAAATGTATGTAAAGCTAAATCACACGCTTTTGCACGAGGCACATATAATTTGTC
The DNA here is from genome assembly GCF_902827175.1 of Gymnodraco acuticeps. Classification (NCBI taxonomy): domain Eukaryota; kingdom Metazoa; phylum Chordata; class Actinopteri; order Perciformes; family Bathydraconidae; genus Gymnodraco; species Gymnodraco acuticeps. The sequence continues at coordinate 440,188 of NW_022990621.1, read as the reverse complement.
TGTCTTTGATATATACATACTACCTATATTCCCTAGGTGAATGAAGACTTCCTCAGAGTAACCACAATACCTCTTGAAGCAAGGTTCATGCAGAAACTTGACGAGAAGTGCAGTGAACTGATTCAAGTCGTCATAAAGAAGGGTGGAGCTATCCGGGAGACGACAAAGCTCCTGCCAATTGTGGAAACGGTATGTACAGATGTTTTTTTACTTTACTGCTCACTTACATATATGCCTCAATAACAATAGATATATTTTTCAATACATAATCAATATACATTATTTATAGCATCGGTCACTGACTCGACACAGCAACCTTTTAGCCGGAGGTTTCATAGACTTGGCACATTCATTTTTCATGTTTATCTACATTCTTGGCCGTTTTTTCATGGCCTTAATATGGTTGACACACTAATTGACTGATATTGTAATCATTATTTGATCGACTGATATAAAAAAGTGTCCAGCCCTGCCTTCACGCCAAACTATGCTCTTTTTTCATGTCTTTACTGTCTAATGCATCCTTACTCATTTACCACCCAAAGCTCATTTGCATATATGACCATTCCCATGCATTAATTCCTACATACACTAGCTCTCAATCCCACATTAACAAACCGTGGCACACTCACACTGATTGAATGGACGAACTGAACAATTAACATTAACTATTGTGACTGTCTTTATGCAGGATACTGACACCACTACGAAGAGGGAGATTGCTCTCAAATGTCTCATCCTCAACATGGGAGAATCGGTGGAGGACCTGATCAAAGAATTCCTGGTAAGGCTCGATTACTGTAGAGGTGTTAAAATGCTAGCTAAGGCTGTCCACTTTATATGATGTGTGTCACATTTTACATAACATTTGAGTTATTCAGCAGGTGCTCTTATCCAGATGGAAGTGCAATAATAATAATAATACATTTTATTTAGGTTAGCAGACCAGCAGAGGAGGAGCAGAGGGAGCGAGAGGGGGTGTACTCCTGAAGAAGGTCAGCCAGATGGGGGGAGGCCAGGTTATGTAGGGCTTTGTAAGTGAGCAGTAGGTTTTTGAAGTTGATACGGGATTGAACAGGGAGCCAGTGGAGTTGGATGAGGGTGGGGGTGATGTGTTCTGAGGCCTTGGTGCCGGTGATGATCCGGGCTGCAGAGTTTTGTATGATGTTAAGTTTATTGATGAGCTTGGTGGGAATGCCTGAGAGGATGGCGTTACAGTAGTCGATGCGTGACGTGACAAATGCATTGACCAGGACTTCAGTGTTTGATTGAGAAAGGGATGGGCGGAGTACAAGTCAAATTAAAATATCACCAACACAGCGAGTAACCAATAGGCAGTCCTAGTAGCGTTTAAAGACGTGCTCAGACAATAGCTACAGACAAGAGCCAAAGCAATGCATCACGATACAATGCCTTCTTCCAGTGCCGCCTACAGCTAATTATGGCCTTCCAGGACGTCCACGATATGTCTAACAATTAGGCTATTCATCTGGGGGGAAACCCAAGCTATATCAATTTCAGATTTTTTTTTTTCCTAAATTCTTTTCCAGGTGTCGGAGAAGGAAGAGGCTGGACAAATTCTTCAGCAGGAAACTATTTCAATCTTTGTCATCAGAGATGCACAAGCTGCACCCAAAGACATTGGCATCATACTTAAGGGACAAGAGGTTGTGAATAAATTGGCGTCCGTCGCAAATGCTGTCGCCTAGGCTTCCTTTATGCTCTCAATCTGGACAATAAGACATTGAAATTGATATTTGACTATATCCAGAATGTCTTCATGGAGCTGGAGCCGGAATACATGCCCACCAAGGTCAAGAAGCTCTATGACCAGCTCTACAATAGAGCTTTGTTCAGGTTTCCCACACGTCCAAGTTTTCCAGTCATTGAAAATGATAAAAACTATAAAGAGTCACAGAAAACGTATGTGACTGTCCTGGAGAATGAAGCGGTCGTATGCCTCCGCCAACCAGTTGCTGTTTACATCCAAGTCTGATTTTTCGCTATTATTGCTATTGACCTTTGAACCACCAAAATCTTATCAGTGCATCCGTTTATTCTAATTGTATCTAATTTTGTCATAATTAATCGCATATGAACTTCTGAGTTATGGCCAAAAAACATGTTGAGGTGGTGTTTCTATGTTTTATTTTATTATTTTAAATTGTTACATTTTATTTGATCAATGCAGATACCCTGTAAATATGGTTGTTTTACAAGTAATAAACCCGTTATTAAATATCACAATGTATAATGAGAATTATTGATGTAATCTATATTTTTTGGATTAGATTAAACATTCAGTTTATGTTCCTTAAAGGTGGGGTAGGTAAGTTTGAGAAACCGGCTCGAGATACACTTTTTGTTATATTCCATGGAATGCTCTTAACGTCCCGATAGCAATGAATATCTTAAGTGCTTTGACAAAAAATCCATTAATAAATGTCATCTATGGAAGCCGTAGCGCTGTAAAAAGCACGACCAATCATCTGAGCCGGCCCGGCTAAAATAACTGGATGGCCTACCTGCCTGTCAGCCTTCCATCTGTGCACAAACTTATCTCGTGCCCTCATTGGTCATGTGCGCGTTCGTGTGTGTTGGAGGAGGGGCTCTGTAAGGAAGTGGCAGATTTTTTCCGGCTGTGTATTTTCAAATTCTAGCGCACTCGAGCCAAAATTACCTACCCCACCTTTAAATGAGAAAAATATAGTTTAACAAAACTATATTTTTGATTGGATAAAACAAATAATTGTTTGTGAATTGTATTTCTTATACGAGAAACAATTTATTGATCAAATCTATATTTTTTTGTTTAGATTAAATATAGAATTTAAATTAATTGACTTCCTTCAACAAGAAAAATATACTTTATGCCAAGGCTTATATAATAGTTTCCATGGACATAAGAAATATTGTTTGAGGCAAGTTATTTATTTTTTCATTGGCTCAAGCTATAGAGTATAGATGTGAACTATTACCCTATGTCCCTGTCTCCTGAGACACAACCTTCCCCTGGCAGGCCTCGGTTCCCCTGTCTGGGTTGATACCAACAAAGCACCTAAAAAAAAACAGAAATAGCATACAAGATATTGATGTGGTGGGTACAAATGATTTACACTTAATACAGAGCTGAATACTTATCAAAAGCTCTTGTGCATTCAGGGAAACCACACTTAAATGATGCATCGGGAAGACAAATGCTGCGAGATATCATGTTTACACTGCAGCCTACTGTATATGGATAAAGCAACATAATCCCACAGTTTAACACATACAATATTTAAACTAATCTCTCACCGGACAATGGTATTGTTATCAAAACAGAGACAGCCAGATAACTGACAGTTAACAAATGCTTACTGAAGAGCACCTTTCAATCAACGTTGCACATTCTAAAATAAATTGTAGTTAAAGTAGCCACACAACAAATAGCAAAAAATAGTCAATTTCGTCATATACAGTAGGTTTTGCAACAAATCAATTGACAGACAAGGCTATAAGTTTGATTACTTAAGAATTCAATGCTGTGGCTCTGAGAAGAAAATGTTAAAACATGTAACTAACTAGGTAGCAAGTTAAAGTTAATTTACAACATTTGCAAGCAGTAGACAATCATTTTGGCAAAAATCTTTCAAAACTATGTAATTTCAGATTAAAACTGGGCTAAATTAACTTTGACAAAATTGGTATTACCTTGGTAAGAGCAGGATGGATCCTGATGAATGAAGAAATGTAGCATGTGGTAAAATGACGACTTCAATGTGCTGCCAAGGTTGTTTCCAAGCTGAGAATCTTCCTCTTCTTCCTTCTACCTTGACACAAATCTGCAATCTTCTATATTGTATGCCTTTGGAGGAATTACTTTGTGTTTAATGTAAGCTAAATAAGATGGTGTATCTTGATGCTCTAGGATTATTTCCAAATGAATTAACCTGTTGCCCGATAGCCCCCGAACTTCTTAACATTTAAGAATGGAGCAACTCTAGCAAACTCAACTGAAACACAAGAAATACTGTATTATACTGTAATATTGCACAGTAACTTACTGTTTATACGTCTTTCCTCAAAATCATGAACATTAACAGTATTAATCTGTATTTACTAAAAACGATAGATTACTGTAGAAGATCTGTATTTTTACAGCTATTTGATACAGTGCAGGTTCAAGCTTAACGTTCTATACCCGCACACAGCAGCACCAGTTTGTATCTTCTTTTCTCTCTTTCTCTGGTTTCAGAACAGGCAGTCCTGACCAGCTGTGAAATGAACATGATTGGCTCTTTGCTGCATGAACATCGCCCTCCCTCCCCCACATGCATTGACCACATCACATCTTGTCTGGTGTTGTTTTCGATCCCTTTATTTTGTCTTTTTATTTCAAAATCTATGTTTCACAAATCCAACCCCTGTCCCCTCTGAGGTCGTGCACAGATGTTTAGCAGCTTCTCGTGAAGATAACAGTGAGTGGAGGCTGTCGGTGTGTGTTTGAAGTGAATGCATGCAATCATCTGATATGAGGCTGGAGACTGAGTGTCTTGTCTGTCTGTGGACCAGCTGTCCAGGGACGTGTTTGTGGGTGAGCAAGGATGTTTGTGTGTGTGTGTGTGTGCGTGTGTGTGTGTGTGTGTGTGTGTTTATCCCTACTGTTATCTGTGACCGATAGTTATGAGCAGACAGACTGACGCTTTCCCAAGTGTTAGCCTTGGGGCAGGCTGGGGAGAGGTGTGTGTGGTGTGGTGTGGTGTGTGTGTGTGTGTGTGTGTGTGTGTGTGGATGTGTGTGAGAGAGAGTAAGAAAGGAGGAAACGAGCTGTTTGTGTTTTCTTCCTTTTCTTGCAGTTTTTCTCATGATCTGACTTTCAGCAGAAATCATAATTTTCAGACATTCTCTCTCACTATACGGTATTCCATTTTTGTTCTTCTTTCAAGGAAAAACTGCCTACATTACTTTAGAAATGTTATTATTGTGGAGTAGAGTTATGCCAAAATCAAATATGAAGCTACCTCTCCCCAGTTTTTCTCAGCTTTACATATAAACTACAACATCAAGGAAATAACTAGCCCTCTGTCACGAGGTAGCAAAATTGACTGTAGTCTTTTATTTAAAAGACAGAAATTGGACTTACATTGGTCACATGCCAAGAGACATAGTATCTGCTGGATAATTTATAAAGTTATAATATACCAGTGTTGTGCTTTATAACTTGTTTGAACACGCCTAGGCAAGGCCGGATTAGTACCTCCAGGGGCCCCTGGGCACTGAGAGCTCAGGGCCCCTCAACCCACGTACCAACACGCCTACCCAACATGACCAATATTTTAATTTTTCATTCAATCTGGCATGTCAATCGCACACCTATTTGTCAAAAGCAGGGACGCAGCTACACAGTTCAACCAAAGTAGGACTAGCCTTTTGCCCTTTCAGTCAAAAATCACAAGACAAAGATACAATGGATAAGATCTCAAGACAGTGTATGGCTCAGGAAGACCTAGAGAATATCACTCAAAACCTGAGAGCAGCACCCCACTTGAGAGAGAGAGAGAGAGTGTGAGTTTTTTCTTCTCTCTTGTCACTGAGGGCCCTCTCTTGCTCAAGGGTCCCTGGCATGTGCCCATATGGTTAATCCGGCCTTGCGCCTAGGAAGTGATACGGGCAGCGAGTGTGTGGGAGCCTATCAGCAGAGCAGCCAAGTCCAGTCAAGTTGAGTGGAGGGCAGCACTTTCAGTAAGCCCAGAGAGGAAGATGTGTCAGTCACAAACCAACTGGTTAAAACAAGACAAAACACAGTATGTCTAACTACACAGCGTGTTTGTGCTGCTTAAGGATGTGATGCTTTCATGTAAATCACTGCTCATATATTGTGTTTACAATTGTGCAGTTTAGACTGTTTCCAGGTAGCAGTACATATACCTGCAGACATGCTTCATAACGAACATAACAAATACCCAAAGAAAAGGATTTGCTCTGATGGAAGCTTATTTGATTCTCTAGGCACCGGTCCTGTCTGCAGCCTCTCTGGTTCCTCCTCTCAACACCTCCCTGGATCTTAGGTGAGTGCCTTCAGTTCAACCCAATCACACATTCAAATGCTTTTACTGTATTTAGAACATTTCATTTGTTTACATTTTTGGATTTTTTTATGGAAGCTTGTAGTATTTGATTTTTTACCTTAATGCAATTGTGAATTATATATAATATATATAATTGAGAGTTAGACAGTTTGTTGGAAGGGGTTACCGGGTAAATCTGGGTAAGAAAAGCTCAATTCCTCACACAGTGAAGCCTGCTTTAAACGGACACACTTCTGTAAAGAAATAAAGGATTGGATGTGGCCACAGTTTCATAATTGTTGGAACAAGGAAATGCAATCAGCCAATCAGAGAGTCATCTGAGTTGCTTTGATTTATCACCAGCTCTCTTCCTCTCCCTTTGTTAATGCTTTCTGTCCCCAGCTGACTTTCTTTTCTCTGTTGTCTCTCCTTTCTTGCTCCAAAGCTAAAATGGGAAAACCTCAATCTGGGGTTTAAAAGTAAGGTAAATACTGAAGCTACTTCTTGGCAAACAACATGGGGAGTGTTATGGTTCCCCTAGTATACACATGTCTGGACGTAATTGCCCATTTTAATTGACTCCTTGTTTCAGTGATTTATTGGATGATGAATTCAGCACATTTTTGTGCAGAGGATGTATGGAAGCTGTGTCACAAGCAGGCCAAAAACATCTGCTTCTTTACTCAAGATAAATCACTTTGATGAATTGTTGTAGGAATATTCATAGTGTACAGATTTGAATGAAAATGTCTAGGCCACATCCAAACCTTTACCCAGGCATCAGGTCCACACTGGTGCAGTGAGCTAAAGGCGGCCAAAGTCCCGTGACTACTTTGAGCAGTCTCTTTTACGACACAGTAGCTTCCTACTAGGGCTGCCCTCGACTAAACATTTTTCTAGTCAATTAAGGTGATTAGTCGACTAATCGTTGCACGTTTATATATTATGATTATAAATATATATATATTTGTTTTAATTCTTATTTTCTTCTCCCAAAATGGTTTCAGTTTCAAAGGCTGATAAAGAACATTATTAAAACAGCATGGTACGTTGTGCTTCACATACAATATAAAATAAAACTGTAATAATGAACCTTTGAAATATAAATTAAATGTAGAGAGCGCATGAGAGTCACAGCGCACGGATGCAGCGGTAAGGATTCTTATTGTGTGTGTGAACAAGCAGCGAGGACACACACATAGTTTCTATTATTCATATCTGAATATAACAACCCAATAAATACTACAGAGGAAACAGAAACACTGAAAATATGAGCATCGACAAAAATCCCTCCGCATTACGCCCTGATCAAGAAATTAAAGCTTTATCGTTTTCTGAGGTCAGAATGTTTATATCTTATAGGTCTAAATATGTTGATACAAAGCTAGGCCACTGCCTGGGTCACTGCTGCTGTTTTCCTCAGTCTGAGAAAGTAACACACGTTGTCGTCGGGATAATTAAGCTCTGTGTTTTGTTATGAAGCCGGCATTCAGGAAGCTGCGCTGTGATGGTGTCGATATGGAGGAGACTTTTTGCCGTCGTAGTCTGCATGTCACCTTGTCCTTTACTCGCTCAGAAAGATCCACACTCTGGATTTCCTGCCTGATGTTGCGTTTCTATAATTTGAGGTAGGAGTAGCTGAAAATAATCCAGGAAGCTTCTCGTCAAGTTAATGATACGATAAGTCTGCAAAAGTACTCGGTCGAGGTCTTCTCCTATTTCTCTGATCCACAGTCAACATAAAATGCAGTTATCTGTCTCTCAGATTCACAGGAAGAAGTCCCATTCTCTTGTGTACATCACATTTTATTCTCTCTGTAGATTGAATAGAGTCTTCTAACATTGGTTGGCGGGGAGGGGCCAGGTTCTATTGGCCCCTTTGTCTGCGCATAGGTGTGACCCAAGTCCCCAGGAAGTGCGCCGGACTCTGAGGAAAATATTAGTTGTGGCCAAACGGCGGTACTACAATTTCCGTATCAGTCCGTGACGCCACTGGGCCCTGAAAGACTTTTCCCATTGACTAACATGGGGAAAGAGACGTCTGTAAATCAGCGGATAATCTTTTTTAAACTAAATAAACTACCCAGTATGAACACTTTTATAGCCCTTATTAGATTTGTAGTGGCATCCAAGGTTTCCTTTTGCCACTATAGAGTGGGGTTGACAACACGCAATCCAAAGCAATAAGCAGCCGAAGGTTTTCAGTCCAAAAAAAAGAAAATTAATTAACAAAATATTATTGACTTAAATAGACTCAAAATAAAAAATCTAAATCAATATTTCAGCGATATACTTTCTTATATTATTATACTTTGTAGTCCAATTTGCAACACTAATTTTCAATGACAATTTGCAGTCGAAAACTGTTCCGCTCCTCGTCTCATCAGGTCTCATCAGGCTGTCCTCAGTTGCCTCACTCAAATAAACACCCCTTGGGGTTGCACCGGAAGGTACAAGAAAACAGATAATATTTACGATTTAAAATAAACAATAATTTCATCAAAAGATATTCACCATGTCAATATAAATAATTGTCCTCCTTTAATTTAACGTTATACGTCAAACGCGTTATATTACGTCACATGGGGGAGCAACTTTCTCGGACTCCTTTTCTGCCCAATCCGCGGTAGTAGTGGTTTGAGCGGTTGTGATTTAGTGAGCTGGTATTTTTTCGGTAATTTTACATTGCATTTCACCATTTGTAATCATGGTGAGCTTGTGTTTGTACAAGTTGCACAAACTCAAGCCTGTGAGTGTCAGGACTTCGAGTCCACAGTTTCCCTAACAGGAAAAGGACCGGAGCTAGCGTTCGTTCCTGGGTGCGTTGTGCGAGGTGCATCCACCTCATAGCACATACAGTACTCTCCACAGCTGAAGCCTATCAAACAAAACGTTTATCAGGAAACCGTATTACATCTCTCTCCCTCCCTTCGCTGCTCTCTCTCTCTCTCTCTCTCCCCCCTTCGCTGCTCTCTCTCTCTCCCCCATTTGTTCCTCTCTCTCTCCCCCCCTTCGCTCCTCTCTCTCTCCCCTCCGGTACACAGCACCGTAAGACGTAGTGTGGAGTTGCATTAGATAACGCGAGATACGGCTGATACTTAGTTTATGTTATGGATCAGGATCAACAGTCCTGCCAGTAATGTTACTATATTATCAATACTACTTTAGTTATAGCCTGATATATGATAGCTAACTTTACAATGTTGTGATGTGACCGACGTTAGCTAGCATTAACTGTAGCTAACGCCGGTCACTCACCAAGACAGCTGCCCTGTTCTCCACTGGTTCTCCTCACACCACAGCTCCATTTCTCTCCGATGGCCGTTATTTCTTCTAATCCTTGGCTGCTCCTGGTCTCTTGGCCGCCTAGCAGGCTCATAATTATAAGTTTGTGGTCCGTCATATGCATACGAATATACATTTTCAACCTCTTCTGTGTCAAAACTAGCATTGTGAACCATGTTTATTAATACGATAGACCGGCCGCTCTCCCTCATGTGACGTCACACGCGGGTGGTCTTTTTTTATGCGTAAGTAAACATGTCTTACAAAAACGACGCCAGTTGTCACCAGTGTTGTGCTCGTTACTGAAACCCAGTAACTAGTTACCATTACTAGTTACTTCATTTCAAAAGCAACTCAGTTACTTTACTGATTACTTACAAAAAAAAGTAATGCGTTACTGTGAAAAGTAACGTTTTAGTTACTTAAAAAAAGGGCTCCCATTAATGCCCTTATAGCCTTCATTTCAGTAATGTTATTGCATTGGAGAATAATACAATCTGTTGATCAACTTGACATGCATTATATGCAATCTGGATTGCATCGATATTAGCTGGCTTTCCATTTTTGTATATTCTTTCTCCAGGTAGTTGGAAAAAGTTTTCGTCCCATATGCCGTGTGCCGCCCGGACATGGTATCATGCTAACTAGCTCCCTGAAAGCGGGTGACTCCACTGTAGCAATAGCCTGCATGTGTTCTACAACATACCGTGCAATGGCTTAATCGACTTTTCCCTGGCTAGCAGTCCCTTGGTTAAAATCCAGCCGCTGTTGCTTAGGTGGAGGTGGAGTGGCGTCGGCTGAGTCTCTGTGGTCTTAGCGACTAGCTTCGTCCCAGCATGTTGTTTTTGCAGATGTTTTAAGAGATTTGAATGACTGGTTTGGGCAGTAGATAGGATCTTTGACCCGCCAAGACACAACTTACATTTAACTAAAACGTTCTTTTCTTTGTGCTCGACAAAAGTGAAATAGTGAGAATATCTCCAGGTGGAGAAACTAGACTTGAGCTCCGCCGCCGCCATGATAGTCTTGTTAGTAAACAACACAAACACGCCCACAGCCCGTCTCCGCATGTGACACAGGAAGTATCTAAGTACATTTACTCAAGTACTGTACTTAAGTACAGTTCTCATCTCTGTTCGCCTGACTGTTGACCAGTGACGTGCGGTGAGGTTCATGGCTGGTGAGGCATTGACTCTTTCAGAGTCAGATTTACAAATATTATATTTTGACCTTAATCGAAATATTCGGTTATTTTCCAAAGCTTTTTTAGTCTGATGCTTCAATTCATTTTAAACAGACTGTTCAATAAAAGGATAGGCCTACCCACAATTTAAATATTGGATTGTTCTTTCTTAGTAAGATAACATTTGCATTACAATTGTGGTCTTACCTTGACTTGAAGATGAAGTCCATGCTATCCTTCTGGACAACAATCTCTATTACTTTTTTGTAAAAGTCCTCCTTATCTTCCTGTAGTTTCAAAAGTCTAGTTTGTTGTTCGCGTCTACCGCATGGATGTATAATAAGAACGGAGAATAACAGTCGCAACAAGAACCTCTGGGCTCACTTGCGCCCCCTTCAGTGCGGCAGAGGTTATGGCTGCCTCTCCTGGTGCTTTTTCATTGCCGTTGTATGATGAGACCAGCGAGCCTAAATATCATACGTGAAATAAGTTATTTATGCCCCGGCCACACGAGGACAAAAACAGCCGTTTGCGTTACTGTTTAGTGTCATATAGACCATTCGGCCACACGAGGACGACCGCATACGGCACTAAACGACTGAGGAAACGATAACGGGTCCCAAGGTGGATAGAACGGCATACGCAACGCTCTGGGGGGTCAAACAGCTCCGTGTGTGCGCCCTATACGATCATTTTCTGATAATGATTGCGCAATAGCCCCGCCTCTTCCCACCTCTACTGCTCACCTCCGCGTACCCCGCGCCATTGCTGATGTGTTTCGCCACCAACAACAACAACAATGGCGGATCGCAGAGTTGCTATCGTGCTCCGGACGCTACTGACCATGCTACAGTTCTTTGTGCAACATCTACAGCAGACTTACACATCCGGGGGGGATCTTACTCGCTGCTTTTGTGGATATGTACTGCAGCTTCAGCGATCATTTTCTGATAATGATTGCGCAATAGCCCCGCCTCTCCCCACCTCTGCTGCTCACCCCCGCGTCAAAGTAAACTGCACACTGAATTCAGATTATTTATCTTTCTCTCGATATGGACATAAACGCGAGTGAAGTCTAATCTGACAGGACGGAGACACCTCTCAAACTACCTAAACTAGTTATAAATATGTTTATTTTTACTGTCGGCCGGGTCACTCATTACTGGATCAGCTGCTGCATGAGACAGACACTGGCGCTGTCCAAAGAGAGGGTGGTAAAAGAGAGGCTCCGTGTATTTTTATTATTATATTATATAGAGTCATTTTTCATTTGTTTTAAAGCTCAATAAATAACAAAGAAGACCTTTGACTGGCACTTTTATAATTTTGTCGGAAGATTTAAACTTTAATACACGTTGACTGGCGAAAAACTCTGCCCGGTTCCCTCGGCCCCCACCGCGGAGAATAAACAGAAGGGCAACCATGACAACCATGCTTCTTCGCTGCTTTTGTGGAGGAAGTTACAGCGCCACGTACAGGCTCCTGCATATGTACTGCAGCTTCTCCAGCGGTTGGAGCTAAACGGAGCGGTCTCGTGTGGACAGACACTATCCGGATAACTATTGCGTGTGGACGGAAGCTTGTTTGCGATTGCGTTTGCGTTAATCCTATGCGTTTAGCCGTTTTGGTCCTCGTGTGGCCGGGGTCTTAGAGAATATGGATGGCGAGGATAAATGTAATAAAGGGATCTACAAACATTACATTGGTGACATACAGTGAGATGGTGCAGGCATGTGCTTAGGGCCCGCTTTCCAGACAGTTTCTGTGGTGACGCATTCTGAGGTGAGGCAGAGCTCATCTGTGCCTCACCTCACCCCACAGTAACTGGCTTGAGCGCGCTCACAAAATAAGTGCTCGCGCTAAATTAGTGCCCGCGCTCCAGCCAGTTACTGTGGGCTTACGTGAGGCAGAGCTCGTCCCTGCCTCACTTCTCATCGCTACCCGTAGTTGTAGCGGAGCTCGGCAAATTTGCTGATTTTGACTATAAAAAGCGATTGGAATCATACAGAAATCACATTTACAAAACAGATCAGTGACCAGACACTTTTGATCAGACATTTTCTTATTATTACTATTTAGTAAGGCTCTGCCTCCCCTGCCTCCCCTGACTGCACGTCGCTGCTGTTGACTATATAAAAAAAACTAACGCAGTAACGGAGTAACGCACCATGTAGTAACAGTAACTGAGTTACTGAATTTAAAAAGTAATGCGTTAGAGTACTAGTTACTGGCAAAAATAACGGCGTTACAGTAACGCGTTAGTCCCAACACTGGTTGTTACTGTAGTGTATATTTATGTATATTTTTTTGAAGATCTAGTATATACACATCATTTACCTACACATTTATTCACTGGGGTCTCTAACCTGCAAGTTGCTCTTTAAGGGGCGCATGCTCTATGATCGCACATACGGGTACTTCTGCTCTAACAGCCAGGCATGACGGGTAATCTGTGACGTATTGCTCTCGAGAATATCAGGCCATTTTATCCTCATGCGCCAATGAGCAGCTCTCATAGGGAAGAACGAGACTCCGCCTCCGACGCTGTATCCAGTTCTTATTATAAATCCATAGTGTGACCACGCCTCTTAGCGCTTGCTGCTGCATTCAGATCTTCTGTCGCCCTCTAGTGGCAAAGCCAAATAACATTCTTTCATAACATTTTATATGGCCAGCTAAATTACCAAGTAAAACACATAACAGTAGATATATTGGTTATTCTCACACTACCCAGCTAGACATTTTTGGTTCTAAAAACATTCTGAGAATGTTACAGTCATTGTTCTAGGAATGTTTTCAGCGGGAAGTTTTCTTTTGGTTCCCAGAACGTTCTTCTGAAAGGGAGGATAACGTTCTCTAAAAACATTCTTAAAATGTTTTTGATAACATTGTTAGAACATTATTCCCTACTGTTCTTAAAATGTTTTCAGCTGCAAGTTAGATTTGTTTATGTTGCCAGAATGTTATTATTTTGGAGAAGGATAACATGCTTAATGTTTAAAACATTATACAAATGTTCTGTGGTAACAATTTACTAAAATATGTTTACATTATTAGAACATAAAGACATAATATTCCTGTAATTGTTCAACTCAAAATTCCTGGGTAAGTGGACTGACCACTGTGGTCATTAGGATGATTTTGATAGTTTACTTAACTATTGGAATTTGACTATTAACACATGTAAAAGGATGACTCGGAATCAGCTGGTGAGCGTAACATTTGTTTATTAGAAAAGGGGAGCTGGGAGTGGAGGTAAAAAGCTAGAGCGGCACGCAACAAACCGTTCACGGCAACAATCCGGCAGGGAATGAGTGCAGGCTGCAGGCTTTCATAGTGTGGCTGATGAGCAGGTTGCAGGTGTGGTTGATTGGAGATTGCTCCCAACCGTGTCGAGCAGACCAGCAGGCAGAGAGAGAGAGAGACACACACAGTAGAAACAAACACATACAAACACTAACAGGGCTTTCAGGGACGGGCAGTGACAGTCGGTCCGTTCCTCTATATGTCTGTCCGTCTCAAATCTAAAGAGTGCAATAACGATTTTATCCAATATGCATAAACAGCGGACACTGTTTATACGCAGCCCTCACAAACCACACACGGCCAGATAGTTTATCTAACAGTTAGAACCTACACACAAGACACAACCTTTATAGTCAGAAAAAAGTATGATTATTGTCGGATATTTTACACATATGATATTATGAATACTGTGGGCCTACCTTAGTACTTAGTACTTAGTACTTAATACCTTAGTGTGATTATAACACATTCTCACTCCCAACCCGTCACATGTTGACGGACAGACAGGGCCCCTCCCCGTCACTCTATTACGGACAGGGTACCCCTTGGAAGTTAGTTTTCAACGGGCAGGGCGTCCCATAGACCTTCATAGACCTCCCATAGCGTTGATAATAGACTCCATGAGAACGCTTCCCACCGGTCGGTTGTTATTGTCAATATTAATATAATAATTATTTATTTTTAAATAGTCACACTCGATTTCGCCGATTTTCTTGTTGCCCCAGCTGGTCGTCACCTCTTTTAGCAGAAACAAAGGCTACATTAATGTATTAAATCAATGTTAATCCATGTGTGTGGTTGTGGAATTAATGGACGTGCCGTTGTCCGTTACAAACTCTTCAACTACAACCCTAATTATATTTAAAAACATTTTAGAAGGCCTCACAAAATACTTTAATGTAAATTTAAATGTAAATGTGAAGGGATGTGTGTAATGTGGTGATTGACATTATTCACCCACGGATCTATGGGTTGGGGTATTGTGCCGCACGGACATTTTAGTTAACCGGACTACCTGTTGATGTGAAATCCGAAATTTAAATAAATACTTTATTCCGAGTTTGCTTGCTTTTCTCTTTGGAGGTCATCACATAACGGCATTGTAACACACGGTTCGGCTGCATTAAATATTACATAATATGACAGTTTAATGGTGGAGGTATACACACATATTGATAGATGTCTTGTAATGCACTGTTGAGGAACCTGCGACCCAAGTTTTTCATCTCCGACACAGAATTATTAAATATAAAACACAGAATTTGTGTGATTATACTAAATGATTTACAAATAAACACCACTGCATATTTACAACTGTTACACATGCTGATGTAACGCAAATGTTTCCAACTTAGGATCAATAAAGTATATCTTATCTTAAGATGATCGATGGCAACTGCCATATTTACCTCTGAACCTTGACAAGTGCATATTTCAGGCTTATCAATTAACAACAGGAGGGGTCACAGACATAAGACCAGCTGTTAAATAAAGCTCTTCTGATCTTAGCTGGCATGTGTGCATATATATTAATGCTGCCCATTATGGGCACAAGCAATTTTCACCCATTTATTAATTATATGTTTTAAATT
Source organism: Gymnodraco acuticeps (assembly GCF_902827175.1). NCBI lineage: Eukaryota > Metazoa > Chordata > Actinopteri > Perciformes > Bathydraconidae > Gymnodraco > Gymnodraco acuticeps. The sequence continues at coordinate 424,772 of NW_022990621.1, read as the reverse complement.
TGAGTGTTTCCTATCCCCTAAACCTCCAGGGATGTACACAGTTTAATACTGGCAACTTCTTATTATGGGAAATACGAAAACGTCTTTTAAAACTACAATTCCCAGTAGAGACGTGCCATAGAGCATGTTGCAAAACCAGTCTATGTGCAAAACACACAATAGCCAGCATGTGTAGTTCTGGGGACGGAGTGGGGGAGGGGGGGACGGAGTGGACCCGTTCTTTTGACTAATTGACTAATGAAACATTTGTCGACAAATACTTTTTTCGACGACTAACGTTTTGTCGACTAATTGGGGGCAGCCCTTCTTCCTTCATTCACCAGTGGGGTATTTACTGATGCATTTTATGTCGTTGAATAAAACGTTAAAAAAACAAGAAGTGGTCAAACGTAAACTAATGTCCTGTTTTCACTCATTCCTGCAGCCCTCTTTTTCCACTACAACATAATAAGTAACACAATATAGGTGAGATTGCCATGAAATGTAAAGTCTACAGAAATCCTTTGTTGTAGAACGAGATTATCCATGAGTCTAGTAGACTGCTTTATAACTCAATTCCTCATTAGCTCACCTGCGATGGCCTCTGTCCCCCAGTGAGCCGCTACAGTATGTGCCAGTAATTTGCTTAGTGACTGATTCACATGTCCTAAACCGGGAACGCTATCCAATCCAAATTGAGTTGCATTATTGAATTGCAGGTCAATTTCTTTGGTGTTTATGTGTTTTCTTTGTGTGTGTGTTTGTCCATGCATAGGATGGGAAGCTTGATGTATGTGTGGGCTGCACTATTTAAAAAATGGACCAGCGGATCAATGCAGATTGGAGTTTTTAATTAGTTCAGCTCAATAAGTTGAAGTCTGTATGTGGGTGTGTTTTCTGGGTTTGAGTGTCAATACTCTTATACACTTTGTGTGTATGTTAACAGGAAATGGGATGGTCAGGGCTTGGTGGCTTAATTACTGAAAATACAACAGAATATGATCTGCATACAATGAAATATCTTGTTAGACATAGGAATTATTGGAGACCTGTGAATGTATGCAGTTATGCAAATAAAAATGCAGTAACTGCTCAATAGTGTTCATTTCGTTGACTAAAACTATGACGAAATATGTTCGTCAACGACCTTTTTTTCCATGATGAAAACGAGACGATGACGAGACGGCACCGACAACAGTAAACAATAACTGAAATCATCATGCAATATCGTTGACGAAAAGTGACGAGATGAAAATGTAGTTTACTAAATAAAAACTATGCCAAAATCTCTCTTTTACTTTCGTTGACGAAAAATGAGGAGACGAAATATTATCAAAGATAACGTTACATTTCTGATAGTCAGTTTTTCTCCCAGCAGTTCCATTTCCGGTGCAGCGGCAGGGCAGCAGCTGTGTGTCTGTGCTGCGCGCGGCGGTACATTTGAATTACACCGGGCAGCGGCACACTGTGAACTGTCAGGAAGACTCGGGTCTAACTCATGGTCTAACTAACCTTATTTAACAGAAAATAAAATGGCAACAACAGGGCTTGGGAGCAGTGGTCGCACTCGCGTTAACCGAATACCCCCCCGTCAGCGCGAGTGAGTGATAAATTGTGCACTCGACGGGTAATAATGGATTATGACGGAAATGTTACAATCCTGTCCGTCAAAATGACTGACAACGAAAAAGTCTAAAGCCACCACTGCTTGGGATAAAGAAACAATGTGATATTTGGGCTCATTTTCGCTACAATGAGGCGGAGAAAAAAAGCGAATGCATTGTTTCATCAGAAGGGAAGCAATGTGGCCATAACACAGCTGGTAAAAACACCACAAACCTGACCAGATACTCTCTGCAAAGCTGCATTCTTAATCATTCAACCTGTGTTTTTCATCAAATAAGGACAAGATATAATCTTATTTACTTATATATACTAAAATGACAAATTATTGGTTTTGGCTAGACTAGTTTGACTGAAATGTTCTATATAATCTGATGACTAAAAAAGACTCAACAGTTTTCATTGACAAAAAGTAGACTAAACTAATTCGTTTTCTTTGACTAAAATAAGACTAAAATGCTCAGACTTTTAGTCGACTAAAACTTGACTAAATAAAAACAGGATGAAGGTGACTAAATATGACTAAAACTAAAAAGGAAATGTAACACAGGACTAAGACTAAAACTAAATAAAAAAATAGCTGACGAAATTAACACTACTGCTCAACAGCTGCTAGCATAAAGAACATGCTCGTGTCAGTAATTTATTATCCATGTTAAAGTTACCACTGGTATTAAATGGCAAATTTATTTCCAAAAAACTGGTATGTGAAACGATAGTTACGTCTGTAACTACGGTTCTATGAGTCCCGGATGACCGTGGTGGTGCTTTAGCACTGGATATGTCCATCGCGCGCATGCGCTGCTCGAGTACCAATAACAGCAAAGTCACCTGTGATCCACGTGACACCGGCTATATATGCCGGTGTCGTCAGAGGATCTGTTCCCAGAATCTTCTCGCGAGCACATAAGAATTCTGAGTGACAGGATACTCAGCCCAGGATGTTGAGATGCTCCTCGTAGGGTGGCATCTCACCCCTGATGGCGGTGGGCGGCCATTGGACCCATAGGCATGCGAGATGGCATCGACAACTCAGTGGGACAGCCGCTGTTTAGAGAGAGCACGACCCTTCCTAGTGCCGCCATGGCAAACGAAGAGCTGCTCTGACCGCCGTATACAGGCCGTAGCATCAATATACGCCCTTAGGGCACGCACAGGGCACAGCAACTCAAGCGTGCCGCTCTCTGGCATTCAGGATAGTTTCCCTGACAGATGCCGTGAAAACGCTCAACAGCGGGTTGGGCCCTGCAGAGGTCAAGCCCAAAGCGGAAGGCGGTGAGGGTCGGGATGCCAGATCTGACCCCTGAGCCGTGATAGAAGGTCCTTCCTGTCGGGGAGACGCCATGGTGGGCTGCAGCAGAGACTGCACAGCAGTGGGAACCAAACTCTCCCCGGCTAGCGGGAGCCTGTGCCCCTGAGTAAGGACCCTCTGAAACGTCTGTAGTATCAAGAGGCAGTGGCGGGAAGACATACAGGAGACTGTCTGGCCAGTCATGCGCCAGAGCCTCCTGACCCATCGGGCTGGTCACCTCTGCCCAGGAGAACCAGAGGGGGCAGTGCCTTGACTCTTCCGAGGCAAAGAGATCCACCTCGGCCCTGCCGAAAAGGCACCAAATTGTCTCCACCACCTCTGGATGAAGCTTCCACTCCGCCGGTGGAGGCTTGGGCCGAGAGAGGAAATCTGCGACCTGATTCTGGTCTCCTGATCGAAAGACTGCCCGCAGACTGGCCAGGCGGGGGAACGCCCAAGACAAGAGGCTCTGTGAAACCCGGAGCAGCTGTGCAGACCTTGTGCCCCCCTGGTGGTTGATTTGGGCCATAGCGGACATCCCAGCTAGAAATGTTTGGTTCTAAAAACATTCTGAGAATGTTACAGTTCTATTTCGTATATGGCTTCGCCCTCTAAGGCTATCGCTATTGGGTAATCCCCCTGCGCCCCCGCGCAGCACTGAAAACTTGTAGTCCACGCCCACCCGCAAGGTGGGCCCCACCCTCGGGCCTCCTTCCGGTATAAATAGGAAGGAGGCCCGGCAATCTGCTCCCTCTTTTCTTCAGCAAACCAGCACAGTTACTGAAGCACAGCAATTGAGAATCATCATGAGCAGCAACTGCGTCCGTGATTGTCCCTCATGTGGCTCTGGGGCAGGGGCGGCACCAGGGGGTATCTTATAGCAACTCCAACAATTGGCCTAGCAACGGCTTAGCAACCCCATTGTTTTGATATGAAAATGTATCATATTTATACACATTCTCGCAGCCCTCGAGAATGTGTATAAATATGATACATTTTCGCGGGATCTATCAGGGGCGGGTCGTTGTAATTTACTGCGTGAACTGTTACTTGGCTAATTCTCAGTAGATCGAAAATGGAAACATTTCTCACAGTCACAAGTCAGCGTAAACGACCGCGATCACCAACGGAGCCGGTCCAGCCGGACAACCCTGCTATCCACAAGGATCCCGATGTTCACTATGAAAACCGGGAGGATTGGGACCACGAAGAACAGGTGCCCCCGCCAACTGACCCGCTGCACCCGCAGCAGCAGGACCAGCTAGCTGCTACCACGAGCTGCAGTGAAACTAGTGGAACTAGCGCTGCTCCTCTCCCCACCGTAATTGACATCAGCCAGTCAGCCTGTGATGGACCAAGACATCCTATGCTGAGAAAATACCCGTCAAAGAAGTACGGACTGCAAATGCGGTCATTCAATCGCCGATGGTACGAGCAATATACTTGGCTAGAGTACTCAATGACTATGGACAGTGTATTATGTTTTGCCTGCAGGCATTTTGCTCATGAAGGACGCCGGTTCCATAAAGAAACCGCCTTTACCCATGACGTATTTAGCACCTGGGTGAAAGCTACGCAGTCATTCATTACTCATGATGTGAGCAGTGGACATAAATGTGCCATGGCTCAAAAATCAGCAACGCACTCAGCGAGGGACATTCAAAAACTGTATGTGAAAACAGGGAATATATGCGGGCAGCTGTGGAAGCTTTGCGTTACACTGCGTGTCAAACCATTGCACAACGAGGGCATAGGGAGAGTGAAGCATCTTCAAACAACAGGGGAAACTTCATCGAACTTTTAGACCTGATTGGCAAGTTTGACAAAACTGTGGCAAAAAAAATATCCGATAATCCGAGAAATGCAAAGTACACACACCACGACATACAAGATGAGCTAATTGAGCTGATGTCAAATATGGTCAGGGACATGGGCGGCGCCAGGATTTTTTTGCTGCAGTAGCTTAGCAGTTGCTATATGACAGTGTGTAGCAGGGAGTTAGGGAGAGACCGCCCCTTCCAGGTGTGTGTATGTGTGTGCGTTTTCCGGTGTGTGTCATGTGAAAGTCATGAGTGTTACACTATTGATTAGTTCTGTAAATAAAGAGAACGTTTTCGACATTGAAGGCTTGAATGATCTTGAATAGCCGTGAACGCTACAATATGAACAGGCTCGTGCTTGGCCCACTGGTATTGTTTGTTTATTTTGAAAATTAACTAGCAACGCCGTGCTGTCATATAGCAACTGCTAAGCTACTGCAGCAAAAAAATCCTGGCGCCGCCCATGCTCTGGGGTCATAATGAGTTATGACCAGCAGAGATAAAAGCAGTATGCGAATCCTGCCTGGGGTCAGAGCATGCGTACGCGGCTCTAAACCAGCAGGTAGCATGCACACACTGCGCCCGTCTCCCCTCGGGCGACAGGAAGCGGAGAGCGGACGCTCTTGCTGCTGCGGCCGAGGAGGACGATTGGCCCGTCCAGGCTTACGAGCTGTGGACGGGGCCTCGTGTCCCTGGGGCCGAGTGCCGGGCAGCATTCCGAAGAAAAGCAACTCCTGCCCCGCCTCCCTCCACGGTTCACCGTGCGGTTCTCCCCTCCCTCCTCTCCCCCGGACGGGGGAGTCAGAGTCGGAGCAGGGTGCCAGCTTGGCGGCCGAACATGCTTTCCCCCTCTCCGTCACCACAGCGCGGCGGCGAATAACATCGCGCTGCTCTCCAACTCGGTGGTGACACTGGCACCACCGAGGCAGAGGAAATCAGCAAGGTGGCCAGCACGGCGCTCATTCTGTGCGCGTCCGTTGCTGTCTCCCAGGCGAGGATTTCCTCGTGGGTGACACAGATCCAGCGCCATCTCTGGCGGAAGCAGGCTTCTGTTACGGAGACGGCCAGAAAAGTGCTACTGGACGCTCCAATCAGCCCGGATGGGCTGTTCGGACCCCAGTTCCACGCCATGGTGGAGTCCATGAAGACGGCCGCGGAACAGTCGGACAGCATTCGCCAGCATGTACAGCTGGCTCCAACGCCCGCAGCAGCTGCGGCATCCATGCCGGCCACAGGAGGCCGCAAGCGGAGAGACACCCACAGCAACCGCCTCGGCATCAGACTCGCCCTTCGGCGGCTGCAGGGGCTCCGTCCCACGTCTCCGCTCCCCCACCACCCCAGAGACAGGGTCTCCCGGCGGCGAGTCAAAGGGGAGTGAGGCTCCCCCGGTCCTGGTCTGCTCCGCGAGAGCCTCCGAGGAAGCAGAGCCGGTAATTAAGCCAGCTGCCACTAATCTGTTGATTAAGTAGACAGCAGGGCTCCCTGCAGAAGCCTGCCGGTTAATAACCTGCAGAGCTCGCGGCATTCCTCTGTCCGAGATACGCCTCCTACACACGGTCATAATAACCCATGAGCGCCGTTATAACGCCTCATGTGGACAGCACTGCGCACACCTCCACTCATCCCATGAGCGTGTACACTCCTCATGATGACAGCCGGAGTGAAACGCAGCGTGTGGAGGCTTCCTCGCAGCCCTTTCGGTCCAAGCACACCTTGGGTTGCCTCACGGGCAGCGCAGGAATGCATACTTCCACGTACCCATCATCCCGAAACACAGGAAATAGCGTTTGGATATTTCCTGGCTCCTCGCATTTTTTGTGTACAGAGGAGCCAACCTGATCTCACCAGATTGCGTGACTCCACCACGACTCCTTAACACCACATTGCGTGGTGGAGTCACTAACTTTGTTACATTTACGTGTCGGCACCACGCAAACAACCCCAATGTAAAGTGAATGAGGCTCCTTGGTCGTGGTGCACACACGCATTTCTACAACGTCCTGCAGTGAGCTTTGTATTCTATAAAACGTTTTTAAAATCTACTTTATAGCTTGTAGTAACTCACGGGAGGCTTCTTTTATTTGTATTCATAATCATTTGTATTTTTCGTCAGAATGTAGGCCTATTATGGTGCATTAGTTACCAATTTTTGTTCTCAAAAAACAGTGCATTGTGTGTCACGCATTCTGGTGAGATCAGGTTGGACAAAGGAGCCTCATTCACTTTACATTGGGGTTGTTTGCGTGGTGCCGACACGTAAATGTAACAAAGTTAGTGACTCCACCACGCAATGTGGTGTTAAGGAGTCGTGGTGGAGTCACGCATTCTGGTGAGATCAGGTTGAGAGGAGCGATGAGAGTGTGTTTTCCTCTGGACGACCTGCTATTTGCTGGCTTGCTCCAGGGAGGAAGTCGCTTTACAGACGTTACATTCGTATCGCATCTGTCAAAGCCTGGGTTTTCATAATGAATTGGAAGAAAAGCTGTCCTCTTCCCTCTCAGACAATCGTGTATCTGATAGTGGAATTAAACTCAGCCAGCAGCAGAGCGCGGCTCTCGCGGCAGTGAGTGGAGAAACGGACAGCTCTCCTCTGGCGTGTCACAAACCCGCACAGCCCTCTCCGTGACACAGCTGCTCGGCGTTGGCGTCAGCTGGTCATGTGGGGATTCCCCTGGGTTTCCCCCACAGGTGGAGTCTCCAGAGGTGATTCATTCGCTGCAGAAGCCTGTTGTTTTAACCTATTGGTTTATAAACTGCAAAGCTCGCGGCATTCCTCTGTCCCAGATATGCCTCCTACACACGGTCATAATAAATCCACGAGCACCGTTATAACGCCTCGTGTGGACAGCATTGCACACACCACTATTCATCCCCTGGGCGGGTACACGCCTCATGATGAGAGCCAGAGTGAAATGCAGCGTGTGGAGATTCCCTCGCAGCCCTTTCGCCTCAAGAAGCGCGAGCGCATGGCTCGTCACCATGACGACCAATACAGCATATCTCAGAGAAGCCTCTCCACCCGCAGTTCCATGGGATACAAGAAACACTCCTGTCATCCCAGGAGCAGTGTCTTGCGCTCCATTCAGCGCTGCTGGAACTCCTATTGAAAGAGGATATTTCCAGGGTTCCTCAAAGGGAGGAAAATCAGGGGTTTTCACTCCCGTTATTTTTCTAATCCCGAAAAAGACTGGGGCAATGAGACATCCTCGATCTGTCAGTATTCCACACGATGACGATCAAACAGGTGCTGGAATGTGTTCACCAGGACGACTGGTTCACTTCCACCTGAAGGATGCATACTTCCACGTACCCCTCATCCCGAAACACAGGAAATTCCTGCGTTTTCTCATTTCAGGGAATATCAGACCAGACAATCATCTGCCGTTTGGATATTTCCTGGCTCCTCCCATTTTTGTGTAGAGAAGGCTGGAGCCACTACACAGAGGAGGGATGAGAGTGTGGTTTCCTCTGGACGACCTGCTATTTGCTGGCTCGCTCCAGGGAGGAAGTCGCTTTACAGACGGTACATCTCGTATCGCATCTGTCAAAGCCTGGGTTTCATAATAAATTGGAAGAAGAGCTGTCCTCTTCCCTCTCAGACAAACGTTTATCTGGAGGGGAATTAAACTCAGCCAGCAGAGCGCGCCTCTCGCAGCAGCGAGTGGAGGAACTGACAGCTCTCCTCCGGCATGTCACAACCCACACAGCCCTCTCCGTGACGCAGCTGCTCGGCGTTGGCGTCAGCTGGTCACGTGGTGATCCCCTTGGGTCTCTTCCAAAAGGGGGACTCTCCAGAGGTGGTTCATTCGCTGCAGAAGCCTGCTGTTTTAACCTATTGGTTTATAAACTGCAGAGCTCGCGGCATTCCTCTGTCCCAGATATGCCTCCTACACACGGTCATAATAAATCCACGAGCACCGTTATAACGCCTCGTGTGGACAGCATACACACACCTCTCATCCTCTGGGCGTGTATGCGCCTCATGATGAGAGACGGAGTGAAATGCAGCGTGTGGAAACTCCCTCGCAGCCCTTTTGCCTCACGGGCAGCGGCGGCGATGGCGTGGCTCGTCACCATGATGACCATTACGGCACATCACAGAGAAGCAATGTTCGAACAATGTTATCACCAAACATTTTAAGAATGTTTTTAGAGAACGTTATCCTACCTTTCAGAAGTACATTCTAGGAACCAAAATAAAACTTCTCGATGAAACCATTCCTAGAACAATGAATGGTAACATTCTCAGAATGTTTTTAGAACCAACAATGTCTAGCTGGGAACTCAGACATGCCTACGCAAACATGCAATATCATGAATTACGTGCTTGTTTTTTTCTAAAAACGAAAATGTGGTGATAGATTTCTTATAAACATCCTTTTCAAACAAATGCAGCAAGTTTGTTTTTTAAAGCGCACTACAAATAAATCTGACGTTGACCATGACCCTGTTAATATTTCGCATCACAGGAACGTTTTATAAAAAAAGAATAACCTCCTGAAAACATTCAGCAATGTTGCTTTCAAAATGTTCTTCATTTGTTATCATGTTAACATTGAGGGACCGTTTTATAAAGAACATCTTTAATGTGTTACCCAACAACGTCCAAAACACATCCTTAGAATGTTGGAGGCAAAACGTTCCACCTTTGTTAACATATAACATTAAAGGAACATTTTATAAATAAACTTTCTGTCATCTCAGGCCTCAATAACATCCTCAAAACATCCTCTGAATGTTGCAGTTAAAACATTATGTCTTAGTTAACCTTAAACCTTATAGGAACATTATTTGAAAAAATAAACATCCTAAAAAGGTTCTTTGAACATTAGATTAAAACGTTTCTTTAAAACCTTATTAGAACCAATAGGTAACGTTAGCCAAATTTGTGAGAACATTCCCCGCTAGCTGGGATGTTGTCTGAACGAACGAGCACATGCTTGCCAGTTGGGGTAAAAAGTGCATGAGTGCAAGCAGCACAGCCCGAAGCTCTAGCACGTTGATATTGCGTGCACCTTCCTGGGCAGACCACTGACCCTGAGCAGTCCTGCCCTGCCACACCGCACCCCACCCTGAGAGACATGCATCCACAGTGACAGTCTCCCGGTGGGATGGGCGGCACCCATCGGCACGCCCATCGAAAGATAGGCCCTGTCCCTCCAGTGGGACAGAGAGTGGAGGCACCGCTGAGACACCGTGACTCTCCTGTGCCACTTGGTGTCCAAATGAAGGCTGTTCAGCCACCTCTGCATGGGGCGCAGAGACAGCAGGCCTAAGGGCAGTCAGCCGTCAGTCTGCCCAAGAGTCAGAGGAACTGAATGTAAGGCACCTTCTTGCCCAGACTGAAGATGGGAAGAAGGTGGGAAATGTCGTCCGCACGACGAGGTGTCAGGTAGGCCCTCATGGCGACTGAATCTAGGACCATCCCCAGTAAGTGACCTGTTGGGAGGGGTCCAGGCAACTCTTCCTGGTGTTTACTGTTAGGCCCAACCGGGCTACGTGAAATAAGAGGCGCGCCGTATCCTGGAACACTTGTGGCCGGGACGGCGCGCAGACCAGCCAGTCGTCTAGATACGGCAGGACCTTCACGCCCTGCGCCTGCAGGGGTGCGAGAGCTGCCACCACGACCCTGGTGAACACCCTTAGAGAGAGGGAGAGACCAAAGGGAAGCACCCGGAACTGAGAAGGAAGTAGACGTCCCTCAAGTCCACGGTTGCAAACCACTCCCCCTCTGCGACAACACAAAGGGTGTCTGCTGTGGTTAGCATATGGAAGGGCAGCACCTTCAGGAATCTGTTGATTCTTCTGAGGTCCAAGACTGGACGGAATCCGCCGACTTTCTTGCTCACAAGAAAGTACGCCGAGTAGAACCCCCCCGGACTGAAGCAGAGGGTCTACTGGCTCGATTGCACCCTTGGCCAAGAGGACGGACAACTCTTGGGCAAGGGCTAAGGCCTTCGTTCCCTTCTTACTTATCCTAGCTGCACATCCAACACATCGTTTATGATCGTAAAGACACAGAATCTAACGGTGCCCACCTCAACACTGAAAGATACAAACTTGCGACGTTATCAACAAAAACGTACATCAAAACATGTGGCGCTCGGTAGCCTAAAACGCTAACATGGCTTACCTCGGTTTTGTCTGGTCAAAACTGGTCTTCAATGGCATTAAAACGATAAAAATGATGCTGTAGTTAATCCATAGGTTAATATCCAATGTGACTGTGCCCCCTTTGAAATGTTCTGATAATCTATAAGCAATAAAACTGCAATTCCGTTTTCAAATATCAGAGCAGATCCTACGCTCTGTAGCAAGATTGCATGCGCATGTTTTTTTTTTTAACATGAGTGTGTGCGGGAGGATTTCCCTTTGATTCTATTGGCTCTAACGGTCAGAAAGAGATGTCACATGTCAACATCGAGCAAGAGGGGCCAGAGATATGGAAAATCCACCCAAATGGCCCCAGAAGGTTTTTGCTAAATCTGTCTAAAAAGGTCAAATATCACTTGTTTTGCATCAATCTTGATACAGGGTACTTATTATATGTTGTACTTTTGATTCCTAAAGCTTTTAGTCTACTAACCCATCATCCAAGGTTAGTTTTCACTATAAGTACAAAATATCTTTTGGACAGACACTATAATTTACAGTTTTTTACCATGTTCAATCTGAATTTTCTTTAAAATAAAAAACATCTATATTGATTCTGACTTTTCTACATCCAACTCACAGGTTTATCATTACTTTGAGAAAAAAGATTATTAATTTAACCCTTTTAGAAGGGAAGATATGGTGATTTGTTCTGGGAATGTCATTTTCGAGCCTGAGACCTGAAAACAGGCTTGGGGCTTAAGAGAGGGTGCATTCACACCAGCCTTTTATAGTCCGGTTGAATCGAACCCTGGTGCGTTTAGCCGCTTGGTGCGGTTCATTTGGGTCGGTGTGAACATAGTCCGAGACCTCTTAAGTGAACTAAACAACCGGACTCTGGTCCGCTAAAATAGGTGGTCTCGGAGCGCTTGCTTGCGAACTCTGGAGCGGTTCATTGCTGGTGTGTCAACGCAGTCCGCACCAACACATAGGAAGCGTAGTATTTACGTGTCACAAGAACGCGGATGTCTTCAAAAATCTTTAGCGAAAGAGTCTTTCAAGACATCCGCGGTTGTTTAGTTAAAGAGTAGCAGAATGAAGTGTTGAACAGTGTATTGTAAAGTAAAAACAACTATCAAACTAAAAACTATACATAAAAGTCAGAGCCACCTGTCGTCTGTGAAACGCCCCTCCTTACTGCAGAACGTCTCTCATTATATGTGTTACAATGTTTTTAACGGACGTTAATAACCTGCCGAAAGTGCCGATGCTCCATGGCAGAGGCTCCGGTAGAAATTGCCGGGATTTGCGTTTTTACCCCCTTAATGTCTGACCAATGGTTGAACAGCATTTCCGTGCACATGACTTGTGTTTAAAGTTTATAGTCCGTTTGAGTTTTGCCCGTGTGAACGCAAACCGAACCTTCTGAGAAATGAAACAATGTAACAAACTGTGGTCTGGTGCGCACCAGAGAAGCGGACTATTAGGTGTGAATGCACCCTTGCATTCTTATACCATTGTGTACAATAATTATAATGAATAAGTTCAAACTAAAACTTACAGCTGATTAATAACGGTATCTGACTTGAGTTTTTATTATATCAAAAACCTGTTGAAATGCTACTGTTATTTTTACTGTCCCCCAAAAGCGCATCGGCAGCCTCCAGGAATGCTTCTTTCACAACTTCGCCGTCTTTGAAAGACTTCATGTGTTTCTCAAGAACGTGACTGACACGATAAGATGCTCTGGTAGCAGCCTTGCTCTTGTTGTTGGGCCTGGTGAAAATGGACTGCTGTGCATTTAGCTGTCCTTTCAGGCCCCTCCCCTTTTGGAGCGTAGGGCAGAATTAGGAGGGAATTCCGTCTCGTAGCGTTTGTGCACTGTTTTGAAATGCCGCTCCTAAATTACCCTTCTTCAGGGGCGGCGCCAGGGGGTAGCTTGGAGTTGCTATAGCAACTCCAACAATTGGCCTAGCAACGGCTTAGCAACCCCATTGTTTTGTTATGAAAATGTATCTATATTTATACACATTCTCGTGAGATCTATCAGGGATCGTTGTTCGCTCTCATCACTCTAAAAACGCTCAAGTTTCACCCATGGTTTCACCGCGGCTGCCAGCTGTGTTTACTCGCATCATTCAAACAAGACGCGCTGGCTCGGTAGCTACAACTTCAACAAAATGAACATATTTTACCATGATTAAATTGTAATACACGTTTCTAAATGATGCCGAAGTAACAACATACTGATACCGGTTAGTAAAAACCATGAATTAATGCTTTGACAAATCTGCAGACCAGACGGCAGGCGAAAAACCTTTTAGAATGCTTGTTTTCTGAATGAAGATCTGGGGGGTATACTACGAAGCAGGATTTTCGCTTAGCCGGCTAAATTCAGGGAAAACTCCGGCTTTCCGGTCCTACGAAGCTGGTTCTCTTTTTAGCCGGCTAGATCTCCATGGTAACTTATGCTTAGCGGCTAACCTGGGGGGTATACTACGAAGCAGGATTTTCGTTTAGCAAGATAACTTCTGAGATTTCCGGTACTACGAAGCTGGTTCACTTTTTAGCGGGCTAGATCTCCATGGTGACTTATCCTGGAACCTAGTCTGTGCTCCGGAGCAGGATAGGTTCCAGGATAAGAGATCAACTCAGCGAAAGCACCACGCCTGCTGACCAATCAGAGCTCAGTGTGCGGAGGAAATACAGTTTAAACTGCCGTTGCATGAAAGACGGCCGGCCAAAATCACCGACTGTGTGAACGTGAAAATGAATAGAACATCACCTCCCATCTTCAGAGCAATCTGACTATTATAACTATTAGGCTATGTTAAGAAAGCTTAATTAAATATCTGCCACAACATAAGTAACCGGATCAAAGTAACATTACCTAGTCTACAGTCCGCAGCACTGTGAGTGCAGACGTCGATGTGTCCCATTATCATTCATATCACACGTAAGTAGCTCTAGCTGTCCTTTCAGGCCCCCAGGGCAGAATAAGGAGGGAATTCCATCTCGTAGCGTTTGTGTACTGTTTTGAAATGCTGCTCCTAAATGACCCTTCTTCGATAAAGCCACGCTCGCATTGCAGATGAGATTGAATTGGAATAGATACAAAAATAATCATCCTCCCACTCGGAGTGAAAATTATATATTTTGGGCTTTTTTGCTTCTACCATAATTGCGGTCTTGTGTGTGTGCGGACTGTCACTCCTGTTGACACGGACAACGTCAGCGAACTAGTGCCCACTGCCCACCAGCCACGCCCCGACACATGGGGTCACGCCGGCCAATCACAAAGCTTTGATGCGTTCAAGTGCATTATTCTGGCACAGGAAGATTATGTTATAGGACATTAACGATAAAACAGAATATTGTTGTTCTATTTTTAGACACATCTCGCGATCGACTGGTTGGGCACCCCTGACCTAGCTGGATTAAATAAAGAAGTTTAACAGGACAGCTTAGCCAGGCGCCTGCTGCTAGAATCAAGCAACACGTATACCAGGAGCGGGGGCGAGAACACTGCTTTCACTGGTTGAGTTAATAACGAAAACACAAAGCTAAGACCAGAAAAATGGCTTCTCAAGAAAAAAACAGCACGGGTAACTCCGATGCTTATCCCAAGCGTCAGCCAAAGTGGCTGCACAGGCAGGACATAGTTAGGCTGAGCCTACTACTACTACTACTACTACTGCTAACTAGCTAAACAAGAAAAAGTACAAAAGAGCATAACAAGGGCAACTCCTGGGAGAGGGAGCGGAAACGCTGCCATCACCAAAAAGTTTAAGCCAAACAGCAACAAGACAGTAATCAGGACAACTTAGCTGGGAGAGGGAGCGGAAACACTGCAATCACCGACCAAGCTGACACCAACGTGTCCGTCGAAGTTTCTGCGCAGCGGCCACAGCTCCTGGAGAACGAGTAAGCCCGCGGCTCCGACTGGATCAGTCGCAAAGCTGCATACAGCCAGCTGTTTGCAGAGAAACCCTTAGATCAAACGTTCCAACCGAACGCTGCAGGCTACAAGAATGTAGCCACGGTACTCTCGTGCAGCGAGAAGATGAAAGGAACAGATCCTCTGACGACACCGGTATATAATAGCCGGTGTCACGTGGGTCACAGGTGACTTTGTTGTTATTGGTACTCGAGCTGCGCATGTGCGCGATGACATATCCAGTGCTCAAGCACCACCTCTGGCGGTCAGTAGAGACGAAATAGAACTACAAGTGTCGGTGTCATTGTGAATGTTGCCTTTAAAGAATGGGCTCATTTTCAGACTTCCTCAAAAATACGTGAGAACAAAAGGAGGAGCGTGAAGGCTTTAGTGACATAAGTGGAATAGAAGAAGAAGAGGCAGGCAGGGAGAGGGGCTGACTGCCTGACTGATTTCATGACTCACTTCTCTTCAGGCGAGAGGCTGGAGAGACAGGTGGTTGTGTGTGAATGTGTGTCCTCATGTCACTGTGATGTGTGTTTGGAGGTAATTGTGTGTGTGTGTGTGTGTGTGTGTGTGTGTGTGTGTGTGTGTGTGTGTGTGTGTGTGTGACATATTTGACGTTCAACAATGTGAACCTGAACAACACACAGAAACACATTCACGATCATCTGCTGCACATTTGTATGGACATCATTAATCAAAAGGACACATCATCGCTGGTTTGTCTGCAGGACGATCACTTGTCTGCTCACCACACACACACACACACACACACACACACACACACACACACACACACACACACACACACACACACACACACACACACACACACACACACACACACACACACAGCTGGAGGCATCAGGGTCGGCTCTTTGTATCCTTGGTGCAGAACGTTCCCTGTGAACACACAGAGCCACGCTGCCTGTGTTTAGAAGCCATCAGCTGACAGATGAGTGACTGATATTGATGTTCAGCACCTGCTAACACTGGCTGCTATCTTACTGTTTTTACTCAGAGCCACTCAAATATCACTGACTGCAGTTGTAAGAATCTATCACTGATAATGTGTGTTGTGAAAGAGACACTGTCCACTGTGTTCAGTGTCCACAAACACTGTACCTATGCATGTCAGTTCATCTGACACTCATACACACACTTTTATCTTTGTGAGAAGAGTTGGAGCTGTTGCTGGATGTGTGTGTGAGGGCTGCTGGCTTTTCAGTCACATTGAACACTCCATTGATACAGTTTCATCACAAACACAAACACACACACACACACACACACACACACACACACACACACACACACACACACAGGATAAGCGATCACAGGATCAATGAGGGTGCACCATTGAATCCATGTTGTGACTGGGTGTGGTTGTGTTTTTCAAAATACTAACACATGTAATAGTAATGAGACACCTATATTTGTCATAGTCTTTGATGCAATATTATTTAAACACCTTCTTGTATATGAAGAGGAGAGATGTGAATACGTTTTGAAGGGTACTTCTGTTTTTTTACAGACTCCCTATTCTGTTTAGCGTATTAGCATAGTTTGGTTTCTGCTGTGAGGGTCATAGTAGTTTGTGCGGAAGTCCCCAGATGCCAATATTACAATTTAATAATGAAATCAAACTGAAATGTAATCTGTATTTGCATTAATTATGGGAACATTTTAAAATAACGTTTTAAATATAATAAGATTCAAAGTTTTTACTTGTCACAGGCTTTTTCAAAATGGTCAGTAAAGTACAGGATGGAACTGTGCCAAGACATTTATGGAACAATATAGGCTATTAATTATGAGCGACCTTGATAGCCCTAGGCTTGCACTTTTTTCTGAAGTTCATGTGATCAAATACTGTACAGCCAGTCACATCTGTGTATATGCAAAGGAAGTAAAGGTACGTTTCAGGAGAAGGCCACCAAGTGAATTGCATTTGCTCCTCGTGATGGTGCTTATCCAGCCTGCATCATTATGTCTCTTTAATGTCAATACTGAAGCTCATTGGTTCTATCCCAGTAAACTTAACAGCATATCATCAAACCTGAGTTATGATAGCAGAGTCAGAGGAGCATTGACTTCTATATGAGACAGGTGACCTGAAACAGGAATACTTAAAAAAGTGATATGAAATGCACTGGTCTGGTTTCATGAGCTCATAAGCAGAGAAATCAAATCAAGTTTTATTTATATAGCACATTTATAAACGATTTTTGGTGGAGCCAAAGTGCTGTACATATAATAAAAATAGCCTACAGTAGAGACACTCTATAGCAAATACAATAGCACAGATTGTTCAGAATATCAGTATGAGAAAAACGACACCCTCTATCCTTAGAAATCAAAATGGTACAAATCCAAGCACCCATTTGAGCTGTACCGTTTCTTCAAAGTTTCATTTCTGCTTTGGGTGAGAGAAGCTCACATTTTTTGCACCAAAGCATTCCGCAATTGTATTGTAAAATGAATCTGATTGACTGAGAGCTGGGACACTGTTTAACCCTCCTGTTGTCTTCGGGTCAAATCTGACCGATTTACTACTTTCATCAATCATAACTTTTTTAGTTTTACATTCGATTGCATTAAGGCTTTATGATATCCTTCACGGTAGACATTTGAACATATACAATTACTGATGACCACTTTCAGCTTTTAGTCTCAGATCTCATCATTCAAGGTGGTTTTCACTATAAATAATGTTTTTTCTTTGGACGGACACTATAATTTACATTTTTTTACTATGTTCAATCTGAATTTACTTTAAAATAAATTGATTCTGACTTATCTACATCCAACTCACAGGTTTATCATTGCTTTGAGAAGAAAGATTATTAATTTTCCCCTTTTAGAAGTGAAGATATAGTCATTTGTTCTGGGAATGTCATTTTCGATCCTGAGACCTGAAAAACAGGCTCAGGGCTTAACAGGTTAATGCGTGCGTGCGTTATTTATTTACTTAATCGTTTATTTGGCGGGGACAATGCACAGTAATGAACACTTAAAACATTAACATGTGTCAAGCGTAACAGTGCCAGATTTACCTTTGAGCTCATTTCCCTCCGCAGTCCCTCACATAAAAACATTTAAGAAAATTACATTTTAAAAACATAGTGTAGCAGTGGCCGCAGAATAAATATATTAATTAACAGTTTGGTTAAACCACTAAGTCCGACAACGCCAGTTTGTAGCAGTGGCCGCAGAATAAATATATTAATTTAACAGTTTGGTTAAACCACTAAGTCCGACAACGCCACCCCGGGAATTTCACCCAGGGAAATGTGACAAGTTTTAAGTCACTAGGACACACAGGTTCGGTTACTCATGGAACAAGAGACGTGGTTCAATTATCAAAAATAGAACAATTT
Organism: Gymnodraco acuticeps; assembly: GCF_902827175.1. Lineage (NCBI taxonomy): Eukaryota > Metazoa > Chordata > Actinopteri > Perciformes > Bathydraconidae > Gymnodraco > Gymnodraco acuticeps. Next base: position 406,646 of record NW_022990621.1, on the reverse strand, counting down.
ATTTGTATACAATAGTAAAAATACAATTTATAAAAACAGTCACACAGGGCTATATCCAAAAGAGAGAACGAACAAGGGGGCTGAGGCTTACCAGTGGGGGAGAGGGTCAACGAATGAGTAGAGGGATCCCACAAAAACAAACTTAAGTCACCCCGGTCACACGTGTTCCACACTCACACAATCACACGGAGAAAAGATCCAAAAACCCGGGGGAAGCACAGCACACGGAAAGGGGGAAGCCACCACCTCGGACACCAATACCACCACCTTCAGCTCTCAGTAACTAAAACAGGAAAACAAGGGAAAACACAATAAGTGGGGGACAAAAACACAGAATGACTCAAAATGAAATAAACCAAAATAAGCCGCAATCATGCGGCATAAACAAAACTATGCAAAAAGCAAAGAAAGAAAACCTAAACCAAAACCATTATCATATAAACAAATAATGATTTGACCAAAGATATATCGACACTAATTAATTATAAAATAAGCCAAAAGAAAATAAAGAAAATAACAAAAGAAAATAGGAATAAACAAAAAATAAACTATTAATGAAAAGGAACAAAGTAAACAAAATAGTTGAAATTGGTGAAGGAAAGAATAACTAAACAGAAGGAGTTAGCCCAGCAGTCCAGTCACTAAAATACCACTAGGGGAGCGGACCTCTAGTACAGAGTAAGCCACGCTAAACCGGCCCAACCACAGTAGCCAAAAGCGAACAATCTAAGTAGTGTCCAGCAGCACAGGATCGGTAGGGCAGGTGATGATACTGCCGTAGGCAATGCCAAAACCGGACCAGACACGATAGCCAGACGCAGACAATCAACTAGCACTTAGCAGCACACAGGATCAGCAGTACGGGTGATGACCCTGCGCCAGAAACCCGTCTCTTTTCGGTGCAGCAAAACAGCAGCGGTTCTTTAAAGCCTTAGCTTGGCCCTAGATTAACAATAAACACACAAGTATAATATTAATGTTCAGGAAAGGTGTGGTGAATGGACTGAACAAATCGCCGTACCCACCGATCAGGCAGAGAGGAGAGAGTTTCATGCTCTCTATGTTACGGCTACTTGACGGGCATCGCCAGGAAGACTCTCCGCTATACAAAACAAAACGTGACTACACGTAAGTATGATAAATTGCGAAACTTTACCTGAAGCCAACTATTCTCCTACAACATACCTACGCCGGTGGCGGAAGCAAAACACGGCAAGAACGGAAGTGGGTTGGTCTGGGCACCAGCGAACAAGAGGCCGCCAGCTAGAAGCCTCTGCTCCTTTATAGGGTGCCCCCTGGCGGTGATAGGCTAAAAATAATATGCCTTACAACACTATTTACTGCTCATCCTGCCACAATCTATCCCCCCATTTTCATCGTCGCCCCGACGATGTACAAATCAAGCCCAGGTTAGCTAACCTAGGCCCAAGGTCTAAAGATGACAGACACCGAGTTAGACACCGGACCAGGAGAGTTTTCAGCCACAGGCGCCAATTCTCCCAACGCTCTCGGGAGATGATGGACATTAGGATGCTGCCCAGCGGTTAACCGTGGTGTCCGTCACGAGGTCACTGCGCTAGATTCGGGGCAAGTGGATGGAGGGATAGCCAAGCGAGGGGAAGGCAATTTTGGCATGGCAGCGAGAGCTACCGAAGGACCGGTCTCAATGGAGGCTTCGTCAGATGGTGGAGGCAGCCACCAAGGGGTTTCTGGGGTCACCACAGCTGATCTGGTAGGAGGATTCGGAGCTTCATTTCTTGAAACCCACAGGTCACCATCAAAGGAAAGCTCATCATCTGACTGTGGTGAGTCAGGAGGAATTGAGAGAGGGACAGGGACATCATCTGGAGACCATCTGGAGTGTGTGCCAATCACAGCTTTCAACAAAGTGCGGTGGACCCGTTTGGTTTTGGTCAGGTCGTTTGCAGGTGCAATCGTGTACACCGAACCGCCGTTTGGTGCTTTCACCACTATATACCTGACAGAACTCCAAATATCCCTGATCTTATGCCGTCCTCTTGCACCACAATCTCGCAACCAGAGTAACTGGCCCTCGTTCAATGGGACATCTTTGACATACTGGTCATGGCACCTCTTTCTGCGCTCTGCAGCAGTTTTTAACCTCTCTTGAGCTCCTTCAAAGGCAATTTGCAATTTTGCCTGATGCTCCTGAATCCACTCATGGACAGGACCACCGACTGGATCAGGGACTCTACCCAACAGAAAATCAACTGGGAGCCTTGGCTCTTGTCCAAACATCAACAAGAATGAAGATTCACCAGTTGACTGATGGGGAGTAGTGTTGTACGAATACAGTAGTTGTGGCAAGCAAGAGTTCCAATCCCGTTTCCGAGACACAGGCGGAGTACGCAGCAAGTTGTGAAGGGTTCGGTTGAACCGTTCACATTGACCATTGCCTGCCGGATGGTAGGGAGTAGTGCGAGATTTTTCGATGTTATAGAGGCTGCAAAGTTGTTGGATAAGAATGCTCTCAAAGTTTCGGCCTTGGTCTGAATGTATATGGGCTGGGACACCAAACTTTGAAAACCATTCTGTGACCAGAACCTGTTGGTCGCGGGTGGCAAAGGCCAAAGTGTACTTGCTAAAAATGTCTGTAATTACAAGGACATTTTCCAACCTACTATAGGTGGGCTACAAGACAGTGAAGTCAATGGCTAGAATTTCATTGGGTCTAGAAGCCAGCAAGTGTCCCATGGGAGCACGAGCCGCTGGTCGAGTGTCCTTGGCAATTTGACACCTCTCACAACTGCTGCACCAATGTACCACCTCAGAGGACATACCTGGCCAGTAACACCGCTGCCTAAGTAGCTCCAAGGTTCTTTCAATACCTTGGTGGCCATGCCTCTAGTGGACTTCGGTGAGCACCTGCTCTCTCAAAGCAGCTGGCAAAAGCAGCTGCAGAACTGCTTCACCCCCATCAGAGCGAAAGATCTGGCGATAGAGGACCCCACTCCTCTCAACTAACCGGTCCCATTGGCGGAGCAGTGCCAATGCTTGCCGGGACAACTGCTTCCTCTCATCATTGCTTGGACGCTGCCTCCTTCTCCAGAACACCAAGAGTTCCTGAAGGACGGGGTCGGCTTGCTGAAGTGCCTCCATATCAGACTGTGTATGATGAGGCAAGGCTATGACAGCTGCTTGGGTTGCCTGTGCTACTGGCAAGGCTTGCCGTAAAGGCAAGGGGAGCGAGGTGCTAGGGAGCATAGCTTCAAGATCTTGCACCCCTGGTGGGTGCTGACGGGACAGGGCATCAGCATTTCCATTACTTCTACCAGAGCGGTACTTAATCTCAAAGTCGAAAGACGCAAGTTGGGCTGCCCAACGTTGTTCAGTGGCTCCAAGCTTTGCCGTGGACAGGTGGCTAAGGGGATTGTTGTCAGTGAAGACAACACATTTATGACCAAGCAGATATTCCCTACATTTCTCAGTCATGGCCCACTTGAGCCCCAAGAACTCCAGCCTCATAGAGCTGTAGTTGGCAGAATTGCGTTCCGTGGGCCTCAGACCTCTGCTGGCATAAGCTATGGGCCTGACCTTACCACCTTGCTCCTGTGATAGCACAGCTCCGAGGCCACCAAAGCTTGCGTCGACCTCCAGAATGAATGGGAGGGAGAAGTCGGTATAGGCAAGCACAGGTGCCGTGGTGAGCTTTGTCTTGAGAGCCTCAAAGCTCCTATGACACTCCTCAGTCCAGTTCCCAGCAATTTCACGCTCTGATCTCCTTTTGGACTTGGTGCCAACTCAGCCACCAACGTATGTAGAGGGGCCGCCAATTTGGCAAAGCCCTCCACAAACCTACGGTAGTAACTGGCAAAACCAAGGAACGACCGCAGTCCAGAGATGGTAGTGGGGGGCTGCCAACTGGCTACCACCTCCTGTTTGCTGGGATCAGTAGAGACACCCTGGTCAGAAATCACATGGCCCAGGTAACGCACCTCTCGCTGGAAGAAAGCACACTTTGATAGCTTAGCCTTTAAGCCCTCATGCTTTAGCCTTCTCAGCACGACCTCCAACCTCTGAAGATGTTGATCCACGGTGGAAGAGAATACCACGATGTCATCAAGGTATAAAAGCAAAGATTGGCATTGTTGGTCCCCGAAGATCCGCTGCATCAATCTTTGGAAGGTGCCAGGAGCATTGCAGAGTCCAAAGGGCATCCGATTCCACTCAAAGAGGCCAAACGGGGTGCAAAACGCAGTTTTTGGCCGATCTGCTTCTGCAACTGGTACCTGGTTATACCCACTGGCTAAATCCATAGTGGAAAACCAGCTGGCACCGGTCAGCGCATCAAGGGACTCTTTGATTCGAGGGAGAGGAAAAGCATCTTTCCTGGTTTTGCTGTTCAGCTGCCTGTAGTCTACGCACATGCGCAGGCTGCCATCTTTCTTTTTCACTAGCACGATGGGGGATGCGTAGGGGCTGCAACTCTCTCTTATGATCTGTGACTGCTGTTAAGCTGCTCTTGCTGGAGTTTTAGCATCTCTCTCATCTCACTCAGTTCAGACACCTGGGAGCCAGTCACCACCTGAGGACCACCCTGAACTCCATACTGTAGACCAAGAACTAAAGGGACAGAGTGACTTCGGCCCCTATTAGCACCAGGCAAACCCTCCCGCTCCCACCTGATTGCTTCTGCCCTGGCATCAAGTAATGCTGCAGTAGGTTGCCGACGTACAAACTGTTTTAACTCACGTCACAATGCACCGTCAATGACATGCTCTACAAATTGGTCGCGCAGCAAAACCTCTGCATTAGGCATATTGTCAGGCGCCCGCTGCTTTATAGACGACATAAGACTAAGCAACGCAAGGGAGAATTCCTGGAAAGTCTCCCCTTCTTGCTGTCGTCAGGAGAAGAAAGCCTCTTGTAAAGCTACGTAAGAATCAGAACAACCATACAGCTCTTGCAACACAGCAAGGACTTTAACAGGGTCTTCCCGCTCAGCACTTGAACGGTATTTTATCTCATCACGGGCCTCTCCTTCGAGATGGTCAAACAGGAAAAATGCCTGATCGGATATAGCCAAACGGTGCGCTCTCATACAAGCCTGTATTTCCTCAATCCATTCACTCAAACCTATTCCTGATCTTCCCCTAAACATGGGACATTTCCTGTCTCAGGGCACAAAAACCAGTCTCTCCGCTGAAGGGGCACTAGCATGGGAAAGAACAGAAGTTGGCGGAGCAGCAAGGAGAGGTGCAGCATTAGGACCAGTCACCGCCGCAGCCTGTTCCTGCCACAGCCTCTCATTGTCTGCTTTTAACTGGGCAACTAAATCCCTCAATTCTTGTAACTCTTCCTCCATAGCTACCCCGTTCAAAATTTAAATAGGGAGATAGGGCGACAAAATGGACAGGAAATACACAATAATAAACACTGTGACTTACCACAGGTCCACAAGAAACCAGCTGCTGTTTTGCTTCGGAACACAATATAAAACAATTATTTAAAGGCGTGAAACAATTGTTTCTTACAACCACAAAAATAAAGAACAATCGAAACACACGTCTCTGTTAAGCAAAGAGTAGATCCTGCCGACAACGCAGTTTGTAGCAGTGGCCGCAGAATAAATATATTAATTTAACAGTTTGGTTAAACCACTAAGTCCGACAACGCCAGTTTGTAGCAGTGGCCGCAGAATACATATATTAATTTAACAGTTTGGTTAAACCACTAAGTCCGACAACGCCACCCCGGGAATTTCACCCAGGGAAATGTGACAAGTTTTAAGTCACTAGGACACACAGGTTCGGTTACTCATGGAACAAGAGACGTGGTTCAATTATCAAAAATAGAACAGTTTATTTGTATACAATAGTAAAAATACAATTTATAAAAACAGTCACACAGGGCTATATCCAAAAGGGAGAACGAACAAGGGGGCTGAGGCTTACCAGTGGGGGAGAGGGTCAACGAATGATTAGAGGGATCCCACAAAAACAAACTTAAGTCACCCCGGTCACACGTGTTCCACACTCACACAATCACACGGAGAAAAGATCCAAAAACCCGGGGGAAGCACAGCACACGGAAAGGGGGAAGCCACCACCTCGGACACCAATACCACCACCTTCAGCTCTCAGTAACTAAAACAGGAAAACAAGGGAAAACACAATAAGTGGGGGACAAAAACACAGAATGACTCAAAATGAAATAAACCAAAATAAGCCGCAATCATGCGGCATAAACAAAACTATGCAAAAAGCAAAGAAAGAAAACCTAAACCAAAACCATTATCATATAAACAAACAATGATTTGACCAAAGCTATATCGACACTAATTAATTATAAAATAAGCCAAAAGAAAATAAAGAAAATAACAAAAGAAAATAGGAATAAACAAAAATAAACTATTAATGAAAAGGAACAAAGTAAACAAAATAGTTGAAATTGGTGAAGGAAAGAATAACTAAACAGAAGGAGTTAGCCCAGCAGTCCAGTCACTAAAATACCACTAGGGGAGCGGACCTCTAGTATAGAGTAAGCCACGCTAAACCGGCCCAACCACAGTAGCCAAAAGCGAACAATCTAAGTAGTGTCCAGCAGCACAGGATCGGTAGGGCAGGTGATGATACTGCCGTAGGCAATGCCAAACCGGACCAGACACGATAGCCAGACGCAGACAATCAACTAGCACTTAGCAGCACACAGGATCAGCAGTACGGGTGATGACCCTGCGCCAGAAACCCGTCTCTTTTCGGTGCAGCAAAACAGCAGCAGTTGTTAATCTAGGGTCAAGCTAAGGCTTTAAAGAAAGCCTTAGCTTGGCCCTAGATTAACAATAAACACACAAGTATAATATTAATGTTCAGGAAAGGTGTGGTGAATGGACTGAACAAATCGCCGTACATACCGATCAGGCAGAGAGGAGAGAGTTTCATGCTCTCTATGTTACGGCTACTTGACGGGCATCGCCAGGAAGACTCTCCGCTATACAAAACAAAACGTGACTACACGTAAGTATGATAAATTGCGAAACTTTACTTGAAGCCAACTATTCTCCTACAACATACCTACGCCGGTGGCGGAAGCAAAACACGGCAAGAACGGAAGTGGGTTGGTCTGGGCACCAGCGAACAAGAGGCCGCCAGCTATAAGCCTCTGCTCCTTTATAGGGTGCACCCTGGCGGTGATAGGCTAAAAATAATATGCCTTACAACACTATTTACTGCTCATCCTGCCACAATAGCAAAAACTAAATACATGATATGCAAAAAGAGCAAGAGCAGCATACACAAGTATTTATGACATGGCAGTACAATATAGCAGCAACGACATATAAAGTGCAAGAGAAGATACAAGAGCTACATAAAGTGCAAGAGGAGATACCCCTGTGTTAAAGTGCATTTAGCGGTGATTGCACGTATGTTTGTTTCTCAACCATTCTTTGAGTTGACCTTTGAAGCTATTGAGAGTGGGACAATCCCGTATCTCAGTTGGGAGGCTATTCCACAAAGAGCTGCCTTTAATGGGGAGGACATTTTGTCCAAAAGTGGTCCGTCTGCGGCGGACTTCACAGTCTCCTATGGTTTCGGGCCTAGTGCAGCGTCCAATAGGCGCGTACACACCAGAGTACTTTTACCCCTACTTTTCCCGTTGAGTTCCGTTAGTGCCTGGAATTTTGCGTTCACACCAAAAAGAGTACTTAGTTTCGAGAATTGTCACGTGTGGGGACTGGCTTCCCTTATGGGGACAAATTGGAGGTCCCCATGAGGGGGATCATTCATTTTAGGGTGAAGACTTGGTTAGGTTTAGGATTAGGGTAAGGGTAAGGTTAAGGGTAAGGGTTAGGGTTAGGCATGTGTTGGTTATGGTTAAGGTTAGGATAAGTCTCCAGGAAATGCATGTAAGTCAATGTAATGTCCCCTGAAGTGATGTATACATGGTGTTTGTGTGTGTGTGCGCGTGTGTGTGTGTGTGTGTGTGTTGTGTGTGTGTGTGTGGTGTGTGTGTGTGTGTGTGTGTGTGTGTGTGTGTGTGTGTGTGTGTGTGTGTGTGTGTGTGTGTGTGTGTGGTGTGTGTGTGTGTGTGTGTGTGTGTGTGTGTGTGTGTGTGTGTGTGTGTGTGTGTGTGTTCTGAGTGTTTGTTTCCCTATAAAACAGCTGCGGGCAGCAGGTACTCTGAGAGTCACGGACATTAATTCATAGATCAAAGCAGACTGGTTTACAGACTTTCCTGTTTTGCCAATCCGGTGCTTAAACAAATAGCTCTACACCCCTGGCCGAAATGTCCATAAAATTAAGTCTGAGTTCTAAATATATCTAAAATAATGTATGCACTGTCATTTCCCCACGTAAACACAACAGTCTGCAATGAAATGGTTGTCCCCTGTGTGTTCCACTTCCTCCTTGGTGCATTGCTAACTTTCTCAAAAAATAATAATAAAGTCAGGACTTTATTTTTTTTCTCATATTTTTGTTTTATGTCCCTTTAGGGGCTCCGTACTAATCACATATTTACACACAAATTATTTTTATGTTCACACAAATAATTACGAGACATATCTAAGCCCATACTAATGCTTTTAACCCTTATAAATGTTGTTATAACAACATTTAAATTTCAGTTTGAAAAAAATATCCAAACTTCTCCAGGGCCTCCAAATCTGAGGAAGCACATGTGGGATGTGTTACCCTGGTTAGCTTTGCATTTGGTATTACAAATAATGCAGCGTACATGAGTAAAGTTTGCTTGCTCTTAAACAAGCTGACAAAGCTCATAATTGTACATCCAGTGGCACTCTCAGGTAGGAAGAATCAACCCCAATTGTTTTTTTAAGAATTTGATTTTTGCAGTAAAATTACCAACACTACAGAGTGATTTAGGGATTTTCAGATGTTCAGTTATTTGCTTTGGTGTTGGGGCCTGCAGCTTACATTGCACAGTGGGTTTATCTGGGCTCAAATAGGCTGAATATAGCTACCTGGAGCTTAGAGTCATGGCTGACACCTCACACACTTATTGTATACAGCGTAAACAAATGAGGACAACTGAGGGTGAAGGATCCATGTTTGCATGTAACAGTAACCTTGTAACTACATCGGCTTTGCGAACCATTATATGTTAAAGGTAAAAGATGAAGGGATCAGCGTGTATGAAATGGAAATTAAACTAGATGGAAGCAAGGAATAAACAGTGTGGCATTATGGGTAAGCAGGCTGTGATTAGAGAACAGATCAAACTTTATAGAGTTTTATTTCCAGGATACAGCACCTCCATATACATGCTGCCTGCTTTGTAGAGAATTGCAGTTAATGCCACAGTTCACACACAAACAGAAGCTTACACATGCTCATTGAGCTTAATTCAAACACACACAGTGAATCAAACTGAGAAAATAAGCAGACACACAGCAAACAGCACATTACAGCACAACATGTCACAAGCTGCAATCCCCAATACTTGCCCTAAATAATGGTGTGTGCCACCGGCATGAATAATGGACGATATATATCCATTTCTGCCTCTCCGTCTTTGTCTGTACAGTTCTTAGAGATGCTGAGGAGGCCGTGGAGGGACGAGCCACATGCTGATGAGTGAATGAAAAAAGGACGGAACGAAGGAAAAACAAACAAAGAAGGAGATAAATCCAGCGGAGGACAAAAGGAAACATAAGGGAGTTGAAGTTGTGAAGCTCCATGAAAGAGGAGAAACGAGTCCAATCAGGGAGTGTAACACACAAAGTCCTGAGAGACACAGAGAGGATTGGAAGTGAAGGAGAGGAAGACGAGCAGGACAGAGACGCTTGAAGCTGGGGAGAGGGACGGGCTGAGGTAGGAAAGAAACTTCTGGATGGTCTCCACAGCAACACCCAGCTGGTTACCCCCCCTCCGAAAATGGCCTCCAACTTCAACGACATCGTCAAGCAGGGCTACGTTCGCATGCGCAGCCGCAAGCTGGGGGTGAGTGTTTGTAGAACATTGTCCATTAATCAGCATATCATTGCATTTGATGACACATCATAATGATGCACTTTATGTTTAGCAGTATTTTCAAAAGTGTATCTTTACACTGGTTTCCGTAATCCTGCCACACAGGTTATTTTGTTTCTATTCGTCAGGTTTGGACAAATACAACGTCTCTCATAATGACAAGTAGGATAATGATAGTCTATAAGAATCACCAGATCATATTTACATTAATTATATTTTAGCAATTTAACAATATTTACAGAACATTCAGAACAATTCACAAAAGATAGTAATTCTAAATAAATAAAACATCTAACATGTTAAGCATTATTAAACTTGTTGTGTTATATACCACAGATATGAACATGATTTCTAATGCAAATGTATCCAGGTCTGAAAATATGTATCATACATGTTGGTTATTTAGCAAGGTGTAAAACTGTGTGGATAATTTAGCTAACAATTAGCATGAAGGACTAAGCTAGACAGTTTCTTTCCAAAAAATTTGCTTAGGGTGAGCCAGTGGTTCAACTTAACCCCCCAGAGGCACTGAAGTGAAGTCTCTGCAGTATAAAATGCTCAATTTACCCCTCGACTCGGATCAACTTCCCCCTGAGATGGGGCAAGTTCAGCCACAAGACCCCTTGTGTTTTAGAAGTCATATTTCCATGGCCCTTTGTGATAGATGCATTATTTGAATTGTGATTGACCGAACACATCCTGAAGTAAAGGTTGTTATTGTCATTTCACTTCTATCTAAATGGTCCTTGCCCAGAGGACAAATTAAGTAAAAATAGGCTGATCTTACCCCACTCTCCCCTATATTAAGCGTGACCCCCTGAACAGAGTGAACCTACATTTCTGCCTGTGGCTTGAGCTGCATGGGGAATGCTAATTTGAGTGAGTATGAGTCATATTCAGATAGACAGGCGGTGGAATTCAACTTTGCATGACTCATAGTATGGAAACCTAATGAATTGGAGCTCGGCTCTGTTCAGCAGCTCACTTCAAATACTGCTGTGCTGTTTTGAAGTCAATCCAGTGTTTGATGGGGAGCCAGTGGAGGTCCTGGAGGATAGGGGTCGGAGCGTCGGGTGGAGGTGAGCATACGGGCAGTGGAGTTTTGAAAATATTGCAGTTTATTGAGGATACTGTATATGCAGGTGAACCATAGAGGAAGCTGTTGCAGTAATCCAGTCGGGATGTAATGAAGGCATGGATCAGAGTTTCAGCAGCGGTGGATGAGAGGGGGGGTCTGATGAGAGGGAGGGTCTGATGAGAGGGAGGGTCTGATGCGGGCGATGTTCTTTAAGTGGAAGAAGGCGGTTTTAGTGATCTGGTTGATGTGAGGGAGGAAAGTGAGAGCGGGGTCAAGGATGATACCAAGGTTACGGACGTGAGTTGAGGGGTTGACGATGGAGCCGTCGATGTTTAGAGGGAAGTCCTGGGTGGAGCGGGTTAGTGAGTTTGAGCCAATAATGATTATTTCAGATTTGTCACAGTTTAGTTTCAGAAAGTTATTTTGCATCCATGTTTTGATGTCAGTGAGGCAGTTGGTGAGTGAGTGGTTGCAGAAATAGTTTTTGTAGAGCGGTAGAGTTGGGTGTCGTCGGCGTAACAGTGGAACCGGAGTTGCTTTGATCTGTCCAAGTGGGAGGATGTAAGTGATGAAAAGCAGGGGACCAAGTACACAGCCCTGGGGGACGCCGTGAGTGACTGAAACAGTGGGGGATTTGCAGTTGTTGATGGAAATGAATTGTTTTCTGCCAGAGAGATATGATTTGAGGTGGTGCTGGTTATGCCAATTAAGGACTGAAGGCGGGTGGTGAGGATGGAGTGGTTAATGGTGTTGAAGGCAGCGGTAAGGTCAAGGTGAGATTGTAGTTGGGAGGCTACAATTCGCTCCAAAATCTTCAACAGGAATGGGAAGTTGGAGATGGGCCGGTAATCATTGAGGGTGTCAGGGTTTATTCCGGGTTTTTTTCTGTACAGGGGTGTGTGTGTGTGTGTGTGTGTGTGTGTGTGTGTGGTGTGTGTGTGTGTGTGTGTGTGTGTGTGTGTGTGTGTGTGTGTGTGTGTGCATGTGTGTGTGTGTGTGTAGTTCTGTACCGATATTATTTAAAATCCTAATGACTTTGGAAAGTCAGTGTGATCAGCTGACTTTTTCTTCCATTGCAACAATGAGGCTCACGTTCATGTTTTAAAAAAATGGCTTGTAAAATGTCACAACCCCTAACTACTACTGACTGATTCACTTTACACTTTTTAGGAAATAAAACAGTTTTTTCATACAGTTAGCACTGTGTGTCTGTTAGAGAGTCTCTCTGCTTTTTTACATTTCATCTGACTAGCACTGACTACTTTTAGATGACCTTCAAGAGGACTGAAATCAATCCGATTGACCCATGAAATGTGCAATACACAGTGAAAAATATGACTGTGGAGTGGTAATGATTGGCCGAGTCAGTGTTGTTTTTAATGTTGAATTAAGTTATACATTTTTTCTCTTTCTCTGTCTTGACTGCCCTTGTTTTTTCATCAGAGGGCGTCTCCACTGGTTGCAGAAAGTAGTCTGATCGCATAGAAGCCTATGAGGAAATGACCCTGCTTCTCACTTGATTCATACCCCAGGAAATATTTTACAGTTTTCAAAAAGCTTCAGTTTATGCCCTCAATTGCTAATTTCATATCTCACAGAAAATATTATAAATGATTTATTATATACAGTCCGTTTGAGCCGGATGTCAAATCAACTTGGCTTTTACATTTCCTCTCTTTAGGAGTCTTTTTGTGTTCACTTTGAACACTAACTGATCTTGTTGTCTGCGTTATTATACCCTCTTTTAATTGCTCTGGGTCTGCTTTCCCTCTCTCTACTGTGCCCATAGCGCTGATTCCTCACATCTCTTTCTTCCTTTACTGCCTCATTATCTGTATCAGTATCTGTATATCTACATTGTTAGCAGGACAGTTGGGCATCAGCTAAAAGCATCTGGTGTTCTTTGAATATGTAAAGCTTTTAACTGGTTTTACAGCAAAACATTTATTTAGTTATTATATATTATTTGTTACCTGCTAGTGTAAACATTTGTAACATGACAAAGGCATCTTAATTCCATTACTTCAAGGCTAGTAATGGGGCAAAAAATCTTTAACTTATCTGCTCTGAAGCGAGGAATAGTAGGTTTTCCCATTTTTCCCATTCTGCCATCATCATCAATGCAGATTACAGTATGTGTAATTTCAAATGTACTTTTATAAGCATTGTTGAAGCTGCATTATTTAATTTTGTTTAACAATCTGCAAACATAACACATGCATTAGTGCCTAATAAAGTTATTTCAACGTTTAAGCAACCCATTGACTATTTACACTTCCAGCTGACACACAGGCACACCCATTCATTCAGAAAATAGAAGTCACACCTTCTCTTCAACATCCAGCAGGTCCCATCTAAACTGGCTTCATATATACGTCTGATTGTATAGAAGTTTATGAGAAAATGACCGTACTTTTCAAATGATTTATTACTGAAGTTAACATCTATCTTACAAGTTTTAGGTCTCAGTCACTTCTTGCTTTTAAGTCTGCAATATGGCCTGATGTTGTTGTTGTTGTTGTTGTATATATGATTTGATTTTGTTTAGGGTGGATGGCCACTCCCTAGGTGTTGTTGAGTCCGGCGGTTGTTTGTGTTTACGTTTTGCGACTTTTACTCTTTCACAATGTGTTTTCTCTTCTTATATACAGTACATTTGATGCTTTCTGGACCAGCCTTCCCTCTCTCTCTAGCTTTGGTTTAGTTGTTACCAACTCCCAGGGGAAATATCTGGTTGGTTCAGCTGCTAAATGCTTACTAAAAGTCAATCAGTCACTAACTAAATGTGTCTGTCTGCTGTTTGATACAGGAACATCAAACAGTATCTGATAAGCTTATCAAAGGTCTCAACCATACCATTAATGGGAGTGATGGGAGTGATGGGAGTGAACCAAAACAGTAAAGTTGTGAGTTGTGAAACCAAATCAATAAGCTCAAAGATGCTAAAAAGTGAAGCGGAAATGTAGCTTTGCTGGGATAATTTTGTATTTCATTATTCATATTACAAAAAATCAGTGGCGAACCGTGTCTATCACAACTGGACCTTCTGTAGACACACACACCCAACGCCGCCCCAGATCAACAACACAGATACGATTCTCATTTATTCATTTTATATACATTTTATTACATTTTATTTATATAATTAAATCGATTTTTTGTTTGTTTTATCTAAGTGTTCCAGGATATTCTCTGAACACCTTGAAGGCCCTGACGGTTCGCCACTGCAAAAAATGTCATTTTATCAATTGTTAATATAACAATGCTTATAATTGCAGCTTTGTGCTTGTGTTTTTGAATGGTGATAGCATTAACAAAGTCTTAATGAGCCTCAGCTTTGTCTGGACTCAGTCTGCAGGGTAACGCAGCGCGGTGGAACAGGCAGGCTAGAGACAGCACGGTGGAGAGGAGCACAAAGAGTGGTTTGAGAGTTATCTGCATCCTCGGGCGGAGAGGGCATGCACAGCTGAGCTCCTCCTCAAGGCTCGGTACATATAATACTATAAGTCATGCTTAAATTAAATCTACAGGAACAACAAAGCCAAAAGAAAAACCTGAGACATGCGAAATCCCAGCGTACCCTGACTGAAACTAACCCCGGTTTTTTCCACGCAGTGTCTGTTTCTTCTTTCCTGCTTTAGCAGTGCAACACTCCTCTGAGCCTATTGAACTGTATTGAAATTCTACTGATGCGATTGATATTGATCAGCCTATGGGCATGGAGCAAGAGTTTAACCCCACACTCTCCTCAAGCAACATCCCACCTAATTCGTATCCTGTCAATGCCCGACACCACAATGGTTAATGACGTCTGAAGTCTGCAAATATATGTGTTCATAAGAGGTTTATTCCATCTGTCCAAATGGGAGTGGGTATAAGGAAACAAATTCAGTAGTAGTAAAACACATGTCCCATCCTTCAAATGCATACAGTACACACACTAAAGAGTTGGATGTATTCCAAACTATGAGATTACAGTAGGATAAACACTCCTTGGTGGGTATTGGAATAAAGAAAGAGCTCTACTAATGCATGACACCAGCATCGAGGAGTTCTTGGACATCATTTCCAGTAATGGCCCATTCTGGAGAGATGAGAGCATCCTGAATAATTCATGCAATCACCAACCAAGCAAAAATGGTCAGCTATAATTTATGTTTCCAAAATGTTTCTTTAATAACTTTTTATAGCTTGCCTCTAGGCAGATATATAGTATGTTGTGTTCAGAAAAACAAATAGTAAATTATACATATAGATTAATAGAGGAAGAATACCTCAGTGTGCCCAAGAGTTTAAACAAGCTTTAAACATGGTTCACAACATGCAAGCCGACCGTACCAACTCTGTTATACAATATAGCAGAGAGGAACTTCTTTACATCCGAAACTCCGTGGAAAATAACCCACCGACAGACAATGGGGATTCGCTACCTGTTGTCGTACCTGAGAGACACAAAAACAGGACCAAGCGAGCAGTAGGGCCGAGAGGGAACTTTTTGGTAAAAACTCAACTAGACGTGTTTGGAGGAGAAAGAATGCTGAGCTACCGTAAACCTTCTCTTACTCTGGCATTTTGTGGCAACTCCCGTTCAGCAAAGGCAGATGCCTCGGCAAGTTGTGGCATCTGTGGCATATGCCGGAAGTACTTGCCACATATACCACAGAGTAGCGGCCTCTGTGGCAGTTGCCGGAAGTACTTGCCACAAAATGCAGATGCCACGAAATGCGCTTGCTGTCTCTTCAAGCGAGGGTGCCGGGCCGGGCTGGTGGTTCAGACTGAGGAAATGAGAAAACCGACCCCCTCTTCCGAGTATTCTTCTGGCTAATGTTCAATCCATTGAAAATAAACTAGATGAACTCAGAAGTCGGATTGCTTTTCAACGGGACATTAAGGACTGTAACGTGTTCATTCTCACTGAGACCTGGCTCAACCCCGCGATCCCGGACTCCGCCATTGTTCCAGTCGGCTTCACTATCTTTAGCCAAGACCGGACTGCTAACTCGGGGGAAAGTAAGAGAGGCGGTGTGTGTGTCATGATGAACAATAACTGGTGCACAGATGTGAGGATTATTTCTTCGAACTGTTCTGTTCATTTAGAGCACATCATGATCACATTCCGAGATTTTCACGTGCCGAGAGAATTCTCATCTGTGGCGATAACAGCTGTGTATATTCCGCCACTCGCCGACAACAACACGGCACTAGGAGAGTTGTTTGGATTTATAGACAGCATGTAGACTTCACGGCCAGAAGTAGCATTCATTGCAGCAGGGGATTTTAACACCGCTAACATGAAGAAGGTCCTACCGAAGTACTACCAGCACATCAGCTGTCCGACACGCGGGGAAAATATACTGGACCATTTTTTTTCCCTTTCAAACATGGTTATAAGGCTCTCCCCCGCCCTCCTTTCGGCAAATCAGACCACATCTCTCTGCTACTGCTTACAGGCAGAAACTTAAACGGCATAGACCGGAAACAAGGATTGTACAGCGATGGAGTGAGGAGTCAGACTCAGCTCTGCAGCACTGCTTCGAACCTACCGAGTGGAGTGTGTTTGAGGACAATAACATCAACACACACACATACACGGTCATCTGCTACATTGGGAAATGCATCGATGACGTGGTACCGAAGGTTTCTGTGCGAACATTCCCAAATCAAAAGCCCTGGATAAACGGCGAGGTTCGTACCAAGCTGAAAGCGCGCACTATCGCACACAGAGCTGGAGATTTGGAGGAGTACAGGAAATCTAAATATGATCTCCGGAGAGCAATCAGCAGTGCAAAGAGACAATACAAAGAGAAGGTGGAGTCTGACTTCAAAGGCTGTAACACCCGGAACATGTGGGCGGGACTAAGAACAATGACAGACTACAAAGGAGCAGCGGGGGGTGCTGCGGGAGTGTCTGCGTGCACATCTCTCTCCCAGATGAGCTGAACAATTTGTTTGCACGTTTTGAGAGCAGCCAGGGTGTGGAGGCACAGAAGGATCAGGAGCCCTGCCATTTTGTTTTAAACAGGGCAGATGTGTGCAAATCCTTTAAAAGGGTTAACCCACACAAGGCTCCTGGACCTGATGGCATCCCTGGCCGTGTTCTCAGGGTGTGTGCAGTTCAGCTGGCAGAGGTGTTCACAGACATCTTCAACAGGTCCCTGCTGCAGTCTGTAATCCCCACATGCTTCAAACACTCCACCATCGTTCCTGTCCCCAAAAAGACAAAAATCACCAGCCTCAACGACTACTGCCCAGTAGCACTCACCTCCATCATTATGAAGTGCTTTGAGCGGTTAGTCAAAACCTTCATCACCTCCTCCCTCCCTGACTCTCTGGACCCCCTGCAGTTTGCCTACAGAGCAAACAGGTCCAGACCATCCCCACTGCCCTCTCACACCTGGACCAGAGGAACACATGTGTGAGAATGCTGTTCATTGATTACAGTTCAGCCTTCAACACCATTGTGCCCTCCAAGCTGGACATCAAGCTCAGAGACCTCGGGCTCAACAGCGCCCTCTGTGACTGGATCCTGAACTTCCTGACGGGCAGACCCCAGGCAGGGTGGGTGGGAAACATCACATCCTCCACCCTGATCCTCAACACCGGAGCCCCTCAAGGCTGCATGCTCAGCCCTCTCCTCTACTCCCTGTTCACTCAAGTGGCCACACACAGCTCCAACACCATCGTGAAGTTTGCTGACGACACGACCGCCATCGGCCTGATCACCGACGGAGACGAGACGGCGTACAGAGAGGAGGTCGAGACCCTGACATCTTGGTGCCAGGATAACAACCTCCATCTCAACGTCAGTAAAACCAAGGAGCTGATTGTGGATTACAGGAAGCAGCAGAGAGAGGGACACGCCCCCATCGCCATCAATGGGACTACGGTGGAGAGAGTCAGCAGCTTCAGGTTCCTCTGTGTCCACATCACTGAGGACCTGACATGGACTCATCACTGAGGACCTGACATGGACTCATCACTGAGGACCTGACATGGACTCTTCACTGAGGACCTGACATGGACTCTTCACTGAGGACCTGACATGGACTCATCACTGAGGACCTGACATGGACTCTTCACTGAGGACCTGACATGGACTCTTCACACCACCACCATCACCAAGAAAGCTCGAAAGGTGCACCATAGAGAGGATCCTGACCTTCTACAGGTGCACCATAGAGAGGATCCTGACCTTCTACAGGTGCACCATAGAGAGGATCCTGACAGGCTGCATCACGGCCTGGTACGGCAGCTGCACCGCCCTTAATCGTAGGGCTTTACAGAGGGTGGTTAAAACGGCAGAGAACATCACCAGGACGGAGCTGGCATCCATGGAGGACATCTATTCCCAACGGCTCAGGATGAAATCCTTCAGGATTATAAAAGACCCCCATCACCACAGCCACAAACTGTTCAGTCTGCTGCCGTCTGGCAGGCGTTACCGCAGCATCCGGACAAAAACAACCAGATTCAGAGACAGCTTCATCCCGCAGGCAATAAGACTGTTAAACACCTGAACTGCTGAAACAATTTCATAACATTCATCTGCTACTTATGGCGCGTTTCCACTGCAGCGGGTAGCTCGCTTTAAGCGTGCCGTGCCGTGCGGGGCCCGTTTTTGGGTGCGTTTCCACTTGGCCTAGTACCGGCTAGCGGTTCCTAATTCACAGTTTTTCTGGCCCCATAAAATCGTGGTTCTAGGGCCAGGAACAACCAGGCTGAGTCGGGCTGAGTATGCTAAGAGAGAGAATCGCTGGCAAGGGGGCTACAACTACAACAAGATGAACATATTTGACCGTGATATAATTGTAATACACGTTTCAAAAGGATGCCGAAGTAACAACATACTGATACCGGTTAGTAAAAACCATGAATTAATGCTTTGACAAGTCTGCAGACAGACAGCAGGCGAAAAACCCTTTTAAAATGCGTGTTTTCTAAATGGAGCTTGGCTAAGCTAACGTTATACAGTATATGCTCCGACCGTCTACACTCACAACAACGGCCTATACAGACATAAATAAACCAGCGACTGTATTTGCCATGACACAGACAGTCTGTGGTTTGTACTTGTTTAACTTTAGTCTAGTTTCTGAACAGATATGAAGAGCTGTGAGCTCTGAGGGCTAAGAGCTAACGGCTGTGTTGTTTTTCTGGGGCGCTCATTGAAGATGACGTCACAGCTCCGCCTACACTGCGTTACTATAATAACTACCCCAGTTCCTAAACTGTAATGGAAGCGCAGCATTAAAGTGAGCCGGGCCTCATAAGGCCTAACCAAACCGAGCGAGGCCGAACGAGGCCTGCAGTGGAAACGCGCCATTAGTAAGTATTTATCTATTATCTAATATATCATTCCAACAACTTGTATATAGACTCGTATTGCACTATTCCACTTTTTTTGTCTCACTTCTTTTAAAACTATTTTTCTTTTTGTATATAGTATATTTTAATATTGTTTTAATATTGTCTGCTTATCTGTATTATTGTGTTGCATTGTTGGAGAAGCCTGTGACCTAAGATTTTCTACGACATAATTACTCTGTAGCTATGTTAGTTTGACAATAAAGAACCTTGAACCTTGAACCTTGAGTGTCAAATGTGGAATTAAATGTGACATTCCCTGAGGCACATGCTAACATGCAGGATGTATGAGTGCAGACAGCTCCTTTGATACCGGAATATCCAGCAAGGACATCGCTAAGACAATAACACGTGTTTCATAGTCAGTTTTTCCATTCAAATCCCTTGAGCCGTCTGCAGATGCACAGTAAAATAGATTCAGAGGACAGCTCTCATTCCTTCAGATTTTTAAAGATACATTTGAATGAAATAATTTAAATAGCATTTGTATCAGTGTGGGCACTGAACACAAATAAAAAATGACATGTTGATGATATATTACAGTCCAGAGCAATCTCTCACACAGCCTTCCACATCTAGCTTTCTCTCATCAGTCCAGAGAATCTGCAGAGGTGTTTTGTAGGCCCTGAAGGCATCATTATGTAAGCAGCCCTCTGAGGCTAATAGGTTAGCCTGCTCTATTTGGTGTGAGCTCCCTGATCTGCCTTCAGCTGCAGGCTCCGACCCCCCCCCCCCCCCTGCTCCTCCACACTATATGCTGTTCCTCCTCAGCTGGTCTTTATTTTCTCCGTCTTCACAGATTGCTGTGGTTATCAAGAGCAAACTCCTGCACTCAGTCTGACAGATATAGCTTTAGACATGGTATTGCACTGCATGAATACATTAATTAAATTAATTATAAAATATACATAAAGCCAGATTTCTCTCTCCAATGAAAGCTTGTTTTAACCCGTGCATCTCTCTGAAATTGAGGTACACAAAGGCCACTATTTGAGGATAAGATCAGACCAACATGTTTATTTGGCTGGTTTGCATTTAGATTTGCAAAGTGCAGCGAGATCAAACACACTACATGATGTTCTCATCAGACTCAATAACAGTTTTCTTTTAGCTGGTCATTATCTCACAAACAGTTCAAATGCATAAAGGATGAAAATGTGATTTCCATGTCTTTCTTTTGGAACCTTCTGAGGCACATTATGTTGCGAAGAATTCCTAAAGAATGCAGAACATCTGTATTTGACTTCATTGTGCTGGTAGTATTGTTCTTCAGTAAGTTTATGTGGATATTAAGATCACCAACTTGAGCTGAAATCTCTCAAAACTCTGCAAAACTCTCTGCATGGTGAAAGATTGTGAAATGGGTTTACTGGTTTCTGTTCATAACTTGGGTGAACTGCCCATCGCTAGATTTAAATAAACAAAATGTGTTTTGTGATTTTGAGACTATTCAGCCAGTCGAAATAAAAATACCTATTAGACAAAAAGTGGTTGCCAACATGTGAATTTTCACTAAAGCTGGTGTGAAATTTCCTAAAACAGTTTCTGTCAGAATTATTTTAACATCAACATCTCTGTTTGCATCCCATGATGCATTGCATTCCTCATTTCCCTGTGCAGACTGATGAAGCTGCTGTCTTAAATGCATGAGCAGTAACTTAGTGATGTGCAGCACCCAGATATGATGGCATAGTTATGGCAGCTGTTAAGATGAATCTATCGTTTCTCACAAGACAGTCAGATTCATTATCTCGGTAGCTGTTAGCACTGACCTCGCTTTCTAAGAGGAGCAGGCCAAAGTAATTGCCAAACATACCATCTTGACTATTACATAGCCACTGGTGCTGAAAGTCATATGCTGCCTTTAGTCTGCAGGTGTTAAAGGGGGGGGGGGGGGGCTGCAGTTTACTGAAGCAGGTAGGATGAGATCAGATTAACCTTCGATGATGCCGGTGACATCGGGTAGAGATCACAGCATTCAGAGGCATGAAAACAGCAGATCCATCCGCCGGGCCCAAAGCTGATTGTCCTGCAAAGATCTGTCTCATCAGATAGGAGTGCTCCCACTTGTTTGTGCAGCTTGCAACCATTTTTTGAAATAAAAATCTGAAATATATTGATACGCAATTTAAAAAGCTGTTTAAATTGTTTTAAAACTAAATAAACAACCCAGTATGAACACTTGTATAGCCCTTATTAAAAACATTCGGTCCTCAAGTTGTAAAATGTGCTAATAACGTTATTCTGAGTTATTTTCCTCGGCATTATGAACGCAGATCTAACCCACGGGGCCGCGCCACCCGGCACGTTCATGTGACGTGTTCTGTACTACATGAGTTGTACCTTTACCCATGGATGCACAATAAGAACGGATTATATGATTATATGAATACATTCGTGACGTTTGCCATTTTGTCTTCCTGCGCCAATGAGCAACTCTCATTGGAATGAACGAGGCCCCACCTCCCACGCTGTATCCAGTTATCCAGACAGGATAAGCAATCGAGCCTGAATGCAATCGAACCGACTTCTGGCCTATCAGAGCACGGCTTTGTCAGTCATGTGATCAAAGCAACGAGAAAGATGACAGAGAACAGCGGGGCTCCGGTAAGTAGTCAGTGGCTGTTTCTCAATCTCGAGTAAAGCTGCTCCAGAGCCACTATTTCAAGCATACTACGTCATCGAGTGCCGCCGAAGTACTGTTCCAATGTCCAGCATACTTGGAATTCTACCGAGCCCGGCGTACTTCGTTTGGAGAAATTTCGAGGCTGCACATGTGTAGACTCCGTGGTCTTAAAATCCCCACAATGCTTTGCGCACGGACCAATTTCCCAAAATCTGTGGCGGAAAATGTAAGGCGGGGCCTATAATATGACCAGTGTTGGGAAAGTTCACTTTCTACATGAACTAGTTCAGTTCACAGTTCACAAATTTTAAAATGAACTAGTTCAGTTCACAGTTCACAAATTTTAAAATGAACTAGTTCAGTTCACAAATTTTAAAATGAACTAGTTCAGTTCATAGTTCATAATTCAAAATGTTGAACTAAAGTTCATGGTTTCAAAAATGAACTGATTTATAGTTTATAGTTATTTTTTCAATACGTTGCTGCGAGCTATTATTTGTCAAAATGATTGCCACAACCCATATAGAACCACAGACAGCAATCAGAATACTGGCATTTCCATAACGCTTTGCTGCCGCCCATTCAGTCCACACTAGTAGCAGCTGCAGCTTTCATCTCTACAGTATATTTTCAAAAACATGAGGAAAAACGTGCTGCTTGAATGGTCTTTATTAAGTATAAGAATCTAAATATACTTAAAGTACCAAAAGTGAAAGTAGTCATTGTGCAAACATATAACATATAAACATGTGCCGACATAACTCTGTACTAACACAACACGAGCTAGGAACCAGGCTGAGGTATGAAACTAAGGTTACAGGCAAACGTTAGATTTTTTCCGTCTGAGTCAGTACTGACTTTAACGTAAAACTCTTTTAAATGCTCATACGCCGACGCCGTAGAGTCTGACTCTGAGCGAGTGCTGCTGCAGCTGCTCTCGGCTTTGTCCATACTAATTCATTCATTCATTCAATGCTCGCCGGTTCAGTGGTTCCACATTGTTTGTTGTGAGGAGTCTGATGACGTATATTTTAGTGCGACAGCCAGGGGTGACAGGCGCGCATGCGTCACAGGCAGTTTGCTGTTGCCAGATTGGGTGGTTTTTCGCATTATTTTGAAGCCTGTTTACGGTGTGTTTTAACTGGGTTTTCGGCTGAAAGGCATATGAAATCTGGCACACTTTTGAACGCCGTTATAATACAGTGCTGAGAATGAACGCACTTTTGAACGCCGTTATACAGCGCTGAGAATGAACGCGTTCTCAATTACGTTCATCTAGCGGAAATACAGTACGTTCAGTTCACGTTCGCCCAAAATATGAACACGTTCATGAACGATCGTTCATTGAACGCGTTCAGGTACATCACTGCATATGACGCACACCTGCACACTTGCTCGCCTGTTCCACTCTTCGTTTTCTGGATGCTAGGAAGTATTCTTGCCTTGCTTCTGAAGCAAGACGCTCGGAAGACATGTGCTACCAAGCAAGCGTGCTCGAGATTGAGAAACACCCAGGCCGTTTCTCAATCTGGACGATTTTGGCTTCCAAGCCAATATTTCAAGGATGCTACGTCATCGAGTGCCGCCGAAGGACTGTTCCAATATCCAGCATACTTGGAATTCCCCCGAGGTTTTGGGGGAAATTTCGAGGCTGCACATGGGTAGACTTCGCGTCCTTAAAATCCCCACAATGCTTTGCGCACAGACCAATTTCAAAAACCCTTGCGGAGAATTGCTGAACCGACGCAGCACACATTTAAATGTAATTATAGTGGCGTAGAACATGTGTTGGTAAATATGTTACTTTGTTACATTTGTTTGTTATCATCAAAAATGTGTTCCGTGAAAGTAAAGCAAGTTCATAATTAGATAGACATCGTTAGGTATTTATTTTCGATACAGTTTATGTTGAAACCGTTAGAGAGAGTGGCACACTTGTTAGCCAGTTCCATTCTTCTTCGTTTTCCGAAGCCGTGGCTTGGAAGCATACTTGCTTCGTTTCTGAAGGAAGTGACTTGGAAGTACGCGACTACCAAGCCAGCATCCTCGCGATTGAGAAACACCCACAGTTTGTGCTGTTTATTTTACAAGCAGTGAGGGCTCAAGAGGAGAGGGGAGAGGGGGGGGGGGGTGAACGATCCTGCCTGACGGTTTTCAAAGTAACGTTATGATACATCATGTCTCACAGGAGTGAATAACTTTAGGAAATCGATTAGATAAGTCACATTAGCCGCGTTCACACCGCAGTACTTTTCCCACTTTAGTTCCGATATAGTTCCGAAATGTCGGGTTCACACCAAAAAGAGCCGGAACTAAAATGAGTTAATCAGAACCTTTTTTACCCCCTTTTCCGTCCCTGCTATACCTCATTCACACCAACGGTGTTTCAGGGCCGGTTCGGAGCTGGAGCTTGAAAAGCACCGGGTTTTCCTCTTCACACCGCAGCGGAGCAGCCTCGTAGCTCCGGAATCCGGTTCGTTTCAAGCACCAAAAAATTGTCCGGCCAGAGCAAAAGCACCACATACGTCACGCTTACGTCGAGGCCGGGGCAGAGACAGATCAACTCCTGAACAACAACAAAAAGCCCGCGTTTTATCCAGTTTGTACAACGATGGAGACACTTAACAAGAGTTTCAGTGTTTCTGCCATAGACTGTATATATAAAGGTTTCTGCTCATGGTGAAGCAACGTGTCTACGTGTTAAGGTGGAACCTGAGCATTCACGTTGATCACCTCTCATTATAATTCATTATAAATCTTTAAAACTATAAATATTAAACTTTACTTCACGTGTTCATTTGAGAACAGCTGTTACATAGCTGGGTGAAGGTTACAGTTCATTTAAATGAAAGATACAACGTTACTCCACACTCATGGTTCAGTCCACCTTAAGAAATAAGACCGACCTCGGAAGCAGTTGTGTTTTAAAAAAACCTTTATTGACACGAGTACACTTTTTTATAAGAATATAACTCAACCACAGAAATGACTCCGGAAAAGCTGCAGATAGAGCCATAAGAAATGAATGCAACTGATTTAATCCGCGCGGTTTGGCTTTATGAAGCAGGCACGCAAACGGTTACGTCATGACGCAAACGATGACGCAAACGATGACGCAACGACGCATTACCAGTCGGACTCTGGGCGGTGTGAAAAGAGCCAGAGCTAAACCGAAGAACTGGTTCTGAACCTAAAAAGCTCTAGCACGGAGCTTGAACCGGAGTTGCGTTGGTGTGAATGAGGTACTAGAGAGCAGGGACTTTCGTGGGAGAAAATGGTTCCTATGTCTGATTGGCTGGGCGGAATGCAAACCACGCCCCGTAAAACTCCAAGAAAGTTTTGTGAAGCCGCCATTTTATTATCCTCGCATTAGCATTATTAGCATTAGCCCAGCGCAGAAACGCAGAGAGACTAACTTATGGCAACACAAAATAAAACATGGGAGCGGTGGAGATGAGGAGGTGTCGGCGTTCTGGTGATTTACTCGGAAGGCTTCAGTAGAAGCTGCTGGGAGTCCCAGCAACTTCTACTGAAGCCAGTCCCCAACTCCGGGGACTTCCGGCCGGGGACTCCGGGTGGCAGTATACGCCGTGAAGTGGTTTGCGGCCTGCCAGTAAACCCAAAGCAGAAGAAGAAGAAGTGACGTCAGCGGCTTCATTTGCCTAATGCTCCCTCAGGGAACTTATTCCGGTGTGAACGCGATCTGTACTTAGTTCATGAGAACTAAAGAGTTCTCATGAACCTCTGTGGGAAAAGTACTGCGGTGTGAATGCGCCTAAAGAATGAGATAAAGGTTGGGGATGTAAAAACATGCATAAGTTGTTAGAAGTAATCATGGTGAATGTAGTTTTCAGATAATTTACTTCAGTAAAAGTACTAGTGCTACACTATACAAACACTACAAAAGCCCTGCATTTAAACCTGTTATTGTTACTTTAGTAAAAGTATGCTAGTATAATCAGGAAAGTGAAAGTTATACTATTATATTATATCATTTATTTTTGTATTATTATTATTATTACCCATGCATTAAAGGTGAGGTATGTAATTTATTTCAGAAAACACTTTTTGTTATATTCCATGGAATGCTCTTAACATCCCGATAGCAATGAATATATTAAAGGCTTTGACAATAAATACATGGCTGTGGAAGCCGTAGCGCTGTAAAAAGCACGACCAATCATTTTAGCAGGCGGCCATGTGCTTGCTTGGAGTCCTTATCGCAGCAGACCGGGGGTCTGATTCCGACCCATGGACCTTTGCTCTGTCATTCCCTCTCTCTCCTCTTTCCAGTCTGTCTCTCTGAAATAAAAGGAAAGACTCAACAACAAAACAAATCTAAATTTGACCACCGTTGTGTTGCTGCACTTCTGTGTGTGTGTGTGTGTGTGTGTGTGTGTGTGTGTGTGTGTGTGTGTGTGTGTGTGTGTGTGTGTGTGTGTGTGTGTGTGTGTGTGTGTGTGTGTGTGTGTGTGTGTGTGTGTGTGTGTGTGTGTCACTTTTCATAAGATTAATATTTAAATATGTGTCATATTGTATTTATTAATGTGTGGTGGAAGTCATAGTTTTACTCGGTGAACATGCCTTCTGCTTTCATGTCTACTATCTCTCTTTAGCACATCCTCCATCTCCCTCCTCTCCTTCATCTCCTCTCCTTCATCCCTCCTCTCCTTCATCCCTCCTCTCCTTCCTGTTTGAAGTAGGCGGGTCTCAGCAGACAGACTGAGGAGCGCTCAGTGAAGTTAAGAGAGAGGGGGGGGGAGTTCCTCTCGCTCCAGAGGGCTTTGCTCACATTAGAGTGAGAGGAGGCGATGTTTTCACATGGGCATGGCGTTTAATGGATACAGGGCCATTCCAAACACAAGTCAGCTGATTTTCCTCTGTATCATCCACTTGCCCTTTAGTTCAACTAAATTGATTTATTATTATTTCTTAGAACTCCTTATGTATGTGTTCTGAGTCATTTTAAGGAAAAAATGTGTCTTAAAAAACAGGATTATTTCAGACATTACAATAGAATGTATAGATTACAATGGATTTTAAAATGTGAAATTGTAATACTGAGCAGCATCTTTCAGATCTCTCGTTGTTTCACACACTGTAGGAAGAGTCACTGTCCAGCAGTGTGAACAGCCACACATAATTCTTTACGAAGAAATGTCACATATATTAACTGCTCTAAAAAAGTACACATCAGTCATCTCCCTTGCTAAAAATAAATGTAGCATATGTATGCCAATCATAACACATGTGTTAGATCAGCATCTTGTCCTGCTCTGTATATATCCCTTCACTTAAATAAGAAAGTGAGGGATAAAGAAATGAGTTTATTTACTTTAGATTTGAAATAAAGGTTGTCTTTTGTTGGTGTGCCTCTCAGCTCAGTTTGTTGTTTTGTAGTGTTTTCTGGACTCACTAGAGGACATGTCATGTTGTCAGGAAGAGCTGCAGGCCACTTCTTATTCACTGGACAGGTCCCACTGTGGTGCTATCTCTATCTTCCCATAAACCCACACCACACTCAAACACAATTATTATTGAGAATATTTATATAAAATGATGTAAAAACAATAAAGACGCATTGCATCTTGCCAGAAGGTCCACATGTGAAATAATAAGAAACTACTGTTAGTAGTGGCATTGACCTCCAATAATCCCTATGTGCATGTTTGTATTTATGTACTTATTTGTGTTGGTTCCCAACCTTTTTTCCCAAGAGGGGGGGGGAGCAACAGCGATAATTAAAGTTTAAAAGTCTCAAAAGCTACAACTACTGTCACAAACTGGATGAATGTGAAGTATTTTGTTAAAGGAGGATGAAAGCGTAATCAAGGAGCACTATTGGAGTGACTTTGATGGTTATTGGACTCAGGATTCATTTATTTGGATTCCTGCTGTATGAAGAAATTAAAGGATGCCGCAAGTGGAAACAATTCACAAAGGGATTCAACTGTTTAAAACACATGCTCAAAGTAAGCTGGATTTTGCCGATGTGTTTATGTGGATTCAAAAGTCGTAAATAATCTACAAAATGGAGGAGACCGATCTGATCGGAGCAACTGACAAATAATCCAATTGAAACCGGCATGGACAATGACTATGTTTTAAAAATGCGCTTATCCAGAAAAGCCTGGTTTGGACACTTTACGGGCAGAAGAAACATTTATATTAAAGAAAGAATTATACATTTCTGTCTTTTTATCCCTTTAATACTAACTTGAATTTTTATTCAAATTAATTAGTCAATTATTTTTTATATTTTATTGTAATGTAGAGAAGAGGCTTTTAGTGACAATCATGTATTGCCTTACAATTATATGTAAAAAAAAAAAAGTCTAAATATGATATTTGGCCTCAAATCATCTGAGGCCTGGCGCCCCCCCTGCGATCTTTGGCTCCCCCCCAAGGGGGGCACGCCCCCCAGGTTGGGAACCACTGCTATAGGGTTTGGAGTATTTCTATTTATACATCTTAATAGAAAAGTAGTCGTAATACATTTTATCCTAAATGTGTGTGTGCGTGTTATAGATCTATCGACGCTGCTGGCTGGTGTTCAAGAAGTCATCGAGCAAAGGACCTCGTCGTCTGGAGAAATACCCTGATGAGAAGTCTGCCTACATCAGAGCCTTCCCCAAGGTGTGTGTGTGTGTGCGCGTGCGTGTGTGTGTGTGTACGTGCCTGTGTGTTGACAGAGTTGACAGGCACAGTGAAATGAAGGAAAGCCGAGTTGTAGAGTGGCGTTGCTCTATCTTATTATTTGAATCTGTAGGCAGTTTGACAGAAGGTTTCTCTTTCTTACACATTAAAGTGTTATTCCATAAAAAACAATCAAGTGGCTAATCCTTGGAAGTGCTCCGACTGAAAGTCACCTCACATCATCAATGAATAGAGTTCTATTCGAGGAATCAAAACATATTTTGATCATTACCGTTCTCTATATCCAGACAGTAGTGCACAGACAGATCATCTGAATAAAAATACTACCTCTGCCCCCCCAGTACTCCTATTCCACTTTATGGAAAACAACCAATCACAGCAGAGGACTGTAGTGCAGTGTACACTGCTCAAGAACTCCGATCAAACTATCAAACTAAGCAGCGCTGATCATAAATAAAGACACCTCTGTCCCTGCCTGCCTGTTTGCTCTGGCAGAGGGAGAGTGCTTGGTCGGCACCCAGACACACTGATCAGCTTTCCTTCGGCTGCATGGAATCTTCCAGATGCTTATAGATTTCTCATTCACAAGTGTCAGGATATAGTAATATATCAACAATGATCAACTGTTTAAAAAATAAATTGAATTACCAACTCTTGCTTTATTTAAACTCTATTCCTCACCATTTTACACATCAAGCCATGTTAATAAATGTGGTGTAATGATACATGTACAATTATCTTTAGGTGTCAGTGACTCCTCTCCACCCCTGTACTGTATGAGTCACCATTTCATCCTAAACATAGATATCCAATTTTAAGGCTATTTAACTGAGGTGTCTTCACATTAATTAAACAATAACAATAAGTCTTGATAACCACTTTAACGACTTTGCTTTCCACCTGTTACCTAGGTGACAGAGATAAGCAATGTCAAGAATATCACAAGGTTGCCTCGAGATACCAAGAGACAGGCAGTGGCCATTGTGTTCACAGACGACACCTCTCGCACCTTTACCTGTGAATCAGGTAATACACACACACACACACACACACACACACACACACACACACACACACACACACACACACACACACACACACACACACACACACACACACACACACACACACACACACACACACACACACACACACACACACAGCTCTGTGCTGTCAGGGATGGACCCCAAACTCACCCTCAACATTCACCTCACAAAACATTATTAGTCTTTTAGTCCCTTTTGGTGTTTGTATCTGTACCATTTCACACATCATGTGTGTGACACGGATACAAACACAGTGTATTCTTACTGTCGATGCACTCATTGCTGTCATTAGAATTAGTTTTATTCGACTTATATTAAACTTTAAATGCAGATGTACTGTGACTCAGTCTCTGCTGCGATGGACACAGTTTGATTCCGACCAGGACCATTTACGCATCTTATCCCCTGTGTATGTGAAGCTGTCTCTATTACAAGAGACTGGTGGCTCAAAAATCCTTAGCCTGTTATTCAGTAGTTACTATGTACTTCACTGTAACTATTCACAGTGCTTTAGCATGCTCAGTCCACCTGATTGTTGTTCACCAAGAAATTCCAACATCAAGGATACACTTTCATAATCCTAATGACAATTCTATCCAAAAGGCAGTAGGTTGTTGATATTATTATTATGTAGATATGTGTTCCTCCTTAGCCCAGTGTTGTGCTGTGAGCTGCACCTGACGTGTGCAGCAGTAACTGTTTCACATAGTCCAAACACCCGGCCAGACAGAGGTAGAAGAGGCCTTCATTTCACCATCTGACCCTGTCTCAAATTCAACTCGCTTTATTCCATTAATAATAATGACACATAGTTTTTCCAAATCATTGAACCATTAATGACATGTTCAGCTTAGAACTATATACATCTCTCCCTCCCTCTCTCTCTGTCTCCCCCTCCCTACCCCTCTCTCCCCCTGCAGAGCTGGAAGCAGAGGACTGGTTTAAGACCCTGTCTATAGAGTGTCTGGGCACCCGTCTGAATGACATCAGTCTGGGGGAGCCTGACCTCCTGGCAGCTGGAGTGCAGTGTGAACACACAGGTGAAGGCAGAGTAACATCTGTCTGTGCTGTTGAACCTTCTGCTAGCTGTACTGCATACAGTGGTTCAGACTTCACCTCCTCGTTCCATGGGTGGCAGGCCAAATGAAGCATGGTGTCTAGAGGAGAGATCTGTTGAGTGGCATTAGCAGAGAAAGGACAGCAGTGTACCTGGTCCTTCATTTCTGTATTTGAACATATCATTTTACTCTAAAAATGTATCAGTTTTTAACAAATGAATATCTGATTTGTTAAATATCAGACAGAAAGGTTCTTCCGCCCCTTAAGGTGCTAATCAATACGTTATGTTTGCTACAAGTAAATGGTACATGGATCTCTAAACAGAGATGCAAACATAACATGAATACACAGTCATAACAATGATCATAAACTTTAATTTTAAACTTTAATATCGGACCTTGGTAACAAAGTGTTTCAGAGTAGACATCTAATAACATCTGAATACAATTAAATGATAATTGTCCGACTAGAATGACAAATAACGTTAGTTAAGCTATTCTGTCAGCCAAGAAATCGCTTAATCATAAATTTTTCATTTTCAGGGGGGCCACAGGGGGGTCCAAAGTCAGTGTTAGGGGGGCACTGGCCCCATTGGGCCCCCCCCCCCTAGAACCGCCCCTGGTGCGCGCAGAGCACACTCTATAGTTTATATACGTAGTATATACACATTCTCCTGGTGAGACCTCAAATAATCTTCGTAATATCTATCAAAATATAGATCCTACACATCCACTGGACGTAGGTTCTGAAAGTAAAATATACACTTCTTGCTAGAAATGTAATACAAAGTGTTTTAATGGCCATACGATCGTGTCCACGATCACGTGACATGGGCACTGGCCATTAGAAATGTATAGGAAAACATTAATTAGCCATGTCACAATTTGAGAGGGATTTTTGATGACATACTATGTGTTGCCCTGTGGACCAACGTAGCTATCACACATTCTTTTGTGAGACTTGGTTGCCATAACACATCACCTTTTACATATTGACATATGATCACTATATACATTTGTTGAACATGTTAGCAGTCATTTGCCTACTTCCAGCAAACAGAACAACAGTCATCCACCTGAGTGTGTGTGTGTGCCTGATGAATGTTCACTCTCTGGTCTCTGGCTCTTCAGCTGCTAAAGGTTCCACCATGTTCATCATCATACATATGTTGTGCTTGTCAGGTTGTGTATAATGGATTTGTAAGTAAGCCTATAAAGTAATATGAAATGTAAAGTACAATAACCTACAATACAATTTGACAGTACTTTAGTAAATGTTACGACTACTTTCCAACACTGACCATATTGTGTCCCGTGTTTAAATCACCTTAGCGCTTTGCTTGGTTCCGTGTCCTCTTCTCTTTTTCAGAATGTATAGTCCTCTATAATTAAGGCTATATAATCTTTAAGAGCTGGAGTAATGCCAGCGGACCTCAGTCCCTGACGGTCCTATCATTCTCTGGTCTCCTCAGAGCGCTTCAACGTGTTCCTCCTCCCCTGCCCCAACCTGGACATCTATGGGGAGTGCATGATGCAGATCACCCACGAGAACATCTACCTGTGGGACATCCACAACCCCCGCACCAAGCTGGTCACCTGGCCGCTGTGCTCGCTGCGGCGCTATGGCCGCGACGCCACGCGCTTCACCTTTGAGGCTGGAAGGTAAGACTGGGATGAGATGGCGGGGGGGTCAGATCAATCTCCTTCCCCAGATCAATGCAGAATACATACATCATGGCCCCCCACACTTTCAGAGTCAGGGACAACACCTCCTTTGTTATAACATGTGTATACGTATACAGTGTGTGTTTATGCTGCTTTATCGGACCTCACAACTAAAGTATGTGCATGTGCAGCTGTCAGTCAGCTGACGGTCAATCAAAGGATACCTCTCTCTTTCTCTTTCTCTCTCTCTCTCTCTGATTGATTGTCTAGATGAGACAATTAATCAGTGCGGGTCAGACCTCCTTATCTTCTCCGCTCTGATAAAACCTGATGAGCTATGATTGGGGTGAGTGAGTGAGTGAGTGTGTGTGTGTGTGTGTGTGTGTGTGTGTGTGTGTGTGTGCGAGCATGCGCGTGTGTGTGCATGTCGTCTAAAACAAACCAGAGCAGCAGTAGAGCCCTCTGTCTGTGTGTGTGTGTGTGTGTGTGTGTGTGTGTGTGTGTGTGTGTGTATGTGTGTGGTGTGTGTGTGTGTGTGTGTGTGTGTGTGTGTGTGTGTGTGTGTGTGTGTGTGTGTGTGTGTGTGTGTGTGTGTGTGTGTTACTGCTTCACTCCCAAATAGTGTGTCTCTTAAATGTAGCTCTGCTTTACAGGCTTTTTACTTTTTATTAAGCTATCATTTATTGTTATTATATATATTTACTGACTTTTGAAAACAAACTGAGTTGCTGTCATGTGCAGGATGTGTGACAGCGGGGAAGGCCTCTACACCTTCCAGACCAGAGAGGGGGAGCAGATCTACCAGAGGGTCCACTCCTCTACACTGACTATAGCTGAGCAGCACAAGAAGGTCCTGCTGGAAATAGAGAAAAACAGCAGGGTGAGACACACACACACACACCACACACACACACACACACACACACACACAACACCCACACACACACACACACCACACACACAACACACACACACACACACACACACATTCACACACAACACACACACACACACACACACACACACACACACACACACACACACACACACCACACCCACACACACACACCACACACACACACACAACACCACCACACCACACATTCACACACACACACACACACAACACACACATTCACAACCACACACACACCACACACACAACCACAGTCACACACATTCACACACACACCCACACACACCCACACACACACACCACACACACCCACACCACCACACACACACACACACAGCACACACACACTCAGCACACACACACACACATTCCAACACACACACACACACACACACACACAACACACCATGCACACACACAGACACACACACACACACACACACACACACACACACACACACCACCACACACACACACATCACACCACACCCACACACACACACACACACACCCACAACCACAAATCAGAGTTAATGTTAAATATGTTTATGTTGCATTGTTGAAGGAGCCTGTGACTTGAGTTTGTCATTGCATATCTACACTCTAGCTGTGCATAACATAATAAAGCCATTTAAACAGAGGTGGAACAAGTACTTAGATCTTGTACTTAATTCAAAGTAGATGTACCAGAGTGTATGTCATGTCTCGAAAGATTATTGTTAAGTTGTATTCTTTAAATTAGCTTTGTCATGTCCCTTTGTCTTGTGCCTCCCTGTTTGTATTTTTGAAAAGTCATTCTCCCTCTCGTTTCAGGTCACTGTGCTCCCCGCCCCTTTGTGTCTCCTGCGTTTGTGATTGTTTACCCCGCCCTGATTGTTTCCACCTGTGCCCCTTACCTCATGTGTATATATTGTCTTAGTCTCCACCTGTCCTGTGCCAGTTTGTCTCTTCTCATGACTCGAATTACCAGCGTACCCTCAAGCCTGTGCCATGTTTGTTATCTGCGTTCCAAAGCTCCATATGGAAGTATTTTAGTTGTTCCTCGAAAGAGTGATTTTTTTGTACTCTGTTTTGTTACTGTGAAATTACCCAGTAAAGTACTTTATTTTTGCAACCCTCTGAGTCTGAGTTGTGCATTTGGGTTCATGCCCCTGAGTTCACCCCTTGACAGTGGAGGAATACTCTGTTACAGTAAAAGTCCTGCAAAGTAAAGTGAAGTAAAAGTAGTCATTGTTTGATTGGTCCATTTCAGAATAATATATATGATATGTTTTATAATGATTGATCATGAAAGTGTTCTCAAAGCTGGTAAAGGTGCAGCTAGTTTGAATGGCTTTGTATACTGCAGGGTAGCTGGTGGATTTACTCCAGGTGGAACTAAAGTCTGATTTAACACTTGATTATATTTCACATCATTCATCCACATCTGTGAAGTAACTAAAGGTATTAAATACATGTAGTGGAGTAGAAGTACACCATGTACCTCTGAACTGTAGAGGAGTAGAAGTACAAAGTAGCATCAAATGAAGATAGTCCAGCTGAGTACAAGTCCCTTAACGATTGTACTAAAGTAAAGTCCCTGAGTAAGGCACGTCAAGTTCAAGGCAATTCAAAGTGCTTTACAAAAATGAAAGACATTAAAAGCATTAAGAAATAGTGCAGCGGAAACACATTATAAAAGGGCATTTTTAAAAACTGTCATTAAAAAGCAAAGATAATAAATTAAACATAATAACACAGGTATAAAAGACATGGATAAAAGTTACAGTGCAGTCTAAGATATGAATAGTTCAATTAAAAGCAAAGAAAGAAAAGTCTTCAGCCTGGATTTAAAAGTAGTCAGAGTTGCAGCGGACCTGCAGGTTTCTGGGAGTTTGTTCCAGATATTTGGAGCATAATAACTGAACACCGAGTAAATCTACTTAGTTACTTTGCCCCACTTTCTTTAAATATATAACTCTAAATAAATGCTAATGTTGCTCTGTATCTTAGGTATTAAAAAACAACAACTGTTTGCTAATAACATTTCTTCTTTAATAGGAGATGCTATTAAGTGTTAGTTTGCTTGCTGCCCCCAAGTGGCAAAAAAGAAGAAGCTCCGAAGGTCCATAACAGGTTACAGCAGCTTTAGTCAGAAGGATTACATTACAAATAGTGAGTACATGTTTTAAACTAATTGTTCATGAGCATATTAAGTTCCTCAGTAGTGCAGAGTCAAAGGTAAAACACATTTCCCAGTATAATAACACAGTGCCATGTTGCTGATGTGTTCATCTTGGTCATGACATGACATTTCCATGCCGTTCCACCTGGAGTTCAGCCCCATCCATCCAGCTTTCTTATACTAGCAAAACACATTATGAAGCTTACTGTGAATATCCTTCAGTAGCGCAGTGAAACAAAATTCATACTAATATTTTGTCGATATTCTGCTACTTGAATAGAAATAACTAATCTACAGTCCAGTTTCTTCAATGTGTGTGTTTATGCCTCTCAGTTGCTGTCTGTGGGTTCAGAGCCGGGCTCCTACCCCTGCACCCCCACAGCCATCCTGCCCCGCTCCGTCTACTGGCACCACATCACTGGAAACCAGGCAGGCATGGATCCTTGCAGCGGTACGCCACACACAGGCCTTCACTAATGTTTTTTATTGATTCTTTTCTTAAATAGACATTTGATTGTATACTTTGCATACTTCTTGTAAGTGCAAAAGCATGACAGCTTTTCTATTTGTTGTACCTTTACCTAATGTCGTGCCTTCCAACACACCCGCTGGCCCCATTAGGCTGGAGTAGAGGGGTTTCTTACTAAAACATAGTTGTATAAAGTAGTAAAGATATTTTGCAAATGAATGCGCATGTTTAAAATTAGCATGACGTAATCTGGGAACCTTTAGAAACTTCTGGAGCTAAGGCCACTTTCATTGGAACTAGTTGGCAACACGAAATGTTGTTTTCCACGGTTTTGTGGCGTAATCAAGCCTTCATTTTCTCAGGAGAAGGTGACACAGATTCAGACAAAACTGCACAGTGAAATCAGGTTTCATAGGAATCAATCTAAAAGCTACATCAACATTTATATGGAGGTTATTCCCTATCTTTATTCAAGAGCGTGTTCTTTCAATTTGAGAGAATCATTTATTGATTTCAGGTTCAGATTTTGTATTTCTTTCAGTCAAACCCTGTCCTTGCGCTTAGATTTGTCTCTGCTTCTGCTCAAACTGTACGCTTGCACTCAGATATATTGCTGCTTGCACACATTTTCTGTGCAAAAACCAAAATCCCTCAACCAATAGGAGGCCAGGTGAAGTGTCGTCTCCTTGCTGGCGTGTTCGCTTTATATATTAGAACATCCCGTAAGGGTGGTTACTCTTTAACCAGGTTTATAAAACGGACAAGTCAAATCAAGCAATCTGATTGGTTCTTAGCTTGATATAATGAGCGTATACCACGGGTATAATTGTAGTTACTTTTCACAACAAGTCAGTATCCCTCCGCCTCTGAGAAAAGCTACAACCGTTACAACTGTTACAGTACGTCCATTACGAAACGAACTAACTAACAAAGCTTAAGATGGAAACATGTAAGGGATAATAGCCGCATTCACACCAAGTACTTTGCCGTACTTAGTTCCCAGCTCTTAGTTCCCCTATGGAACTAAGGGCCGATCGCGTTCACACCGGAGTACTTTTTCCTTAGGGAAGATTACGCAAATGAGCCGCTGACATCACTTCTTCTTCTTCTGCTTTGGGTTTACTGGCAGGCCGCAAACAACTTCACGGCGTATACTGCCACCCGAAGTCCCCGGAGTTGGGGACTGGCCAGCAGCTTCTACTGAAGCCTTCCGAGTAAATCGCCAGAACGCCGACACCTCCTCATCTCCACCGCTCCCATGTTTTCTTTTGTGTTGCCATAAGTTAGTCTCTTTGCGTTTGTGCGCTGGACGAATGCTAATAATGCTAATAATGCTAATGCGAGGATAATAAAATGGCGGCTCTACAAAACATTTCAGAGTTTTACGGGGCGTGGTTTGCAATTCGCCAAGCCAATCAGAACTGGGGCACTTTTTTCCCCCAGGAGAGTACCACCTCTCAGCAGGCACTAAAAATGGGGGTTAAAGTTCCCGGCACTAAGTACTCTTTTTGGTGTGAACGCGACATAAGGGGTACTAACGGAACTAAACGGGAAAAGTACGGGGGAAAATACCCTGGTGTGAACGCGCCTAATGTGCGGCAAAGACTTATTGACCGTTGTTAAGGACGCTCACATCTGCAGAAAGAAGTCCGGTTGATTTAACTGTAGACAGTTGGGCTGAAAAGCAAACTGCATGCAGAAAACTGATAAGAAAACTGGGACAAGAAAACAGAGGAGAAGTAACGGGGCAGAAACCCTCCTTTTTACGCAACGGTCCAGACATAGACATCAGACGGCAAAACATATTCAGTTGCCAGTTACTTTGGCATTAGGGCAGGGATAGATACTTTCCAAGGTTAATATATCTGAGTGCAAGCGTACAGTTTGAGCAGAAGCAGAGCAAATCTAAGCGCAAGAACAGGGTTTGACTGAAAGAAATACAAAATCTGAACCTGAAATCAATAAATGATGCTCTCAAATTGAAAGAACACGCTGTTGAATAAAGATAGGGAATAACCTCTATACATTTACTGCATATTGATAAATTAAAGCAAAAAGCTCATCTCATATTCAGTGTTAAATAACACTTCTACAGTTTTTGATGGAGTTTCTTCCTAAAGTTGGGAATGTCAAGTGAGAAGTAAAGAACTGGAGTCCGGACATGTTTGGCTTAGCAAACACACTGTAGGCAGGGAGAACAGGCTGATTCTGTCCAAAGTGAGAACACACACGTACACCTGTGTGTGTGCCTGGAGCTGCAGTCACAGCTGTGTTTCCGCTCTGTCTCCAGGAGATGCTTCAGAGGACGACCTGCTGTCCTCCTGCCTGCCCCCCGACCGCCATGCCACGCTGCCGCTGGCCAACACACATGCACAGTCACAGCCACACATACACACACACTCCCCGGCACACTACCCCACCTACCCTGGACAGTGACACACACAGGAAGATGTGGACATTCCAAATGATGCAGACACGATACATATACCTACATGCATGCAGGCGCACACTGTTCCTCCTTGTATTAGTTTTATAGTCGGTCTCACCTCACAGGAGAGGTTTCTGTGGGACTAACACTAGCTAACAGACAATGCTGAAAGCAGCGAGTACTTGAGAATACTGAGCTTCCTGACATGACCGCAGTTCCCACAATTCCACAGTACACCAGGGATGTTTTTTCCACCTCCAGGATGAGAAACTCTAAATGAAGGACTGAGGGCCCTAAGTATGATTTAAACAACTTAGGTTTTATTATATATTGCCTAACCAGGTTTAATTGTTTCCAAAGTCACCCATAAATGCGGGGGAAAGTCTTGAAGAGCAATTAGCAGGATCTGTTACTGAATTTATACTACATGTTTTTGCTCAAATTATTTCTCTCTCTCTCGCAAAA
The DNA here is from genome assembly GCF_902827175.1 of Gymnodraco acuticeps. NCBI lineage: Eukaryota > Metazoa > Chordata > Actinopteri > Perciformes > Bathydraconidae > Gymnodraco > Gymnodraco acuticeps. Next base: position 367,757 of record NW_022990621.1, on the reverse strand, counting down.
ACTGGTCCCTCACCAAGACACCTGCCACCTGTAGTGTATAAAAAGAAATGGGAATTTTTGTAAAGGAAATGCTCAATTTAAATCAAAGTAATCATCACATATTTATAACTTATTAATATTGGATCACTAACACACTAAAGTTTGGAGAATTTGCGTCAGTTACTATGAGTGAAGCCTAGTGCAACACAAAGAACGACTTTGAGGAAAACTCTAAAGTGTGCATCAACTCTATAGTTTGTATAATCGACAGCGTCGAGACTTCAGGGAGGGGGTTTTCACCCCGCCCCCGCGTGTGGCCATGTGGAACAGATATGTATACTTATTTGATGACACATCACAGATCATTTTAGGCATATTAAAGCTTTTACAAACAAAGCCACAGTAACTTGTTACCAAGCTATATGGATAGATTTTAGAGAGGAACCTGAAATTCCAACGTTTTTGATATGGTGCGTATACAGTAAAGTAGACATACTGTTATCTGATGTTGTAGCATGAGTTTCTCATCCCAGGAGTGACACATTTACCAAATGGCTGCCATGGGGTTAACGTCAATAGGGCCTGGTTGTGTTACATTGAATACTACGTGGGACGGGATTGCATGGTGCCTTAATAGCACCACATGGACTGTGCTATCCTTGGAAATACATTGACATTCCCTTATGGAAAGTTCCCAGTGTGCCAGCTGACATGTGGTCTGAAGAACTCTTGATTATTTCACTGTCCACGTCTGGATCAATACCTCTGAATTTGCTGATAACTGATGTTACTTTACAGTTCCTGGATATGTTTTGCTTTGCTGAGGTTCTGAACCTTGGAATGAAACTGTGATTGATTGGCGCCTGTTCTCAACTGGATATTCAATTTTAGAGCTTCAGATTTTCACTGGGGTGTGTCCCAGTACTTGCTTCTATTGAGCTATATTTGCACAACCCTTTTTTTATTATGTTATTCAAGGGTTAAGAGTGCAAGAGGAACTAACATTGTCGAGGTCAACGGATTGGGATTTTGGAAAGCCCATACTGATGATACATTTGGATTGGACCTGCCAATAACTGATATTCAGTAACTTATGATCCCGTGAATGACAGATCAGAAATGTTTGTATGTATTTATTACTAGAGCTACAAAACACTAAACACTGAAATGGAAAACTGAACCGTGTTCAAACATTTGCGTTCACAGAATCTCTGAAGGGCAAGTGCGGAAATGATACAGGTGCAACACCAGAGCACAACTTGAAAAGAGTTTGCCTAAATGATATGTGACACAGTGTCAAAATAGAAGCATTGAATTGGGCTACAAACACATCATGGTTAGATTACATTTTATTTTTCTTTCTCCCAAAAGTCACACCAGAGAAGCTCGCGAGCATTTGACAGAAATATCTGAACCACCCTGAAGGGTACATGGACCATTCAAGCACCCTATGATGTGACAACAGGGAGACAATGGAAGCTGATTTGCTAGTCTAGGAGACTGATGGTCTTATGGGATGATTCTACTCTCTAAGACCTTGGATCTCATTTACATTTTTGCAAACCCTTTATATCATAAACATTTTCTGACCAAGTTGATATTAAGAGAACTACGAACACAACCACATTGCTCTTAAGAATGTTAAACAAGAAACTCGAGATGACAGATGGTCAGGAGGGCCAAACAACCCCCCAGGTTAAAAAATGAAGAAGCACAGTAAAGGTTTTACCTAAAGTGATCTTGACTTAACAAACCTGACTGAAATTGATCTGAACCTATTTGACTGTTTCAGTGGTGATCTTTCATGAGTGTCGTATTTTAACACCCATTGCAGAGTGAACATCCAATCATAAGTGGAGAGAACTGGTACAGGTGTTAATGCACCCATGATGCATTGAGATCATAGCTTCAGGTCCTGGGTTGGGATGGATCTCATGTTTGATAAGCAGTATGGAACCAGGTCTCAGCTTTAGGCCCCAGCCCTACTACAGTTGTGTGCACACAGTTTTTGTCTTTAATAAGGAATTAAACGCAACAATCAGGTGGCCGTATTTTCGGTTCCAAACCATGTGGTTGGGATAAGTGTTGTCTTGTAAAAACACAAGTGTAAACACACAAGTGTAAACACCTGGGTGATCCTATAAATCAGTGGTTCTCAAACATTTTCTGTCAGGCCCCCCTTTTGGAAAAAAAAATCACTTTGCTAGAACAGTGATAATAAAACAATGCTCCATAAGTTTGTGTGCTCAAAAAAACAAAACATAATACAATTGTGCAATCCCTTTGCAAGAACAATAAGTTATAATACTTTGCCACTTTGCAATCTGTGCAAACAAATGAAAAGAAAGAAAATGCTGATATTTGGTAAAAAAGTGTGTCTTCTTATCACAGCATTAGTGGCTGCAATGAGCCTGTTTGGCACTGCACATTTCTTCAAAAACAGGGTTGCAGGCTCAGTGGCGGCGCCAGAGGTTTCTTTTGGGGGTGCTGTGGGGTAGCTTGACGTTTCATAAAGGGTGCTCAAACATTTAGGGTTTCCCATTAATGTACCGGTCGTTACAGTGGAATTTTCTACTGCAACACTCCCCACGCATATACACAACGTACCCGCGACTGTTACAATGAAGGCTCGATAATCAGCTCACGGCATAGGTGTAAGCAGGGGTAGAGTGCTATTTTTACAAGTGGATGGTGGACCTAACCTCCTCTAGGGGGGTCCGGGGGCATGCTCCCCCGGGAAGATTTTTTTTAAATATTGAAGTTAAACGCATCAATCTGGTGCACTTTGAGAGCAACATGAAGAGATCTATGGATACCTCTCTCAACACCCATATGAAACAGAACTGTGAACAGATTTACTTTTTCATTATGGATATTTTACAAATCACTCCCCTTTCAAACTGTATTCTTGTTTTACTGTCATATAGTATTTCATACCTGTTTTTCATTTATTCTCTTGTTTTTTTATAACTATAATGATCATACAGTATGAAGGTGTGCCTCGGAAATAATTGTTTTCATTAATGGTGACCAAACCGTTTGAGAACCACTGAGGTAACTTAGACTAAAGTTAACTATCTAAACACTGAGAGTCCTTTAGCTCACTGAGCCTCTCAGTCTGACAGGAGAGGACTCTCCTCCACTTTGTTGTTGAAAAAACTCCTTATACCCATTAGCGTAGCTTGCTAGCACCAGAAGCTAACAACAACGTCTCCGGTACCGGTGCGCTCTCTCTCTCGCTCACGCACGCACACACACACACAACATGGCTCGTTCCACACACACACAGCCGAGCTTGAATGAAACAGAGACCCAGACGTACTTGTACTGTACTGTAGCATATTATTTTTGAATAAATAATAATAATATTTTTTTTTTTTTTTTGTCATAACAATTTTTACTCCTGGTCTCTTGCTGTCATGCCTCTGCACCCCCCACTTTGAGAAACACTGCTCTAAATTGAAGGTGTTGCCAGGTTCCCACGTCTCATGAATGATTTTAGTCAAGTCAAATTTGAAAACTTACATTTTAAACATTCCCAAAAGTATGAAATTAAGAGCCAAATGTTAATAAACCTGCATTTTTCTTCAATAATGTCATCGTTCACAAGGGGGCATCGTATTATTAGAAGTATTTCCATAGCTGTAGTAATGATGATTAAATCTGCTTTTCAAGTTCATAATTTTTGAGGCAGGAGACTGAACCCTGGTAGGGGTGTAATACATTTGCCTACATTTTTTGTAGCGTTCCAACATCAATTATTCTTAGTGTCATTTTTTTCTGGTGTCACCGTCGTTACCTTAACGTTCCCTCCTGCCTACCGTAAAGCTGTCTGTGTGACGGTCTGAAGGAGACTGTCACTGGCTGCTTGACTTTATACTGCCTTTCTATAACAATAGTTATTTAATATGACTTAGCCCTTCCTTTTGTTTCACTTTAGAGGTGAGGTATGTTGGGAGGAAGATGACTGACGGGCTGCCTGCAAAATAAAGGTTGGATCATGTTTTTCTTAACTGCTGGCTCATAGGAGTTATCCTTTGACTGCTGCCTTTTGATTCTGTCACAAGGGTTTAAGATTGTAATATGACGGTGGAGATTATACCACAGCAATGTGACGTCTGGGAACACACAGCATACACCCCTGTGAAATGCCTCTATCTGGATTCTGTTAATGCTGGAATCCTTCAGTTTTTGGTTTAGCATTATTTTATATCATGACAGGGCTAAGCATTGTGTTGGTTGTTTACGTGATGTTAGTTGCGTATTGTGTGTAGATGTGTTTTGTGTGGGTTTTTTATATATTGCTATTTATTTCATATGGGATATGTGTGATTGTGTGTGTGTGTGTGTGTGTGTGTGTGTGTGTGTGTGTGTGTGTGTGTGTGTGTGTGTGTGTGTGTGTGTGTGTGTGTGTGTGTGTGTGTGTGTGTGTGTGTGTGTGTGTGTGTGTGTGTGTGTGTGTGTGTGTGTGTGTGTGTGTGTGTGACAGAGAGAGAGAGAGAAAGGGGTGACAAGAGGGATTATGGGAACGTGTTCAAAGTACAGACAGAAATAAACTATAGCATCCAACAGAGAGGTGTTTCATTATGAGAGGAGCACAATGTGAGCAAGTATAGCTAAACGAAGTGATTAGGCTGTTTCATGAAGCTAATTCAGATTGAATAAGGTCAGGTTGCTCACTCATGATTTAGAAACACAGACCTGAAACATAAAGCATCAAGTCCTTAAAGAAAACACACATTGTTATTCAAAGCAACAGATAAACACATTTTAAACATAATTTATTTTAACAAAATTAAAAGTAAGAAAAGTTCATTTGAATTATTTTCTAGTGCCTGGTTTGTACAAGTGACCTACATTCTTTATACAGTATGGTGGAAGTAAAATGTTTAAACTTTCACACTGGTTGTCTGTCTCTGGTACTTTTGGTAGCAGTGTGCCTGGGTATCTGTTTAACGAGAACATGGTGAAGAAGCTACTGTCATCAAGGCCACAGACCTGAGTCAAACATTTTACCTTTCATTTAGTTCAATGACTCAAATAGCTCAAAGCAAACAAAGGCTAGAGTCAAGGACTAAGAGCACATCGGTGAGCGTATTGATAATATCAGTATGCTATGAAAAGCCTACAATAACAATGTTAACCTGTATTCATGTCAATTTTTACCATCTAAGTTTAGCATGCTTTAATCTGCTTATAATGTCTTGACTGAAAGGTCAGCTGGGAATGCCATTCATTAGCAGATATCTGGCAATAAACAATAGTATTGACATGACGATGGTGCTGGAAAAACAGAATGTGACCTTCTTTATAACAGTATGAACATGAATGCCTATATTATATTTCATTGCACCCCCTCCAATAGTTGACTATTCACTTTGATCACTAATGTTAACATGTTGGTGACACTAGAGAAGACCACCATAGTTCGTTAGTATGAAACGTGAACTGACCACTTTGAATGTCCAAACCAAGTGTTGTGTCATTTAGCAGACTTTGAGCTTTTTTACTGAATAAGTGCAAATGTGGCCTGCCCGAGAAGTCAGAGGATAACAAGGTTATTAGGAAAACATTGGTACGAAATGTCATGGCAATCTAAGAAACACAATTGGAGAAACAACCTGGAGTTGAGCCTGATGGACTTGATGGTGATGTTGCTTTTTAAACCATCAGCTTGTTATTGAAGTGATACGCAAAATGCCAAGTTGAAGAGCTTTTTAATGGAAATGGTTGGAGAAGGATGGAACCTTCCAATGATCCTTATGTCAGCTCTAATCTATGGCTCTGACCTCCTTTTAGATTTGTAACGGATTTGTTCCCTTTCTACACCAAGTGCATGTTTTGTAGAAAAATAAAGTCCATTACTAAACGCTTTAGCATTGTGATCTTAGTCCTTTCAATGTGTCTTTGTTAATGCTTTGTCTTTCTTTTTTTAAATCTACTGTCACTTGAAAAGTATTAAACCAGTTGAATTACAAACTCATGTTCATTATGGTGTTTCTACTGATTTGATTTACAATAAATGTATGGAAGATGTTGAGATTCTACTCAGTTTTAGCACAAAAAGGCTGCTTTCATATGAAAAAGGCTCCGAAAAACCTACTGTACTTCTTCACCTGTTCAGCACTCACAACAGCAACGAGACCAGCTGGTGAACAAAGTGGAGTATTGATCAACTGAAGAGACAGATGTTGTTCTCAGGAGTCAGTGGAGACCTAGTCGGTGGAGACCATGTTTTGAGATTAAAAACAGAGCTAAACATTCAACTTCATTTCTTCACTTCTTCATTTCTTGCAGGGGGGGGCGGTGAGAACACGGAAACCGTTTAATCAATGAAGACAGAAGACTTCCCTCAGGGTCCTGCAGCTGTTTCAATTTGCCATTGATGACATTCATTTAAAAAAGAACATTTGTGAAATGGTGTTTTTATTAGAGTTATAGAAAGTATCAACTAAAAAAGTGACAAGCTTGTCAATGGTTGAAAGTAAGTAAGAACATTTACACCATTTTAATAACTGTGTCATTTACTTGTGTGTTTCTTCTGCTTCTGCTAATTTCACAGGAAAAAAATACCACTTTACTTCAATTTAGTTGGCAGCTTTAGTTACTTTTAATTTGAAATGCAGTGTTTATTAAATAATCCATGAATCAGTTACCACACTGACTGAAGTCAATTAGTGGCAAAATTAAACTTTTCAACAAATGTAATTGAAAAAGTGTTAATTTCTGTGCTCACAAAACCCAAAGTGTAAAACAGGCAGGTATGACCTCCCAATAATGATCTTTGATTCATTGAATTTCCGGATGAGTAAAGGCTTGTGAATTATATACATTACATACATAATATACATTATATACAAATATAATGTCAAATTTCTAGTTCATAGTATTGTAGTGCCTAAAGCAGGGATGGGCAAATGGCGGCCCCCCCCCTCCTCTTTTTGCGGCCCTCAGATTAATTTATAAACAACGTAATTAATTTAAAATATATAGGCTATATATATTATTATTTTAATTGTAGTACTGATACCGTCCACTAGACTCATAGTTACGTCGCGAGCTGCGTACATGATTTCGTTCGGCAGCCAAATACCGCGAAATAATCTGTGACGCGTTTGTGTGTATTGTGTTTGTTTCCCGGGGAAACCCTCACAAGAAACACCGGCTGTTGTTATGCCTGCTGTGACGTTAAGTTGCCTCTTGTAATTATGCCTTTACAAGCTTAAAGGTTGTATTTATCATCTGAATTTGGCAAAACAAGTTTAATATTCTAAAAACCAAGACTTTGTTTATTTGAAATCAGATGAAAACAAACTGTCACAGACCCTTCCGTGTTATCTATGATTACTATACGCTTTTCATTCATAATTTCAGTGGGAGGGAGGGGGGGCGGCGCTGAGGAACAGCAGAGTGCGGGTTGACAGGTGTCTGTGTTGACATTCCCCTCATTGTGCGTGAGCAGAGACAGGCTACAAGTGTCTTAGGTTCAAGTTAGACAGCTAATGTCTGGGTTAGTGTTCATGACTTCATGTTTATGTCATCTAATGGTTAATCTTAATGCACACACATGTTCCGTGCTTTCCAATAGTTTAAAATAGTTTTATTCCACTTGTAGTGCTGAGAGAAGGGAGTCGGTGCATCGAAGGTGCAAAGGTGGCTTTATTGAGCAGCTGAAAACCACATGTTGCCGGCTTGAAGCCCGGGAAGCAAAGAGGAAGAAGTAAGGAGGGCACACAATAAGTACAGTCAACAACATGTCCGTGCGGAAACAATACCCCCAACCTAGTTCCATGAGTGAATTATGTTAACTCAGTGATCCCCAAACTAAGGCCCGCCTCCACATTTGGCCCGGCCCCCTGAACAATACCAGAGACGCATTATGATTTTTTTTTAGTCTGGCCACGCGAATCCTAGACTAGCCCCTGTCAAATAAAACGGAATAATGGCGAAAAGGTTAGGTAAGAGAAAAATGTATTCAGAATGCAGGGTATTTAACCTGCAGTGGTCAAACGATTATTTTGTTGTTCAATGCAAAGAAAAGGCTGTTTGTCTCATCCGTCAAGAGGCGGTGGCGGTATTCAAAGAATACAATCTGCGCCGACACTATGAATCCCGTCACAAAGACAAGTATGATAACTTGCAAGGCCAAATGCGAGCAGACAAACTCTCAAAGCTAAAAAGTGGACTGTTAGATCAGCAGAATACATTTGTACGCCAAGCTCAGCTGAACCAGTCATCCGTTCGGGCCAGCTTTCGGGTTGCTCAACTGATAGCAAGCAGCGGTAAACCTTTCACTGATGGAGAGTTTGTCAAGAAATGTTTGAATGCTGTTGCGGAAGAGGTGTGTCCCGAGAAGAAAGATGTCTTTAATACCGTGAGTCTGTCGGCAAGTACAATCACCAGACGCATTGAAGAAATCGGGAGTAATGTATATGCCCAGCTGCAGCAGAAGACGCAAGAATTTGACTTTTTTTCATTAGCACTGGATGAGAGCACGGATGTGCAAGACACAGCGCAGCTGCTCATTTTTATTCGTGGAGTTAGCGCAAACTTTGAGATGTGCGAAGAGCTGGCAGCCCTCCAAAGTCTCAAAGGGACTACAACGTATTTTCTGCAAAGTTTGCCAAACCATGGAAGAATTGGACCTAGACTGGTCAAAGCTTGCCAGCATCACGACTGACGGGGCTCCTAGTATGGTGGGCGCGTCTCGGGGTCTAATAGGACGCATGAACCGGGAGATGGAAGAACGGGGTGACAGAAATGCTGAACAGCCTTAACTTGCAGCTACAAGGCCAGGGGAAACTCATTTGCGACATGTATTCTCACATAAAAGGATTTGAGGTGATACTTGCGCTGCTTTTGGAACAAGTGAAAAAGCACAACTTCATCCATCTCCCTGCTACCCAAAACCTCTCTGCAGAGAACCCAGCGGTCCCGTTCCCAGCTGAAAAGTGTGTGGAAGCACTGGAAATGCTGAAGGCGGAGTTCGGTGTGCGATTCCGGATACTACATGTTAATGCAAAATAAATCCGTCTTTTCCAGAACCCCTTTCTTGCCGACATCGATGAAGCCCAGCCTTCTTATCAGTTTGAGTTGGCCGAGTTACAGAACTGTGATGTTCTGAAAGACGCATTCAAGCCCAACAGTCTCATTGACGTCTATGCCGCCCTCCCAAACGACACGTACCCTAACATAAAAAAACACGCAATGAAGATGTTTACACTTTTTGGCAGCACGTATACAGTATCTGCGAGCAAACCTTTTCACACATGAAACACCTGAAATCTCCGATGAGATCAAGATTGACAGATGAACATCTGCATCAGTGTTTGAGACTGGCTGTGACTAGAATGGAACCTGACATTCAACTTGTCACCAGCCAGATGCAGGCCCACGGTTCACACTGATGAACATACATAGGTAAGCTCGCTTTTCTGACTTGAATGAGTCATTCTAATTTAATCATAATAAAATCTACTGCGATAAAATCCATCTCCACAACCATACTGGTAGTGAAATGTATTGTGCTGTGTAGGTGCTGTATCACTTAGTTCGGTTTCTCAGCCTGCTTGCTTTGTGGTTTTCACAGGGAAGTTGATGAGAGAGAGAGCTGCAAACAGCGGTGTCTACAAGCCCACTGGAACCTACAAAACGATTATAAGGAAGGAACACAATAACTTTGAGAGACTGCTCATATGAGTCATTTGAGTAAGAGATTCTTCTCTGACAACTAAGCTAAACTTTGACCCGTTAAGATTGTGCACGGCACAACAGAAAGTTAATGTTCAATGGACTTTTTTCTGTGAAGAACCCAGAGAGGGTTATTTGGTTATTATTTATTTCCTGACTTTTTCTGTGAAGAACCCAGAGAGGGTTATTTGGTTATTATTTATTTCATAAATAGTGTTATTTATTTCATTAATAGTGTTATTATTTATTTCCTGACTTTTTTTTCTGTGAAGATCCCGGAAAGGGTTATTAATATTTGGTTATGTGTGGCTTTCTAGAAAACAATAAATGTTTACGTTTAGGCACCCATGCGATCGTCACACCTTTTCTGTTACAAACTGACCCCGGCCCCCATCAGAGAAGGGAAAAGTGATGTGGCCCTCACAGGAAAAAGTTTGGGGACCCCTTAATTAGTGATCACACTGTTAAATAACTTGTTCAATACAAACATGCCACTTGTACAAATTAAATAACATTTCTGTGAACTGATATTTGTTTAGTGAGCTTATTAGAGGATGTTCCCTGAAAGATTGTAAAATGTCAATGAAGATGTCAGACTTAATATATTTGTTAATAATTACATACAATACATGGAATTTGTGTGTGTGTGTTCCAAGTGAATCTGTGGCGAGTACATCAATTATGTGGCCCCCACCACCATCCAAGTTGCCCATCCCTGACCTAAAGGACAATATTTTTAGGAAGGATTGTTTGAATAAATACATAAATATTAATAAATGTAACCATGAAAAAAACTCAGAAAGGGTAAATACAGTGGTGTAAAGTAACTAAGTAGATTTACTCAAGTCTGCTCTTAAGTACAATTTTGAAAGCATTTATGCTACTTAGTACTTCTACTCCACTACAGTTCAGAGGTAAATGGTGTACTTTTACTCCACTACATGTATTTAATACCTTTACAGATCTGGATGAATGATGTGAAATATAATCAACTGTTAAATCAGACTTTAGTTCCACCTGGATTCACAAGCTACACTGCAGTATACAAAATCATTCAAACTAGCTGCACCTTTACCAGCTTCGGCATCGGGCTGGACACTTTTGAAGCTGTGGTTGAGAGGAGGACACTGAACAGGCTGTTGTCCATCATGGATAACCCCCCGCCCCCTCTCCACCTGCAGCGTTACAGACAGATAACCCCCCGCCCCCTCTCCACCTGCAGCTGGAGAGACAGATAACCCCCCGCCCCCTCTCCACCTGCAGCTGGACAGGCAGATAACCCCCCGCCCCCTCTCCACCTGCAGCTGGACCGACAGACAACCCCCCGCCCCCTCTCCACCTGCAGCTGGACAGGCAGATAACCCCCCGCCCCCTCTCCACCTGCAGCTGGATAGACAGATAACCCCCCGCCCCCTCTCCACCTGCAGCTGGATAGACAGATAACCCCCCGCCCCCTCTCCACCTGCAGCTGGACAGGCAGATAACCCCCCGCCCCCTCTCCACCTGCAGCTGGACAGACAGATAACCCCCCCCCCCTCTCCACCTGCAGCTGGACAGACAGATAACCCCCCCCCCCCTCTCCACCTGCAGCTGGACAGACAGATAACGCCCCGCCCCCTCTCCACCTGCAGCTGGACAGGCAGATAACCCCCCGCCCCCTCTCCCACCTGCAGCTGGACAGACAGATAACCCCCCCGCCCCCCTCTCCACCTGCAGCTGGACAGGCAGATAACCCCCCCCCCCCTCTCCACCTGCAGCTGGACAGACAGATACCCCCCTCCCCCCTCTCCACCTGCAGCTGGACAGACAGATAACGCCCCGCCCCCTCTCCACCTGCAGCTGGACAGACAGATAACCCCCCGCCCCCTCTCCACCTGCAGCTGGACAGGCAGAGAACCCCCGCCCCCCTCTCCACCTACAGCTGACAGCAGATAACCCCCCCGCCCCCTCTCCACCTGCAGCTGGACAGGCAGATAACCCCCCCCCCCTCTCCACCTGCAGCTGGACAGACAGATACCCCCCCTCCCCCCTCTCCACCTGCAGCTGGACAGACAGATAACGCCCCCGCCCCCCTCTCCACCTGCAGCTGGACAGACAGATAACCCCCCGCCCCCTCTCCACCTGCAGCTGGACAGGCAGATAACCCCCCCCCCCCCCCTCTCCCCCTGCAGCTGGAGAGACAGATAACCCCCCCCCCTCTCCACCTGCAGCTGGACAGACAGATAACGCCCCGCCCCCTCTCCACCTGCAGCTGGACAGACAGATAACCCCCCGCCCCCTCTCCACCTGCAGCTGGACAGACAGATAACCCCCCGCACCCCCTCTCCACCTGCAGCTGGACAGACAGATAACGCCCCGCCCCCTCTCCACCTGCAGCTGGACAGACAGATAACCCCCCCCCCCCTCTCCACCTGCAGCTGGACAGACAGATAACGCCCCGCCCCCTCTCCACCTGCAGCTGGACAGGCAGATAACCCCCCCGCCCCCTCTCCACCTGCAGCTGGACAGACAGATAACCCCCCGCCCCCTCTCCACCTGCAGCTGGACAGGCAGATAACCCCCCCCCCCCTCTCCACCTGCAGCTGGACAGACAGATAACCCCCCCCCCCCTCTCCACCTGCAGCTGGACAGACAGATAACGCCCCGCCCCCTCTCCACCTGCAGCTGGACAGACAGATAACCCCCCGCCCCCTCTCCACCTGCAGCTGGACAGGCAGAGAACCCCCCGCCCCCTCTCCACCTGCAGCTGGACAGACAGATAACCCCCCGCACCCCCTCTCCACCTGCAGCTGGACAGACAGATAACGCCCCGCCCCCTCTCCACCTGCAGCTGGACAGACAGATAACCCCCCCGCCCCCTCTCCACCTGCAGCTGGACAGGCAGATAACCCCCCGCCCCCTCTCCACCTGCAGCTGGACAGTCAATGGAGCTCCTTCTCCAACAGAATGCTGCAGCTCTGTCACAAGGACCGATGCAGGAACACATTCCTGCCCACTGCAATAACTCTCTATAACAAATGACCTCGGGCTGGAAGAGAACTCTCTGCTCCATAGTTTTTCTCTTCACTTCACTTTTACATTCAGTTTAATATGTAATATTCCATCCGTCAAAAACGTATGTAAATATAATACCTTGCTTTATATCTTGTTATTGTTAATTTGTAATTCAACATGTACATGTTCTACTTTCCTGTTTATTTCTTGTCTTTTAATTGTTATTGTACAATGCCATGTCTTTTTATGCTGCTGCAACACAAACATTTGCCAAATTTGGATCAATAAAGTTCTATCTTATCTTATAACACTTTAATTATCAATAATAATAAAACATATATATTATTCTGAAATGGACCAATCTGCACAATGACTACTTTTACTTTTGTTACTTTAACTATTTGGATGATAATACTTTTCTTGAGTAACATTTTACTTGTCCTACACTCTGGTACTCTGGTAATTTTACTCAAGACCTGAGTACTTCTACTTTTACTCAAGTACAGGACCTGAGTACTTCTACTTTACTCAAGTACAAGATCAGAGTACTAAGTCCCCCCCCCATAGGGCTGGTGTTTGTGAAGGAGCCTCCTCTGTGTTCTCGGTTTGAGTCTCTGTCCTGCAGGGGGCGCCACTGTGCTCACTGCCAACATGACGGAATGACACGAAGAAGAAGAGGAGTTCAGTGGCTGCAGACTCCAGAAAAAACAAGTTGAGTCACTACATGTATTACTGCTCTGTGGATATATCGCAATAAGTGTATATATTTACACTTTTTCAGACTTAACATAGTATCCCAGTTCGTTAATTTGCTCACGTGCCTTAAACGTCGGGAGCATGGGACGGAAAGTGACGCTCGCGACCTGCTCTCTGAACCAATGGGCTCTGGACTTTGAAGGCAACCTGCAGAGGATCCTGGAGAGTGAGTGACAAACTACAGTCTGTACATATAACTGTAGAGTCTGTAGACTGTCTCTGCTGATATTCATAATGCCATGTACTCAACCTGCTGTTTCCTCATGAGTCATACTTCCCTGACACATAATGTATGAGCACGCGGCGTGACATCACATGTCAGCTGTGTATACATGATCATCAGTTTTATTATCAGATGTACTCAGATCTTATAAGTTAAAGTAGAAGTACTCAGATCTTGTACTTGAGTAAAAGTAGAAGTACCTGAGTGTAGGAAAGTAATACAGTAAAAGTCCTGCATTCAAAATGTTACTCAGTAAAAGTAGAAAAGTATTATCAAAATATAGTTAAAGTACCAAAAGTAAAAGTAGTCATTGTGCAGATTGGTCCATTTCAGAATGATATATATGATATGTTTTATAAAGATTGATCATGAAAGTGTTCTCAAAGCTGGTAAAGGTGCAGCTAGTTTGAATGACTTTGTATACTGCAGGGCAGCTTGTGGATTTACTCCAGGTGGAACTAAAGCAGTAGCGTAGGCAGAAATTTACTTTAAAAAATAGGGTGGGCCAGATTTTTCTTCTGCGCATCAGAAGCTAACAACAATCCCCGCCGGTACCGGTGGCAGATTACTTTTAGAATAATTTTGGAATACTTTATTTTTCCATAACAGATGGGTATGTTTTGGTGAACAGGAGACACGTATTTTACTGTTTTAATGGCTTATCAAGAGCACACACACAACATCTTGGTGTCATTCTGGACAGCTCTCTCATCTGCACCCCACATAAAAAACATCACCCGGACTGCATTCTTTGTACTGTCTTAAAACCTTTCCTTGGAATATGTTATGAATTGTAAGGTGTGCTTTGAAAGGCGCCCCTAAATAAAATGAATTATCATTATTATTATTAATTGCAGCAGCAGGCCATTCACTTTGATTTGATCCCGTTATAAATGTCATCATTTCGACAATAAAGAAATGCTACATAAACGTGTTCTTCTGACAGCCCAGCAGCAGGAGAGGTGGGGAGAGGGAGGCGGGGCTATTTCATCGTTATCAGAAAATGATCGTATAGATCGCTGCTAGATGAGGGCAATGGGGGCTCTTCTTGGAGTCTGGCTTTTAAAAAAAAAACATTAGTGAACTTTGAGCCATCATTTATTTTGCAGGCAGCTCTCTGCCTCTCTCACGTTATTATGGCGCGCGCCGGAACCAACAATCAGTTTTTTACCGTAAATGAGTTCGGTTCAGAAGATAAAGCACATACAACATTAATTAAACTCAATATTTGTACACTTGAATTTCACTTTGAATTCTTGGATATTCTCAATGGGTGAATACATATTTTTATTAAAATAATAAAAAATAATAATACTTTTTTTTTTAAATGACAGAAGCTCAGGGTGGGCCAATGAGTAAACTGTATGGTGGCTACGCCGCTGAACTAAAGTCTGATTTAAGACTTTATTATATTTCACATCATTCACCCAGATCTGTAAAGTAACTAAAGTTATTAAATACATGTAGTGGAGTAAAAGTAAACCATTTACCTCTGACCTGTAGTGGAGTAGAAGTACAAAGTAGCATCAAAGTCAAGTAAAGTACAAATATCTCAAAATGGTACTTAAGTACAGTACTTGAATAAGTGTACTTAGTTACTTCCCACATCTGAAATCAGATATGACTTCAAGTCATGTGATCATTTCTTAGTATTTGATCCTCCAACTTGGCCTCAGGAAATGCAAGGACTTCACAGTTTTGGCAACACGTTTTGGAGAAAGCAAATCGGAGGCTTAAAAAGAGACAGGGAGGTGCATCTTCATCATCTTCATCATCTAGCATGCAAGAAGTGTAAATAGAGGACAGTGAAGGAGACACTGAGGAGGACCACGCTTCGTGTGGGATGAGTACCAAACGCTGTCTCCTGGTACTCATCTGAGTAACTCACTCAAAAAGTTATGTGCACCCCTGATTATATCATTCTTACTACAATATATATATATATTTACGTTGTATGTCAAATTTGATAAGACAAATATAAAAGACTATCTTTTTACATCTGACCTACAAAATACATTTGTTATTAAAAAACGAAAACATAATAACAACAAATTGTTGTTAATAATAATAATTTAATTTCTGTAAGAAAAACATATTTTCATGCATTTTTAGATCGTTAATAACAAGCATTATAATGTCTAAGAGACTCGCTGTGTATGAGACTCAATACTCGCTGGTTGTACTTTTGCGGGCATCCAATGATATGTTTTATCATATATATTATTTATATTTATCAAGTCTTAAATCAGACTTGATAAATATAAATAATATATATGAAACATATCATATATATTATTCTGAAATGAACCAATCTGCACAACTTTTAATGTTACTTTAACTATATTTTGATAATACTTTTCTAATTTTACTTGGGTAACATTTTGAATGCAGGACTTTTACTGTAACAGAGTATTCCTACACAAGATCTGAGTACTTCTTTCACCTCTGTCTGATTTCAAACTCTTCCATAACACCCTGAGGAAGTTTGCAACTCTGTGTTTTACTCCACTTTGTTGTAAATAAAACTGCAGCAGCTTGACCACAGAGCGTGAACGTTGTGATCAGCTGATTTTGCGCAGTTCTCCAGTGTGTGCGTGGGGCACAGAGTGTGGACAGGGGAGTCTCCCACTGCAGCCAGTTGGCGGAGTTTTGGCACAATTCTGTTGTTCATACCGACGTTAACACTGTTTGTGCACACGGCACCAACTCTGTTGTCCGGTGATCTAAGCCTCTGCCTCCTGTAAGCTTCACTGGTCCATCGGTTATGTCCTGCGCGGCTCGGCCAGCATCCCAGTTCAGTCAGTCACAGAAAGTCCGAAGATTTTTTGCAGGGAGCGAAACGGCAACATAGCTGCTTAATGTCTTTGGGTTTTTTGATGATCTCCTCACAAACTTGCCCTGTCCACCCAGAATTAAACATTATTATTATTATTTCTGCCTTTGCTGCTTTACCTGCTTTACATACCCCTGTTACATAGTTTCTCCCCCACATTATTTGATTGTGACCTATTTATGGGTCACTCCCAATCCTCCTAATTCATGTAATATACAGTTACATATACAGAATCAGTACATCTCATTTACTCTTTCTGTGTTCTGTCTGTGTCTCTCTGCAGGTATTGAGATTGCTAAAGCTCATGGAGCCAAATACAGACTTGGCCCAGAGCTGGAGATATGGTATGAATATCCATGATGTGATGATCAGACAAGCATCCATCATTTTCACTGACAGCATTTTCCATACTGAAATACCAGCACTAAACCAGTTTCAGCTTTACTTTTCTCACATCTATTTTCTGATTTACTACATGTTTTACAGTGGTTACGGCTGTGCAGACCACTTCTATGAGTCGGACACGTTGCTTCACAGCTTTCAGGTTCTGAGGAAGCTTCTAGAATCTCCCATCACCCAGGACATCATCTGTGACGTGGGGATGTGGGTATCACCTGCCAGCAGTCAGACAAACCTAATGTGGTCCTGTCCAAACACATTGTTTTGTGTGGATTCTTTTCATAATCCCATAAATCATGTAAGGTGTAGAAAAGGGCTTCATAATTAATCGAAATATTATCAAAATTGCAATCTTCAAATTGCAGGAAGCACAATATTTTTTAAACTGTAATTATGTATTTAAAATGAAAAATATTTTGAAGTGTCATGAAGCTGTTGAGATCTAGACCTAAAATCGTATTCTGCAGTGTTTACAACACATATCTGTTGCAACAGATTCTTAAGAGAACCACACCATGATCAAATAAATATATTTTTCAATGAAGATGGGAATATTGGTGCAAACATAATCAATCCCTGCTGTGATTCCAAATCTTTTCAGTTTTTAATCAGTTTTTGATTTAAAAAAAAAAAAGCAGTCATTATTCCTGGTTGAGAGGATTGTCCAGAACCAGGGACACTCTTACCATCTGCAGCCCCGATTTCTGATTTCAAACTAACAGGACAAGTTTTCAGTTGTTACCATAAAGAATTCTCCCTTTGTGTGGCTGGAAGTCTGGTTTGGTGACAGTACTGTGTTCCCCTCAGGCCCATCATGCATCACAACGTGCGCTACAACTGCCGGGTCCTGTTCCTCAACAGGTACGTCAGCACAGCACTCTAATGAGACATGTTGTTTGTGTTCTGTTTGTATGCATTTATGTAACTTGACTTGGCATATATATATATATATATATATGTATTCTATTACCTGCAGAAAGATACTGCTGATCAGACCTAAAATGCTGATGGCCAACTACGGGCTGTACAGAGAGATCCGCTGGTTCTCCCACTGGAACCAGTCAAGGTCGGTCCCCACTGCCCTTCTCATCTCTCTGTTATTATGATATATCTTGATATTGAATGTATTGGTCAACTTGATTCGTATCTTACATAATGAGTAAGCTGTATGTGATGTGTAACAATACTGTCTTGAAGAAATACTTACTTACTAACTAACTAACTTAACTTTTGGGGAAATCTGTTCGCTTGCAATGTTATTTCATCAATTAAAGGTTCGGTAGGTAAGTTTGAGAAACCGGCTCGAGATACATTTTTTGTAATATTCCATGGAATGCTCTTAACATCCCGATAGCAATGAATATCTTAAAGAGCCTGTGACAGCCTCCCAACAACTGTTGTGCTATGAAATATTGGGCTACTAGTCATCTTGACCCGTCAGCTTAAAAAATAAGTTGCGATACCGTTCCGATAAATATCAATAATTTCGAACATCGCGGGGAAATTCCTTCGACTCATTTTGAAGTTTTGGGGGAAGCCGGAAGTGACGTCAATGTGGAAACGCTTCACTGTGCGGCGAGAGAGCCAAACACGGACAAAGTGTGTTGTCATGCGTAGAAATGGTGAATTACTGAGTTTAGGCACGTTAATAACGTCTTAATGAAGTTGACTACAGTATATTCATATTTGTCAGTGCTTTCATGTCAATTCGGCGAACATAAACATAAATTATCGTGGTGAAGATGATGATTACATTAGGATTACAAATCGGTAGTGAGAGCTGCTGAATTTCCTCCCGTCGGATGTGATCTAAAAACAAATCGATTATTTTTGTAGTTGTAAACTCAAGTGGATGAAACTACATTTATTAGTGCTTTCATGTCAATTCGGCGAACATATGATACATTAAATGATCGTGAGGATGATGATTAAAAATCGTTTTTTTGAGCCGGTCTGCATTTCCTGATGAGAAAACAAAACGATGCTTTTTGTAGTTGTAGTACACCAACATGGATTAAACGTGTGGTTTTTTTACCACAATGTTGGGGAAATTAATGGATAAAATGCACGGATTATTATTATTATTATTATTCCCACTCCGATCGGGACACCAGGTCCACCGTTTCCCCGCAGCGAGGCTCCCCCCGTTGACAGTTTACGTGGGCTGGGCTGGGTGCAGTGGCGGATTGGCCATCTGGACGAATGGGCCGGTACCGAAGTGGGCCGGCCGGATAAGTCACTAGCACATCCATCCCCCACTCCCCCCGTTGACAATTTACTAGCGGTACCGAAGTGGGCCGGTCGAGAGTCCCGGGCTGATTTTTAGTCCCAGTCCACCACTGGCTACATGACCGTATTATCGCCCATATTGACGCACCTAATTCCTAAACTTCTAACAGATAAAACATAAACCGATCCTTCAGCCTCAGACACGTTCAAAATTAAACTGTCATCGCTGTCATCGTTTGCTGCTGTGTGCGCCATCGTGCGTTTGCATGAAGATGCTGGGATCCGGACGGAGCTCTTGGCCCGCAATGACACATAATTTGGCGGGATTTGAAGAATCCCCGAGAAGATCCAGAATGGTCAACATTGAAGGGCAGATTAATGGTTATCAAAGTACAAATATCCAAAATCAGTTCAGTACCGGTTTTCAAGGGGACAATATTTACTCAAATTGATGGGTTTGCATGATGGGGAAACTTGTGTCACAGGCTCTTTAAGTGCTTTGACAAAAAAATGTTCATCTGTGGAAGCCGTAGTACTGTAAAAAGCACGACCAATCATCTGAGCCGGCCCGGCTAAAATAACTGGATGGCCTACCTGCCTGTCAGCCTTCCATCTGTGCACAAACTGATCTCGTGCCCTCATTGGTCATGTGTGTGTTCGTGTGTGTTGGAGGAGGGGCTCTGTAAGAAAGTGGCAGATTTTTTCCGGCTGTGTATTTTCAAATTCTAGCGCACTCGAGCTGGTTTCTCCAAAATTACCTACCCCACCTTTAAGGAGAAACAATAGCTTTAGATTGGTTTAGCACAGGGACTGATACTTTTATTTTTTCTTTAATAGTAAATTAACACTTTATTTTTGAAAGTTTTCATTACAAAGAAAAATCATGCAGAATGTCATTGAGGGGGACTGATACTTTAGGGAAACACTTAGCCCCTAAAGGTTTAATAGTAATAAGGAAGTGCCTCAAACTGCAGTTCATCTATTGGCCGATAGGGGATGACTGCAGAAAGGAGCAATTCCCATAGACCCCCATATTAAAATGCCCAACTTTACAGCAGAAATAAACATGTTTCTACCCCTGGATGCAATACATATTATGATGGATATAGTTAGATTCCACCTTCATGTTTATGGATTGGTGAGTGAATTGTTTTATAACGCAACCCTTTTAGTTATATTAGGTCTTAAAGTGTTTGCATAAATTAGGGCGTGGTCATCTTGAGTGACAGGTCTCTGCAGTCACTGCTGCTTCTAGCTTTCTGTCTCCTAGTAGCTCCGTTAGCTCAGTAAGCTCCAGGATGCTACAGGGCCTCAGCTGTGAGGTTGATGCGGGGAACACAACTTGAACTCGTTGATGTCTTTGCTGTGTTGGTGCCTGGTGGAGTATTCTAGTTAGATACCCCCTTCATGACAACAGGACTGCCACTCCTAGCTCCTCTGTCTCTCTACTAGCAGCTCCGTGCTACAGGGGCCTTGCCTGCTCAGTTCATCCGGAGAACATAACTTGAACTCGGCCGTGTTTGTTGTGTTGCTGCCTGGTGGAGTACATGTCATGCAAATATCGGACTTATCTCATGGCTCTGCGGTTAAAACAGACCGCCCCTGAATGCAGTTTCTTCGGTAAGTGAAATTCAAGCACTTTATTTCTTACTGGTCTTTTTATTCAGATAAGCTACATCTGTGCTAACGATGCTATCCGTATCATACAAGTTAAAACATATTAGAGAAGTGTAAAACATTAAAAAGGATTATACTGTAGAACAAACGGCTTCTGTGTGAGGTAACGGTTGGTAAAATAAGGTCATCCTCGTACATTAGTTAGTTTGCTAGTTAGGTAACTATGCATTGATATTGTTGCTTTAAATTCGCTATGCTCGACGATGCAGACAGCTAGCGTCACAGTAGTGTTGAAGACCAGCATACTGTATATGAGATTAACCTCACTATAAGATCTGTGTATCTTAAAATATGAATCTCACATTTCCAGATGGTTCCAGAAATAACATTAACGTAGATATTGCAATATGGTTTGTTCAGCTGGAGTTGATTATTGAAGCTTACTGGTTAACGTTGCCATCATAATAAACGAACGAACCCACACGTTGTTGTTTTTATTACTATTATTACCAATACTTACTAAGCATTTTATTATCATTACACTGGAGAAACCGACTTATTGTGGCAGCAGAACGTGATGCCTGCATTTAAGGACGATAGCGTAGTCAATGCTTTAGGGACAAGGAAACGATTTGTTTAAATATTAGATATGACGTTATGTGTGCTTCTGTGACAATGAATCTTATTCATTGCATTACATTTGTTAAAGATGTTTGTCTTTTACCCTTATGTGTGTGTTACAAATGAATGTGAAGATGGCATAGGACATTTAATTTGACTGTCTCGTGAAAAACTATTTCAAAGTAACAGTAAAATAAAAAGGACCCCAACTATACAATAATACACAATCCAACTGATAAGATACAGTAAGGCAGGGGCGTCGCCTGGACCTGAAAACATTCGGGGCTTAGCCCACAGTGGCGGCGGCCGCGGCGCTACAGTGGAATTTTCTACTGCAACACTCCCCACACGCACACACAGTACACCCGCGACTGTTACAATGAAGGCTCGATAATCAACTCACGGCTTATAGGCAAGGGTGAAGTGCTATTTTTTTATGAGTGGGGGGCGGACCTCACCTCCTCTAGGGGGGTCCGGGGGATGCTCCCCCGGGAAGATTTTTTTTAAATATTGAAGTTAAAAGCATCAATCTGGTGCACTTTGAGAGCAACATGAGAGATTACATTACATGGTACTTGTTAGACGCTTTTATCCAAAGCAACTTACATACTCAATACTGTGGGCAATCCCCACAGGAGCAATTTGGGGTGAAGTGTCTTGCCCAGGGACACAACGACAATAGCAGTGGGGTTTGAATCTGTGACCCCCTGATCCCAACACCAAGGTTCTATCCACTACGCCACACGCCTCCCCTATCTATGATCTATGGATACATCTCTCAGCACCCATATGAAACAGAACTGTAAACAGATTTTCTTTTTCTTTATGGATATTTTACAAATCACTCCCCTTTTAAACTCTATTCTTGTTTTACTGTATTTCATAACTGTTTTTCCTTTATGCTCCTTTAACTATAACAGGGCTGCCAACCCTCACGCATTGAGTGTGAGAGTCACGCAATTAACCCATATCTCACGCACTCACGCCACACTTGCCTTTCCTCACGCTAAGTCCAAAATAAATGTATATAAATATAAAAATAAAGTGAAGGAACAGCAAACCGAGCGGTCTACGAAATGAGACGGTCTTCTGGCTTAGTTCCGTAAAGTTGGAACGATATTGGGAGATTCGGATTTCACGGATCAATAACAACGATCTACAATCACATTTTGATCAAAAAAAGCCAATACGCGCCGTCCTCCGAGCTGGACACATTACATTGGTCTCTATCTGCAGCCGGAGAAGAAACGAGTGCTCAGGGACCGTCTGCAAAGTGCAACTCCGAAAAAAGAGAATACAATAATATTCAATCACTATTATACAGCTTATTACTACCAAACTCACCACACACAATAGTCTCATGGTGGTCATACTACAGCAGAGAGTTTGGAAGAATATGCTTTTGAATAATTTTGGGGAATATTTATAATGTAAATCTTCAATAAATATGGCATCATCTTAAATAACTTTAGTAGCATACTGTATATTTCTACCAAACTCACTATTTGCATTGTTGTTGTTAGCATCTGGTTAGCTAGCTGCGCTAACGGATATTAGAGCTGTTTCTAAAACAAGGAGAGGGAGAGCTGTGTCCTGTCAGACTGAGAGATAACTACAGCTCAGTGAGGTAAGGGACTATGAGTGTTTAGATAGTTAACTTTAGTCTAGTTATCTCAGTGGGTCTCAAACGTGTTGGTCACCATTTATTAGAATAAATGAAAAACAGTTATGAAATACTATATGACAGTAAAACAAGGATAAAGTTTAAAAGGTGAGTGATTTGTAAAATATCCCTAAAGAAAATCTGTGTACAGTTCTGTTTCATATGGGTGTTGAGAGATGTATCCATAAATTCATTTTGCTCTCAAAATGCACCAGGTTGATGCATTTAACTTCAATATTTAAAAAAAAAATCTTCCCTAGAGGAGGTGAGGACACCCCCACTTATAAAATAGCACTTTACCTCTGCTTACAGCTATATGCCATGTTATATGGTGTGAGCTGATTATCGAGCCTTCATTGTAAGAGTCGCGGGTACACTGTATGTGCGTATTCCACTGTAGCGCCCGGTACATTAATGGGAAACCCTAGTTTGTACATGTTCAATACATTTGTAACACTGTACGCATGAACTCTTCTTTTTTTGGTTCACCAAAAAAAATATCTCACTCCAAGCTGAACTCAAATGTTGGCAGCCCTGACTATAATGATCATATGAAGGTGTGCCGCGGAAATAATCCTTTGAATAATTTGTGACCAAACCGTTTGAGACCCACTGAGATAACTTGGACTAAAGTGAACTATCTAAACACTCAGAGAGTTCTTTAGCTCACCTGAGCCTCTCAGTCTGAGAGGAGAGGACTCTCCTTATGTCCGTTAGTGCAGCTAGCTAACCAGATGCTCCCTCTCTCTCTATCACACTAATTGCGCTATCGCCACACACACACACACACACACACACACACACACACACACACACACACACACACACACACACACACACACACACACACACACACACACACACACACACACACACACAGAGCCGAGCTTGAATGACACAAGCACACCTTTATTTCCATGCAACTCTCTGATTGGTCTGGTGTCTTGCCTCTGTTGCATTCACTGAACACGGGAAATTACAGTCCTGCCGTCCTCTCTAGTGTCATGATGAGGTTCACGTAAAGCACGGTTAATGTATTATACTATTGAGGGAGAATTGCCCCAAATTGCCCCGAATGCCCAGGCCAGGCGACGCCACTGCAGTAAGGGCTGTGATATCCAGCACTTGTTTTTAAGGATAACAGGGCTCGACATTAACGACTGCCCGATGGCCCGGGGCCATCTAGTATTTAGCTCGGGCAATGAAGCCTCACCTGCTGGTTGCCCGATCGGGCAATCTATTATGCCAGTATCATGCAGCTCGCGGATCCAGTAATGAGTGACCCGACAGTAAAACAAAACATATCTATAACTAGTTTCGGTAGTTTGAGAGGTAATTAAAATAGCTACGTGTGATATTCTAACCTGAAGTGTGTGTTTTGTCCGCTCACCGCTGCATGTGATTATGCAGAGCTGCGTGTCGACTCGTCAGCAGCAGCTGATCTCTCTCTCCCGTCAGATTAGACTTCACTCGCGTTTATGTCCATATCGATCAGATCCAGCTAGTTCTAGCTAATGATATGACTACCTGCTTATTAAAAGACACCTAAACAATAAGTGTCGCTATGCAACCGGGTGAGGCCACAGAGTATAGCGCAGCATTATGCATTTATTTACATGCCCACCGGAACCCCGAAGCATTACCAACAGATCAACGCACAATCAACCCATCCAGGACATCTCTTTCTCCACATTAAGTGTTAGACATTAGAGTTGACTATTCTTGTCTGTCACATACTCTTTTGTCTGTCACATAAGTGGCGCAACTGAAGCGGTATTGCGCTAAAGGGAAATTATTTTGACCGGACATTTTGACCGAAGAGATTTAGATTTGCCGGCTAACGGGAACTCTGACGTCGCCATTTTGTGTGCTTGGCGGATGCGCTCGGCTCCTCTCGACTGCTGCTCGGGTCTGCTCGGTCAGCTTCCGGATGAGGAGGCATTCGTTGGACCAACTTACAGTAGATAACATTACAAACATTTTTAATAGGGGCCATAATAGTGTAAATAATGTTTGTTTTGGCAATTATAACTGAATGTAATGTTTTCTACTTTTTTACATCTGGGAATGCATTTGCCTTCATCAGATGGAAAGTGTCTTGACCAACAACTTAAGTGTTTCATTAAGTGTAAGCATCTAAGACCTGCAAAAATCTAAATGTTCTAGGGGGAGGCCCCCCAAACCCTTCGTGCGTCATTTCGTCCGCGTGCATTTTTCAGGGCAATCTCTATTGGGCTCAGGGCCATTTGTAAATTAGCTTAGATGGCCCACAGGGCCATCTCCCAAAATCCTTAATGTCATGCACTGTGATAATCAAAAAGATTAGGACATGATTGTTTGCATGTAAAAAAGTCTGTGAGCAACACATTGTTACTTTACTATCTGTTTGTTTAAAGTTTCCAGGTGATGCAGACAGACCAGAGGATGCTGACCACGAGAGACAGACCTATTCCTAACATCAGTGAACTTCAGCATGGACTCAAAGGTACAAAGACCCCTTTCATACTGTACAAAGAATCGAGAAACGTTCTGGTTTAAATAGATAAAGTAACAACTATAATACACTGATATACATTCCATTAAACATGACTAAATACTGACACATCAGGGAAGTTGACTGTTCCTACCTTGCAAAAAGTTACATTTAGATTTTAACAAGCAACATTTTTTTGTCAGCTTTCACATGTCAATGTATTTAAGGCAATTATTATTTTACTTTGTGAAAATTACTACCATTTGTCTCTACATATTGTCTGTAAAAACGTGGTAAAAGTGGTTCTTGCAGTGAGACAACCGAACAGCATGATTCTACATTTACACTAAGTTCTGATAACAGTTGAATATTATTTTAATAGTAACATATATTTTAATGTTGATTAACTGCAGACTGTTCATTCATAATCTGATTATCTTTGTAGTACAAAGTGATGAATTTCAAAAACACATTCAAATAATTTTGTATTTATTTCTACAGCCCTCTAACGCACGTCTTTCATAAATAACACACTTACTCTGCAATACTGTCATATGTTTTATGTTTCTTTTCATTTCTGTTAGGAAAGGACATACCTGAAGGACACAACTACCTCACCGTTTTCTCCGAGGGGCAAGAAGAAAATGAAAAGCTGATATGACATTAAAGACCAATACAGGACATTCACTAAGAAACTACACTTTTATTGTGAACACAACGATCTGCAAACTGAATAGTGTGTAGTCAAACAGGACCATCATTTGTTTGTGACAGCTGTGCCCAGTATGGGCTCACTGATGCAGTTAGGTGGTTTCTTCATCAGGCCTGGTCCTCCTCCCAGAGAAAGACCTCTCCACCTCAGTCCTCTCCAGCCAAACCCACAGACAGGACATCCGTCACACTGAGGTTTCTCCCAAAGTCCCTGCAGCTCCTTGGACACCACACTGACTCAATTGATCCACACTGTGAATATGAGAGGGGGAAAATGTGTGTAAAAAATGCTTTAGACAATAAGAAATATGAAGTTAACTGTAAGGAGATATTATTATTGAAAGTTTTGCTGAATAGTTTCATGTTCACTTATCTTAAGCAACGTAAGATGTGCAGACCGGGAGCAACATATGTAGGTTAGCCGGCTTGCATCACAGAGCTGAGCATGTTAGCTTAGCTTGGTAGCCTCAGCTAGCTCTGGAACTTCCAGCTCTGCGGCAGGAGGTCCCGCCTCGGCTCCGCCTCTTTGCCCTTATTTGGATCAGGCTGGAGCAGGAGGGAGTTAGACTCTGACGTCACTGTCGAGCCGATAGTGGCCGACACCGCCTACTTTAGGCTTCTCTGCAACTCCAGAATCCTATGGGTGACGTCATGGACACTACGTCCATTTATATATACCAGGGATGGGCAACTTTGATGGTGGTGGGGGCCACATCATTGATGTACTGGCCACCAGGGGGCCGCAGATTCACTTGGAACACACACACATACGAATTCCATGTGTTGTATGTAATTATTAACAAATATACTAAGTCTGACATCTTCATTGACATTTTACAATCAAAGGGAACATCCCCAAACAATGGGAACATCCTCTAATAAGCTCACTAAAAAAATATCAGTTCACAGAAATGTTATTTCATTTTTACAAGTGGCATGTTTGTATTGAACAGGTTATTAAACCGTGGAATACAACTATTTTAAATTATTGGAAAGCACGGAAAATGTGTGTGTGTTGAGATTAACCATTAGATGACATAAACATGAAGTCATGAACACTAACCCAGACATTAGTTGTCTAACTTGAACCTAAAACACTTGTAGCCAGTCTCTGCATTCCCCTTATTCCACAATAAGGGGAATGTCAACACCGACACCTGTCAGCCCGCACTCTGCTGTTCCTCAGCACCACTCCCCCTCCCTCCCGCTGAAATTATGAATGTAATGCGTATAGTAATCATAGATAACACGGCAGGGTCCGTGACAGTTTGTTTTCATCTGATTTCAAATAAACAAAGTCTTGGTTTTAAGAATATTAAACTGGTTTCGCCAAATTCAGATGATAAAAACAACTTTTAAGCTTGTAAAGGCATCATTACAAGAGGCAACTTAACGTCACAGCAGGCATAACAACAGCCGGTGTTTCTTGTGAGGGTTTCCCCGGGAACCACAATACACACAAATGCGTCACAGATTATTTTGCGGTATTTGAAATAATCTGCTTCCCTGCAGTCTCTGGATTTCCTTGCTCTTACTGAGACGTGGATTACTCCATCCAACACATCCAACACATCCAACACATCCACCCCAGCAGCTCTCTCCACAGCATATTCCTTCTCCCATACACCTAGACCCACTGGCAGAGGAGGTGGCACTGGTCTCCTGCTCTCTCCCAAATGGAGCTTTTCCCTCTTCAAGCTACCTAACTTCACTCCTTCCACCTTTGAATTCCATGCCGTCACAGTAACCCATCCTATACAATTAACCATTGTTGTTCTCTACCGTCCACCAGGCGCCTTGGGGGACTTCTTGGAGGAATTAGATCATCTCCTCTCACACATCCCTGAAACTGGTCCTCCCGCTGTACTTCACGGAGACTTCAACCTCCAGACGGGGAAGATAGACGAACTAACATCTCTGTTAACCGCCTTTGCTTTCTCACTGTCTCCGTCCCCACCAACTCATAAAGCTGGCAATGTCCTTGATCTCATATTCTCAAGGAACTGCACTACTTCTAACCTCTCTGTAAACCCGCTCCACACATCCGATCACTTCTTCATTTCATTCTCTCTACCCCTTTCCAAACATAACAAACGAATCTCTTCCCATCCTGCATCTGTCCGCCGTAACCTTCGTTCCCTCTCCCCCTCTACCTTTGCCTCATCGGTGCTCTCAGCCCTCCCTTCCTCTGACTCGTTCCAACTCCTACCTCCAAACTCTGCTGCAGAAACTCTCCTCTCTGGACTCTCTCTGTCCTCTCGCATCTCGGCAGGCTCGTCAGTCCCCTCCTGCTCCCTGGCTAAATGATGCACTGCGTGCTAATATAACTGTCCTTCGGGCAGCAGAGCAGAAATGGTGGAAATCCAAACACCGTGACGACCTCCTAACCTATCAGGCTCTCCTCTCCTCTTTCTCTGCTTCGATCTCTCAGGCAAAAAGCACTTTCTTTCAAGATAAGATCCAATCTTCCTATTCCAATCCCAAAAAACTATTTTCCATCTTCTCCTCCCTCCTGGACCCCCCCAAAGCCCCTTCCCCCTACTCCCTTCTGTCAAGCGACTTTGTTAACCACTTTGAAAAAAAGGTTGATGATATTCACTCTTCTTTTTCTGACTCACCTCTACTCACCGCTGGGTCACCAGACCCTCCTTTCACCCACACACTGACCTCCTTTTCCCCTCTCTCTCCAAGTGAGGTTCTTACCCTCATTACCTCTGCCCGCCCTACCACCTGTCCTCTGGACCCTATCCCTTCAAACCTCCTTCAGACTATCGCTCCTGATATTCTACCGTTTCTCACCCATTTCATCAACACTTCTCTAACTTCTGGTCACTTTCCAAACAGTCTCAAGGAGGCAAGAGTAAAGCCTCTCCTAAAGAAACCCACTCTCAACCCGTCAGATGTTATAAACTACAGGCCTGTCTCTCTCCTCCCGTTCCTGTCTAAAACACTTGAACGCGCTGTCTTTAGACAACTCTCCTGCTATCTCCATCAGAACAACCTTCTGGATCCGCACCAGTCTGGTTTCAAGGCAGGTCACTCCACAGAAACTGCCCTCCTTGCTGTCACTGAGGAACTGCACACTGCTAAAGCAGCCTCCCTCTCCTCTGTCATCATCCTTTTGGACCTGTCTGCTGCATTCGACACGGTGAATCATCAGATCCTCCTTCGCACTCTCCAAGCACTTGGCAGTTTCAGGCTCTGCACTTTCCCTCCTCACCTCATACCTCAAAGACCGCACCTACAGGGTTACTTGGAGAGGGTCCGAGTCCGACCCTTGTTAATTAACTACAGGGGTCCCTCAGGGCTCTGTTCTTGGTCCCCTCCTCTTCTCCTTGTACACAAACTCGCTCGGATCAGTCATTAGCCCGCATGGTTTTTCATACCACTGCTACGCTGACGACACCCAATTAATTCTGTCCTTTCCCCGCTCAGAGACCCAGGTCGTCGCACGCATCTCTGCTTGTCTAGCTGACATCTCTCAGTGGATGTCTGATCATCACCTCAAGCTCAACCTTGACAAGACTGAACTGCTTTTCCTTCCGGGAAAAGATTGTCCCACTCTTGACCTAACAATCAACATTGGCACCTCTGTTGTTTCCCCGACTCAGACTGCAAGGAATCTGGGTGTGACCCTAGATAACAACCTGTCCTTCACTGCAAACATAGCTGCTACAACCCGCTGCTGCAGATACACGCTTTACAACATCAGGAGGATGCGTCCCCAGCTGACCCAGAAAGCGACGCAGGTTCTGGTCCAGGCTCTCGTCATCTCACGCCTAGACTACTGCAACTCCCTCCTGGCTGGTCTACCTGCATATGTGCCATCCGACCTCTGCAGCTCATCCAGAATGCAGCTGCTCGCCTGGTCTTCAACCTTCCTAAATTCTCCCACACCACGCCGCTCCTCCGCTGCCTTCACTGGCTTCCGATAACTGCTAGAATCCACTTCAAGACAATGGTACTTGCGTAACATGCTGCGAATGGATCTGGCCCTTCGTACATCCAGGACATGGTTAAACCGTACACCCCAGCACGTGCACTCCGCTCTGCATCAACCAAACGGCTCGCTGCACCCTCGCTGCGAAGGGGACCCAAGTTCCCATCACCAAAAACACGTGGGTTTGCTATCCTGGCTCCTAAATGGTGGAATGAGCTCCCCATTGACATCAGGACAGCAGATAGCTTACACACCTTCCGGCGCAGACTGAAAACTCATCTCTTTCGACTCCACTTCGAGCGATATAACTATTAACAAAGCACTTATATACTAATAAAGGGCTGGCTTATCTAAAGCCAGTTGAGTAGCACTTGAAATGTTTTTTGCTCTATGAAGCCTGATGTACTTATATGATTCTGTTTTCTTCAAGTTTGTATTTTGTTGGTCGAACGCACTTATTGTAAGTCGCTTTGGATACAAGCGTCAGCTAAATGCAATGTAATGTAATGTAATCTACGCAGCTCGCGACGTAACTAGGAGTCTAGTGGACGGTATCAGTACTACAAGTAAAAATAAATAAAAAAATATTTTTTTTAATTTTTTTTAAATTAATTACGTTGTTTATAAATTAATCTGAGGGCCGCAAAAAGAGGAGGTGGGGGCCGCATGCGGCCCGCGGGCCGCCATTTGCCCATCCCTGATATATACAGTCTATGCGTAAGACTCCACAGCTGTCGTCCTGGTAACATGATGCAGCTTGTTGGCTGGCAGGCTACAGGGAGTAGTCACAGTGAGAGATTGGAAGATGATCAAACATGACAAACCAGCTGTTACGTGCTCCACTCCTTGTTTTCTTTTCTGTCTCCCTGCTGCGCAGGTGCACCTGGTCTGCCCCTGGCTCCGCCTCTGCCCAGGTGCACCTGGTTTGCCCCTGGCTCCGCCTCTGCCCAGGTGTTCCAAATTCCACTCAGTCGCGGAGATATAAAGAGAAGCTGGAAGAGAAGGATGTCTCGCCTATCCTGACGCCGGGAGACACTCTCCTTTAAAGACCCCTTTGTTGTAGTGGGGGTTTAGCTATATTGTGTGTGCTGTAGTTTTGTTTATGTTTAGCCTGGAGGGCCAGGGGGGTATACTACGAGGCAGGATTTTCGCTTAGCCGGCTAAATTCAGGGAAAACTCCGGCTTTCCGGTCCTACGAAGCTGGTTCTCTTTTTAGCAGGCTAGATCTCCATGGTAACTTATGCTTAGCGGCTAACCTGGTCGGGACCAGGTTAGGTTGCAGGCTAAGAGCTCAACTCAGTGAAAGCACTGCCTGCTGACCAATCAGAGCTCAGTGTGCGGAGTTTAAAGCGATCAAGTCATATTACAGGAGAAAGGAAATACAGAAAAGCTGCAGTTGCAGGAAAGACGGCCGGCAAAAATCACCGACTGTGTGAACATTAATAGAATATCACCTCCCATCTTCAGAGCAATCTGACTATTATAACATTAGCGTTAAGAAAGCTTACTTAAATATCTGCCACAACATAAATAACCGGATCAGAGTAACATTAAGTACAGTCCGCGGCATATCACTTCATAATGTATCATATATTTTCTTATCTGAGTCAGCTGAGCCGTATCTGGCCGTGCAACACTCACAGTGTCACATACTGTATGCAGAAGTATTATTTTAAGCAACACATTAAGTTGACGAAACACTCGAGTCAAATGTAATTAAAGTCAGATCGTGTCTTGGACGGGGCAGTGATATCATAAACCTGTTAATGTACGCATTCAAACACTTTTTCTTTTGCCAGCTGTATTCACCTTGTAGGTACAGCTATGTGGCTTTTATCCTGGATAAAGTGTTTAAGTCATGGATGTTTAAAGTTTAACTTCTTCATTTTTGACTAGTATTAAAGTTCACTTTTCATTCAGGAAGTATGACGCTGCGCTGTCAGTACGCTTCTCCATGTTTGTGATTGGTCGAATGCTCCAAATACCACCCCTTTCATGTGAACGCGCACCTAACTAGATAGGAAACGGCTGGCTTGAGCGATCCACTTGATAACCAGCGTCGTAGTACAGTTTAGCGAGAGCGCGTATGTTTTGGATTAGGCCAACCGGCTAACTCAAACATATCCAGGTTAGGTTGAACCAGCTTCGTAGTATAGGCCCCTGGTAGTCCAGTTGTCGCGGCTTTATTTTGTTCCCATAGGGTTACGCTTGTCTTTTGGTTAGGGGGGGGAGCTCTGGGTCCTACGGCCCCTGGTGTGGCTGGCTCGGGCTCCCTCCTTCCTTTTGTTTCTTTTGGCCAGTCCTCCAGACCTTCTGCCTTTCTCGTTTGGCCTTTTATAAACAAAACGGTTCAATAATAATATATTTTGGTTACTAAGCACTGGTTGTTGCGTGTATTCTTCATGTTGCGGGTCTCAGCGCGAGCCACTACAGCGGAGTAGAGGCTGTGGCCGTAACACCAGCATTATCTGATACTAACTTCTACTCAAACCACAATGTCTCATTTCCTATATTGACAGTTAAATAACTACAATACATGTATGTATGTATGTATGTATATATAGATATATATATATATACATTACTTTTGTAGGGGCTAGAACAGATTCCCCATCATTGTAGGGAAATTGTTCCTTTTCACCTTTTTAAGCTATATTTTCAAAGAGGCATTTGATGCCAACTTAATCTGTTTGTTTTTTCTTTAAGGCGTGTGGAAGAGTATTTCCTGCCCAGAATGATCCAGGAGGTAACAGGGCAGGTAGGAAACATCCTTCATCATCTGTGTTTTGCTAACTGATCAGTAAAACAGGGACTAGCCAATCTGTTCTGCACAGCAAACATTAGCAAACAGGGTGAATGCTTGTATCTTGCAGGACACAGTCCCATTCGGTGACTGCGTGCTGTCCACGAAGGACACCTGCATAGGAACTGAGATGTGTGCAGAGCTGTGGAACCCTAGAAGGTGAGGCAACAGAGGATTGCATGGGTGTTGTAGTTTTCTGTGGACTGTCTTTATCAATCCTGGTGAATTAACCTGTTTTCCTTTCTCTCAGTCCCCATATTCAGATGGGTCTGGATGGAGTTGAAATCTTTACCAATGCGTCTGCCAGCCACCACGAGCTGCGCAAAGCCGACCAAAGAGTCAACCTGATCAAGTCAGCCACCACCAAGGTATACTTTAACCAGGGGCCACACACATCGGCTCCTTGGTTCACATTGACACATGGAGCCTTTGTTATCATGCATAGTACAAATATAGAAGATTATGTAGAAGACAAATGCAGGCTGAGAGCAGTGGGTGATCCTCAGGATAGAGCAGGATAATATTTGACCAACTATCATACTTGTTTTACCCACACAACATAATTTCTGTTCTCTCAGCGCCTGCCTCCCTGCAGTCCTGTAGCGTAGCAGTGTCCTGCATATGAGACGTTCAGGGAACATTGGTTCATTTCAGTGTCTGCCGATAGTCTCTGTATGTTGTGCACGATATTGTGGGGACCAATATCCTAGGAAACGCTTAGCCTTCTCTCGTCAGCTTTCCCCTCACCCCTCATTACAGCTCTAGAGTTTAATTTACAAGTATTGGAAAACGTCCAAACTGATCAGAAAATGAGCAGTTACACATTTACCTGAAGTCATTCAGCTCTATCAGCACCTTTCGCCACACTTAATGTAGGTCTTTGTTTTAATGTGTCAACCACCTTTACAGTACCTACACAGGCAATGCAGAGATCACCAGAGGGCAGTATTGTTCCACAAGAACAGGATGCAGAAACCTGGGTTCTCAGCACATTCTCTGTTTTGAGGATGCAACTGATGACTAAAAGCTGTACTGCACCTCTTGTGTGGTTGGTGTTGTTCCAGAGTGGAGGTATCTATCTGTATGCCAACCAGAGGGGCTGCGATGGAGACCGTGTTTACTACGATGGCTGTGCCATGGTGGCCATCAATGGAGACATCGTGGCTCAGGGAGCACAGTTCTCACTGAGCGATGTGGTAGGTATGACCTGGAGAGAACCAGAGCCAGTGTGTTTTTGTGTGTGTGTGCTAGTGTTGTCAGGTTCTCAGAATGTATTTATTTTATAGTGTGTGTGTGTGTGTGTGTGTGTGTGTGTGTGTGTGTGTGTGTGTGTGTGTGTGTGTGTGTGTGTGTGTGTGTGTGTGTGTGTGTGTGTGTGTGTGTGTGTGTGTGTGTGTGTGTGTGTGTGTGTGTGTGTGTGTGTGTGTGTGTGTGTGTGTGTGTGTGTGTGTGTGTGTGTGTGTGTGTGTGTGTGTGTGTGTGTGTGTGTGTGTGTGTGTGTGTGTGTGTGTGTGTGTGTGTGTGTGTGTGTGTGTGTGGTGTGTGTGTGTGTGTGTGTGTGTGTGTGTGTGTGTGTGTGTGTGTGTGTGTGTGTGTGTGTGTGTGTGTGTGTGTGTGTGTGTGTGTGTGTGTGTGTGTGTGTGTGTGTGTGTGTGTGTGTGTGTGTTAGGAGGTGATTACTGCCACCCTTGACCTTGAGGATGTGCGTAGCTACAGAGGAGAAGTGTGCCAGCCAAACATGGTGAGTCCCTCCGACTGTGTAATGTACAGGACTGCATAATTATGGCCTATATCGTAGACAAACTGCATTTTTATTGCGCCTTTCCAGTCCACTCAGTGCTTTTTCAAATACAGGTCAGCATTCACACACACCTGCTCATCAGCAGTGATAAACATTCACACACACTGTTAGCCATTCCCATACTGAGGTTCAGTATAGGGCCCAAGGACACTTCCACATGTTGACAGGTGGAGATCGAACCATCGACCCTCGGTTTGATGGACGATCACTCTAAACCCCTTTCGCCCAACCCTCAGTGATTTCACGTCTCACTCATTTTTATTTTCTTCCATACCTCTGAAGCCCACCATGTTATGTCTGGCAAAAATGTTTAATTTGTCCAATATCAGCCTCAGCGAACATGCTGAATAAAGATAGTGAATGTGGCTATTCACTGTATACTGCAGCATATTTACATTGTGACTGGGGCATATTGGCATGCTAATGTTTGCTAAAGGATTTTTTCATTTGTGATAGCCAAAGGTATAATAAGTAACATTTTAGCATTTCTACAGCAACTTCCTCCATATCCTCTCACTCCCAATGTTTCTGTGTCTTAGGAAAGTGAACCTAAACCTTGCCACAGGGTCAAGGTTGACTTCTCATTATCCAGTGGTGACGATATCTACCTTCCCACACACCAACCGATAACATGGAACTTTCACACACCAGAGGAGGAGATCAGGTACACGTGCATACACCTCATCTGGTACAAAATATGTATTTCATTCTGAAAATAAAAACATTATAATCGAGTGGCTTCTGAAATGGCACATTGCAGAATCCAAGTGCAAAAGTCTAAACTGCTGACATCTGTGTTGTTCAGTCTAGGGCCGGCCTGCTGGCTGTGGGACTACCTGAGGAGGAGTGGACAGGTGAGGAGGAACACTGAAATAAGATGCTGCTGTACCGTTGTGATTGTCCCATCTGATCTTGATATTGGATCATTAGGCGTTAAAAAGCTCTGGAACTAAGAAGCTGTTAGACGCTGATGTGTAATGGTTGTGATGTGTGCTGCAGGCTGGCTTCCTGTTGCCTCTGAGTGGAGGTGTGGACAGCTCCTCCACCGCCTGCATCGTGTACTCCATGTGTGTGCTGATCTGCCAGGCCATACAGGACGGCAGTGAGTCATTTGCCTTCACTCCACTGTAGTGTACACCTTCTCATTCTCTCAATGCAACTATTGACACACATCATTCGGTAATTCTATTCTATGTATGCAGTGACTGATTTAAAGATATGAAAACCATTTTACAAAAGCACACACATCCAGGATAGGTGCGGGACAGAAGAAGACAGAACAAATAAACCCTGCAAATTAGATTATGCTTAGATTATCTGTTAATAAACCACCACTGTCTTTAAAATATGAAAATAGGCCAAGCAGCATCTTAACGACATATCTTAAAGACACTGCATTTAATTATGTTTTCATATTACTTTTTTGGGGATGAATGGGGATTTTCTTTGCCATCTGTTCTTCCTGCACTTTGAATCTACACACACAGTTGAGGCCTAAATGATTAGCCCCCCAGGAGTTATGGAACATTTTCCTAAAATTCTTCCCAATGTTTCCAACATTGATAACACTTGATATAATCAAACATTCACCAGTGCTATTTAGTAGCTTTTGGTACTTTTTGGAAGATAAAATACGTTTTTAGGCTTGCTGTATATCAAATATAGTGAAAAATGGGTTGGTCAAACATATTAGCCCCCAGGCCATTAATAGTCAATAGTGTACCCTTTCTGAGCCACAACTGACAAGAACCTCTTGGAGTAGTTCTTTACTAGGTTGGCACAGGTCTCTTGAGGGATTTTGGCCCATTCTTCCATTGCAAATTGTTCCAGCTGGTCCAAATTGCGTGGTTTCCGAGCATGGACATTCACTTTGAGCACCCGCCACAGATTCTCAATAGGATTGAGATCTGGGCTCTATGCGGGCCACTCCAGCACCTTGGTTTTGGTGTCCTTTAGGAACTGTTGGACCAAGTTTGATGTGTGCTTTGGGTCATTGTCTTGTTGGAAGACCCAGCGACGACCTAATCGAAGACTAAGAGCAGATTTGTTCATATTATCTCTCAAAATGTCAACATCATTTTCTTTTTTCATGATGCCTTGCACCCGAACAAGGTCCCTGTGCCTGAGGCTGCAAAACAGCCCCACAGCATGATGTGTTCTTAGGGTTGAAGGCCTCTCCCTTTCTTCGCCAAACATAAGCAACATCCATGTGCCCAAACAGTTCCAGTTTAGTCTCATCAGACCAAAGCACAGACTTCCAAAACTCATCTTTACCTTTCAAATGTTCACGGGCAAACCTCAGTCTGGCTCTGATGTGCCGCTCTTTGAGTAAAGGGGTTCTTCTGGGACGATGGCCCTGAAGCCCACCACGATGAAGAGCCCTCACCACTGTGTCCCTTGAAACATCAACTCCAGAAGAGGCCAGGTCAGCAACAATCATCTTGGCAGGTGTCCGGCGATTCTTGCCGACAGCTGACTATTTTCCTCTCCAGAGTTCTTGACATCTTGCGCTTTCGACCACGCCTAGGTTTGTTTCTTACAGAATGTGTCTCCTTGTACTTCGCAAGGATGCAACGTACAGCAGTTCTAGACACTGTGAAGCGCTTGGAAATAGCAGTATAGCCTTCCCCCTTATCATGAGCCTCCACTGTCTTCTTTCTGAGCTCCAGACTGATTTCCTTTGACTTTGACATGGTGAGTAGGAGTATAGTCCCTCTCAGTAAGGTATTCAAGTGCCTGTTTCTTGGAGTCCTTTTATGCTGATTGAATGCTCAGGTGTGGCTTGAAAGCCGATTGGTTGATTAGGTGTGGTTTGAAAGCAAAAATTCACATGGGGGCTAATATTTTTGAGCAACCCATTTTTCATTATATTTGATATACAGCAAGCCTAAAAACATAATTTATTTCCCAAAAAGCACCAAAAGCTACTAAATAGCACTGGTGAATGTTTGATTATATCAAGTTTTATCAATACTGGAAACATTGGGAAGAATTTTAGGAAAATGTTCCATAACTCCTGGGGGACTAATCATTTACTGTAGGCCTCAACTGTATGTACTTTTATCCTGGACTATGTTTTTTTGTTTACACTTGTGCTTTTATTGAGTTTTCACAACAATAATAACAGAACAACATGTGAACCTAAACAACAACAAATAATACACACAAATCAGTTGTAAAATAAAGCACAATAAATACTAGTTGTCTGAAGACCTTCAATGTTCACACATACTGTACAGGTTTGAATTAGTCATTCACTTACTCATTGGTGTCAACTATGTAAATATTCCACTTTTCCCATTTCCTATTGAATGCATTCTCTTGACAAACATATCTTGAACAATTTCTAGCCACTGCTCCTGGGTCGGAGCGTTCACATTAAGCCAATTTCTAGTTATAGCTTTCTTACTCGCTGCAAGTAAAACCTTAGTCAAATATAGATCGCCTCCCATCACAACATCCTTAATGTTCCCAACAGGGGCGTCGCCTGGACCTGAAAACATTCGGGGCTTAGCCCACAGTGGCGGCAGCCGCGGCGCTAAAGTGGAATGTTCTACTGCAACACTCCCCAAACGCACACACACAGTACACCCGCAACTCTTACAATGAAGGCTCGATAATCAGCTCACGGCATATAGGCAAGGGTGATGTGCTATTTTGTATGAGTAGGGGGCGGACCTCACCTGCTCCCCCGGGAAGATTTCTTTTTTAATATTGAAGTTAAAAGCATCAATCTGGTGCACTTTGAGAGCAAAATGAAGAGATCTATGGATACATCTCTCAACACCCATGTGAAACAGAACTGTAAACAGATTTTCTTTTTCTTTATGGATATTTTACAAATCACTCTCCTTTTAAACTGTATTCTTGTTTTACTGTCCTATAGTATTTCATAACTGTTTTTCATTTATTCTCTTATTTTTTTTATAACTATAGTGATCATATGAAGGTGTGCCGCGAAATTAATCTTTTGAATAATTTGTGACCAAACCGTTTGAGACCCACTGAAATAACTTAGACTAAAGTTAACTATCTAAACACTCAGAGAGTCCTTTAGCTCACCTGAGCCTCTCAGTCTGAGAGGAGAGCTCTCCTCCAGCTTGTTGTGGAACAAACAGCTCCGTATGTCCGTTAGTGCAGCTAGCTAACCAGATGCTAACAACACGGTCCCGGTCTCTCTCTCTCTCTCTCTCTCTCTCTCTCTCTCTCTCTCTCTCTCTCTCTCTCTCTCTCTCTCTCTCTCTCTCCTCTCTCTCTCTCCTCTCTCTCTCTCTCTCTCTCTCTCTCTCTCTCACACTAAATGCGCTATTGCCACACACACACAGAGCCGAGCTTGAATGACACAAGCACACGTTTATTTCCATGCAACTCTCTGATTGGTCTGGTGTCTTGCCTCTGTTGCATTCACTGAACACGGGAAATTACAGTCTTGCCGTCCTCTCTACTGTCATGATGAGGTTCACGTAAAGCACGGTTAATGTATTATATTATTGAGGGAGAATTGTCCCAGGGGCCCAGGCCAGGCGACGCCACTGGTTCCCAAGATACATCACCGGGCAGTAGGGATGTTAAGATTCACCGATTCGCAGTTATCAACACACATGGAAGTCGAGGAGAAAGAGAAACACAGCAGAAAAATACCTACAAATCAAACGTTTGGCAACACTTCGGATTTTTCAAGAAAGACGGTCAATTTGAAAAATCTCTCGCAAATTGTAAACGATGCCGAGCCGCTTTAAAGTACACAAGTAGTACGAGGAACTTAGCGACGCACATAAAGAGGCGACATGGGGTCTGCGGCTGAAAAGAGAAACCTGAAAGTTAGACATATGAGTTAAATCACTCAGTGAGGTGTTCTGTCAGAGAGAGTGGCGTTTAGTTTACAGCAGCCTGTGACTGCCAACAATAGTTGAAATGTCTTCCTTACTGTAAGCAGTTGTGAAATACCTGTTTGTGAAAGGTTATTTGTATTCTTTATTGTTCATATAGAACCCACTGCTTTCTGCTCACTGGTGAGTTAGCCTATGAATGAGTGTTAAGCACATCAGGCTGGCAGCTGTATGGGCATTGCACTATGGTAGCTTTTTGTTAATGTATGATTTGCTGCATATAAGGAATAAAACAAAAATCCTCTGTCGTACCATATTGAAGTATCATTATTTTGCATCGTGTTGAATCGCATTGTTCGCTGTCATTGATCATTGTGGAGAGAGGCAGACGTTTTGTTTTGTATTATAGCAGCTATCGGATGGAATCAATACATGGGCTGTACAGGTTGTCATGTCCGACTATCACAAGTAGAATCATAATGAAAAATACGCTGGTAAAATGTGCCTGTAGAAAACGGCTTATGCCACAATAGGATAGCAACAAGTAGTCAATAGTCAGTGTAGCTTCGGTTGCTATGCTAACATCACCCATTTTATACCAGAGAAACGTTCATAACAGCGTTGTGATGCCAAACAGCGTCAATTCATACTGACACACATTCACTTATGGGGAATTGGGGATATGTATCAGCTGCTTGTGTGACAGTCAGACAGTGAATAGGCCAATTTATATCCCCAATTCCCCATAAGTGAATTCACACAGCGGCCGCTGCTGTGAGTTAACGGGAGAATAAACTCCAGTGGATGAGCAGCACTGTAGCGGTCGGTAAATGTCGCTGAAACACATTAATAAACAATGAACCATGGCACTCTGGAGAAAAGTATAAGGTTGGAGAATTAGGCCTAGTTATTTTATTTAATCTGGCTTTGTATGATTAAAAGTAACACGATCATCGACCCGACGCAGTCCCCCGTTGTTGTTGTGAGCGAAGCAGTGCACGGAGCTAGAACGGGAGCTCCGTTGGTGTGAAAGGGGCAACAGCAGACCAGGCTTTGACTGTGTGTGACTGACC
Organism: Gymnodraco acuticeps; assembly: GCF_902827175.1. NCBI lineage: Eukaryota > Metazoa > Chordata > Actinopteri > Perciformes > Bathydraconidae > Gymnodraco > Gymnodraco acuticeps. Next base: position 327,123 of record NW_022990621.1, on the reverse strand, counting down.
CGAGTTTGCGTCTCGTCGTTCTGATAGCCCCGCCCCTTCGCTCTAACCCCCCTCCCTCCCCCACATCCACAGGTGAAAATTACTTTAGCGACACATTCATCGCAAGAAGTCAAGCCTGCAGATTCGTTGATTTATACTGCCACAGAGCAGATTCGTGAAGTTGTAATAACTGATTTGAGAGGTTGTAATAACCAAGTTGCAGTTGTAATGGGAAATATATTTAAAAAATATATTTTTTTCTGCAAGTGAACATTTCACTCATTTCATCTGAGTTCATTTTTCTTTTTTCTTCTGTGACTTCAAATTTGGTTCACTTTGTTTCAATTTGGTGGATATTTTATACAAGTTTAAATGTATGCACACAAGCTCCGATTTTTTTTCTGCAACTGCTCACATCAGGTTTTACAAGCTCTCGCATTTTGCACCATATCTACCTTCATACGAGACCCCTTCTGCTGATACGCATCCACGATCACCCCAGTTACAGTATCTAAAGATTCATCTGCACTCAGCCTTATCTCTTTTACAAAATAGTGTCTTAACTGCATGTATCTAAAATAATCCCTGTCTGTAATACCATATGTTGCCTGTAAGTCCTGAAAACCCATCAATTCACCCTTTTCTAAAACCGTACACATTGCCGTTATGCCCTTTTGCACCCATTCTTTGAATGCTGGATCGTACACCCCTGGTTTAAAATTGGAATCGTATGCAAACCACCTCAGCGTGTGTATCCCTCTCTTTAATTTGTATTTTGTTACTACAACATTCCAGACCTCTAGTGTAAATGCAACTATCGGATCCATTTCACCTCTGAGCCCTCACCAAATTCCTATCTCCTACCAAGGCCTGAATGTGGTGACCCTGCACCTCCCTTTCCATGGCTTTCCATCCAGACTCATAATCTGGTCTAGACCAGTAGGCCAAAGGTCTGAGTTGGGCTGCATAGAAGTATTCCCTAAGATTTGGTAAAGCCATTCCCCCCTTACTTTTAGGAAACTGAAGTGTCGTAAATCGTATTCTTGTTTTTTTTACTATTCCAACCAAATCTATAAATCATTCTGTCCCAGGTTGTGAATTTGTTTTGTGGAACATCAATTAGAAGAGACTGAAAAAAATACAGCAGCCTAGGTAGGATATTCATTTTAACCATTTGTATTCTGGCACTGAAGTCTAAAGGGAGGGTGGACCACCTTTCTACATCCTTTCGGATATTGTCATCAATTTTGTTATAATTGGCTTCAAACAGGTTGGAAAATGTTTTGGTTATAGTTACACCAAGATAGGTCATTGTTTTGGAATTTCATTTTAGGTTATATGCATGTCTAATTTGTTGGGATGGTGAGTAATTAAAGGAGAGAATTTGAGTTTTTGTTACGTTCACTTTATACCCTGAATAGTAACCATATGTGTCGAGTAGGTTCATCAGGTTTGGGAAACATACATCTGGTTGCTCAAGAAAAACTATAACATCATCCGCAAAAAGCCCAATGATATGATCTCCCCCCCCCTATATTGACACCCTGCAGATCTTCACTCTGCCTTATTGCTTGCGCCAATGGTTCAACAAATAAAGCAAAGAGAGTAGGAGAGAGACAGCAGCCCTGTCTAGAGCCTCTCTCCAGCTGAATCCTATTGGACAGACTCCCATTTACTTTGATCCTAGCCGTAGGTTCATGATAAACAGTCTTAATACACCGAATTGCATTTTCATTTAAACCAAACCTCCTTAGTACTTCATATAAAAAAGACCAACTGACACTGTCAAACGCTTTTTCTGCGTCCAGACTAACCAGAACCATACTCGTGCCCTTTTTATGTGCATTGTCTACAATATGGAGAGTCCTTCTGATATTGTCTTGTGTTTGGCGCCCTCTAATGAATCTAGTTTGATCTTCATGAATAAGATCTGGCATAAAAGTCTCAAATCTTTTACAGATGATTGAGGTAAACAGCTTGTAGTCCACATTTAAAAGAGAAATTGGCCTATAATTTTTACAGTGGTCTTTGTCTTTGCCTTCCTTAGGCAAAATGGAAATAATTGCTTCCCTCCAAGATGGGGGAGCCCTGTCTTCTTTAAGAGTCCAATTAAAACAAGGAAGAGGCTGCAGAGCACCCGCTTTCCTTCGTGAAAGTTGTATAGAACTCTGATGGGAACCCATCGCTGCCCGGTGATTTACTGGTCTTTAGCCTACTGATTGCAGCTTCCAGCTCTTCAACTGTAAATTGCGACGTAATGGTGTCATTCTGTATCTCACCTACAGATCAAGCGAGTTAAGAAAGTTTCTTATTGTGCTTTCAGCAGCTAATGGTGGATTAGAGTAGAGTGTCTTATAGTACTCTTCAAATATTCTTTCTATTTCATCTGGCTCATACAATAGTTGATTAGTTTGGGGGTCCCTTGTTTTATGATCACACCTGACATCATGTCCAACTTCTGGCCCATCTCAAATCTCCCCTTTCCGTCAAAAATACTTGAACGTGTCATTGCCTCACAACTTAAATCCCACCTCAGCTCCAATGACCTCTTTGAGCCATTTCAATCCGGTTTCCGATCAAAACACAGCACCGAAACAGCTCTTCTCAAAATCACAAACGACCTCCTCCTCTCCTCTGACTCCGGCAACCTGAACATCCTCATCCTCCTCGACCTCACCGCAGCATTCAACACCATCAACCACGCCATCCTGCTGTCCCTTCTCGAATCATCACTCAACATCACCGACACTGCACTCTCCTGGCTGAAATCCTACCTCACCGACAGACATCAGTTTATCAACATCAACAACTGCACCTCCTCCACTGCTCCTCTGTCCCAAGGCGTCCCCCAGGGTTCGGTGCTTGGCCCCCTCCTCTTCATCCTCTACATGCTCCCCCTTGGCAAAATCATTCGTCGCCACAACCTTCAATTTCACTGCTACGCCGATGACATCCAACTTTATATCTCAACAAAAACCATCACCCCCACAACACACTCCACTCTCACCAACTGTCTCTCAGAAATAAAAGCATGGATGCAAACAAACTATCTCCAACTGAACAGTGACAAATCAGACATCATCATCATCGGCCCCCCATCCCGTACCAAAGCCATCCAAAATTTCAACTTCACTATTGACAGCAACACTCTATTTCCCCCCCCTCACATCCGCAACCTCGGAGTCATCTTCGACAGTCAGCTCAAATTCAATCATCACATCACCAGGACTGCCTTTTTCCACCTCAAAAACATTTCCCGTCTCCGCCCATCACTCTCCTCCTCTGCTGCTGAAACCCTGATTCATGCATTCATCACTTCACGACTCGACTACTGCAACAGCATCCTCTACGGCAGGGATGGGCAACTTTGATGGTGGTGGGGGCCACATAATTGATGTACTGGCCACCAGGGGGCCGCAGATTCACTTGGAACACACACACACAAATTCCATGTATTGTATGTAATTATTAACAAATATACTAAGTCTGACATCTTCATTGACATTTTACAATCTTTCCTCTAATAATCTCACTAAACAAATATCAGTTCACATAAATGGCATGTTTGTATTGAACAGGTTATTTAACAGTGGAATACAACTATTTTAAACTATTGGAAAGCACGGAACATGTGTGTGCATTAAGATTAACCATTAGATGACATAAACATGAAGTCATGAACACTAACCCAGACATTAGTTGTCTAACTTGAACCTAAGACACTTGTAGCCTGTCTCTGCTCACGCACAATGAGGGGAATGTCAACACAGACACCTGTCAACCCGCACTTTGCTGTTGCTCAGCGCCGCTCTCCCTCCCTCCCACTGAAATTATGAATGAAAAGCGTATAGTATCATAGATAACACGGAAGGGTCCGTGACAGTTTGTTTTCATCTGATTTCAAATAAACAAAGTCTTGGTTTTTAGAATATTAAACTTGTTTCGCCAAATTCAGATGATAAATACAACTTTGAAGCTTGTAAAGGCATAATTACAAGAGGCAACTTAACGTCACAGCAGGCATAACAACAGCCGGTGTTTCTTGTGAGGGTTTCCCCGGGAAACAAACACAATACACACAAACGTGTCACAGATTATTTTGAGGTATTTGAAATCATGTATGCAGCTCGCGACGTAACTAGGAGTCTAGTGGATGGTATCAGTACTTTTATTATTAATTACGTTGTTCATAAATTAATCTGAAGGCCGCAAAAAGAGGAGGTGGAGGCCGCATGCGGCCCCGGACCGCCATTTGCCCATCCCTGCTCTACGGCATACCATCCAACCTCCTCAATAAACTCCAACATATCCAGTACTCTGCTGCCCGCCTCCTCACCCACACCCGCTCCCGAGACCACATCACTCCGGTCCTCCAGAACCTCCACTGGCTCCCCGTCCGTCAAAGAATCAACTTCAAAGTCCTCATGATTACTCACAAAGCCCTCAACAATCAGGCCCCCCTACCTCACAGACCTGCTGCACCACCACACCCCACCCGCTGCCTCCGCTCATCAGAAGCCAACCTCCTATCCATCCCCACCCGCACCAATCACCGGACTTGGGGGGACAGAGCCTTCTCCGTCGCTGCCCCCTCCCTCTGGAACTCACTCCCACAAAAGCGCTAACAAAATAAATCTATTATCATTATTAGAGGCTTGCTGTTTGTGCAGACGTCTGGCCAGGAGTCTAGCTGCTTTTGAGCCTGATTCATAATAAGCTTTAAAAACCTTGCCTTTTTTTCTATTTCTCTTCTGAGGATCTCATTTATCTCCCCCCTTGTTTCCTTAATTTGTTGTAATGCCGATTGATTTGTCTCCATTTCTCTCCATTTTTCTATTTTGTGTTTGTATGTGGCTAGCCGGGCCTTTTTTTGTGATGCTGTTACGGCCCGTCCACACTACAGCTTCAAAAAAAGCTTGGAGCTGGGCGTGTCTGAAGCTCGACCAACAACCAATCACATGAATCTCCCGCCCCTGACACACAAGCAGCGGTTTGATTGGCTAGAGCTTGTACTGGCATATGATTTGATTGGCTGACGCTTCCACCGAAAGCTTCAGAAGCTTCAAAAGTTGAACATTGCTCAACTTTTGCAGCCTGAAATGCCAGGAAAGCTCCGCTCTGCTTCCCACAATGCAGTTTGGCGAAAAGTGACGTCACCCCATTCAAAGTGAATGGGCAGAAGCGTTGGAAGCTTCTTCCAACGCCGCTGTGTGGACGGGCCGTTAGGGCGATCAGCTTTCCACGGAGAACAGCCTTCAAAGCATCCCACAGTATCCCAGGATCCACATCCCCATTATCATTCTCCTCTTTATATATTTGTATCTCTTCCCTTAACTGTTCCACGGTCGCCTTATTATTCAAAACACGCACATTGAGCCTCCACACTGTATTCTTTTGTCTACTATTCAGATTTATTGACAAGCTAATCATATTATGATCCGAAACATCTGCCACCCCGATTTTACTATTTGTGATACACAGAATGAGGTACTGAATAGCAGAGGTGGGACCAAGTCATTGTTTTGCAAGTCTGAGTCAAGTCTCAAGTCTTTGCGCTCAAGTCTGAGTCAAGTCTCAAGTCAGGATGGGCAAGTTCAAATCAAGTCCAAGTCTTAAACTTTGACAAAACGAGTCTTAAACAAGTCATTATGTGCTTTTCACCAAATGTAATGACATCGATCAACAGAATAATACTTAATAATCAAACTGCTCTTTGTTAGTCACATTAATAATGTAATAATCCATTTTCTCTCTGCTGGTAAAGTAACGTGTTTCTTTCTATTTTAAGAGGGATCAGTAAGGTAATGCTACCGTGACGGTTTGATTCAGAAGGAGTTTAATGTATAAGATTCCTGATGTTAAGGTAACCATTTATTTCCACTGTGTACAACATGTTATTATTCAAATATTTTTATTGATTTTCCACATATAACAAACAGCAGCACTCAACATTCAAAAATACAGCACACACAGAAAGTTTACAAAATATCAATTGACATCCAGAGGAGATACAAAATATGTATATAGAAAGTAAACGTACACATAAATTATGAAATTAAAAACGACATGGTTAAATAACCAAAAGTAAAAATGAAAACATAAATGAATAAAAAACAATGTTATTCGTGTCTCCTATGTGACCACGCCAAATAATGCCGTCAATGGGTTAGCATCCATCGCCGTGTTACATATGTACGAAACGGTTTTAAATATACCAGTCCAAAAAGGGGCCAGTTTTGGATAGAGCCAAAACATGTGACTTAGGCTGGCCGGGTCCCGACTGCACCTGATGCAGGTTGGGTCTAGACCTGGGGAAAATCTGGCCAGTTTACTTGCAGATAGATGTAACCTATGCAAAACCTTAAATTGTAGCATTCCCAGCTCTTCCTCCCATTGCCTCATTAAGTGATTAAGCGAATATTGTCATATAATACAGACACCAGACCCCTGTCACAGGGATCCATATTTAAATAGTCATCAATCCAGGTACTCTGTGGGGCTGCTAGAGAGAAGTGGGTCCTGACCAGTGTCGGGACTAACGCGTTACTGTAACGCCGTTATTTTTGGAAGTAACTAGTACTCTAACGCATTATCTTTTAAATTCAGTAACTCAGTTACCGTTACTACATGATGCGTTACTCCGTTATTTTTTTTATATAGTCTCGGCTCCCAGACGTTGGTGAGCGGCGCCAACAGCGAGGCGAACAGAGATGAGAACTGTGCTTAAGTACTAGGGATGGGAACGATTAATCGAATATTCGAAATTATTCAGGTGTTCGAATATGAGTTATTAATATTTTTCTTTTTTTTTGGGAGTTGATTACATATTATTAAATTGAATAATTCAATGTATACGACAGTGCCATAGCTAAATGTGTTGGTGTAGGTGACGTCTATAGGTGTTTTGCTCCACTCACCGGTCCCTCACAGCGGGCATAGCTGTAGGTGCTGATCTCTCTCTCTCGCGTCTGGTTATACTTCACTCGCGTTTATCAAATCCATCAGATCTAGCTAGTTCTAGCTAATGATATGGCTGCTGCCCCTCTCTACACGCAGATCACGCAGACTCAAACCTCATCTTATGCCCAAATGCGGCGCAAATGCACTCCGCAGCCGTTGCGAGGTTCCGGCGCTAACAGTTCATAAGCGTGCTCCCCCGCCCCCTGTCAACACTTGCGACACATGAGTGGCCAGCCTAAACAACAATAAGCGCTGCTTGGCAACCGTGTGTGGCGGCAAAGTACATAGACATTTTGACAGGAGAGATTTAGTTTTGCCGGTATTCAACATATTTTACCAGTCATAGTCCGGTAATTATTTACACTCTCAGAAGAGTCCTACACAACAGACATGGCGTCAAAAAGGAGTAATGTGTTGAAATATTTTGACCAGGTTAGTGAGTGCGGTGTAGAGTGCAAACTATGCCAAATGAAACTTATATACATACTATACCTTGCTATACCCGCAACCTCCGTTCCAGCTGAGAGGGTCTTCTCTACAGCTGGGCTGATTGTGAATCGCCTGCACATGAAAGCTGTAGGCCTATAGCTGTCAAGCTGTGATCACCAGTTCAATACATTTGACAAATTAGACTTGGTTTGTATACTTATTTGAACATGTATTTATTTATTTCCAAAAGTTAATGAAAACATTTTTTTGGGAAAATACATTTTGGAATTTTTTTTTTTACCCAATTTTTTTTTTATAGGATATGTACATTTCGGTTAACCGTTTTTTGGGGGGTCGAATATTCGAATATACACTTTCGAATTCCCATCCCTATTAAGTAGGGGAGAGTGGGGTAAATTGAGCCATTTTTTTGTTATGCTGTCCTCTAAGCAAGGAGAAATGACACATAGTAAAAATGAAAACACACACCTATAATTCAGGATGTCTCCTATCAATGGCAATGATAATAATTAATATTTGATCAAGGGCAGTGAAAATATCACTTCTAAAATAAAAAAAGTCTTGTGGCTCAACTTGCCCCAGTGTAGGGGTAAGTTGATCCAGGTCAGGGGGTCAATTGAACCATTGTTCAAACCTGGGCATCCCTGTTCAAACCTGGGCATACCTACAACAAATCTTAAACTATAAATAACAAACCAAATACAAGCTTAGTTTTTCAAATATTTTTATATACATTTCGATTGAATTGATTGATTTTTTTTAACATGTTAAAAGGAAAAGTAATCATACAAATGGTGATACAATTTCATACATCTTACCAATCAAACACAGGGTGAAATCAACTTCAAATGTAGCCTACAATGAGCTCTTATTATCAACTTGGCCTGCTTTCATTAATTTCTCCATTGAAAAACTGGCTCAACTTACCCCAAGGCCCATGGTTCACTTTACCCCATAGCCACCATTTTAGAAAAAATAGCCTAGCATTACAATTCAGAGTCATCTTTAGCTTAATGATTCACATGGTTTAATACGCTGCCAACACATCAACATCTACAATATATGTGTTTAAACCTGGATACTTATTTTTTGACATGACAGCCGATATAGCTGACATCTAGAAAATGTACTTTGACAAGCAAAAAACGTTTTTTTGTAAAAATGTTGACTTACCAGACCACAATGAGTATCTCTCTTTCACAGGCAATGAGAAATGGGAGGAGCTTGCATAATTTCTGGTCACTTGATTACAACTATAAGGCGTTGCCTGGTTACAGGGGGTGGTTCAACTTACCCACTGGCTCAACTTACCCCCTTCTCCCCTACATTACTTGAGTAAATGTACTTAGATACTTCCTGTGTCACATGCGGAGACGCGCTGTGGGCGTGTTTGTGTTTACTAACAAGACTATCCGCGGCGGCGGAGCTCAAGTCGAGTTTCTCCACCTGGAGATATTCTCACTATTTCACTTTTGTCAAGCACAAAGAAAATAACGTTTTAGTTAAATGTAAGTTGTGTCCTGGCGGGTCAAAGATCCTATCTTCTGCCCAAACCAGTAATTAAAATCTGTTGAAACATCTACAGAAACAACATGCTGGGACGAAGCTAGTAGCTAAGACCACAGAGACTCAGCCGACGCCACTCCACCTCCACCTAAGCAACAGCGGCTGGATTTTAACCGAGGGACTGCTAGCCAGGGAAAAGTTGATAAAGCCATTGCACGGTATGTTGTAGAACACATGCAGGCTATTTCTACTATTTCTATTGCTATTTCTTGATCAACAGATTGTATTATTCTCCAATGCAATAACAGTACTGAAATGAAGGCTATAAGGGCATTAATGGGAGCCCTTTTTTTAAGTAACTAATGCGTTACTGTTCACAGTAACGCATTACTTTTGGGTGTAAGTAATCAGTAAAGTAACTGAGTTACTTTTGAAATGTAATGTTACTGGTTTTCAGTAACTAGAACAACACTGGTCCTGACATAACTACGTATCTGCAAATATCTGAAGAAACATGACTGGGATATTGAAATCCTTCTTTAACTGCTCAAAAGAAATAAAGTGTCCATTTTTAAAATGATCTTTAACACACCTAATCCCTCTCCCATACCATAACCGAAAAAATGGATCAGTGAGAGATGGAGAAACATTTACATTTGCCAGAATTGGGGAAGCAATAAGTGCCTGTTTGTGTTTAAAGATATGGACTCAGTTTAGAATTCATTTCAGAGAGCCTTGGATGACTGGGTTATTCGTCCAGTAGTGGAGCGCAAATTAAAGAGCAAAGTGACACTGGATTACTTGAATGCTGCTCCATTACAGACCAAACTGGGGATTCGTCCGTCACATCAACCCAAAACATCAGCTTGTGGATGTTGGCAGCCCAATAATGATACAAATAATTGGGTAAGGACAAACCACCCTCCCCCTTTGGCCTTTCCAAATACTCTTTCCTAATTCGAGGTACAGCTTTATTCCAAATGAAAGTGGAAGTGCATTTATTTAATTCCCTAAAGAAGGATTTAGGGATGAAGATTGGGATTGCCTGAAACAGAAATAAGAACCTGGGCATGATCGTCATTTTAACATAATTAACCCTGCCAGCTAGTGACCGGGGGAGAGTTGACCATCTCTCCATGTCCAGTTTAGCCTTATCAAGCACTATTTTAAAATTATTGTCCATCAGACCTTTGTATTTGTACGTGACACAGACACCTAGGTATGTAAAGCTGTCCTCACACACAGTGAAAGGGAAATTATGATATGACATTTGACGTGCTTTATCATTTATGGGGAATAGAACACTTTTACTCAGGTTCAATTTATAGCCCGACACCCGGCCAAACTCGGCGATAAGTTCCAAGGCAATAGGTATCAAGGGCGCCGGAAGCGGAGGGGCCATTGGCCCCCCCACTTTACGGCCCTGCCCCACATTTTCGCAGCAGCGGATGCCGCGGAACACTGTACCCATCCCGTTTCAATAATTCCCCTCTACTCTAAAGTCGCATCTAAAAAGAACGCCATCTGATCTAGCTGTGTATATTTTGTTATTTTTTTATTGTTATATTCAATCTCATTATCTACAGGCATGTTTTAAGCTTGTAAAGGGAAGAACACAGCTCGCCTCTCACTCGCCACTCTGCTCTTCCACAGCGCCGCTTCCCCTCCCTCCACTGACATTATGAATGTAAGGCATAGTAATCATAGATAACACTGCAGGGTCCGTTACAGTTTGTTTTCATCTGATTTTAAATAAACAAAGTATTTGCTTTCAGAATATTACACTTGTTTCGGCAAATTCAGATGATAAATACAGCTTTGAAGCTTTTAACGGCATAATTACAAGCGGAGAACGGAGTAACTTAACGTCACAGCAGGCGTAACAACAGCCGGTGTTTCTCCTGAGAGTTTTCCCCGGGAAACAAACGCAAAAATACACAAACACACACACGTATACGCACACACACGCGAGCTCCCCCCAGACCAGTAATCCAAACGAAAATATCTTCCCTCCGTACTACTTTGATCATTTACTCCGCTAATAATCAATCAGATCGATCCAGAGAAGAGGAAACTTTAAAGGCCTTTTTCTCAAAATGATGACTCGGTGACAGTCATTATATAATGTGACATATTTTGCTTAATATAGCTAGTACAAAAACAATCCTGATATCATTAGAAAGCTAAGAATCTCCTCTTTCCAACAGTATATACAACTCAAAATGTGTCTTCGGATCAATGTGACTGATTTCGATGGAGCAGGTCACTTTGCATTAGGTAAAATACAGCAGGCAGACATAACAGGAAGAATATGTACATTTTAATCCAATCAAATAGGACATTGTCACACCATTCAAATGTATCCATGTACATTACAACCAATAACAAAGCTTATGTGTTTATTTGTTACGTTGTTTACGTTATGTGTTACGTTGTTCAGTGTGTGTCAGCCGTTAACCTATAGATACACTTGCAAACATGTCAGAAGAACCGGCGCATAAGAAAACAAAATACAGTCAAACTAAGCTGAAATTCAACAACTTGAATGTCACATCCCTGACATCCACAACTCCGGAGCCTCGTCCTTCAACCATAGAACCAGCGCAGCCAGATGAACTCCAGCAGCAGCTCTGCGGCCGCAGAGGCTGTCAAAACCGCCGCCGCCGGCATCGTTGAACCGAAACAGGCTGGTTCCGACTGCATGGAGGTTTGTTGTCGGGACATTGTGACGGGCAAATAAAAGCTTATTTGGGCAAAGAGAAAGGTACTTCAATGCAGAATGGTACAAAAACAGAGAGTGGTTATTTATTTGCAAAACCACTAAACGAGCCTTCTGTGAAATATGCAGATTTGCTGCTGTCAAACGGCTTGTAACTTTCTCCAAATGTGGAGATGACAGCTTTGTAAATACCGAGTTAATAACTGGAACTTTTCACAGAGCTTACTTCAGTCAAACACCAGTCAACATTCAGCTTGTCAAATAAGAGCGTAGCAGGAAAACAGAAGAGATGGAATGAGCAACTGCGCTGTCATTTGTGGGCTGGTCTGTATAGTTTAATTTACAGGAAAGGAGTGAGCAGAGGGTTGAGTTGTCCATTCTTGTTCTGTTTTCTCTGACTATCTTCCTCCTGAAGACCCTCTCAGACTTTCATTTGCTCGCGCTACTAAAGAGACACGTTACCATGGAAACCAAACAATGGTGTAGCTGTATTGAAATCCAAGTGGAAACAGTAACATTTGGTGCGTTATGTTAGAATGAAACAAATCAGATTTAGTCAGAAATCGGGAGAAATGCGGGATAAATATGACCCCGGGAGGAAAACGGGAGTGTCCCGCGAAAATCGGGAGGGTTGGCAAGTAGGCTATGTCACATACACACGCACTTTTTGCCCCCCCCACTTCTGAAATGAATCCGGCGCCGCTGATAGGTATAGTGGCATGGGGATCCGAAAGAAAAAGAAGAAGATCATCCGCATAGAGCAGGGGTCGGCAACCTTTTTGATATGAAGTGCCATTAAAAAAAAAAAAATTATCAGCGTGCCAACGGTCGTGAATTATCAACGGGGGGGGGGGGGGGTTGAGGAGCTTGACGCTCGTGAACTATCAGCAGGAGGGCGGGGGGAGCCTCGCTGCGGGGAAGCAGTGTGTGGACCTGTCAGCGCAACTTACATGATGCCGAATTTAACAAACACATTTAAATAATTTGTTTAAACGGCATAATAATAAGGACGATCGTCCGTTCTGTGATTCTCCAGAGCACACATGTTGTGATATTAGGGTCATGCAGAGTGAGATGAGATCGCTGTCCCTTTAAGAGAGAGAGAGAGAGAGGGGTGTGGCTTGTGCATGTGTGTTTGTGGATGGTAGAGCGACAGTGAGAGAACGTGTGTATGTTTCTGGAAGTGAAACGAGGAAGCAGAAAAACAGAGGTCTGTGATGTATTTTGTGAAACAGAAGAACAGCTAAATAAATGCAACGCCCTCCCAAGAAGAGCTCGCCTCTCTCCAGTCATTTAAGCTAAAGTGGGTTATTGAACCTGAAGCTTGTTGCTTCTGCCCTCCTCGACTACGGTCTGGGAGCCGACAGGAAAGTTCAACACACAGATGGCCAGTCCGCCCCTTTGTAGCATATTATTTCGATGAGAGATGAGCAGATCGCCACTGGGCTTTCAACTAAATACACAGCCACGCAAAAACTGCGGCATTTGTACAGCTCCTTATGGGTACTGCAATTAGTGAAATGCTTTCCTCTGTGGTGAAACGATCAGCACCACGGAGGAAAGAGGCAGAAAGTCACCTGGAGTTAAAGAGAGCGGGGCTGCGTTGCGTGCATGGCTTCCTTCTGCAGGTAACGGGGAGACGCGCTCTGGCAGCGGTCTCGTTCAGGATCCGAAAATACAATTTAAATATTTTTCACCAGTGCATGATATTAAGGATTTTGGGAGATGGCCCTTTGGGCCATCTAAGCTAATTTACAGATGGCCCTGAGCCCAATAGAGATTGACCTGAAAAATGCGTGCGGACAAAATGACGCACGAAGGGTTTGGGGGGGGCTCCCCCTAGAAAATTTTGATTTTTGCAGGTCTTAGATGCTGTCTGGTGCATTCTCTAGACTGAATTATAAGATGAACCACCACAATATTACATTGTACAATTTCAATTCAATTTTATTTTATTTCATTTCACTTGTTTGTTTGTTCTTGTTTGTGTTTGCTCGCTTGCATGCCCTGCATAGCTTTAAGAAACACTTAAGTTGTTGGTCAAGACACTTTCCATCTGATGTAGGCAAATGCCTTCCCAGATGTAAAAAAGTAGAAAACATTACATTCAGTTATAACTGCCAAAACAAACATTATTTACACTATTATGGCCCCTATTAAAAATGTTTGTAATGTTATCTACTGTAAGTTGGTCCAACGAATGCCTCCTCATCCGGAAGCTGACCGAGCAGACCCGAGCAGCAGTCGAGAGGAGCCGAGCGCATCCGCGAAGCACACAAAATGGCGACGTCAGAGTTCCCGTAAGCCGGCAAATCTAAATCTCTTCGTTCAAAATAATTTCCCTTTAGCGCAATACCGCTTCAGTTGCGCCACTTATGTGACAGACAAGAAGAGTATGTGACAGACAAGAATAGTCAGTTCTAATATCTAACACTTAATGTGGAGAAAGAGATGTCCTGGATGGGTTGATTGTGCGTTGATCTGTTGGTAATGCCTCTGGGTTCCGGTGGGCATGTAAACAAATGCATAATGCTGCGCTATACTTTGTGGCCTCACCCGGTTGCATAGCGACACTTATTGTTTAGGTGTTTTTTAATAAGCAGGTAGTCCTATCATTAGCTATAACTAGCTGGATCTGATCGATATGGACATAAACGCGAGTGAAGTCTAATCTGACGGGAGAGAGAGATCAGCTGCTGCTGACGAGTCGACACGCAGCTCTGCATGATCACATGCAGCGGTGAGCGGACAAAACACACACTTCAGGTTAGAATATCACACGTAGCTATTTTAATTACCTCTCAAACTACCGTAACTAGTTATAGATATGTTTAGTTTCACTGTCGGGTCACTCATTACTGGATCCGCGAGCTGCATGATACTGGCATAATAGATTGCCCGATCGGGCAACCAGCAGGTGAGGCTTCATTGCCCGAGCTAAATACTAGATGGCCCCGGGCCATCGGGCAGTCGTTAATGTCGAGCCCTGTGCACATTTATTCCACTAATCCCTAGTGTGCCACTGGTTACGGTGCCGCGTGCCAGGGGTTGCCGACCCCTGGCATAGAGCGACAACTTATGCAATTCTACCTCCCTTTGCACTCCAATTAGACTAGCGGTCTCTTTTAACAGTATTGCCAGGGGCTCTATAGCAATATCGAATATCTGGGGGCTCAGTGGACAACCCTGTCGTGTGTGTCCCACGAAAAAGTGGGAAATAATGAGACATTATCCCATTAGTTCGAATTGAAGCTTTAGGCGCTGTATAAAGGATCTTGATCTGCCAACAATAAGTAGGGCCGAAGCCGAACTTCTCGAGCGCAGTGAACAGGTAATTGTATTCAATCCTATCTTCTGTGCATCCAAGGATATAATAAGTTCAAGTTCGACATTGTTGAGCTGGTAGATAACATTGAACACACGGCGGAGGTTGCTTGAAAGTTGTCTACCCACAATGAAACCAGTCTGATCTGGATGTATCAATGTAGGCATACTTTTCTCAAGCCTCCCTGCTAGGACCTTGGTTAGAATGTTATAGTCGCAACATAAAAGACTAATCGGGCGATATGATTCACACAACAACGGATCTTTATTCTTTTTGAGTAACAGTGAGATAGATGCCTGCGTCATAGTTGGGGAAGAGCCTTCCTAACCAGGACCTCCTCGAATACCTTTACTAATAGCGGCAGTAGTTTAGGGGCAAACTTCTTAAAAAAATCACTTGGATAACCATCAGGGCCTGGTGCTTTTCCAGGCTTCATTTTTGTAATTGCGTTGTCAATCTCTGTTAAAGTTATATTTCTCTCCAGTCCAGATTTGTCTGATTCATCCAAGGAGGGCATTTCAATTTGACTAAAGAAGTCATCTACTAATTCCTTGCTACTTGCCCCCGAGGTGTACAGATTCTCATAGAAAGACTGGAACTGGGCATTAATGTTTTTTTGGTCTGTGACAATATTACCTTCCTCATCTTTTATTGCAGATATAAAACCTGCTGTTGCTGACTGTAAATTGATGGCACAAAAGCTTGCTGGCACGCTCCCCAGGTTCGTAGAAATTAAAGCGTGATTTTAAGTGAAGATCTACAGCGTCCCCATTGGACAGAGAATCAAATTCTGTCTGGGGCGAAATTCTCTCCTTTTCCGAAGGTGATACTGAATGTAATCAGTCAATCACTTTAATCCTATCAATCAATTCTGTAGCTCGTTTGAATTTCCTTTTAGTTTCACCAGCGTTGTAAGATATCACTTGCCCCCTTACATATGCTTTCATGGTTTCCCATAGTGTGAAATAACTTATCTCTGGGGACTCATTGGTTTCTAGAAATAAATCAATTTGTGTGTTTATAAAGTCAACACGTTTTTTTTCCGCAAGCAGCCTAGGATTAAGGCGCCATACGCGTTGGCGGAGTATATTTTCCGGAAAACGGAGCTTCAAAAGTACTGGGCAATGGTCTGATATGACTATACTGTGCAGTTATGGGCCACCTGTGCAGTTATGGGCAATCATTTTTGGTCTATTAAAAAACAATCAATTCTAGAGTAGGTTTGGTGTACTGGGGAGAAAAAAGAGAACTGTCGGGTATTTAAATCTCCAGGGGTCAATCACTCCGTAGGCTTGAAGGAATGTATTTATGCAGCTTGCTGATTCATTAGGTGTGGTGACCTTACTGCCAGAACGATCTAGCACAGAGTCTAGGACACAATTTAGGTCCCCCCCTAATATTAATTCATGCGAGTCTAGGCCTGGCAACAGTGAGAAAAGATTCCTGAAGAAATCAACGTCATCCCAATTTGGGGCATACACATTCGCAAGCACTACTGGCTTATTGAACAGTTTACCTTGAATAATTATGTAACGACCATTGTTATCCCTTATGGATTTTGACTCTTCAAACTGCACATCTCTGTGCAGGAGAATAGCTACCCCCCTACTCTTGTTATTCAAATCGGAGTGGAAAACCTGTGTAAATCCTGCTCTTTGAAGCATTAGCTGGTCTTTATTTAATAAATGAGTTTCCTGTAAATATGCTATTTCAGTTTTTAATTTGTTTGGATGAGAAAACACCTTGCTTCGCTTAACCGGGTGATTCAATCCCCTTACATTCCAACTCACCACCGTGGTGTCCGCCCTGCCTAAACCTTTATCTACAGAAGCCATCGATATGGTCCTTCAAATTATGATACTGCTTTGGGGAGTCCCTGAGTTTGGTAAAAGGGTTGTAGCCAAAAAACTAAAACAAAAACAAAACAAAAAAGGGTGGGAAGGAGAGGATGAGCACTTATAGACATACATTTTCACAAACATAAAACACAATGACAACACCACAAACGTTATGCTTGTCTCCCGCATGGAGACTGCTTGCTCTTCCAGTAAACCTCTTCTCCTAAACTGCTTAAAATATCTCCCAAACATAACCACATATATTGTCCGGCCGAGTTGTTTCTTGTCTCCATCTACAGCATATGGAGCTGGAATTGTAGCCCTTGGCCAATACTCACCAGAACATGTCCATTATGAAGCCTTGCCACCACATTGTTAAGAAGTTTGGATCGCTGAAACTTGCCTCGTGGCCCCCCGATGTTGTGATCATCAGTATGGCAGGGTATTTCAGGCCGTAGCACACTCCCTCGCAGCTCCGCAGCAGCCCTCTCACCTCGGTAAAGGCTGCCCGCTGTTTACTCACCGCCTGAGTAAAGTCTGGCAGAAGCCGGATCTGGTCACCGTCGGGGGTTGTCACTGATTTAATCTCTATTGCTTTCTTTAGCAGCGATTCTTTTTCGGAGAGATAGTGGAATTTCACAATAAAAGCCCGCGGTGGAGCCCGTCTTGTGTCGCTCTGCTGCGGAGAGCGCGGTGCGCCCGGTCCAGGGTCGGGGGCTTGTCGAGACCAAGGGAAACTTTTAGCATATCAGCCACAAACTGAGATGGGTGCTTCCCATGCTCCCATCCTTCCTTCACTCCTATAATGCGGATATTACAGCGACGTGATCTTGCCTCCAAATCCTCGCAACGGTCCCTCAGTGTGGCCAGTTCTTTTTTCATATCAGTAACATCTGATGTCATGCAGGTGATTGAGTCCGAGTGGTTGCTAACCTCAGCCTCCAGCTCAGATACTCGGCCCTCAGTTACTTCAATTATTTTGTTGACTTGTTCCATCACACTTCGTAATTCCGTCCAAATCTGGGTAGTCTGTATTTTGAGTTCCGCCGATTGGGCTATGGCCTTTTCTTCAATTTTCGCCACCAGGTCCTGTTTAAGAGACGCAATAGCGTTAAGTACCACGTGTTGGTCCTTGATGTCTGTGTCGTCTGCCAGGTTAGCATTAGCGTTAGCCTCCGCCGCCGGCCCCAATCTATGGCTATGGATATAACTTGTGTATCAAGTCGCTTGGAGTCTGTTCAAGTGGTTTTAAAAGAGCAATATTCTGACATTAGTCGTTCTCATGAGGAGCTCAACAAAACTCCGTCTCTACATGGCGCTGCCCTCACCGGAAGTCGTACAACATGTTATAAGGGACCCACAATCTATCTTTATGCAAGGTATAATGTGCAGCGAGGCGGTCTTTATGGGGAAAAGAACACCCGAATCTAGATCCCTCTGCAGGTGGTACAGTACTTTAACTATATATTGATAATACTTTTGTACTTTTACTTGTAACATTTTGAATGCAGGACTTTTTATTGTAACCGAGTATTCCTACACTCTGGTACTTTTACTCAAGTACAAGATCTGAACTTCTCCCACCTCTGGCAATAAATCCTGAGTGGTTACCAAAAACCCTGCTCTGAAGGTTATTTTCATTTTAGAAATCCTGCACTCAGCTTTGCTTTCTCTAATATCATTGAAATGCAGCCAGATGCTGCTTCTTTTTCGGTTTTCGCTAATTTCTTGACTGTTTCCGACGCGCTTGCATTTAAATCCGGCTCCCCGTCTCCCTGTCGCTGTAGCTGGCCTGTACCACTACACCTGCTGTCTTTGGAGTGTCTGCCCCCCACCCTTCTTTCACATAATGGTATGATCCTAGTGCAGGGGTATTCAACTCAAATTCAGCGAGGTCCAGTTAGAGAAAATCTCCCCATGCAAAGGTCCGGAACATCAAAATGTCTAACTTGCTTTATGAATTAGTGTGATATATATTGAAGTAGCTGTAGCTTTATCAACGTCTGCATGTAATCAACAACTGACTGCCAATCAAATACAGAAAGTACAATTCAAAAACAACAATATTTATTGTCAATTAGCATTGAACTATACAGATATACAGTAAATTCTGTGGATATGTGTAATGTTCCTCTCGGGCTGCATTTACAAATAAAATAGAGAAAATAAATAAAATAGCTTTTGAAAATATGTGCATCTTAAAAGTGCTTAATCTTAGATAAATAAAATAAAGTGTAGCAGCAGCTTGAGTTTCCCTTTTTCTTTGTTAACCGTTTCACATCATGACTTAACAGTTTCAGCCGATTTATAGAACAATATCAGTCTTTACACATCATAACAATTGAACAGTTTTAAAGTTTCTCTTTCTTTCCCTCTTATATTGCAGTCCCTCACTCACTTGTTTTTATTCAGTGTGAGAATTGAGCTGGAGCTTGTCCTGCCAGGAGTTTAAATCTGGGCTGAAATGGTGTCAGGGCCTTTCTCATACACACATGCAGGTGTTCATTGGTTAGCCTCGGTTAGTAGGGGTGTAACGGTACACGTACCCGTACCGAAATTATTCGGTATGGGCCCTTCGGTTCGGTACACATGTGTACCGAAGTGTACCGAACGAATATAATGTTAAACGTAAAAAAATTGAGAACGTGAATAACTTCTTGGAAGTAATCTCAGGTGCTGCGTCGCAGCATTCAGAGTAATTTGCTCACATTGGGTTCAACACGTCATAGAGCGAGCAAGTCATTTCATTGGACGAGAGGCATTCTATGAGAGCTGGTCAGAGGGATGCGTTCAAACGTAGTCAGTAATTTGAGGAACTTTCGAAAATTAATGGCGAACGCAAATAAAGTTGAGCTCGAAAATCCTCCAGCATCATCGAAGTCTCCGGTTTGGGAACATTTTGGTTTCGCAGTTACGAACAAGGATGACGGACAAAGACAGGTGGACCGAACCAAAGCTGTTTGTCGGCATTGTTCAACTAAAATTGGTTACGTGGCTGGCAATACATCAAACTTGCACACTCTTGAAAAGGCATCACCCGAACGTGAATATCACCGGTACCAAAAGAAAATGACTGAAGTGCAAACCCAACTCCCGCTAGCATGTAAGCCTCCACCACTCGCAGAGAGTTCAGACCGAGCCAAAGCTATTACAAACGCCAAATATCCTTATGTTGCCATGTTAGCAAAGCGCTACCTGGCTGTATCTGCTACCTCTGTCCCTAGAGAGGGTGTTCTCCACAGCAGGACACATTGTTAGTGCCAGCAGATCTGCTACCTCTGTCCCTAGAGAGGGTGTTCTCCACAGCAGGAGACATTGTTAGTGCCAGCAGATCTGCCCTTTCGGCAAGCAATAGGCGCATTCACACCGCGGTACTTTTCCCACAAAGGTTCATGCGATCTTAGTTCATGAGAACCTTTTTACCCGGCTCTTTTGTGAGAAAAGAGCTATATTTCTGATTGGCTGGGCGGATTACAAACCACGCCCCGCAAAACTCCCAAAAAGTTTTGTGAAGCCGCCATTTTATTATCCTCGCATTAGCATTATTAGCATTAGCCCAGCGCAGAAACGCAGAGAGACTAACTTATGGCAACACAAAATAAAACATGGGAGCGGTGGAGATGAGGAGGTGTCGGCGTTCTGGCGATTTACTCGGAAGGCTTCAGTAGAAGCTGCTGGGTCTCCCAGCAGCTTCTACTGAAGCCAGTCCCCAACTCCGGGGACTTCCGGCCGGGGACTTTGGGCGGCAGTATACGCCGTGAAGTGGTTTGCGTCCTGCCAGTAAACCCAAAGCAGAAGAAGAAGAAGTGACGTCAGCGGCTTAATTTGCCTAATCCACCCCCAGGGATTTATTCCGGTGTGAACGCGATCTGTATTTAGTTCATGAGAACTAAAGAGTTCACATGAACTAAGTTCTCATGAACCTTTGTGGGAAAAGTACTGCGGTGGACAAGTTCATCTTTCTTTAAAAAAAACATGAAAATACAATGACAAGCAAGTCATAATGTCAAACTGCTGTTTAGGTGCTAGTACAGTACAGTTCAAATACAGATTATTTCAGTTCATCGAAATGCTGCAGCTTAATGTTTATTTTATTATATTTTGTATTTATTTGAGTGAATACATTATCCACAGTTTAATAATAATAAAAACAAAAATATATATATATGTTTTGTTTTGTGAAAAAAAATTCTGCTGTACCGAAAACGTACCGAACCGAACCGTGACCAAAAAACCGAGGTACGTACCGAACCGAAATGTTTGTGAACCGTTACACCCCTATCGGTTAGCCTGCCCTGGAACGATATTTAGTTTTAATTTTGATCCTGGTGGACTGATCATATTGGGCTCTGAGACTGCTTATTTGTTGTGACCTCAGTTCTGACTTGAGAGGGAATGTTTGGTCAAACACTTTGTGTTTTGTCTCATCGTGGCGTTTTGGCACTTTTAATGAGCACCACGGCCTCTGAACATATGAGACACACTGGTTCTGTGCTCCCAGTGGGCAGGATGAACATGAATGAGTCCACTCAGGGTTAAAAGCTCTGTTCTCACTGTCAACTTTCCTCTTCTTGGAGAGCGCCATGTGTAATTATTTGTCTCTCCCTGTCTGCCGCTAACTGTTCACTCTCCTCTCCGTCTTCTCTCCCTGTATCGCTGACTCTTCTCTTCACTCACTTTCCTCTCCGCTTCTCTCTGCCACGTTCTCATCTCTTCTTCTGTGTTTCTCTCCCTGTATCGCTCACTGGTCTCTTTCGCCCCCTGTCGGCGGCGTTTAAAATACAATCACCCCGTCAAAATTGAAATCCCCTATTAATGTATTGATTATAGGTCCGGGTCCGTATAGGTCGGCGTCTGAGTCCGGATCCGGACCACGGTCCACCTGTTGCCGACCCCTGTCCTAGTGTGTCCTTGCATATGATTGGCCGCATGGTGGCCCAGCTAAATAAAGACCCGTCCCTGCCTGCAAGGATTCTCAGCAAGAGTAGAAGCGGCTGGAGATTCTGTTCTCCCCGACGGGAGTCTGCTCTTCTAGCGGCATCTCGCGATCGGAGTGCTGGAGACCTCTGAATTAAATTATCAAGTCACCTCAAGTCAGAAGGCTCAAGTCCAAGTCAAGTCTCGAATCATTAGTGTTCAAGTCCAAGTCGAGTCGCAAGTGTTTTGTGATTTTGTCAAGTCGAGTCCAAAGTCATCAAATTGGCGACTCGAGTCTGACTCGAGTCCAAGTCATGTGACTTGAGTCCACACCTCTGCTGAATAGTGTGTATAATCCCGTTCTAGGGGGTGAAGTTCCCTCCAAATATCAATTAGTCCCATTTCCTGCACAACAAACTTGGTCAGGTGCTTCTTGCTATTCTTGTGGCTTGTAGTGTCTATGGTATGATTCAGGACCACATTAAAATCCCCTCCACATATCAAAATACCCTCAGTCTCTAATGCAATGACGTCAAACAGATTTAAAAAATAAATGTGTTACTCTCTGGGGGGGGCATATAGATTCAGATTATATATCGAGAGGCGAAGTCCCTCCCCTTCCGGTTGAGCTCCATGGGACCTTATTTCGGAAAAGTTAGGCATTGAAGTCAATGGAGAGAGAAAGATTATCTTTCGATCCCGTTTGAATTGTGCCACGAATTACACATATAATGTTTGTCAATTTAAAAGATAATTTTGCAAGTCAAAAAAAATAAAATGTGTCGTAAAACTGTGAAGTAACACATTTTTTTGTGTGAAACGCTGAACTACATCTCCGGTCTAGCAGAACAACACACGTCACCAAGATGGCCGTCACTACTGTCTTGTCAACAAAAGGATTGACTATCCTCACTATCACCACAATGAAACACGTCCAGAAGAATGTCATGCAAAGCTGCCTGCCTGCCTTCCTTTCTCTCTGAACTGCCTGGTCTTTTTAATGTTTAATGTCAACCATTTGTGCAGATAGCGTGAAGTAGAAAAGATCGCAGTTGCTAATGTAGCGTTAGCATTTCTCCCCCGGGCTTAAGTTGTGTATTATAGAATGATCACACCGGTGTGACAGTACTCTTCAAAGGGTTCAGGAAATATGTCTACTACTCTTACTATTTAACATGTTGGGTTACTTAATGTTACTTCATGTTAAGGCTAATACAAATGACAAGGCTGTAATGCTAACTAACGTGCTAGCTACTAGCTAGGTAGCTAACTTGATCCAGCCACTCCTGGTCCTTTCATCAGACGGGAAGCGAAAGAACGAGCAAGACCCAATGCTGGTATGATAACAACCTGGTACGATAACAACCTGGTACTAAGCACACAGGCATCTTGTTAAAGTGATCTTATTTTAGCCAGCGCCATATAGAAAGATTCCATCTATATGGCGCTGATCTTAGCTATCTCTTAATGGAGGAAAACAGTTATGACATCACTTACGCGACTCTGGGATTTGTGGTCTTTCTAGTTTTCATAGTCTTATATTTCAACAGTTTTACGACAAACTGACTTTTTTTACATGGAAATTATTTTTTAAATTGACAAACATCATATGTGTAATTCGTGGCACAATTCAAATGGGATCGAAAGATAATATTTCTCTCTCCATTGACTTCAATACAAACTTTTTCCGAAATAAGGTCCCATGAGTCCCACCGGAAGGGGAGGGACTTCGCCTCTATACATTTACCAATGTCACCACTGCATTTTCAAGTTTTCCTTTCACTAATACATATCGTCCCTCTTTGTCCCTAACTTCTTTATGGAGTTCAAATTGAACTGCATTTGAAATAAGGATAGCCACTCCCCTCTTCTGACTAGGTTTGTAAGAACTATAGAATGTATTTTTATACCAAAGTGTTTTAATTTGTCATGCTCCCGTTGAGGCAGATGAGTTTCTTGTAAAAATAGTACTTGGGCCTTTTCTTTTTTCAAGTTAGCCAGGACCTTGCTCCTTTTTAACTGGATTATTCATCCCATTTACATTAAGTGACACCACTTTTATATTATTGTACGGCATTTAAATTACCCAATCCTTTCCATTCACAAAACTCCAGACAACTGAAAACGACACAGACCTGAACATCTGGCCCACATGTAGTGAACGTAGAACGTAAAAATAAAAACGTAGACTTCCAAGGTAGGGTGATTCCTCGCCACCCTAAGTCCCCGTTGGCAGGAAGAGGGGAAAGCCTCCTCCTGGAGGGCCCCTCACTAGAGGTGAAACACGCAATCTCACGCATCCTAGTAGTCCAACGGCATCCGTTAACACTTATATAATCCAAATGAAGTTGTGACAAATATATACAGTGAATATATAATATGAATCAGTTAGTCTCGGGAGGGATCCGCGCTGCCATGTCTTGGTCTGGTGGAGACGCTCCATCTCCAGGTACAGCTCCGAAGTGTTGCGGTCTGGTATCTCCACGGAGAAACCTCTCCTCCTCAGCTCCTGCCCTGCATCTGGCGCACTGTCGTATGTGCGTGTTCCCGAGTCCCAGTGAATGCGCATCTTGTCGCTTTTTTCAGTACCATTTCATTGGTGGTAAACTCCAGAAAGTTCACCACTATGGACCTTGGCGGTGCATTATTTTCCAGTTTGCGAGGACACAGCTCTATGAGCGCGTTGTATCTGTAGGTTGGTGTCCGGTAAAGCGAGTTCGATTTTCAAAAGTTGATCCACAAAGTCAGACATGGAGTTACCTTCCTTCTCTTCGGGTACTCCATACATGCACATATTATTTCTCCTGGATCGACCTTCCAAATCCACCAGTTTCCCCTGCATGGCTCTCTGTTCTTTCATTGATTTAATCAACGCATCTGACATAGCCATGTTTACTGTCTCCGCCTCATCGATTCGTTCCTCCACTTCTTTCAGCCTAGTTTTGTGGGCCTGGGTTAGCGCGGAGTTCGCAGAACGTTTTTGGTACATTTCCTGCTTCATATCTTCGAGTTCAGATTTCATGTCTCCCTTGATTTCTTCTTTAAGTTTGTTTAAGTCCACTTTATGCTCAGCCCTGAAATCGCATATTTCCTGGAGCACTGAGCGCATGGTGTCTGCCGAGTCCTGTTGTGAGCTAACGGAGCTTTGAGCGTCTTCCATCTCTGGTGAATTCTGTCTTTCTAGTTTGCCACCTTTCTTTTGACTTCTAGTTCTCTTTCCCCCTCTCATTCCAATAAAATTACATCGATTTGTATATTACTTGGCGAGTTAAGGGGGTTGGTTTCCAATCACTATCGGGAGCAAAAAATTAAGCAGCCATCTCACTCGCCTTGCTCACCGGAAGTCCTGGACTATGTTTTTAAATCATGGATGTACATATGTGTCTTATATTATAGTTAACTTGGTAAAGTATTACCCTCTGCTGTCAGTACGCTTTTCCATGTTTGTGATTGGTCAAATGCTGCTAACTCTGCCCCTTTCATATGAACGCCCTCATATCCAAACTCAGAAAAAGTTTGTTAGGGTTCGTTAAACCAGATAACTCAACGATAGCCAGGGTCTGTTGAACTGACTTGTAGTACAGGACCTGTGTTCCTGCACGTTGTACAAAAACACAAGTCTGAGCATTCTCACACACTGTTCCTGTCGATGCTGTCCCTGTCTTAGGTTTGAAACTAAGTCATATGATAACACATACACTACACTGTCTATTGAGATTCCATCAACATTTAACTCAATACCACGTCTGTATGTGAGGGACGAATCTTATACTAAATGTACATCACCCCAAATTGATCATGTTGTAGGGCGCACTGCGGATAAAATTAGATTCTGTTGCTCCTTTGAAAAAGAAGAAAATAAAACTAAACTAGCTCCATGGCATAACGCCGATCTTACCCGTCATAGGTTAATCAGTCTTCGAAACTTGACCCTTTCTTCTATTATATTACTTTTTTTTGGTTTTGCCTCATTCATTGGTAACATATCACTGCTAGTCCAGCTTTGAGGAGAAAGTTAATGCCATGAGTATATATTTTGTGATGGAAACTTCTGAGGCAATGGAGACGAGACTCAGAGAGACACAGGGAGAGCAGGAACGTTAATGGCAAACACTGATGGTTTATTTGGAGCTTCGGCCGGAGAATTCACAAGACATGTGCTGTGCCGCGAGTTGACAAAGCGGATGCCAAACCAACTCTTCTGTAGTTCGAGGTTTTAACTGGAGTGTAATAATTAACATTCCTCATCAGCAAGACTAAACAAATATGGACCCTGAATCTAACTACAGCTGTCGTCCATAGAAAATAATGTGCACCAGGGAACCTACGTTCCTGAACAATAAACTACCTCATGGCATCTTGTGCTCTGTCATAGCCTCAACAATGCACCAAGGCTGCCCCTCCTTAAGAGAGATAGCAGCAATACACAAGGCCCTACCTATGCGAGTGGAAAAGAGACAGTGAAAGGAGAAAACGATTAACTGTGTCAAAGGTTGAATACCTAAGCAAATTATTCCCTAATATCTTTAGATAGTTTGTTTCTAGATTCTTGGGGCCGAGTACGATAACTTAAGTTTTGTCCGCCGTGTTAAACATAAAAAATGTAAGGTCTTCCAGGTTTTTAAGTCCTTGAGGCAGTTTTGAATTTGATTTAGATGATTGGTTTCATCAGGCATGATATAATTTAGTATCATTCGCATAACAGTGAAAATGTACCGAGTGATTCCTTATAATATTGCCTAACATAAACAAGATTCTTCAAGCGTAGTGGAACGCCATATCCTTTCATGTTGTCTTGACGTTTGCTTTATTTTGCGGGTTTCGCCATTATGCCATGGAGCTAGTCTTTGTTTTTTTTATAAGATTCCTCCCTTTTTCCTCCCCTCTCTCAGAAAGCCAGGTGCTGGAGGACGTCCGCAGAGTGGTAGGGGAGGACACCTACTGTCCCCAGAGCCCTGAAGAGCTGTGTGGTCACATGTTCACCACCTGCTACATGGCCAGTGAGAACTCCTCACAGGACACATGCAGCCGGGCCAGAGAGCTGGCGAATCAGATCGGCAGGTAGGCGGGACTGCACTTACAGGGCTTTCTTAGAATACATTGTGAGATGCTACGTGCTGTAGCAACTAATAAGTGATGCAAATATGAGTTAATATTATCACAATCACTGTCATAATACTAGAGTGTGATACCAAAAAATATGCCTAAGTAAACGTCTTTTTTTGAAGTTTTATCAATTGTATGCAATGGGCAGAGATTTAAAGCATACTGAGGAAAAAAGAAAATGTTGGAAAATAACAATGTCTATGTTGAAGTGTCACCTTCTTGCTGTGAGACATGAAAGTGTTCATCTAACTCTTGGCAGGGTTATGAGCGGATTTCTTTTAGTAACAAGAAACTAAAAAGCTGTATGTTTGGTGTAACAATGTTTCCTTTACATGAACAATGACAGTGGACGGATGAGTTACCGACCGACCAGTAGGTAGCATGTTTACAATTCTTTATCAACCGAATTTAAGATAAATTGGAGTAAAGATTCCAGGAGCAAATTGTAAGATTACTGCCTCACAAGAAGGCTGAACAGGATACAAAAAATACAGTCTGAACATCATATATATAATTTTTTCAATCTATTTTTATTTATATCTTTATAAACAAGGACCGTGCATAGAATAACATTCATCTCAAAAACAGAAGAGATGGTTTATCGTACCATAGGTTAAACATCATTATTAATACAGGCCATTATATCATTATCATTTTGTATTAGGTAGTCTAATTATTTCCTGTAGAGTTTTTATTTCTTTTAAACATAAATATGTGTTCCCGGTGTGTAAGGAGACTCACTTAGTGTCAGAAAATAAAACCCTCTCTCTTTTCCTCCTTACCCACATCTCTAAAAATGGGGGTACAACGGAGCTGATCCACATTTGCTGCGTCATATCGACATTACTAAAATGTGGGCTGGCTTTACGTTGAACTCCTGGCCGTGGCCCAACCTATCGTCCCCATACACAGTCGCTAGCTGAATCCCCTCTCTCAGCTGTGTGTCTGTGTATTCAGCAGGATGTCTACGAGAGACCCTTAGAGTAAAGTTTAACAACAATATATATATATATATAAAATACATATAATGGCACTGTTCTAGCGGTAAACACTGAATAAAGAACATGTCAAGCTATGTGCTATATCAGAAACAATGTACGACTTGTTTTGGAAGTAATATGGTCTTTGTTTACATTAGCAAGCATCGCTAACACTCAGAGCTAACCTGTACTGGAGAGAATACGTGTAAAGAAGCCGGAAATAAAAGGTACTGTCCTTGTGGTAAACCCGCAAGAGAGAAAGCGTTTGAGCTCCATACTGTTTCAGAAATAACGCTTGATGTGGTTTGGAACATACTATGGCGTTTAATCACGGCAGCGTTTAGCTGAGTTTCTGCTGGTAGACAGCCTTCTTTTCACAGAGCTCACTGCTTACATGTGGAAGCTCAAAATGGGCGTGGCCAGCAGCAGCTCGGTTACATTTAAAGGACCAGACCCAGAATCAGCACTTTATTAACAGGGCTGAAATAGAGTGGTGCAGTGACGAGTCCTAAAACCCGGAAGTGAGTTAGCATTTTACCACTACCGGTTCCCTCCTCTCAGAGAACCCATGCGCAGTTTGCTTCCGGGTAAATACGTCATCCCTGCACCACTCTATAGAAGGGTATGACGTATGCTACAATTGTTGATCTGTTTGGTATTTTGAGCAAAACACTTCAGAGATATGTTTTGTATAGATATGGTCCTATAATATGTTGTTCAAATATAGCGTAATAGGTGAGCTTTAAAGTTGCTTTGAAATAAACATGTCATCCTTTTATCTATTTGTCTGCAGCACACACATGAATATTAACATAGATATGGCGGTGAAAGGCATTCTGGGTATCTTCTCCGTGGTTACTGGAAGCTGGCCAAAGTTCCGCGCTTATGGAGGCAGCCCCAGAGAAAACCTGGCTCTGCAGAACGTCCAGGTCAGACCCTCTCACACTGAGTTTCTCACCACTCCGCATACTGCATTCATTTTTTCCTTTACACAATTTATTGCTTTTCACTCGTGGTGTCTGTTAAGCTTTTTCCATCTATAAGTATAACCAGTAGGGATGGGTATCGAGAACCGGTACTAAGTCAGTACCGGTACCTGATTGGACAGTATTGGTATACCGTTAAGCCGCTGGACAAACGGTGCTGCTATCGGTATATGAATTACGCTACTTCCTTAGTTTAAACAATTCTGGTTGGTTGGGAACCCTCATCCCATGTGACGTATCCGGTTTGATTACCACTCTGATTGGCCACTGTGAATGCCCCTTGTCATCTCTCCTAACAGCGCTCTTATTATTGTGAGACTCCCGGGGGCAGACCATAGCAGGGGCGGATGCAACATCTTGCTAGAAACAGCGTCTCAAGGCTTCTTAACATTTAACAACCTAATAATGATGCATACCCTCTTAACGGGAAGAAACTCAGCTAACAGACGATATTAACCATTTGACCTACACGGAACAGAAGTCCAACACCAAGAGTCTAAATCAACACTTAGCAAAACGGGCTAACGGGGCTAATGGCTACTTTAGCACGTAACTGGCAAAAGTGATCTTTTCTACGTCATTTTAAACGGTTAATCCAATGTCTCTGTGTAACTTTAAAATGATTACTGATAATCCATCATTACAATTATAAATAATAAACACAATAAACGGATTATAATTGTTAGCCGACTGGAGCTTCTGGTTTAGGAGGTGCCCTAATTACCGCCCCCCTTCCAGAGACACACTGTCGAACACACTCATAACTGCTTGGTATGACATTGAAAATAATAAATACAAATAAATTACAATAAAATAACTGTTGTTTAATCTTCACATCTTGTAATCATGTCTATAATTTTGAGCACCAAATTATTGAAAAGTATCGAATCCTAACAATACCCATTCCTAATAAGCAGTGTCTATCCAGGCTAAAAATCCCTGTGTACCCACCAGGGGGAGTTTCTCCCACACACTGTAAAGGAGATGAACAGTCAGAGTCAGTGATGATATAATGATTGTTTTGACTAAGATTTAAGGAGCCACAGAAATGTCTCATCTTTAAAAGAAGTGTATGTGTGTGTGTGTGCGTGTGTGTGTGTTTTGGCAGGCTCGGGTCCGAATGGTCCTGGCCTACCTGTTTGCCCAGCTGGGTCTGTGGGCCCGGGGGAAACCGGGGGGACTGCTGGTGCTGGGTTCAGCCAACGTAGATGAGAGGTATTATTATTTACAAACCAAATCACAATAATGAATCATGAATGCACATACAGCCCACACTGTCCAGTTCTTTATTATATTAGTGTCATTAAAAAAAGTTTATGATGAATAGGACAGACCAATAAAATGTGACGTACAGAACCTGACATGATACATTTCATTCACCTTGAATAGGGGTGCCCACACTTTTTCAGCTTGGGAGCTACTTTTAAAATGACCAAGTCAAAATGATCTACCAACGTTAAAAATGCTAAACATATATTTATATATATATACCTTATGTTGGTGTACCTTGCATAACTGCATGAACCCGTATGGCACAATACAACTCGGTAAATGTTTGGTCATTACGTCAATTGTATACCCTTTCTTGGTAACACTTTATATTAAGGTACACAAATTAGCGATCAACTAGTTGTTAATTAACATGCATATTAGCAGTATATTGGCTATTTATTAGTCATTATAAAACACTTATTAATGCCTTATTCTGCATGACCATATTCTACAGCTAATAAGCCATTAGTTGAGAGTTTTTCCTCAATAACCCTCTAATTAGTGCTTATTTATTGCAAGTAAGGAAGGTGTTGTACATGAGTTTTGGTCTTGCTCTGCTCAATATGGGCCTAATAAGGCAGTAGTACCACAAGAATAGTAATTCTCCCATAATAACACTTAACAAATATGATCTATTCTTATGTAACAAGACATTAAACTATAAGTGTTAATTGTGTCTAAATAACTCAAAATTAGCTATTTATATCTAAGAACATGTTCCCTATTTTAAAGTGAAGTCTTGTTCATAACCAATAAGCTAGTAGTTTGACTCTAATTAGGTATTTCTATCTAAAATATGTTCCCTATTCTAAAGTGAAGTCTTGTTCATAACCAATAAGCTAGTAGTTGCAACAAATAAGCAGTAATTAGAGGGTTATTGAGGAAAAACTCTCAACTAATGGCTTATTACTTGTAGAATACGGTCATGTAGAATAAGGCATTAATAAGTGTTTTATAATGACTAATAAAGAGCCAATATACTGCTAATATGCATGTTAATTACTAGTTGATGGTTAATTTGTGTACCTTAATATAAAGTGTTACGCCTTTCTTTAGTAGATACATTGGAAGGCTAACTAGGTAATCAGCTCGCCGGTGAATTGCAGCTGGCGTGGTGAACTGCGTGTTAGAAAAGATGAGATCTCAGACTGGCTTACCTGTACGTCAATCAAGTGGCAAATGCCATAGTAAGGATGGATGATAGGCTAACTTTTTTTTTTTTTTTTCAATGCCGATCTACCCACACTACCTTTGCGATCACCTTTGGGCACCCCTGACCTTGAACATAACAAACCAAACCAGGATAAAACACGTCATCATTATTATTTTATTAACATCTGACGGTTTCTTTAACAGAAATTAGCATAATTGTTTGAGGACAATCTGCCGATTGCCCCTGCTGGCAAAACAAGATACAAAACATTTCTTTATTGTTTTTCCTCATGATATTTAATTCAAAATATTCACAAAAATATTACCTTTTCATTGAAGTAAAATTATTGAAAGAAAAGAAAAAGTTGACTTTAAATAAATATTTTTCTCCAAACATGTGTGCCACAATTATTGGCATCCCTAGAAAATCCTATGTTTAAAATCTAACCGAAGTATATTTCCAGTCATATTTTACATTTTTAGGTTCACCTGTTTGATTAGGAACTCTTAATTGGTCAACCATGACTTCCTGTTTCACTGGGGTATTAATATGAGGTGACACAGGCCAAAATTCCCTTTGTCATTCATCACTATGGGAATGACCCGAGAACACAGTGATGATCTGCGACGGAAAGTTATTGAGCTGCACAAATTAGGAAATGGATATAAGAACATTTTTAAACAGTTGAAAATGCCCATTTCCACTATCAGGGCAATAATTAAGAGGTTTAAAGCAACAGGAGATGTTAAGAATCAGCCTGCCAGAGGACGTGTGTGTACATTGACACCACACACAGTGAGGAGGATGGTTCGACTGGCAAAAGAATCTCCAAGGATCACAGCTGGAGAATTGCAGAGGCTAGCTTAGTCTTGGAGTCAGAGTCTCCAAAACGACCATCAGACGCCACCTACATCACCACAAGTTGTTTGGGAGGGTTGCCAGAAAAAAGCCATTGCTGTCATTTAAAAACAAACTAAAGCGCTTACAGTTTGCCAAACGTTACTGGGACATTGAATTGGATAGGGTTATATGTTCAGATGAGACCAAAATAGAGCTTTTTGGCAACAAACGTCAAAGGTGGGTTTGGACAGAAAGATAGCCATACAGAAAAGCACCTCATACCCACTGTGAAGTATGGTGGTGGATCTTTGATGTTGTGGGGCTTTTTTTTCTTCCAAAGGCCCTGGACATCTTGTTAGGATACATGGTATCATGGACTCTATCAAATACCAGCAGATATTAAATGAAAATAGCCTCTGCCCGGAAGCTTAAAATGGGCCGTGGTTGGACCTTCCAGGACAATGATCCGAAGCACACCTCAAAATCCAAACAAAAATTGTTTACCGACTACAGAATAAAGGTGCTAGTGAATAAATAAATAAATGTAAGTTTTTCGCACTCTCGCAGGAATATCTCCGCAATAGAGCGAGCTTAAGTTTCACTTTCGATTGCATGATATACTGTAGGCCAGCGCAACACCTTCGTCACACATGTTGCCACTTGTTTGTACCATTTTCTGGCGATTTATAATCTGTTCTAGAAAAACGATGTGTTTTTTAGGATTTCAAGAAGCATATGGATGTATGGATGTATTTTATGAACATTTATCCATGCTGAAAGTAGATTTAGATGTTTTAGGAGTGAGCCAGAGATTATTATCTAAGATATGCATCCAATGAAGCATTGCATGAAGTCTGTTGATGATCAGAGGCTGTTGTTGGGGCTGCATAAACTTTTTTTATTTTTGTTTTGTAGGCAGACCATGCAGGCCTGCCCAATCGTCACCAAGGTTCATGTTTTAATAGCATTTTTACAAAAAAAGCCCACGCGAGTCTAACATGTGAAAAAATTGCTTAGACCTCAGAGAGTTAGATTTGGGCCTGCAACCATAGTTTTACTGTTATGTACTGTTCATTGGTAAGCAGGCCTATTGTTTTTGGATATGTGTGGAGTTAGGTGGTCCGTGAGTGTTTTTTTATTGGTTAAGGCAGTGGTTCTCAAACTTTTTCTGTCAGAAAAAAAAAAGTCGGGCCCCCCCCCAACACAAGTCAGGCTCAGTGGCGGCGCCAGAGATTTATTTTTGGGGTGCTGTGGGGTAGCTTGACGTTTCATAGAGGGTGCTCAAACATTTAGGGTTTCCCATTAATGTACCGGTCGCTACAGTGGAATGTTCTACTGCAACACTCCCCACGCAAATACACAGTGTACCCGCGACTGTTACAATGAAGGCTCGATAATCAGCTCACGGCATAGGTGTAAGCAGGGGTAGAGTGCTATTTTTGGGGAGTAGCCCTATTTTTGGGGAGTGGCCCTAACATAGGGGGGTCCGGGGGCATGTTTCCCCGGGAAGATTTATTTTTAAATATTGAAGTTAAATGCATCAATCTGGTGCACTTTGAGAGCAACATGAAGAGCATATGGATACCTCTCTCAACACCCATATGAAACAGAACTGTAAACAGATTTACTTTTTCTTTATGGATATTTTACAAATCACCCTTTTAAACTTTATTCTTGTTTTACTGTCATATAGTATTTCATACCTGTTTTTCATTTATTCTCCTATTTTTTTATAACTATAATGATCATATAAATGTGTGCCTCGGAAATAATTGTTTACATTAATGGTGACCAAAACGTTTGAGACCCACTGAGATAACACTGAGAGTCCTTTAGCTCACTGAGTCTCTCAGTCTGACAGGAGAGGACTCTCCTCCACTTTGTTGTTGAAAAAACTCTTTATATCCGTTAGCGTAGCTCGCTAGCACCAGAAGCTAACAACAACGATCTCCAGTACCGGTGCGCTCTCTCTCGCTCGCGCACACAAAATGGATCGTTCCATACACACACAGAGCCAAGCTTGAATGAAACACAGAGACCCAGACATAATAGTACTGTACTGTATCATATTATTTTCGAATCAATAATTTTTCAAATTATGATTTTTTTTAAAATCTTTTTTTCCTCCTGATCTCTCGCGCCCCCCCCCCTGTCATGCCTCTGCGCCCCCCCAGGGCGCAACAAATAACAATAGTAATAATACATTATTATAATAATACAAGCGAAGGAAGTTTCTCTTCTCTCATGTACTTTTTTCTTTTTACATAGTAACTGTATGATTCACCATCGCAAAATCTGACATGACTCAGATTCAGATTGTACAGATCAGGTCCCATGCTACAGTGTTTGCCATGCAATAGGTCATCTTTGAATTTCTTATTTGATCAATGCTTCAGGGAAAATGTATGTTCAGCAACCAATATTTAAACACATACAGGCAAACACACGTCCTGGTAGCTTACTTGGTAAATGTTTCATAACCTCACATCATCATGGGGAGGTTAAGTGATTGCGGCGGTGATAACATGCAAACACGTGTTTCAGTTATAAATAAACATGCAGTATTTTAAAGTCTGAGTTTGAAGGATTATCCTCTTAAACCGGCCCTGTCATGTCATTAACTTACCTAAAACAACAGACGCCCCCCCCCCAGTGCTTTTCTGTTAGCTTTCTGCTAACAGACATTAGCTTTACATCAGAACTGTTAATTTGCTAAACAGTACTAATGAAACCATGTGAGTCTAGCTAAAGCCAAAGATAAATGTTCTTTTGTTTTGTAGAGAAATATCACAGCCAAATTTCTCTCCTGAATAACTCTTCCTGCTCAGTCTGACAGGCTACTTCACGAAGTATGACTGCTCCAGTGCTGACATCAACCCCATAGGAGGCATCAGCAAGACGGACCTGAAGAGCTTCCTTCTGTTCTGTGTAGAGCACTTCCATCTCCCCGCCCTCAGAGGGTAAGCTGTTAGCACTGAAAACACACACACACACACACACACACACACACACACACACACACACACACACACACACACACACACACACACACACACACCTAACAGAGGGAGGGGTTAATAGGCTAAATAAGAAATTAGGCTTATTTTATCACCCGTTCACTAAACACTTCAGATGTACAAGTAAAGGTACCTCCAGGATTTATGGGGAATATGTTAAAACACCAGCTTGAGAAACGTAATGGTGTTGCCAAGATTTGACATTAGATTCAAGATTTATTGTCATATCATATTCACAACGACGATATGGTAACGCCTGCCAGGCGGCAGCAGACAGAACAGTTTGTTGCTGGGGTGATGGGAGTCTTTGATAATCCTGAGGGCTTTCTTCCTGAGCCACTGGGATTAGAGGTCCTCCATGGAATGGCAGCTCCGTCCTGTAGAGTCTTACGGTTGAGGGCGGTGCAACTGCCATACCAGGCCGTGATGCAGCCAGACGGGATCCGCTCGTCTGTGGACCTGTTTGCTCTGTAGGCAAACTGCAGGGGGTCCAGATAGTCAGGGAGGGAGGAGGTGATGAATGATTTGACTAATCGCTCAAAGCACTTCATTATGATGGAGGTGAGTGCTACTGGGCGGCAGTCATTGAGGCTGGTGATTATTGTCTTTTTGGGGACAGGAACGATGGTGGAGTGTTTGAAGCATGTGGGGACTACAGACTGCAGCAGGGACCTGTTGAAGATGTCTGTGAACACCTCTGCCAGCTGAACTGCACACACCCTGAGAACACGGCCAGGGATGCCATCAGGTCCAGGAGCCTTGTGTGGGTTAACCCTTTTAAAGGATTTGCACACATCTGCCCTGTTTAAAACAAAATGGCAGGGCTCCTGGTCCTTCTGTGCCTCCACAGCCTGGCTGCTCTCAAAACGTGCAAACAAAGTGTTCAGCTCATCTGGGAGAGAGATGCGCACACACTGAGTCCCCCAGCACCACCCGCTGCTCCTTTGTAGTCAGTCACTGTCCTTAGTCCCGCCCACATGTCAGAGCCTCTGAAGTCAGACTCTACCTTTTCTTTGTAGTGTCTCTTTGCACTGCTGTGTCATGTCATTCAGTTGACATTTATCCATAGCAGACATGCCTGCTCGAGCAGTTTGGGGTTAGGTATTGTAACTGCAGAAAAGTGATATACTGTAGCTGTGTCAGATACATTTTTACAAAATCCCCTGGAGGTCTGTTGCAGAGTAAAAGCAAAAGTGTTTGTTGCTGGTTTGAAACTCTGTGACTCTACAGCGAGCTTCCTCTCCACAGTTCTTCAGCACTGTTCAAATAAACCTACCATGAAAATGATAGACTGTTAATTTCTTTGTAAGTGGGCAAACTTACAAAATCTGCAAGGAATCAAATACTTATTTCCTCCACTGTATATAACACATCATTTGTTTGTTATCTTTTACTTTTAGATGATAATAATAATAATAATCAAGCTTATTTATTAGCGCACTTTTCATTCGTGTAAACAAAACTCAAAGTGCTACAGAGTAAAAAGGGTGAAACAAAACAATTAAAACAATTAAAACAACAGAATAAAAGCAGTGACATGTATGCCGGCATGGCAAAATGTGGGGGTTTGATAATTCTAGTAAAAGGCTATTCTAAAAAGATGCGTTTAACGCCTTTTTTAAAGCATCCACAGTCTGTGGTGTCCTCAGCTGGTTTGGGAGGGCACTCCACAGTCTCGGAGCAGCGGAGCAGAAGGCTCGGTCTCCCATGGTTTTCAGTTTGGTCCTGGGGGGAAGGAGGAGGTTTGCCTTTTCAGAGCGTACGTTCCTCGTGGAGGTTTGTGGGGTGAGGGAGCATTTCCATGTATGCACTGATGAGTGAAGAGGGTGATTTTGTAGTCAATCCTGAGTGAGATCGGGAGCCAGTGCAGTGATTGGAGGATGGGTGTGATGTGTTCGTACTTCCGCACTCTCATCAGGATCCTTGCAGCGCTGTTTTGGATGTATTGCAGCTTCTGGATGTTCTTGCTAGGAATCCCGATGAGAAGTGCGTTGCAGTAGTCCAGCCTGGAGGAGACAAAGGCGTGGACAAGCTTTTCAGCATCTGGCAGACTGAGTGTGGGGCGGAGTTTAGCAATATTTCTCAGGTGGTAGAAAGAGGTCTTGCATGTTTGTTTGATGTGGGCCTCAAAGGTCAGGTGAGGATCCATTTTAACTCCCAGATTGGTAACCGTTGGTGAGAGTGGAATGTTCTGACCGTAGAAGGTGATGCTGGTGATGGAGGATGAACGGACCTGGTGTGGAGTACCAACTAGAATGGCTTCAGCCTTGGAGCTGTTTAGCTGAAGTAAGTTGTGCTTCATCCACACCTTTATCTCCTCCAGGCATGTTGTTATTGTGGATGATGGCAGAGGTGCAGAGGGGGTTGGGTTGGCTCTGATGTAGCTGTGTGTCATCAGCATAGCAATGGAACGATATTCCATGCCGGATGATGATAGTGACACATGTGTTACCAAGAACAAACTGCAGCACATTTATACACAATGTTTATTTGAAGTACATGTTTGAATGTTGAGGTTTGATGTCAGAGCTGCTGTGTGTTTCCTCTGCAGCATCCTGGCTGCTCCGCCCACCGCCGAGCTGGAGCCTCTGACAGACGGCCAGGTGTCGCAGACAGATGAGGTCAGAACGGCAAACATTTCTATAGATCTTTATAATAAAAGAACCAAACTTCCAATACTGCAGGTCAGCTGGTGAATAGCTGTTACAAACTATATTTCACATATTAGTAAATTACTGCACATCAGTCAATTAGGGAAGAAAAAACACTTTAGAGGCAAATAATTGAAACATTTTAATAATGATTGGACTCTAGGCTAACTGAAGTTTTACAAACAGAGCTGGAGGAGAAGGAAGTAGTGTATTCCATTTGTTCACTTTTATGAAAGGAAAGATGAGTAGGAAAAGTCATTTTGTTTTTAATTCTGTAAAATACAAATAAGTATATTTGAAAGATTCAAGCCACTTAAAATCTGTAACACCAGATGTTGATCTCCATAAGCAGCCACATATACATTTTTCATCCATCTCTCTCCGAACACCCCCAGGCAGACATGGGGATGACCTACTCAGAGTTGTCTGTGATTGGACGGCTGAGGAAGATCTCTAAGTGTGGCCCCTTCAGTATGTTCTGTAAACTCATCCACACGTGGAAGGACGTGCTGTCACCCACAGAGGTCAGTCAATACGTCACAGTGCGGGACATTTTTCTGTGTTGTGCCTTTTATTTATTTTTTATAAATTCAGACATATTAAAGAACAGCAGACAACTTCAGGCCCGGTGGGGGGGCCATGTCTGTGCCCTTTTGAACTTTTTTGTTATAACCATTTAAATTATTTAGAATAAACTGGAATAGTTGTAGCAACAACACTACATTCAAATGATGCTAGTTCTACAATAGGATCAGATAATACAATGCAATTGATAACTTTTTAGGAAAAATTGAGGATTTTATCTCACATTTGTAAGAATATTACTAGTATATTTATATAAAAATGTATTAATAACAGCTACACATGAATCAACCCGACAATGTTTGTATTATAACTCCTAATATCGTTTGATAACTCTTAATCTTGCGGTATGATAACTTAATAATAAAGATTGATTACACCCAATAATACTGATTAGAGATGATCAGCCTAAATAACACAGTTGAGAGCTCATGACTTTAGCTGCTGGAGTTAAACTTAGCTTGATGGTGTCGGAGCTTTAAAGGTGCTTAAAAGTTGAATGAGAAACTTCTGCAGCCATACACTAATAATAATACATATTGTGGATTAAGCAGATATTTAGCCTCATCAACATCAATGTACTGTCACTTTCTTCAGGTGGCCCAGAAGGTGAAGCACTTCTTCCGGATGTACTCGATGAACCGCCACAAGATGACCACAGTGACGCCGTCCTACCATGCAGAGAGCTACAGCCCCGACGATAACCGCTTTGACCTCCGACCTTTCCTCTACAACACACGCTGGACCTGGCAGTTCAGGTGCATCGACAAACAGGTATAAATAAGTGTCTGTCTCCACAGACAAGTGCCAGCATCTCTTCCAATCATTTACAACGAGGACTGAGTGCATGCCTCAAGAGAAAGCACGTCACCAAGCTGCTGTTTTGAGAGCGCACCGTTAGTTTGTGTGGGCGCTCCAAGTGCTTAAAGTTGCAAATATTTAAACAGCTCTATGGATGTAGAACGTGTGGTGAACCTCATTCATACAAAGTGTGAGCATAAATACAAGCACCATCGTAAGACATAACAAAAAGATTCGGAGAAATGTTGACTGTGTGACTGAAACTTGGGTATTCGTCCCGATGCTAACATTACCCCCGCTGAGTAAGTATTAATAGTATTAGCTGTATTGTTAAGGTACAACAAAAAATATCCATTAATTTGAGCTCAATTTTAGCTGACTATTTGAACTGTTTATCTATTACATTTTTGGATTCTTGTATCACATTCCCGCATCGTTTCTGAACATCTTTAGATCACCAGTGGATTTAGTTAACGACCGACAGGTGTGTTCAAAGTTCAAAGCTCCTCTCCCTTCTAGCCGTGATGTCACCCACTCTAAGGCTGGAGCCACACAGAGACGATAACGAAAACAAACCGAATTCGATATCAAAAAAGTCTTCCGTCCACACGAGACAGCTCGACCCGCTGGAGACGCTGTAGTACATATGCCGGGCCTGTAAGTGGCGCTGTACTTCCTCCACAAAATACACCAAAAGCAGCGAAGAAGACCCCCGAGCATGGTTGCCCTTCTGTTAATTCTCCGCGGTTTTATCAACATGTAGTTCATGTAGTTCTCCATGTCCACTTGTTGCTGATGGTTGTGGTAGAGGAGCTGTAGATTCTGCACTAACATCTGTAGCATGGTCAGTAGCTACTGACAGCATGGTCAGTAGCTACTGACAGTAGCTACTGACCATGCTACAGCAGTGAGCAGCAGAGGTGGGGAGAGGCGGGGCTATGGCTTCATCGTTATCAGGAAATTATCGTATGGGGCGTACACACGGAGCCGTTTGGCCCTCCAGAGCATTGCGTCCGCAGATCTACCCACCTTGGGACCCGTTATCGTTATCTGCGTTTCCCTGTCGGCCTCGTGTGGCAGAACCGTCTATAACAGCGGTTTTCAAAGTGTGAGGCGCGCCTCCCTGGGGGGCGCCAGAGAGCTTCAGGGGAGGCGCAGCGTGAGAAACAAATAACGAGAACAAGATGAGTAAGTGTCACTTGCACACTTTTGGCTGTCTGTGGAGACCGAGTTCCCCCAACTCGCCAACAACTGCTGTAAAAGTGCTCATTCCCTTCACCTCCACCTACCTGTGTGAGTGCAGGATTTCCGCATTGACTTTGATCAAAAGCAAGTACCGGTCAAGGCTGCAGCCAGAGGATGATCTGCGTTTATTCCTGTCTACGTTGCATCCCCGCCAGAGTCCTGCACGGGTTTCAAGACCCACTCCCGCCCCGTACCCGCGATGTGCAATACCGAACCCGCCCCGCCACCCGCACATATTGCCAATTAGTTCCGCAAACCGACCCGTCGGCACAAGATCCGCAAACCGACCCGAACCTGCATATCCTATGAGCAGTGAAAACATGCAATTATTAACACACGCAGTTGCATATTTGGCTCAAAAAACGTGGGATGTTGGTTATTTTCTCCATCTAGGATGACACCAAAAGCCTCCCTGACGTTGGATTTCGCTCTGGAGGGAGAATTATTTACAATGCTGTTGCTGTATTCTCCGCTAGAGAGCTTCACCTCAGCCATTTCGAATGTGGCGCGCTCAGCAGCAGATTGATGCGGTGCAGAGGTTATGATTATGCGCGGTCCCACGGGGGAGAGGTCTGAGGAATCTTTAAATATAAAATTATTATTATTTAAATACATTTATTATGGAACACAGTTCAAAAGACCTCATGAAAGAAAAACTAAGAAGTGAGGATACCCGGCCCGGAGGAAGCCCGGGGTCCCCTTCTGGAGCCAGGCCCAGAAGGAGGACTCGTCGGCGAGCGTCTGGTGGCCGGGCTTGCCACGGAGCCCGGCCGGGCCCAGCCCGAAAAGGCAACGTGGGCAACACCTCCGCTTCTCCGTCCCGCGGGCCCACCACCTACGGGAAACATCGATGGGGTCGGGTGCGCTGCCAGAAGGGTGGCAGTGAAAGCGGAGGGTCTCGACGGACCAGACCCGGGCGACAGAAGCTGGCTTTGGGGACGTGGAACGTCACCTCTCTGGGGGGGAAGGAGCCGGAGCTTGTGCGGGAGGTGGAGCGTTACCAGTTGGATCTGGTTGGGCTCACCTCTACTGCACAGCGTCGGCTCTGGAACCTTACTTCTGGATAGGGGTTGGACTCTATTCTTCTCCGGAGTTGCTCAAGGTGTGAGGCGCCGGGCGGGTGTGGGGATACTCACAAGTCCCCGGTTAGGTGCTTCGTTGTTGGAGTTTACCCCAGTGGACGAGAGGGTCGCCTCCCTACGCCTGCGGGTTATGGGGGGGAAAACTCTGACTGTTGTGTGTGCTTATGCACCCAACAGCAGTTCAGAGTATACGGCCTTCTTGGAGACCCTGGAAAGAGTCCTGTATGGGGCTCCTGAAGGGGACTCTTTAATCTTGCTGGGAGACTTCAACGCACATGTGGGCAATGATGGAGACACTTGGAG
Organism: Gymnodraco acuticeps; assembly: GCF_902827175.1. Classification (NCBI taxonomy): domain Eukaryota; kingdom Metazoa; phylum Chordata; class Actinopteri; order Perciformes; family Bathydraconidae; genus Gymnodraco; species Gymnodraco acuticeps. Next base: position 285,411 of record NW_022990621.1, on the reverse strand, counting down.
GGGCGTGATTGGGAGGAACGGCCCCCCTGATCTGAACCGGAGTGGTGGTTTGTTACTGGACTTCTGTGCTAGTCATGGATTGGCCATAACAAACACCATGTTCGAACATAAGGATGCTCATAAGTGTACGTGGTACCAGAGCACCCTAGGCAGAAGGTCCATGATCGATTTCGTTATCGTATCATCGGACCTGAGGCCGTATGTTTTGGACACTCGGGTAAAGAGAGGGGCGGAGTTGTCAACTGATCACCATCTGGTGGTGAGTTGGGTCGAGTGGCGGGGGAAGCCTCTGGATAGACCTGGTAAGCCCAAACGTGTAGTTCGGGTGAACTGGGAACGTCTGGAGGAGGCCCAAGTTCAGGAGGCCTTCAACTCACACCTCCGGCGGAGCTTTTCGGGCATTCCTGTGGAGGTTGGGGACATTGAACCAGAGTGGTCGGTGTTCAAAGCCTCTATTGCCGAAGCCGCGGCGGGGAGCTGTGGTCTCAAGGTCCTAGGTGCCTCAAGGGGCGGTAACCCTCGAACCTCCTGGTGGACACCGGTGGTCAGGGAAGCCGTCCGACTGAAGAAGGAGGCCTTCAGGGATTTGTTATCCCGGGGGACTCCCGAGGCAGTTGCAAGGTACCGACAGGCCCGAAGGGCAGCAGCCTCATCCGTGGCCGAGGCAAAGCAGCGGGTGTGGGAGAAGTTCGGAGAAGACATGGAGAAGGACTTTCGGGCGGCACCAAAGTTGTTCTGGAAAACTGTCCGACATCTCAGGAGGGGGAAGCAGGGGACCATCCAAGCTGTGTACAGTAAGGATGGGACGTTGTTGACCTCAACTGATGGAGTGTTAGGGCGTTGGAAGGAACACTTTGAGGAACTCCTGAACCCGACAACTCCGCCCTCTATGTTAGAGGCAGAGCTGGAGTATGACGGGGGATCAACACCAATCTCCCGGGGGGAGGTCACTGAGGTCGTCAAACAACTCCACAGTGGCAAAGCCCCGGGGGTGGATGAGATCCGCCCGGAAATGCTGAAGGCTCTGGGTGTTGAGGGACTGTCATGGTTGACACGTCTCATCAACATTGCGTGGAAGTCGGAAACAGTACCGAAGGAGTGGCAGACCGGGGTGGTGGTCCCCCTTTTTAAAAAGGGGGATCAGAGGGTGTGTGCCAATTACAGAGGCATCACACTACTCAGCCTCCCCGGGAAAGTTTACTCTAAGGTACTCGAAAGGAGGGTCAGGCCGATTGTCGAACCTCAGATTGAGGAGGAACAATGCGGATTCCGTCCTGGTCGTGGAACGACAGGATCAGCTTTTTACTCTCGCAAGGATCCTGGAGGGGGCCTGGGAATACGCTTATCCGGTCTACATGTGTTTTGTAGACTTGGAGAAGGCGTATGACCGAGTTCCCAGGGAGTTACTGTGGGAGGTGCTGCGGGAGTATGGGGTGAGGGGGTCTCTACTCAGGGCCATCCAATCTCTGTACTCCCAAAGCGAGAGCTGTGTCCGGGTCCTCGGCAGTAAGTCGGACCCATTTCCGGTGAGGGTTGGCCTCCGCCAGGGCTGCGCTTTGTCACCAATCCTGTTTGTAATATACATGGATCGGATTTCGAGGCGTAGTCATGGGGTAGGGGGTCTGCAGTTCGGTGGACTAAGGATTGCACCACTGCTTTTTGCAGATGATGTGGTTCTGATGGCTTCATCGGTCTGCGACCTTCAGCACTCACTGGATCGGTTCGCAACCGAGTGTGAAGCGGCTGGGATGAGGATCAGCACCTCCAAATCTGAGGCCATGGTTCTCAGCAGGAAACCGATGGACTGTCCACTTCAAGTAGGGAATGAGTCCTTACCCCAAGTGAAGGAGTTCAAGTATCTCGGGGTCTTGTTCTCGAGTGAGGGAACAATGGAGCGTGAGATGGGCCGGAGAATCGGAGCAGCGGGAGCGGTACTGCAGTCGCTTTACCGCACCGTTGTGACGAAAAGGGAGCTGAGCCAGAAGGCAAAGCTCTCTGTCTACCGGGCCATTTTCGTTCCTACCCTCACCTATGGTCATGAAGGATGGGTCATGACCGAAAGAACGAGATCGCGGATACAAGCGGCCGAGATGGGTTTTCTCCGCAGGGTGGCTGGTGTCTCCCTTAGGGATAAGGTGAGAAGTTCGGTCATCAGGGAGGGACTCGGAGTTGAGCCGCTCCTCCTTCGCGTCGAAAGGAGCCAGTTGAGGTGGTTCGGGCACCTAGTTAGGATGCCACCTGGGCGCCTCCCTAGGGAGGTGTTCCAGGCACGTCCAGCTGGGAAGAGACCAAGGGGTAGACCTAGGACCAGGTGGAGGGATTATATCTCTTCGCTGGCCTGGGAGCGCCTTGGGATCCCCCAGTCAGAGCTGGTTGATGTCGCCAGGGAAAAGAAAGTTTGGGGCTCTCTGCTGGAACTGCTACCCCCGCGACCCGACCACGGATAAGCGGAAGAAGATGGATGGATGGATGGAACACCCGCGACCGGAACCGCATCTTCTTTGTTTTACCCAGAACCGAACCCGGAAAAAAATATTTGAAAAATTACCACCCGCAAATCACTTTTTTTGCGGGTCACCCGTCGGGTTCCCCGACCCGATGCAGGATTCTGATCCCCGCATCATCCGCCTGTGCGCATCAAAGACGCAGACTCATTGTTCCCATTAAAGTAGGGGTGAGTGATAAGGAGGCCAAGTTGACGTTCAGTGTGTTGCCGGGAGCATATAAGGATTTATCCACGATCTTGAAAATGTAAAAAATGTAGTGTTCAAAACATAAAGATAAAATGGTTTTAAAAAGTTATTATTTAATGTTTTAAGGAGGTGATGCTACTCAGCCAATCAAATCGGTGCAGGCAGTGATTAATTTCAAATGGTGCTCAAAAAAGAGAAAGGTAGACAGCGAAAACAGAGCATTTAATGACATTTTCTCTTACTGGACCTTTTTGAAATGCAATTGAATACCCCTGCATTATAGCAACAACAATAATAATAATAATAATAGCAATAATAATTGGGTGGTGGGGCGCGGCTGTTCTTATGTTCTCTGAGAGGGAGGCTCACCTTCCCACACTTTGAAAACCCCAGGTCTATAAGATAGAGAACTGTAGCGGATACGACCCGTTTCGTGGCTGCAGCCTAAGTCTTAACCAGCTCTCCAGTTCATTCCTATGGGGCAAATGATCGCAGTTTTCTGCAATTTGCGTGAAAACGGCTAGGCGAATCTCTTTATAAAAGAAATAGCAACCCGATCCCGGTCATTCCGCACGTTTTTATGTGTTTTTTGTGTGTTTCGTGTCAACGCTGCCGGACGAGTAGCATGACAACATTTGTGGCGGAAGAAGGAGAATAAGATCAGATGAGATAAGTATGTTGAATACTATATTGTGTGGCTTCGCCAGTCACACAGAATGAAGATATGTGTAATGGGAATGGGAAGCTTGAGGATAAGGACCCATACACCAAACACATTTATTTTTATTTTTGGTAGTGTTGATGGCAAGGTTGTTGTCAGCAGACCATGTTGTTAGAAGCTAAACCTCCTCCCTGTAGGCTGACTCATCGCTGTGACTGATAAGGCCGAACACTGTGGTGTTGTCTGCAAACTTAATGAAGGCACGGGAGGCATGAACAGGAATTAAGTCATGTGTGAAGAGGGAGTAAAGGAGTGGGCTGAGCACTCAACTCTGTGGAACGCCACTGTTCAGGCTCAAGGCGTTTCTGTTTGAAGCTGTGATGTAGATAGAGTTTATTTAGTTTCGCGTTAAGTTTTGATTTTGCAAGACATGTAAAGTATGTTGTATTTTAGCTTTATCTTGTCTGGCAGCAGTGACTCAGTCTGTAGGGACTTGGCCTTGGAACCGAAGGGTCGATGGTTCAAGTCCCAATCGGACCAACATTACGGAGTGTGGACTGTTAGGTCCCACTCTTGACCTAACAATCAACATCGGCACCTCAGTTGTTTCCCTGACTCAGACTGCAAGGAATCTGGGTGTGACCCTAGATAACAACCTGTCCTTCACTGCAAACATCGCTGCTACAAACCGTTGCTGCAGATACACGCTTTACAACATCAGGAAGATACGTCCCCAGCTGACTCAGAAAGCGACTCAGGTTCTGGTCCAGGCTCTCGTCATCTCACGCCTAGACTACTGCAACTCCCTCCTGGCTGGTCTACCTGCATGTGCCATCCGACCTCTGCAGCTCATCCAGAATGCAGCGGCTCGTCTGGTCTTCAACCTTCCTAAATTCTCCCACACCACTCCGCTCCTCCGCTCCCTTCACTGGCTTCCGGTAACTGCTAGAATCCACTTCAAGACACTGGTACTTGCTTACCATGCTGCGAATGGATCTGGCCCTTCCTACATCCAGGACATGGTTAAACCGTACACCCCAGCGCGTGCACTACGCTCTGCATCAGCCAAACGACTCGTTGCGCCCTCGCTGCGAGGGGGACCCAAGTTCCCATCGGCGAAAACACGTGGGTTTGCTGTCCTGGCTCCAAGATGGTGGAATGAGCTCCCCATTGACATCAGGACGGCAGATTGCTTGCACATCTTCCGGCGCAAACTGAAAACTCATCTCTTTCGACTCCACTTCGAGCGTTAGAACTATTAACGAAGCACTTTTATACTAATAAAGGACTGGCTTACCTAAAGCCAGTTGAGTAGCACTTGAAATGTTTGGCTCTATGAAACCTGATGTACTTATATGATTCTGTTTTCTTCAAGGTTGTGTCTTCCTGGTCGAATGTACTTATTGTAAGTCGCTTTGGATAAAAGCGTCAGCTAAATGCAATGTAATGTAATGTAATGTTAGCTGGAGAGGTGCCAGTTCAACTCCTGGGCACTGCCGAGGTGTCCTTGAGCAAGGCACCCCACCCCCAACTGCTCCCCGGCTCTGGAGAACTGGCAGCTGTTTCTATGTCTAAAGGTCCTGTTTGTGCATGTGTGAGTGCATGCAGTGGAAAACAGAATTTCCCCTGATATAATCCTTATCTTTACTTCAATTGTATTCTTATTCAGATCCCGGTGCTGAGGGTTCCACTGCTGGTCACTGCAGCTGGAGGAGAGGATGCAGCCTCTGAAGTGGAACCTTCTAAAACAGAAGGTGGGGATCCTGGTTGCGGTTATTAGTTAAGAAATTTAGTTTTTCTTTAGAGAACATTAATTTATTGGTTCATAAATGAGTCCTCAAACCCGGTAGTGAGTTAGCATTTTAGCCCTTCCTGTTCCCTCGCCTCAAGATCAATTTGTTTTTGGTTAGAGGTTTGAAATAGGATGTGAGGTAACACAAACTGTTTTATTCTACAAGATGAAAAAAGTCAGTAAATACCCCACTGGTGGATGTCTGAAGCTCCTAAAAACAACGGTTGCTAACAAGTATCTAAATGAGACGTCATTAGCTTAGCACTGGTGATGTGAAGTCATGAGATTATCCTTCTGAACAAACGTGAAAGTATCATAAACGTGTGTTTGCCAAAGGTCTTATTTTCTGCAATATTCCAAAACCCAATGGAAAAATCCCATTGCTTTTTGCTGATGCAGCCCTTGTGATCCTAACTCTCAGGTCAGGCTACAAAAATACGTCATCACGGCACCACACTCTTTTCCTGTTTCTTTATTTGTACTTCAGTTGCTAGTGTTTGAGTTCCATCGTTTCTGTTAAGCTAGCTTAGCATGAGTCAGGTTTCGTTAAGTTCTTCTATGGCAGGAGTGTCCAAACTCCGGCCCATTTTTAAACGGCCCTCAGCTAATTCAAATGGTATAATGAAATAAGGCCCACAAATTAAACTTGTGCTTGTCATATATTGTACTAATTAAATATATATGTACAAATATATCACAGTATTCATGTGTGCCCACTTTTGAAATATATTCAATCAATTAAAGTTGGAAACAATTTCAAACGAATCTTAGTTGATATAAAAAGCCCAATCCTTTATTTGCATAACAAATCTTTTTATAAGAAATCTGAAGCTTCTGTTTTAAGCCATGAGCTGAAAACTAAATATGAAACCCTGTGGAGAGCTGTGATGTAAGCTGTTGTGTTTCTTACAGCATTTTCAAGTATCAAGCTTAATTTACCTACATTTGATTGATTTTGCTAACTTATAACTTAGCATATACCTCACCTCTAGTGAGGGGCCCAGCCCTTCTTATATTTTTCTGTATGTGGCCCTCGGTGAAAAAAGTTTGGACTCACCTGTTCTATGGGCTCAGAACTTCATTACAACTGTTTAAAATAGTTTTTGGTTGAATAAAACCCTGTGGTTCCTCTAACCCGCCAACTCCAGTGTTTCCTCTCCTTCCCCACAGGTACCGTGTCCCGGCTGGCAGCAAACACCCTGAACCAAAAAGTTCTTCAGTAAAAGTAATAAAACTCTGACTGGTGGAGAAGACCATTTGTTACCATTTGTGATGACTTTGTACTGTGCTAACAAGCACATGAGCCCATAGAACAGGCGTGTCCAAAACTGTGCTAACAAGCAGGGAGAAGAAGAACTGTTGTGTGTAAAGAAGCTTTGTTCTACCTCAGCCTGTTTCCCTTTGTATCAGCTGACATGCCGTCACTCCAAAGCTTTACCAAGTGGCATTGGAGCATTTTAAATCTCTCTTTTGTATAGTCACTTTTGTCAACATATTTAATCAAGGCCTAGGAAATAGTGTCTTCTCCACCTCTCTGAAGCTCATATGTACCAACTAGAATAAACATCTTAGAATAACTTGAACTTTGTGAATAAACCCTGTTCACAGTTTGAGCCTGATGTATCCTGTATGTGAGGAAGTGAATATATCTACTACTTTTGGAAATGGTTCAAATGGTTTGCACCGCGATCATTGTTTAACATTAGGGCTCTGCACAGGTCATAATTGTTGAGGAAACTTCTGTGTAGCTATGCAGTGGGAGTCACCGACTCAGGAAGGAGACACGGTAGGAGCAGTAGCTTTGATGTCAAACACTGATGGTTTATTTGGAGTTACGGCCGGAGGATTCACATCACAAGTCCAAGAGCCAGAGGTTCTGACTTCACGGTAGAGTTGCCACATCAATTCTGGAGAGCCTCTCTCTTGCCAGCCCATTTAACTGGTTCCACAGAGAGTCATCAACATGTTTTGATAGGATAGCTTTAGATAGTTTGGGCACACTAAGTTACCAGCTTCCGCCACTTATGGCCTTGGATATGTCATGCCCTGGAGTCCTCAGACAACAGAGAAGGAAGTATCCCAGTGTACCCACAATACAGACCATCTGTGACCCAGTATTGACCGGTCACAGAATGGGAACAATAACATTATTGGCTGAAGCAGCCTGTGTCCTTAAAGAAGGTAAACAGACATCAAGGTTTGTCCTGTATGTTACATCTTGGCGTCTTATGATAATTATTTCCACAACAGTCCTCTCTTTTTATCATTTATGATAACCTAAAAACATTAGTCTAATAATAATTTGGTCAATAATTAACTCAATAGGCGTCTCCAGATTCGAGTGTGGTCTCACCTTACATTAATTACATCACAAAGTAGAATAAGATTGAAACATTCAATCACAATGATTGATACAGCCAATCATAATAGGAAAAATCATCTCTCATCAGTGGTTTGATCATCTTTTGTCAAAAGCATAATAATGAACACACATAAAACACAGGTGCACAATGGCTAAATATTTGTTTTAAACTAATGTCTTTTATAATTTACCATTAGTTAATTGCATTCATCAAACTATAAAATCAAAACCAGCTTGCCGCTTTAAAGATTTACTTGAAGGCAATCACTAGTCAAAAGCATTTTAAAACTCAGGATCGTAAGAGATCCAGCTAAAAATTCACAGTTAGAGTATAGAATTCACACTGGTGATTTGATCAATCTGTAATCTGCAAAAGTGCAGTGTCCTCAATTTTAGGATTACTTTTACGTTTACTTAAATACGCTTTAGTCAAGAGTAAGGCACTTAGTGAAATCAATACATTCATTTTAGTCAAGTACATTGTTCAAAATCTGAAAAGGAAAAGTTATGCAAATATTCAAAGACTTTTGTAAAAACCTGGAAAGGAAGGATTAAACATTCTTAAAACTTGAATTATTACATTTGTAAATGCTACCACTGATCTGTACCAAATTAAGTCTATCAAGTATTCCTATTAGCCATACTTACCTGAGCATCTACTTATGGTACTTGGAAAGGATTCTTCTGTGTTTATCTAATGTTGAATATAGAATATCAATTTCTTTAAATTATACTTCTCTAATTTGAGGATCAAATATGCTACATAATTGTTATATGAAATCTTATAAATATTTGTTTTGGGCCAAAACTGAAATTAATCCAGTACTTGAAACATCATTGTAGGTCTTTCTGTGCCTGGATAATACATTAAAGAGTAGTGTTGTTAAGCCTGATTGCTGGACGATTAAGGATATTAACATTATCTGTGATAATAGTAGAAATATCTTATTATTCAATCTGAAAATATTAATTAATTTTGTTTAGTGCGAAAGTGTAATCTGATCCGGCAAAAATATATTAATCACCACTATTCAACACATGTCTGGTCATTGGAAATATAAAGACAGTCATTAATTGTACATCTGTAAACATCCAAGATATAAAATCAATTCAAAGTTCATCTTTGTACGAGAGCTGGAAGAACGTGTCCTTCAGTCTTTCTGACTCGTTCTCCTCCTCTCTTTATGACAAAGATTGTCTGGTGTGTGTAAAGGCATCCTGATACTGTAGATTAGCACTGAGGTGCTGATTGGCTCAAACTCTTCCTCAGAGCGCCATATTTAAACCCCCCAATTGCTCTGCTTTTGTGTGGCTCATTCAGTGAGCACTGTAGTTGATCCCCCCAGTGAAACGGAGGGCTCATCCGCCTGCATTCCTTCTGCTATCTGTTTGAGAGCAGTGCCAGACAAAACTGCGTATTCCAAGTGGCGCATCCAGGTCTCCCCCCGTGATGGGAGAGGTTAGGAAGACATCTGCTCCTCCAAGAAACAAGGAACCTTGTATGAAGCCTCTGAAGTCCTCGCTCGTCCCGCAGGGTTGTCTGCCTGAGCCCACCGAGCAGAAAGATGAAGAAGCATCCCATCTCCTCAGATAGTTGAAGATTAGAATCCTCTCATCTCGAACGACCTCGTGCCTCCCTGCCCGTTGCTGGGGGTGCCCTCTGCAGCCGGAGAGTGTGATCCTCTCTCTCTGACCCTTGGCCTTCAGAGCTGTCCTAGTTATTGGGTTAACACTTGATAGGGATGTTTTCCTGAGTGCAGACAACTCAAAGTAATGGATTAGCACATTATCATTTAAATACAAAAATAGGATAGGCCCCTCAGAATTATTTGGGAGCCTTCCTGACACATGTATATGCATAAATGTAAGGTTTGTGTTAGTCATTTAACATGCAAGAATCATATACTCATCAGTCCAAAGCAGAGAAATGTTATTGTAATTTAAAGGTGAGATCGTCCCTGCGGATATCACCCCTTCTCAATGATTCTAAATGTTATATTAATTCACCATTTACCGTTTGATAACATATTACTTTATCAGAAATATTTTCCTCTTCCATAAAACAGGTTTGAGAAATAAATGTTCCAATATAAAATCAATTACTCAATATAATTGACTCTTCCCTCCCCTTTCTTACATATGTCTCATATGAAATAATAACTTAGGAGTCTATTTAAGCATGGTGTAGTTTATAATCTATTAATCGAGAAGACTCAGTATCACCTGTGTGCAGCTTACAAAAAACAATTGTGAGAAACATATATTATGCAGGAAATGCATACCTTTGTTGAAAAACAAAGCATATCTGATTTGGGAGGAAAAGCTTCATCCCCTTAACATCTGAGTTACCACTGAAGGCATTTTGAATGATAGTGGGTGTCTGAGGGTGTTATTACTAAGAAATGTCAAACAAATTCAAAACCTTACATTCGAAAACAGGTTTGCATTCCTCCACTTAAAGTGACGTTATCATTGGAAACAATAAAAGCTAATTGTTTTGATGTAGAATCTATCAATTGAATCGTCAGAGCAGAACAGAATGGTCGTATTGTAGCCTGAGTTCCGTGCAGCCTTTAGTTTCACCAGGTGGAAACATTGTCCATATAATGTGAACACATGTAGAACTAGACATTAAGAGGCCCCTGACATTAGGCCTATTTTTTTAAATAGTAGGGGCTTTTAACAGCTTGCCAACCTACAGGCATCCTCTGCATAGCAGTATGAATAGCCTTAAAAAAACAACCCACTCTGCGGTAACGAGAGTCATATTTCTGAACCAAATGCCCTAAGCTAAGCCGTTAGTCCCATCTGACTGACCCAAGGGTTGGTGCTGGTGTGACCGGGAGGCTTCCAGGTGTTCAAAGCAGATGTCAAGCTTTCAGTTCATGGCTTGGTGGGGGGAGTGGCCCACGTGAGACAGTATTGTTCAGTTTGAGGAGCGGCATTGTCTCTGGGAATGTCATTTCATGTAGAGCAGCCATAGCATCTCTGTGACTGCACTCAGAACTGTGTCAGAACTGGGTGATTCTTAGTGAAATCGTCCAAGGCCATAGACAGAATGGAACCACGTACCAACAAAAGGGACACAAGGTCATCAATGTCTCTCTTTACCATTGGCCTAATTGCACAACAAATTAGTGGGAAAAATGTGGAGCACTAATCTATCATGTGAAATGTTGAGTTAATCTAAATAATTCCTTATGGGTTGAAATCAAATTAACATTAGAACTAAAGTCAGTCAAAATTGGACTTTGCACGGATCAGAATCTAATCAATACACCATTTTCCCAGCTCTGTAATGAAAAGGATAACAAGATTAGGTACATTACAGGAGTGTTTCAAATACCCAAACATGCACACGTATCTTATTCTAGTAGAGATTAGAGGACAAGGTCTAATTTTGTGAACAAAATGATCAATTCAAAGTTATTTTGTTTATTCTATGTTATGTACCTAATTAAATTTAATAATTAATCTTGAATTACTAATAACTTTAAAGAAGGCAACAATTTACAATTTGGATGAAGTGATTACTCATCCAAAGTGTGTGTGTGAGTGTGTGTGTGTGTGTGTGTGTGTGTGTGTGTGTGTGTGTGTGTGTGTGTGTGTGTGTGTGTGTGTGTGTGTGTGTGTGTGTGTGTGTGTGTGTGTGTGTGTGTGTGTGTGTGTGTGTGTGTGTGTGTGGTGTGTGTGTGTGTGTGTGTGTGTGTGTGTGTGTGTGTGTGGTGTGTGTGTGTGTGTGTGTGTGTGTGTGTGGTGTGTGTGTGTGTGTGTGTGTGTGTGGTGTGTGTGTGTGTGTGTGTGTGTGTGTGTGTGTGTGTGTGTGTGTGTGTGTGTGTGTGTGTGTGTGTGTGTGTGTGTGTGTGCTTGTCTGCCCAAGGTTTAAAACATTTGGGACAGCACAGCAGTGAGAATATTATGAGAACCAATCTGTTGTTTATACTAAACTCGAAGGAAGCTAGACTGGAACATTTTAAATAAATCAAAACACTTGCACATTAATTAAATACATTTCACATTTAGCTCGAGCTGGGTTCAATACTTTTCTTTATGGTATTTAAAATTGGGCTCGAGTAGAACCCCTGGATTTGGCTTGCAACACAAAGTGATACTGATCTCTGTAGGACTTGGAAGTGTTATGATTCGAAGTGTGGGCCTGTGGAAAAGAGGCCCTTGGAAAACAACATCTATTTTTTAACTGTGATTACTTATTTTAAAGAAATTGCAACATTATACTTTTAAAGAATTGCTCAATTAATTTAACACATTTATTATGCACACAATAAAAACTTCAACAAATATATTGATCCTGGCTTAACCAGCGACCTTTACTCTGTTGTTCATATGCTCGGTTTCAGAAAACTTGTCAGTAGTTTAACAACTATTTTAATTTGAGTATTGTCTATGGAGAAGCAGTTTAATAAAGAATGTTAAACTATTTTTAAAACTGTAATTGAACTTCAACTTATATTAATTACCTGATTCCAGTGGCCAGTTGGAACAGAATAATTAACACAGTTTCCATTTTGCAACAACAGCGCAAAAGGTTTCAACAACAATTAGTATTATGTCTGAGTCTAGTTCTGTCTTATCTGCTTTGTTTCGGAATGTGTTCAATACATTACGTTTTTATTCATTATTACTATACAATACATAGATTAAGAATAAATGAAACAAATAATACAACATTGACCTAAAAACAGATTTTGCAACCCTGATCTCCTCAGGCAGGTCTCTGAGGGTCTCGGGGCGCAGGACGGGCATAGGGTTTATACAAGGTCACAAAGATATCTTAACATACCAGCAATACCATTTAAGAATGGATTCTTAAAGCAATATAATCTTCTTTTCTTCTTACACCTACAGCGCACACCCTGCACAGTGGGCTTCTTGTTTACATTTTCCCCTGCACACTCAGAGGCGGGACATAAAAACACTTTTTATTTTTCTCAGGTCATTTACTTTTGGTGAGATAACTAAAGTTTAGTTCATTTTACCCTGTCTATGGACTGATTCATTATTGTTACAAAACATACACAAGACGGCGGGACAAACCAATATAGACCCCCATACAAACAATCAGACAAACAAAACATGAACTCGTAATAAACACCAGCGCGACAGCAAAGCTCATCCAGCTCAATTTAGTCTGGATTTTAGAGATATCTTAGAGGGGGTGGGGAATTAGTGGGGCGTCTTCTCACGCCTCACCCTTGTATACAAGTGATTTATCGGTGCCTGAAAGCCGTCCAAGAGCGATAACTAAGCTTATCCTCTTGCGACAACCACTAGGCTATTTGTTTCTAGTGGCGCTGTGCCCCCCCGATCGGAGCCCACAGACTTTTTCCCTGCCCTTTCTCTCCAAACAACAGCTCAGTTGACTGTAGTCCGTACGACCAGCCTATATCTACTCGCCATCGAGTTCACCTCAAGGTGAAACACAGTTTGCCTATGCTTGCTTGCCACTACACACCTCTGATCAATTAGCCTATAATTTTATGTATGCACTCCTGACCGCCACCTGCTCCAGAGAGCCGTAGCGCATCGGGTGATGCACGCACTTCGCGCTGGCCCGTCTAACCATGAGAAAAGCGGTCCTAAATAACCAGTGCTTTTAGACCGTCCCGTTTGAAGGATGGTGGTGCCGTGAGTTAAAACCTAGACAAAAAAACTGTGATTTTCTTCCTCTCAGCTATACTGCCCCAGCTCCACAAATACAGGGGAGGTGTTTTTACACACACTCCCAAGGCTGGAGCCGGAGCCGTTTTTTATAGAGAGGTGATAACAGTATGGTATCTCTTGGCTGCTTATTTTCAACTGCTATGTTTGGCCGATAAGACCCTCAAAATCCGGCGATTTGTCCAGTACAAATCTTTTACATTACATTACATTGCATTTAGCTGACGCTTTTATCCAAAGCTACTTACAATAAGTACATTCGACCAGGAAGACACAACCTTGAAGAAAACAGAATCATATAAGTACATCAGGTTTCATAGAGCCAAACATTTCAAGTGCTACTCAACTGGCTTTAGGTAAGCCAGTCCTTTATTAGTATAAAAGTGCTTCGTTAATAGTTCTAACGCTCGAAGTGGAGTCGAAAGAGATGAGTTTTCAGTTTGCGCCGGAAGATGTGCAAGCTATCTGCCGTCCTGATGTCAATGGGGAGCTCATTTTTACATTGCTTTCAATTCACACAGAAGCTCCACTTCACTGATGCCTTTCTTTAAGGTATCTCTAAACATGAGCTGTGTCCCGAGCAGCACACACAGAGGAAATCAGCCAGGACTGAGTCCCCAGACACTGATCTCCTGGGTTTATCATCCCCAAATGTTCATTAACCAAAAGGAAACGCAGCCGATCAGTTTCACAGGTAATTTTAGGATACCGTCAATCACAGATTCTGGTAAGGCAATGTCCAAAGTAGATTTGAAAATCACACTTACCAGAATCTGAAGATCTGTTGGCATCCTGCCGACAACGCCAATTTGTTGAGGAAACTTCTGTGTAGCTATGCAGTGGGAGTCACCGACTCAGGAAGGAGACACGGTAGGAGCAGCAGCTTTGATGTCAAACACTGATGGTTTATTTGGAGTTACGGCCGGAGGATTCACATCACAAGTCCAAGAGCCAGAGGTTCTGACTTCACGGTAGAGTTGCCACGTCAATTCTGGAGAGCCTCTCTCTTGCCAGCCCATTTAACTGGTTCCACAGAGAGTCATCAACATGTTTTGATAAGATAGCTTTAGATAGTTTGGGCACACTAAGTTACCAGCTTCCGCCACTTATGGCCTTGGATATGTCATGCCCTGGAGTCCTCAGACAACAGAGAAGGAAGTGTCTCAGTGTACCCACAATACAGACCATCTGTGACCCAGTATTGACCGGTCACAGAATGGGAACAATAACATTATTGGCTGAAACAGCCTGTGTCCTTAAAGGAGGTAAACAGACGTCAGGGTTTGTCCTGTATGTCATATCTTGGCGTCTATGATAATTATTTCCATAACAATAATAATAAAACATCATGCATATATGTGTTGGTTGAGTTTAAAACTACAATGTCAGCTGCAAACATAAACTTTGGAAACATTAATCAAGACTTTTCCTCTAGTTTTGACATTATTTCAAAAGTACTAACAGACCCAATTCTAAATAACTAAACAAGTTCTACCAATAACATTAATTAAGTTGATATTCATCTTTTTACATTAAAATACTTTCCCTTTACAGAATATCGTGCCTCCATCTCTTTTAATGTTTCTTTTCATTTCATTTTTCTCTTTCTTCATCTCTTCACTTCTCATCTGTTGCGAGGTAACTTCAGGATTAACTCTGGGTTTTCTGTCCTACGGCGCTGGTTCACTTCTTACTGGGGTAGATCTCCATGGTAACTTGTGCTGAACGGTTCCAGGGCTGCAGTCGAATAGTCCAAAAATCAGCTCCTAACGTCTAACCCTATCGTCTATTCCTTGACCTCTGAGTGAAACGTCACGGGGTTAAGGGATAGTGGATAGGAGAATTCAAAAGGACTTAGGAGAAGAGACTGCGGTACTTTAGAGAATCCGAATGCACTTTCACTATCCGACGTGTTTATGATGCGCCAGCGGACGTCATGAATGTGCGTCTGCTGCTGTGGGGAAACTATGGAAACTACAGTTTTCTATACAGCGGACTACAACATGGATGTTTAATAAGAACCACGGACTACTGTAAACTCATCTAGAGACTCTGTGCTCTGATGCTGTTGCTTTATGCTTTATGAACGTGGACAACAGAGAAACATATTCTTCAGGACCAAAGTTGGAATTGAAATAAAAAAGGAAAGTGAAACTTATGCTCGTCACCCTCTCCCTCCGGTCCACATTAATACAAATGATCCCAATACGTATGATTGTATGAAAAGATCTTAAAATCAATACAAATGTATTTATTATAAACATTAGTCCTTAACATCTATCACTGTGTATATCACCATTCAAACATCTTTTAAAAGTTGAACACACTCCACACAGCTCAGTAAAGACTGTGAGATGTTGACTTTATTTGATCATTTCAGTCAAAACTAACGTTCATATTTCTCTTTTTGATTATAATACTGATGAACGTTCAGAACAAAGCACTTTGGCAACTTACCACATACGTTTTAAAATGCTTAATAATAGGGATGCTCTGATCAGGGATTTTGGGGCCGATCACCGGAATCAGTATCGGCCGATCCGATCATAGGGTGGGTGGGGGCTATGGGGATCTTCCATTTAAAGTGATGTTTAAAACTCAGTTAATGCGGCTCATTTTTATATTGCTTCAGTTTATAATCGTAACGGATCGAACAGTTCAGATAATTTTTCAATACATGATGCGCTTCCAAAAACATCAACCAACATAATTATTACATTCAAATTAAGTACATTATTCAAGTTTACATTAACTTTGGATAATAACACGGGAGAAATGTTTGGAAGCGCTCTCTCTCTCCTCTCTCCCTCTCTCTCTCCTGACAGCCGGTCAGTATCTCGTGCAGCTCACTGATCCAGTAATGAGTGACCCGACAGTGAAGAATAAATATATTTATAACTAGTTTAGCTTGTTCCAGAGGTAAATCAAATAGCTAAGTGTGTTAGGTCTAACTCTTATGGCGCGTTTCCACTGCAGGCCTCGCTCGGTTTGGTTAGGCCTTATTAGGCCCGGCTGCGTCTATCGTTTTTCCAACCCAGTTTAGATTTAACCACGCCTACTTCCGCATTACGCAAGAATCGACGTAGCTCTACCAAGCCCCCAGGAAGTGCGCCGGACTCAGATGAAAATATTCGTGCTGGCCAAACGGCGGTACTACACTTCCGTTTGGTTGCTAGGCCCAGAAACACTTTTTCCCATTGACTTACATGGGGAAAGAGTGGTCTGTAACTCGTTGGATAATTTTTTTTAAACTAAATAAACTACCCAGTATGAACACTTGTATAGCCCTTTGTTACGTGCCGTAGTGTTTGTGTGGTCGTGTATGTGTGTTTCTCTCTCTCCCTCTGATTCCCCAGGTGCAGCCTGATTGTCCCCAGGTGCAGCCTCTCCCCAGGTGCTCCGAATTCCTAATCAGGGCCTCCATATAGGCCCGGAGGAAGACTGCAGTGGGCTCTCCGTTTTTCCTCCTCTGGCTGCATGTGTGCAGACCTGTGTGTTGCCATTTGATAGGAGGGGAGCTCCGTGCTATAATCGATGCTGTATAATTCTGTGCAAATTGGCTGGTGAGCCCGTGTTTCTTTTTTGGTCATTAAACGACTGGTGCGTTACTAAGAGATCGGTTTTCTCTCCTTTTTTTGTCGTGCTTGGTCATCCTTGTGTGTGGTTACTTCCCTTTGTACCCCCCTAGATTTAGAAGGGAACGTAACACCCTTATTAAAAACATTCGTTCCTCAAGTTGTAAAAATGTGCTAATAACGTTATTCTGAGAGTTATTTCCCTCTGCATTATGAACGTGCATCTAACCCACGGGACCGCGCCGCCCGGCACGTTCATGTTACGTGTCCCGACCAATCAGAGCACACTGTGCTCACAGGGAGGGTGGGGCTGGAGCTATTGGAGCTACAACGAGCCGTTAAAGGCAGAGAGTGAAATTCAGTGAATACACGTAGTTTACAGAGATGCTGTATGAGAAACCAATGTGAGTTGCGTTTATCTTTACCCATGGATGCACAATAAGAACGGATCCATATCGTCTTACTGCCATCCCACGGAGCTGTAATAATGGATATATTGCACATGTTTGCTGTAATTCATTATCATACTACATGGGCTGTATGATTAAATCTTGTACCGTAAATGTTGTATTAAATAAAGTTAATATTACCGACATTATTAACGTCCCTGTAGCTTCGTATTGCACTAAGAAGCTTATTGCACTGTATATAAATATATATATATATACAGTGCAATAATAATTTCATGCTAAATGAAGCTCTGTTGGATATCACTAGATCCTGTTACAGCGTAATATAAGTACATAACGATTGATGTGTACATTAGCATCATTACTAGCCGCTTAACGAAAGACGTTTTAAATATCTTATCAGCTGGTGTAAGTGCAGAATATTGAATATAACCTTGACTATTACTGTGTACTTCATTTATCTGACAGCATTATTTAATGATACTATTTTATATATATAGATATTTATTTAATGATACCATTTTATATATATATATATATATACACACATTTATTCATTTATAAACATATATATATAAACACACACTTATATGTACTCACACATGTATTTATTCATGTATACACACAGATGTATTCATTCATTTATACACACACTCACATATACACTTTATATTAATTAATTTGTACACACACATACATATATATATATATATATACAAAACAACACAATATAATAAAAACAGTTGCAATAATAACATAATATGGTATGATCAATTCTACCCTTTTGTTTTTGCTCCCATATTTCAATTAAAAGATTTTTTTCAAAATCAATATCGGTGGGGGCTCTTTTGCAAAGATAATCAATAACACCACCTGACAGTTGTTGCAGATTATACAGCATACTTGTTACTTACACACATGTGCGATGGTCTCAAAAAAGCCAAAATCTGCACTGTAAAAAAATATATACATTTATTAGGCACTCTGAATAAGGGTTGACTGTGTAATAATCATGCCTGTTATTAATGTAAAATGTTATATGTTGTATTATATAACAAAATATACATTTATAACATATTAGAAATGTCTATCTTTAAATAAAATATTAAATAGATACCTTTACATCCTAAACAGAAGGTCAAAACGTTAATATGTTACATGACAAACAAAAAAACGAAACATTATATATAGGCTATATACAGATGTTTGCTAATGTATCCCTCTTATATCCATCAGGAATTAATATTAAATGATAAATTAACATTACCTCAGCACTGCATAAGTGTGGTCGTCAGTCATATTGACAAAGAAGCACTATTATATTGTATATATTAATATGCGGCGTTTAAAAGGATGGTATTTCGCTTGTCAGATTCAGATTTCGCGGGTGTGCCGTGTCTATGACGCTATCGCGTAGAGCTACGTCGATCCTTGCGTAATGCGGAAGTGGGCGTGGTTAAATCTAAACTGGGTTGGAAAAATGATAGACGCGGCCCAGCTCACTTTAATGCTGCGCTTCCATTACAGTTTAGGAACTGGGGTAGTTACTATAGTAACGCAGTGTAGGCGGAGCCGTGACGTCATCTTCAATGAGCGCCGTTAGCTGTTAGCACTCAGAGCTCACAGCTCCTCATATCTGTTCAGAAACTAGACAAAAGTTAAACAAGTACAAACCACAGACTGCCTGTGTCATGGCGAATACAGTCGCTGGTTTATTTATGTCTGTATAGGCCGTTGTTGTGAGTGTGGACGGTCGGAGCATATATAATGTTAGCTTAGCCAATCTCCATTTAGAAAACAAGCATTTTAAAAGGGTTTTTCGCCTGCCGTCTGTCTGCAGACTTGTCAAAGCATTAATTCATGGTTTTTACTAACCGGTATCAGTATGTTGTTACTTCGGCATCATTTTGAAACGTGTATTACAATTAAATCACGGTCAAATATGTTCATCTTGTTGTAGTTGTAGCCCCCTTGCCAGCGATTCTCTCTCTAGTTTAGCATACTCAGCCCGACTCAGCCTGGTTGTTCCTGGCCCTAGAACTACGATTTTATGGGGCCAGAAAAACTGTGAATTAGGACCTGCTAGCCAGTACTAGGCCAAGTGGAAACGCAACCAAAAACGGGCCTCGCACGGCTCGGCACGCTTAAAGCGAGCTACCGGCTACAGTGGAAACGCGCCATTAGTGTGTGTTTTGCTCCGCTCACCGGTCCGTCACAGCGGGTGGAGCTGCAGGATTTCTGCTTTACACACATTGCATACCGCTATTTTATTGTCTTTTTCGGACACCTTAAAATACTGCCAGACCGGTGAAGACATTTTGGCGAGCTTGTTTTGCAGCGCACAGAGAAAAGTGTCATGTATTTTACGTCATGTGATCGGCTCTCCTGATCGGCCTTTATAGAGAGCACCGATCGGTCGGCCGATAACGATCGGCGGCCGATCGATCGGAGCATCCTTACTTAATAAGCACCGTAACTTTCATGATATGATTTCTCGGTCATAATCGGTTGTTTCCGTGAACGGCCGAATATTCCTTCGCCTTAACCTGTAAAGCCTGAGAGCCCCCGGTACCGGGGGCTGCGGGGGTTTTTTCTCACGAGACTGTGTCTCAGGGCTTCTTAACATTTATTAAACTATTAATGTTCCATACTCACTTAACGGGAAGAAACTCAGCTAACTGACGATACGAACCATTTTTACCGAAACAAATACAAGTCTCACAAGAAGCGTCTAAATGAGCCCTGAACGAAAAAATGCTATGCACTTAGCACAAAACTCACGGTAAAAATAACCTTATTACTTATCGTAACTGCACAAACAAGATATCGATTAGCAAGCTGAGATTCCACAGATTCCAGAAATATAAGTATCATCACTGAGCGATCCGAACTCGCGACAGATCCATGTGAATCACAACACGTAGCATTACGGAGCATTCACGTAACATCGTCTTAGCTGTTGTTCTGATCAAAAGTCATGTTCAATGGCATTAAAACGATAAAAACGCTGCTGAAGGTTAATCCAATGTGTCACTTTGAAATGATTACTGATAATCCATCCTTCCATTTTTATGACAATAACGGAGTTTTCTTATTAGCTGCTACGATAGCCACTAAAGTGTATCGCAGCTTCCGGTTCCGGGGCACTCTGGCTACGCATCACTCATTCACCAATGGGTAATGTTTAGATGGATTTTAGGAACTTCCCCTCCATTCTATTGGCTCTAACGGTTTAAAAGAGATGTCAATCATCAAAATCGAACGAGGGGGGCCAGAGATATGGAAGTAAGAAGTATGAAGTAAGAAGTATGTCTGCATGTCTCCGTACATGCACTCCCTTAGGATAGGGTGAGGGAAAAGAGTAGGAACTAAGATGTATGCACCACATCTATGTACCATGAGCGCATTGCTCCTAAAACGTTTTTTGGCACTGACACCAATCAACAGTTGTGCGTCGACTCTGCAGGGATCACGGCACGTATATGCCTCTCCCTGCTTCCACCGTCTACACACACACAACCAAATTACATTTATACCATGAGCGCATTTCTCCTAAGCCGTACTAGTAGAGAGAACCAAATATGTAAAACACTTTTTTGTTAATTTATGATTTTATGAGATGCGCATCGCATCGGCCTCAGTGATGGAGATGCACATCCCTACTCTGAACCCATCTGAACCACTATCTGAAGCAGTCACTGGCCTAAAACAATACAAGCCTCAATACGCGCTTCACCAAAAACTTCCTGGATAACTCAAACCATGCTCCGAAGCCTCGGCACGTCACATCACTAGTTCAATCAGGAGAGACGGTTTTGATGGAAGAATACATATTCATTGCCAGGGATACACAATGAATATAATGGTGATTTTAGCGATTAGGCCCCATTGTGCAGGAGTATCATTCGGGAGGGGAGAACCGATCCGATGAAACCCCCCGGGGTCTAGACTAGGGATGGGTACCGAGGTACAGAGCCCCGGGGTTAAACGGGCCCCGGTGCTGAATTATTAAAGACTGTGGTACCGTTAAGCTCCGACGTTAGCAGTCTTTTTATCGGTGCTGGAGACATCTAAAAAATGTCATATGTATTATTGCTACACAAACAATATATTGCAGTTTTAGTGTCGCCAACTCTGTTTCTAATATGCAAAAAGACTGCAAAATGCGTCTTTATTTGTAGTATTTTCGATCTTTCCAATCCAGACGAGAGATCTCTCTCCCCTGTCTGTGTGCGAGGGGGCGGGGCAGTTTACACATACGCAGCTGCTACATGCATGCAACACACACACACACACACACACACACACACACACACACACACACACACACACACACACACACACACACACACACACACACACACACACACACGCGGCTGCTACATGCAGCAACACACACACACACGGCGGAGATGGGAGGAGAGAAAGCGCACCAAGGTGTGGTTCAACGTTACCCGTCTCGATGTGGACAATGCTCGTTACCAAAAGTGCAATAAGAGTTTAGCAGGTAAGGGCGGTAACACGAGTATTTTGTCTAAACATTTAGCAAAAGTGCCCCACATTCAGACGGAGAAATGCCCCGTTTTCGACTGTCTTTCTAAAGAAATTCTACAAACATGGTTAGAGGGAACTGAGTTATTTATTTTGTTAAAGTTTCAGCTATTTTGTTTACAGTTCTGTCATCAGATTATTTAATACGATTTGTTAAAACATTGTTTCTTTTGATGTGAAATATTATGTATTTAATTTAAATAAAAAGCAATGTTAGTTTTGTTTACAATTTGTTTAGTTAGTTTACCTTTTTTTTTTCTCCAAAAGAACCGATGAGAGTACCGTTACAATACCGGATAAGCGGTATCGATAAAAGTAGTAGTACCATTAAAACCTTAACGATACCCATCTCTAGTCTAGACACTGGTGGTGGTGAAGGGATAGTTGGGTCAGTCTGAAGAGGAGTGGCTTAGCTTGACCCTGGATTCAGAGGGACAAGAGGTGAAAAGGGGTGGAGGAGGGTTGCGTTGAGTCACCTGAAATGACAGCTGTCAGAGAGGGGAGAGCAGATTTAAAAGGCTATGATAGGCTGATTGGTTAAACTGGGGAGTGATGCCCCCGATCACTTATTGAGAAGAGAGAGAGTAGTAACATGGAAATAGTAAATGAAGAGTAAAGACGGTCTTCCTAGTTGAACTTACGCTGAGCTTCATTTCAATCAGGAGAGACGGTTTTGATGTAAGGATACATATTTATTGCAAGGGATACACAATGAATGTAATGGTGATTTTGGCGATTAGGCCCTGTTGTGCAGAAGTATCATTCGGGAGGGGAGAACCGATCCGATGAAACCCCCAAAAGAAAATAAGTATTATGAAATGAGTTGTACGGGTTTCTTACCATACGAGCTGGATGCGGAGATCTATGGGATATGATGAGAGTTATACAGGGATGGAGAAGACGTGTTATTGAATAGCATAGAATTAAAGAGTGCTGCGTTCACACCGGACGCGATGCGAATATTCGCATTGCTCCAATTGCTCAAGTTTCACCGTACACCATTCGCAGCCCCGCCTCTTTTTATTTATTTTTCTATTTCTACGGTCTTGGTAATGCTGACTCATATGACTCAAAGGACTCGTATCATCCGGATCTCTTCAATGACTGACTCAGAAGACTCCGAGCCGGCAGCGGCGGCAGCAGCTTGGCGTGGGGGTGCCAGCTTCTCCGGTCGTACTAAATCAGAAGTTTACCGAACAACTGATAATAAGGTGATTGTGGAAGATGAACTTTTGAACTTCCTTGTCATCAAAATGAAAACTCTGAATCATGATGACATTGTTTTATTGGCCTCAAACAATTTCAACTCTGAGTGGATCGAAGCCTCGAAGAAGATACTGTATGAGCTGTGTCCTCAAACGACGCAGCGCTGTGTTACACACAAAGGAGCACAGAAAGACACTAACAATATAAAAGCGTGCTTGAAGGTGCTAAATGAATGTGGGGAGAATATACCAAGATTCGTCTCCCACTATCTGGATGACCTCCCACCAGTTTCTTACGACCACATTGATGTCTCAGCATTGCTGGGGCGGTTGGAACAGCTGAATAAGGACATGTGCTGTGTGAAAAAAACGCTTGAAGCTCAAACTGATGCCTGCGAGGGTCTGCGAGTGACGACCATGGCCATCGATGACCGGGTGTCTGCAATTGAGAAGCCCTGTGGATCTACCGGCGTGGTCCTAGGGGCGGGGTATGTGAGGCCATGCAATCAAGCGCGGCCAGCAGCTGTGTGTGCTGACCAGGAGGTAACAGTGGCTGGAGGAGGCTCCAGCAGCTCTGTGGGATCCGTGTCTACACCACAGCCACCAAAGTCTCCTTTGTGGTCCCGTGTTGTGAAAGAAGGACACAGAAGCAAGGTGACACCTGAGCATAAGCCAGCAGCAAGACAACGGGGAATGCAAGTCGGCACAGAGTAGGTTCAGCTCATTTCACGTCACTGCCGAATGCAAGGAAGTGGCAGAAATGTATGACCCAGAGCTGTGGCCAGCTGGCACCTATGTCCGACGCTATTATGAGCCAAGACGGCCTGCTAGTGGGGTGCTTGTGGGGGATAGCACTACTACAAACAATGTGGTCGCTACTGTACAACACGGGAATTATGCATCTGCTGATGTAAATGACTATAGTACATAAACAATAGGATGCGGGTGGTACAGTGCTGGTCATAAAGCGAGGCGGCTGGTTGTTGATAAACTGTTGGAGGAATGTGATATTCTGTGCTTATAAGAGACATGGTTACCTAAGCAAGATTTGGAAAGGCTGAATACACTACATGCTAATTTTCATGGAGTTGGAGAATCAACTACTGATCTCTGTGATAAAATTGCCCATGGCAGGATACCTGGTGGTGTGGCGATTCTCTGGAACAGTAAATATGATCCTTTGGTTACAGTGGTAAGATTGGACGTCGACTGGGCCATTGGTATAGAGATCAAGTATGAAAATAGGTCATTTATTATCGTAAATATTTACACACCTTATGAATCATATGAAAATGAAGATGAATATCGCAATAGAATGGCATTTGTTAACGCATTCATTAAGGATAATGCCACAACCTGTGTGTATGTAGTGGGGGACTTGAATGCTGACATTTCGGATGATAAATCTCTGTTTGGCAACTGTTTACTGCATTTTTGTAATGATAATAATCTCATACTGTCAAGTAAATCTCTTTTACCTGAGAAAAGCTTTACATATATTAGTGAAGCATGGCATACTGTGTCATGGCTAGATCACTGTATGTGCACAGCTGATGCACATGCTTCTCTGGACAACATTGACATTTGTTATGAGTTGGCCACTACAGATCACATTCCTTTTGTATTGACCCTAAATGTTGAACATATTCTGGTGCTATCTGTTGATGACAATAACACATACACAGGGAGGCTGGATTGGTCAAAGTTAAGTGAGAAGGATATGAATCACTATACCTAACTCACTGACAAATCATTAGACTTGGTTGTAATTCCTAGAGAAGCAATGCTGTGCAGTGACACCAACTGTAAAAATGCGCAGCATGGTAGTGATCTATGTTTTACATATGATCTTATTATTGGTGTGTTAAATGCCTCAAGTAAGGGTTTTTACAACAGTAAGAAAAAGGAGCATAGTATAAAACCTGGATGGAATGAACATGTGTCTGAGCTACACTCTGCTGCTAGAGATGCTTGTAAATTCTGGGCCGAATCAGGAAGGCCGAGACAGGGGTCTTTGTTTGAACATAAACAGTCCACTAATGCCAAATATAAGTATGCTGTCCGCTTCATTAAAAAAAATGAGGACACAATGAGGGCTGACTCACTTGCCAGAAAGCTGCGCAACAATAGTTGCTATGATTTCTGGAAAGAGGTCAAAGTCATAAACAGCTGTAAGACTCCCTTACCGTCTTCCATTGAAGGAGTGTGTGGGTCAGGCAGCATCGCAGAACTGTGGCGACAACACTATCATGAGTTGTTCAACGGTGTTAAGAGTGATGCATTTGTGGTTGAAAAGGTTGACTCCACTGAAAAATGTTACAGTTAGATCAGAGGAAGTCTACAACACTATAATGAATCTAGAAAATAACAAAGCTTGTGGCCCGGATCTCATCTCAGCTGAACACTTAAAACATGCCAGTCTTAGGCTTGCTCCTCTTCTTGCTCTGTGTCTTACTGGTTTCCTTAATCATGGTGTCTTACCAGATTCCATGTTATCTGTGCTACTTGTGCCAGTCATCAAGGATACAGCTGGGAAGATGAATGGCATTGATAATTACAGACCCATTGCTTTAGCTAGCATTCTCTCCAAAGTGCTGGAGAAAATTCTGTTGGATAGGCTGGAAAGGTATATTACCACAGCTGACAACCAGTTTGGTTTCAAAAGAAAACATGGCACAGATATGTGTTTTTTTGCTTTAAAAGACATTATAGCAAAATATAGAAGCCATAATTCCACCATGTTTCTGTGTTTTATTGATGCTTCCAAGGCATTTGATCAACTGAATCATTACAAATGATTCGACAAAATGTGCCAGAGAGGGATACCCAAGTACATAATAAGGATCTTAGCCTTTTGGTATGCACATCAGACTATGCAGGTGAAGTGGGGCAATACTGTGTCTGAACATTTTTATGTTGGTAATGGGGTCAAGCAAGGTGGGATTTTATCTCCTTTGTTGTTTAATCTGTACATGGATGATCTGTCGAGGAAACTGAACTTGTGTAAAACTGGTTGTGTCATCGGAGCTACTGTTGTCAACCACCTTATGTATGCAGATGATTTAATCATCTTCTCCCCGTGCAGTGCTGGCTTACAACAGCTTCTGAGGACTTGTTCCCAGTATGGCATTGATTTTAATATTAAGTATAACGCCAAGAAGAGTAGCATCATGATTGTGCGAAGTAAAGAGGATAAAAAGGCTGTATTTCCTAATTGTATTCTCAGTAGCAACATTCTTCTTGTGTGCAGTGAGATGAAGTACCTTGGTCATTATATTTCTGATGATCTCACAGATGACAAAGACATCCATAGACAACGCTGCAAACTATGCCCAGGCAAACATATTAATGCGTAAGTTTCACAAGTGCTCTGTAGATGTCAAGGTATCACTTTTTAAAGCTTTCTGTACACCATTGTACACGGCTCACCTGTGGAGTAACTACAAGGCTCACCTGTGGAGTAACTACACGGCTCACCTGTGGAGTAACTACACGGCTCACCTGTGGAGTAACTACAAGGCTCACCTGTGGAGTAACTACAAGGCTCACCTGTGGAGTAACTACAAGGCTCACCTGTGGAGTAACTACACGGCTCACCTGTGGAGTAACTACACGGCTCACCTGTGGAGTAAACTACACGGCTCACCTGTGGAGTAACTACACGGCTCACCTGTGGAGTAACTACACGGCTCACCTGTGGAGTAACTACACGGCTCACCTGTGGAGTAACTCGGCTCACCTGTGGAGTAACTACACGGCTATCCTGTGGAGTAACTACACGGCTCACCTGTGGAGTAACTACAAGGCTCACCTGTGGAGTAACTACACGGCTCACCTGTGGAGTAACTACACGGCTCACCTGTGGAGTAACTACAAGGCTAGAAGCATACACAAACTAAAAGTTGCATACAATGATGCTTTACGGTTGCTGATGAGGGTACCACGATGGCACAGTGCCAGCCAGCTGTTTGTTAACTTGGGGGCACCTACTTGTCACGCCCTTTTAAGAAAATTAATGTACAAATTCATGTGTCGCCTCGAAGACTCGGACAATTATGTTATTTCGATTTTAATTAACCCTGTGAAGAGTTCTACCCGGTTCTCTTCCATGATTTGGAGACATTGGCGCAGCAGCCTCTACAGACAGTGAGCATGTGTGGCTCGCTGTGATTGGACTGATTTTATGTTTTTATCTGTTTGTTTTTTATCTGTTTTGTGTTTAGCTTTTTATCTTATTTATTGATGTGTGTTTTGTCTTTTTGTGTGATATGGACCTTGAGTCTGGAATAAAGATTGGATTATGTCTTCATACAACTTTGTTTGATTTATTTTATATATATTATTTTTTTGTGCTGCAGGTACCTCGCTACTGGAGATTCATTCAGGACAATTGCCAACAGCTTCCGTGTTGGTGTCTCAACTGTCTCTACCATCATCCCTGATGTGGCCACTGCTATCTGGGACTGCCTTGTGGAGGAGATCATGGCTGTGCCCTCTACAGAGGAGTGGAGGTCAATAGCAGAGAAGTTTGAGGAGCGGTGGAACTTTCCTCTCTGCTGTGGAGCATTGGAGTTCTTTAACTACAAAGGAACATTCTCACTTGGTCTTTTGGCAGTTGTGGATGCAGAGCGTTCCTTTCGTGTCATTGATGTTGGGGGCTATGGAAGAACTAGTGATGGTGGCATTCTGGCCAACTCTGCTTTTGGTCAAGCCCTGAAATCTGGCTCCCTCCAACTGCCTGCTGGCCTGCCACTCCCAGCAGGTGACCACCTGGGACCGCTGCCACATGTATTTGTTGCAGATGAGGCCTTTCCTCTCAGGAAAAACCTCATGAGGCCATTCCCTGGGCGCAACCTTCCCAGAGAGCGCAGAATATTAAATTACCGTCTGTCTCGAGCTCGGCTTGTTGTGGAGAATGCCTTTGGGATTCTTTTATCTCAGTGGAGGGTGTACAGGCGTGTAATTGAGTTCCAGCCAGAAGTTGCAGAGAAGTTTGTGAAGGCTACCTGTATTCTCCATAACTTCTTGCGCAGGACAACCCAGGCAAATGTGGCACCCCTGGGATGTGTGACCACATTAATATAATTATAATTATTATAATTATTATTTAGAGTTAGAATATGCATTTATTTTGTACATCTGTCTATTTTCATTTCATTAACGGGGTTGAGCAATGCATTTAGTAGTATGGCGGAACGGTTGTGTTCCGGAGACCGGTTAGAGGGACGGACTTCCGGTGTTTCCTCAGAAGCAATCTGGAAGGAAACCCAATAACCTGTGTCCTCATTGCTCCTGTCTCACCTGCTCATTACAGGTTGGTAAAAGGTGCAAAAATCATACCCCCCCCCCCCCCCCTTAATGTTTGCATATATGGTGTGACGGTCCCATTGAAAATGTGGAGTGTTTGTAGCGCTGTTTACATGTTTAAAAGAGTATGAATGTGTGTGCGTATTAGCTTAGTTTCCCCGTGCGGCGCCACCTTGGGGATAACGTGGTCTGACACGGAGATGGTGCGAGTGAGATTGTGGCCGTTTCTCAATCTCGAGGAAACTGGCTTCCAAGCCAATATTTCAAGGATGCTACGTCATCGAGTGCCGCCGAAGTACTGTTCTAATCTCCAGCATACTTGGAATTCCACCGAGGCTGCGTCCTTGGTTTGGGGGAAATTTCGAGGCTGCACATGGGTAGACTTTGCGTCCTTAAAATCCCCACAATGCTTTGCGCACGGAACACTTTCAAAAACCCTTGCGGAGAATGGCTGAACCGACGCAGCACACATTTAAATGTAAGTATGTAGTGGCGTAGAACATGTGTTGGTAAATATGTTACTTTGTTACATTTGTTTGTTATCACCAAACATGTGTTCCGTGAAAGTAAAGCAAGTTCATAATTAGATAGACATCGTGAGGTATTTATTTTTGGTACAGTTTATGTTGAAACCGTTAGAGAGAGTGGCACACTTGTTAGCCAGTTCCATTCTTCTTCGTTTTCCGAAGCTGTGGCTTGGAAGCGTACTTGCTTCGTTTCTGAAGGAAGTGACTTGGAAGTACGCTACTACCAAGCCAGCATCCTCGAGATTGAGAAACAGCCAGTGTGTCTGAAGGCTCCCGCCCACTAAATATTTCCATATATGTGTAGTTATGAATGACGTTATGAATAATGTGCACCTTATGAAAGGTTTAGTTTGTTACACAGGTATGCTGTAGTGTTTGTAGCATTATGATTCTCTAGTTTAAATGCATTTTAGTGACCTGCAATGAATGGCAGAAGGGTAATAGTCGAAATTACAGTTTCAAGGGATATTTAATACAGGTTTAATACTGTAAAACAAGATGTACGAAAGGTACAAAAGATTAGTGAATGTAAAGTTCAGCTTAAATGTGTGTTTGTCACAGAAGGGGTTATTGACAGTGGATGGAGCTGTCAGGAAAGTGAATGTTTAAGTAAATACACTGAAATGCATAAGAGTATTAAGATGTTTGAATACGTTTGTGTAATAAAACTACCAGTAGAAGCAATCTGGAAGGAAACCCAATAACCCGTGTCCGCATTGCTCCTGTCTCACCTGCTCATTACAGGTATCATAACTGTTACTGTGGTCCTCATATCGGGGACCCGTAACACAAACACACAGAGGGCCTTCTCAGTTGCTGATGTGGAGCCACTGCCAGGTCTAGGAAGAATTGCAGCCAACAACTCTGCAAGAGAGGCCATCAGAGTTCGGGAGGTCTTCACATCATACTTCAATGCAGAGGGAACGGTCCCATGGCAAGACAACGTGTAATGCACCAGCACACATTAAAAGGCTCTTTTAAGAGCCACCCACTCATACTATTGAGCAACCTCCTGCAACATTTATATCCCAACACCAGATTTAGGTCTCCAATTCATATAATTATTTCTGTTAAATCCATGAATTATTGTTTTGTGAGGTAGTGCCACTTTCTCTTAATGTGACGACCCCTCCACACCATGATGGGTGCCGTCGGCTCTGTGTGTGTGTGATTACAGCAGTGGTTCTCAAACTTTTTCTGTCAGGCCCCCCCTTTGGTGAAAAAAAAAAGTCGGGCCCCCCCCAACACAAGTCAGGCTCAGTAGCGGCGCCAGAGATTTATTTTGTGGGTGCTGTGGGGTAGCTTGACGTTTCATAGAGGGTGCTCAAACATTTAGGGTTTCCCATTAATGTACCGGGCGCTACAGTGGAATGTTCTACTGCAACACTCCCCACGCATATACACAGTGTACCCGACTGTTACAATGAAGGCTCGATAATCAGCTCACGGCATATAGGTGTAAGCAGGGGTCAAGAGCTATTTTTACAGGTGGTGTGTGGACCTCACATAGGGGGGTCCGTGGGCAAGCTCCCCGGGAAGATTTATGTGTTTTCTTCACTCCGCTGGGAAACTGCTCTCATGTCAAGAAGCATCAGATCAGTGCATGCGCTGCATCAGTGAGCGATACACAGTAAGGGGGGCGGGGCGAGTATCTGAGGATTTCATCGGAGGATGGTTTGGTGGTTCCTCGATTATCGCTCCTCCATTATCGCTCCTCGGTCCTCCGGCAGAAATAAGACGCTACTCAAGATGGCGCAGACAAATCAATTTCCGGTGAGACCGAGGACCGAGGAAATGAAAATAGTCGACCTGAGACGGGGCCTCGGTCTCCACAGACAGCCAAAAGTGTGCAAGTGACACTTTACTCTTTTTGTCGTTATTTTTTTCTCACGCTGCGCCTCCCCTGAAGCTCTCTGGCGCCCCAGGGAGGTGCGCCTCACACTTTGAAAACCGCTGCTTTACACTACTGTGCACAATACAATCACCTTAATTACGTTATTAATTATGTGATGACCATAAATAAAAGTACCTGATGGCGAAAGAATAAAGGAACATACGTGGGTAACATTAAACAAAGTTTTATTTAGATATTTGAATACAAAATTACAATTTAAACATATATACAGTGATTACATTTTTAAAAAAAAAAAGCCTGGTTTGTTCCCTTCAAAGATTGTCAACCCATGGCAGGTAATCTATTCAAATTCCAAATTTAGCACAACTGTGCTTGCTTAATAAATTAATTAATGTATTTCAAACTTCACGAAGTTCTTCTGCTGCGTTGGCAGTCTTTGAAGGGAAGGAAGCAGGCTTTTTAGGAAAAGTTCATCCTCAGTTAGTGGGGCAGCAGGCAGAGCACCGGATCCCCGCATTGCCAAGGCCTCAAGGAGGCGTTCATGCACCTCCTTTTCCTTCTCTCTCACTGTTTCTGGGCCTTTTTCTTCCTGCATGACAAAAACACATTTTTAGTGAAGGTACAGCAATGCATCAATACAATAAAATGCAATCAAAACTGTCATGTACATACCCTTTGGTGCTCTGCCTTCACCACTAGGTCCTGCAGGGGCATCCGCAGGGACAGCGTGGTGATCCTCTGCCTCACTGCCTCACTGCCCTCTGAAAATGTATGTTGTTCATCTGTAAATATTGAAAATATAAGAAAGATGTCTTTTGTATTTCATTGAGGCAAATATAATGAGATAATAAAATGGAACAGGTAATGTAATTCTAGATGTTGTGTGAATACAACTTTTTACAATTGCACTTGTATTATTATAATTACTTATTGATAAATTAAGCAGTTATAGCCTTGATATTCTCTTAAACTTAGATTTGTACACAGCCCATCACAGTAGTGACTACTAGCCTACATGTAAAGATAGCATTGATATACATTTGTTTCTGTATGACTAGCTATGTAGATATTCTGTATGACTTTCTTATGCAGTGGCGTTTTCTCCCAGAGGCCAAGGGAAGCCAGGCTTCCCCTGTTTTTTCGGATTGTAGTTATAATTTAAATAAATAAATAAAAACACTTTGTTTTGTTTCGATAATTCTCCTTTGCTGTGGTGTTGCTGCCGGCCCGTCTCTCCCCCATTCTCCCCCAGTATTTTACAAAGAGTGAAACAGCGCCCCTCTAGATGTTATGGTGAAACAGTAGATTGCACTCTCTGTTGCGAGAGGAGGCCAGCCGAATCTGGCTTCCCTTGGTGAAAAAAAATGGAGGGATTGACCAATCAGATGAGGCTCACGTGATGCCCCTGCCAACCTGTGATTGGTCAGGGCCATGCCAAGGGAAGCCAGAGGCGGCTGGCTTCCCTCACAATCCAATCAAATCGCATCAACTTAGTATTGCAGTGACGCATCCTAAAATCCGGAAGTAAGCTGCGCTCGGTTTCCCTCATGTTTCCCTCGACAAAAAAGCAATGGGATTTCTCCATAGGATTTAGGAAAATAGCTCGAAATAAGGTCAGTGGAAAACGAACCTGTTAGATAAATGCAAGTTTTGTTCAGTCGGATAATATCCACATGTCTACCCTACTTTTATCATTTTCGAATCATAAATCTAATCGATAGAAGATAGATCGCGTCACTGCACCACTCTCACCGCCGTTAGAAAGTAGCAAGCAACTGAAGCAAGTGCAATTATGGAGGGTGGAGATTTGGAGTATTTAATCAAAAATAATTGTACTAAACTTCCGCTACAGCAGCAACTAAAATACAATCTGATGACAGGCCGATGCCCAAACTGGAGCTGTGTACAGCGAGGAAAAAAGGAGCGAATCGAACGTAAAACGTTAAAGGTCTCCTGATTTAGTTTGTGAATGAATGCTTATTAGAGTTTCGGCTGGAGAGTGCGTGCGGACCTGTCGGTTAGATCAGTGGTTCTCAAATGGGGGTACGCGGACCCCTAGGGGTACGTTGGAGTACTGCAGGGGGTACGTGACATTTATTTTATGTTAATGAAAAAAAACAAAAAAACAATTTCAGGAAAAGTAAGGAAGTTAGAGCAGTAGTGGGTTTTATATTAACAGAGTTACACATATTTCAAAACGTGAAGTGTAATAACTGCAGTTGCCTCCCTGTCAGAATGACAAAGATCCTCAGTGAAGCACAAGCCCATATTTCTCACTATATTGCAAGTACAACTTATTAAAAAGATCAGTTAAATGCAACTAATGTCGTCTCAGTGTTATTGCATGATGTTAAAATTGGTTTGCCATGAATTTAGAGATGGATTCTAAACATTTGAAATGTAGCATTTAAGTGTTTCTCAGTTACAATGTTGTTGTTTTAACAAATCAGACACCGATGGTGCAGCGCTGTACTGTACCTCTTTATATAGGCATTTATTCCCTAATAAAATGATTCTGCGCTGATCAGGGGGTACTTGGCTGAATTTTTTTTTCAAAAAGGGTACATTATTGAAAAAAGTTTGAGAATCACTGGGTTAGATAACAGGCCTGTAAGTCCTGTATCTGATACAAATGTGTGTAAAATGATACCGTGTGCTGTAATCACTCATCTGGTTACGTTATTACATTGACCACCACACCCCCGACCCAAAATAAAGGACGTATTATTGGCTTCCCCTAATTTTTTCCCCACGCCACGCTACTGTTCTTATGCAGTGAATGAGTGTCTCCACTTGTCAACCAACCTCTCCCGTCTACTCCCTGCGCTTCAGCTCCGTACTCTAAGGTCTTGTCTTCCTCGACACCATATTGCTGGTAGTTTTTCTCGGGGTAACAAATGGGTCGAGGAAGGACAGGACCGCAGAGTATTTCCATTTGTTATTGGTCCCTGCTGCTGACCCACTCCTCCTATCCTTCTCCCTCTTCTTTTCCTTGACATAGGTGTCCTTCAAACTCTTCCACTTCCTTCGGCATACCTCCTCTGACAAGAAAAAACCGTTTACAAACAGTCACTTTTAACCGTTATCTGCCGTTAAACCGGCAGTTGAGCTAACTTGGTTAATGCTAATGTGTTGTTGTCAACGATGACACCTGACTCGACGCCGAACCGAGACACGGACCCATGCCCTGGGTCAAATGACTAGTTAGCAAAGGGACGTGACACATGAATATATATAACGGGCTGTAAGTGCATCAAATGCATGAGATGGAGACACATCAATATCAGGCTTAAAAGTGCATGAAATGCACAGTGGTTTTTAACATGAGACGGTGGCACATGAACGAGTATCCGGGCTTAAAAGTGCATGAAATGCGGGGGGTTTTATGAGAATGGTGACATACATATATGTTGTAATCTTGAATGTAATGTTATTATACCCCCACTCATCCAGTAAAAATAAAATGATATAAAAAAGAAAGAAAATAAACCACATTAACGAGCTGGAAATAGGCCTAGTTAAAATGCACTAGAGCTCAAATGGAAAGGTATAACCATGGTGATACTTCTGTGCAGCCCCTGTAAAAACACATCAAATGATTTAGATTTTAATGTGCACATGTCAGTTTGCAGCTTCAACTTTAAAATAACTACTAAGATCAATACTTTGAATCAATGATTAGCTCAAAAATCACAAGTGGATCTCGGGAACAGCCGTTAAGACGAAACAATCTGTGCTCAGGTCCGTTTACAAGCTTTTGTCTGGCTGTCTTCTCTCAGCGAGTTTTCTCAGTTGTCATCACATAATCATGAAGTGTGAAACTTTGGTCACATGCCATTTGTTTTTCAGGTATCTGTGCGCTACCACATGTTTAACACGTGGATGAAGAGGGAGCAGAGAGTGCGGCTGCAGATTCCCCCGCCCTCCCACACCACAGCTCACCAACAGAATCTGCCTCAGCAAAGCCCCTAACAAAGAGACAATGTTGTAGTCCAGTTGGAGGACTCCTTCAGGAGGGCTGTCACCTGCGTCCGTACCCTCTTCAGGGAGCAATTACCAAAGGAGCCTTTAAACCTGAGAAGAGAACAGGTTCTGTACCTTTCTTCAAATCAGAGCAGTCATCCTAGAACCTATGAACACCCTGCTACAAGGGAGCTGACTGGACTTTTGTATGTGGTTCACAAAATCTGACCAACTCCTTAAACAAAGAATTCAAGCAATGAAGTATTTCAGAAAAACTGTAACTCTAATGAGTAAATTATCTAAGAATCTTGACTTCACCGTGAAGTGTTCAGGGAAACTATTTACTGAAGAAATAGTCCCTACAAACACTGTTCATAAAAATAAATTCATTTATGTGAACGTATGCAAGGTGATGAGACAATAGAGCAATTGTTCCTCTTTCTGGTGAAGTGGAGTTATGTAACAGTGAGTGGCAGCAGGACATGAACGATTTCTTCTGTAGCATTCTGAGTATACAGCAGTGCAAAAAAAGCTTGAGTTCGTTCCATTTACGTTGGAAGCCGAAGTTCAGAACTGGTAGTGACGTCAGGAAAAAGATGGTCACGGATTGTGAGCAATACTGGTTGATAACTACGCTTTATTTTGTGAATACAAACATGGTAGCATCATATACACAGATAGAAGATGAGCAGTGCCATTTGTAAAGTTGATATCATGGGACACCAATAATACAGAAGAGCTAAAAATGTTATCAAGGTGTTAATGTTCATATGTGCAGACTCCATGTTGAATGATGATCTTGGGTATGGCGAGGCGTCTGTCAGCTCCCAAGTAGGGAGTGCGACCTCATGGGGCGCTCCAGTTGACATTTCAGTGGGAACTCTGATATTCCCACTTCCCAGTACAACTGGAACACACCAATATATCAGCATGCAGGTAAAACGCTAACTATGTACACCATGTTACATGATCAGTAAGCATGCTGATGAAGTGTTTTCATTCACCCTGGTCCAGGATTGTCAGTTTTAACTACCTCAAATTGCTTCATGTTTTTCCAATGCTGTGAACAAATACAACTAAAACCACCTGCATTGCTACAAACCACTAAAATGTGTTTAAAAACATGCAAACGTTTTGCCAAGCAAGCCTATAACAGTAATTCTGTCCAACGTTCAGCTTCCTTCCTGCTCTGTTTCTCAGACTGTGAGACATTCACCACTGGGAGCACCTTCTAGAATTTCCCACCAAATTAAAATATAATTGCATTCTTTAATAATTAGAGCCAAGTGTCTGACCGGAGTGCATTTATATAACTTTATTATGACTGAGTTTTATTTCACACACACATTCATTTCAATAAGATCAAGTCAAGGCAAAGCTCTTGACTTGTGCACTGAGGAATACTGAGGTTGATGGTTTAGCTCTGAGGCATCGAGGCTCTCCACAGCAGAGGTTTGCACTCCAAGGCTCCGCAGCGTCACATGACGGCACAGCTCGCCTCATTGGAATAAATCCTTGAAAACAAAGCAGCAGCAGTAACATATTTCATCAGTGACCAACGGGGGGGGGAATGAGCGCTCCATGGTCCATCCTGAGAACAGTGAGGCAGCCCACTGTCTGACCAAGCACGTTCAGCAGTTTGTTAGTACAACACAGAGGCAGCCATCATGTGAAACAAGCCATGCATGTGTGACTACACATAGCTGCACAGCAGGTACAGGCAGGGGGGGGGGGGGGGGGGGGTACCTACTGTAGAGCACGCAGTCTGCTCTGCTCTCAAGAGACTGAACAACACTTCTTTCTCTTTGGCTTCAATGCGGGGAAGAGAAAAACAGTGACGTTAAGTTCCATGTACAAACTCTTTTTATCTGTAAGAAAACGTCCTCCTGTTTTTTATTTTTTTATTGAAGACACATAGAAAATACATTTGGTACATTGATAGGGACCACAGTTCAAAGCTACTAGTAACCATTTAGTCTCTACTATTGTGCATCAATTGACAAGTTATACATAGTTGATTTTCACTTGAAGGCATACAATATTTAAATCACCTTCATATCTAGAACAGACCAGATAGCTAAAATATAAGGGAGTGACGTACCGACTAACAGAACTAAACAAAAAAATAAAATAACTAAATAAATACAAAATAAAAATAATAAAATAATAATACTAAAACAATACAAAGACAACAAATAAATATAAATAATACATAATAAAGGGGGGGGGGGGGGGTGTCCATTAATCAGTAGACGAAAAAATGCGAGAGATTGGAAGAAGGTTAAGAAGGGTTGCCACTTAGAGGTTAGAGGTTACTTAGAGGTTGCGCCTCTTAAGGAATATTGAATTTTCTCCAATTTTAGAAAAAACATAACATCGCTGAGCCACTTAGCATTGGAAGGAGCTTTTTTGGATTTTTAGTGAAGAAGAAGTGAAGAAGTCGTCTTGCCAATAGCGAAGTAAATGCCAGAATATCCAATTGCCCCGAGTTGTATCTATTGTAATATTCTGGGCACCTAAATATGGGGACAGACTTTCACAGTGAGTGAGAGTATTTTTTAGATATCCTCAAAAAACTTCTGCCAAAAGGATAATACTAATGGGCAGGAGAAGAACATATGGGATAGGTTGCAGGGAGAGGCTTGACATTTGTCACAGATGTCAATAACAGTGGGATATATTTGTGACAGTCGTGCCTTTGAGAAATGAATCCTGTACAGCACCTTGAACTGTATGAGAGTGAGACGAGCACAGGATGAACTTGTATGAATCCTTTGAAGAGCAGCGTCCCACCAGTGATCATCTAAGTTTACACCCAGCTCAGCCTCCCAGGCAGCCTTGATTTTAGTGATGTGTGAGCTGTCATCGGTCAGGAGTTTGTTATACATTTTTTAAATAAGTTACTTTTGAAGGGGATCAGAACAAATAAACTCATCCCATATTTGATTAGGGGCTAGAGAGGGAAAGGATGGAAACAGGGATTTGGTACAGTGTCTAATCTGGGGTCATTTGGGTGTATTTGCCGTTTCTCTGGAACCCGATTTTGGTGATTGAAACCTCTTTTTAACCGTTAGAGCCAATAGAATCTAGGGGAAGTTCCTAAATCCACCTACACGTTACCATTGAGGAGTGAGTGTGATGCGCACGCAGCTTGCCCAAACCGAAAGCTGTTACGCTCTGAAAACTGAAAACTAGGCTTATTGCCATAAATATGATGATGGATTATCAGTAATCATTTCAAAGTGACAGAGACACTGGATTAACCTCCAGCAGCGTTTTAATGCCATTGAACACAACTTTTGATCAGAAAACAGCAAAGGTAAGAGGTATTTGCCGTTTTGGCTACGTAAAGCTACGTTGTGTGTTGTCTGGGTTTGCCTTCGCTGCCCTGAGTTCTGGTCACACAGTGATGATACTTATACCTCTATAATCTAAATCCAGTTTGTTCTTCAGAAACTATGGTTGGGAGAATATTTTCCAAGCGACGTGCCGAAGCCTTAGCAAGTATTTTCGCATCCACATTTATTAAGGAAAGTGGCCTATAAGAGCTGCAGAGATCCGGACCTTTGTTTTTTTTTTAAAAGCACACTTATGAAGGCTTGTCTTAAAGTGGGAGGAAGAGAGCCATTCCGCAGAGATTCCTTATACACTGAGTGTATTAATGGGGTCAATTCAGATTTACATCTTAAAAGAAATTCTACTGGGAATCCATCAGGGCCAGGAGCTTTATTATTTTGCATGTTATTTATAGCGAGGATGATCTCACCTAGGGTTAATGGAGAATCAAGTTATTTTGAAACATCAGGACCTATGGTAGGGAAATTGAGAAAGCTCCCATCTCAGAAGTGTTGGGTGGCGATTCAGACTTGTATAGAGAAGAATAGAATGAGCCAAAGACGGAGTTAATGGTACTTGGATCTGTATGCACCGTGCCTGATGAATCTTTTATATGGAGGATCATACGTGAGGCTGCCTGACAACGCAATTGGTGGGCCAAAAGGTGGCTCGCCTTATCACCATGCTCATGCTCGTACGTTGAACGTGAGCGTAAAAGAAGGTGCTCTGCATCAGTAGTTGTCACTTTGGAAACAAGTTTGGCATTGATGAAGAAATAATCAATTAGAGAAAAGGATTTGTGCATATGTGACCCGCTCTATCGAAATCAAGCGGAAGTCGCAATGGCTCATTTCAAAATAAACGCGGATTTGCGTAAAAAAATAGTTTTTCGGGTGTTTTGTTTGATTTTAAATAAACAAAGTCTTGGCTTTCAGAATATGAAACTTTTATTTCCAAAATTGCACGATAAATACATGTTTGAAGCTTGTAAAGGGAAGATGACAGCTCTCCCTCGCACTCTGCTGTTCCACAGCACCGCTTCCCCTCCCTCCGGGTGAAATGATGAATGTAAGGCATATAGTAATCATAGATAACACGGCAGGGTCCGTTACAGTTTGTTTTCATCTGATTTAAATTAAACAAAGTCTTGGCTTTCAGAATATTAAACTTGTTTCGGCAAATTCAGATGATAAATACAACTTTGAAGCTTGTAACGGCATAATTACAAGCGGAGAACGGAGCAACTTGACGTCACAGCAGGCATAACAACAGCCGGTGTTTCTCGTGAGTGTTTTCCCCGGGAAACAAACACAATACACACAAATGCAAAATTACACAAACACACGTATAAACACACACACACACACACACACACACACACACTCGCAAGCTTCCCCCAGACCAGTAATCCAAACGAAAATATCTTCCCTCCGTAGTATTTTGATCATTTGCTAATAACCAATCAGATCGATGGATTCCAGAGAAGAGAAAACTTTGAAGGCCTTTTTCTCAAAATGATGACTCGGTGACAGTCATTATATAATGTGACATATTTTGCTTAATATTTGGAGTACAACAACAATCCTGATATCATTAGAAAGCTAGGCATCTCCTCTTTCCAACAGTGGATACAACTCAAAATGTGTCTTTGGGTCAATGCGACTGATTTCGATGGAGCAGGTCACATATGAGAAAATATTAAGGAATATTCCTTAATGCAGGGGTTATAGAATCTCCAGGGATCAACGCAGCCGTTCTTGGACATGAAATCAGAAAGCGTTTTTGACAAGAGTGATGCGGTCAGCGTTTTAGGAGAAGAACGATCTAGCCTGGGATCGACAACGAGGTTCATATCCCCTGCAAATATAAGCAGGATTTTATGCAATGATGCAAAGCTTGTTCATGAAGTGTGGGTTATTAACATTTGGAGCATAAATATTGACTAACAATACAGGAACATGAAACAGCGTGCCTGAGATAATTAAATATCTGCCATTGTCATCCGCTATACACTTGGAAGATGTGAAATTAACAGACTTACCAATTAAAATGTCAACCCCTCTGGACTTAGAGTTGAAGTTTGAATGGAACACCTCAGAAACCCATGGACACTTAAGCCTGACCTGGTCTGTGCATATGGGTTTCTTGTAGAAACATTATGTCTGCATTAAGTCGTTTCAGATGAGCAAATGCCCTGGATCTCTTCAAGGGGCCTTTAATGTTCCAGCTTACTGTACAAACCTCACTGGTGAGCCAGTAGGAGCGATTCCTAAATTGCTAGTATTGGTGGACATTTACTGAGGACTTTCTATACAGAGAAAACTGAATATGAAGCTCCACCCCGAAAGAGACAGAGGGAAACAAAGCAATAATAAAAAAATAAAATAAAAATACCTCCTGTTTTGTTGGCTGGTTTTATAACTCTGTGTGTTTACCTGTCTCCGAAAGTGCTGGATGTCACTGCCTGCAACATACTCTTCATCAAACAGTTCAGTTTCCTCATCCCCTCTATGCTGCATACACACCCTGCGCTCTGCCATTTCCTGGAAAAGGGATCACATGACTCCGATGATGAGTTCCATTCTACACTAATAGCTGAGACAAAATTATTTTAGGTAGTACTCTAAACAAACACCCCTCCAAGATGGCGGCGTGCTAGGTGGCAGCAGCTCCTGGTAAATAATTTCCCAAACTGGGATCACTAAAAGTATATCTTATAATTCTTACAAATGGATGGATTGATGGATCTAGAACACTGATGAGGGTATGACCCAGATTCTCTGAGGCCACTGTGGCTCAGGGGGAATTTTCACCCATCGGTAAGGCGGTGGTTTAAACCCCAGCCCCTGGGGTCAACATGTCAAACTGTCCATACTGCAGTTTTTGTGAGTGTGTGTGTCAACATTTTTGGCTCCTTATGAGCACAGAATAGTACACTGCCATGAGTATGTGTGAGAACTGACTTTTGACTGCAGTGATTAAAGCAAACTCCCGGAATGTAAATACTGCTCAACCTACCTCGTGGTCCTGGTTGAGGAGAATCACCCTGACATCAGTGACAGGGACCCAGCTTGTCTGGCCCTGCAGAACCAGGTCCCCAGGATCAGCTTCCGCCTCAGCACCTGCTGCCCAGATCTGACACACACACACACACACACACACACACACACACACACACACACACACACACACACACACACACACACACACACACACACACACACACACACACACACACACACACACACACACACACACACACACACACACACACACACACACACACACACACACACACACACACACACACACACACACACACACACACACACACACACACACACACACACACACACACACACACACACACACACACACCACACACACACACACACACACACACACACACACACACACACACACACACACACACACACACACACACACACACACACACACACACACACACACACACACACACACACACACACCAGTTTGCTTTGTCTGCAGGGAAGCTGTGGAGAACACAGTAACAGTGAGCACTCACTGTGAGCGTCTGGCCAGCAGAAAGGCTGCTGGAGGGGGGGATGTGGAATGAGAGGTCTCCAGAGTGGGGGTACAACCTCCGGACCACCCAACCCCCCAGCGGTTGCTCCTGGAGACGATGACATGAGACAAACAAGCAGTTTAATATATACATGTCATTTTGTTGCATAATATTGATGTTCTGCAGGGGGTCCCACTTTGAGTCCACTCAAAAAGCTATCTGAACACATCATGAGAGAGAGTGAAGCGAAGCAGTCTGAGAAGGGGGGGGCTGTGTATCATAATGACATTAGGAATAGGCCTACGTCACACTTCCTGCTTCCGGAACGTTAAAAATCGCAGAGCAGTGTACACATACCTCCGGTAGTTAGTTACCATAGTTACGTGACAAACTATGGCCGCCTCCTCTCGTCGCTGTTATTGTAGTGTACCGGTCTCGAAAAGTGGGCGGAAGAGGCTAAAACCCAGTCTTACTCCAAGCCGGTTTCCCTGGAATAGCTGGGGGGAGAATCGGAGGAGGAGCTTCAGGCTTGCACGAACAGCCCACAGCTGAAGACGACGAGAACCCGCCTCAGACCACAACTACTACGCCCGCAACTCCTCTGGTGTAGTGGATGCCGCTGCTACTGAAACCAACAGGCAACTGGAAGCTAAGATCAGGAGTTTAGAAAGTCAACTGAGGGACATTTCTTGTACACTGAACATCAACAGGTATTGTGCGACTGACGAGGAATTCCGATTCTACACCCGATTTCCGTCAGAGAAAGTGTTTTGGTAGTTTTGGGAATCCGTCACCCCCTCAGCTTCCAGATTAGTGTATTGGAGCAGAGCCCAGAGGACAAGTGATGCCATAGTACTAGAGAAACCGAGCCCTAACAGGAGGCTAGCACTTGTGGATGAACTCTTTCTCTACTGCTGTCAAGTTGCCGTTGGCATGAAAGAGAAAGTGATTGCTGACATCTTTGGCATCAGTACCACTACAGTGAGCAGAGGGATAATTACCTGGACCAATTATCTATACATTGTTTTGGGGTCAGTGGCAATTTGGATGACAAGGGAACGGGTGCAAGCAACAATGCCAC
The DNA here is from genome assembly GCF_902827175.1 of Gymnodraco acuticeps. Taxonomy (NCBI): domain Eukaryota; kingdom Metazoa; phylum Chordata; class Actinopteri; order Perciformes; family Bathydraconidae; genus Gymnodraco; species Gymnodraco acuticeps. The sequence continues at coordinate 242,867 of NW_022990621.1, read as the reverse complement.
AAACATTTGTTAGTTACTGTCCAAATGTGCGAGTGATTCTAGACTGCACAGAGATCAGATGTGAGGCATCATCATCACTCACCCTCTAGTCTGAAACATTCTCCACCTACAAGAACACCAACACCTCCAAAAGGTCTGATTAGCATTGCCCCGTGTGGTGTAATTACCTTTATTTCAAAGCTGTTCACTAGTTCAATATCAGACAGATAAATTACACGGCAGTCAGGGATCCTCCGCCTACTTGAGCCTGGAGATGCGTGCATGGCTGACAAAGGCTTTGTCATTGACCAGATGCTGTCTGAAGTTGGGACAACCCTCGTAATCCCCCCATTCAAAAGAGGCACCAGGTTCAGCAGAGAGGACACTGAAAAAACCCAGAGCATCGCCCGACCAAGGATCTTGGTGGAGAGGGCCATCAGAAGGGTAAAAGAATATCACATCTGGGACACAACCTTTCCTTTGACCCTTTCAGTACACACTGTACACTAGGGCTGCACGGTATTGAAAAAAACTGACATCGCGTTTTTCCCCCCCCCTGCGGTATATATCGCGGTTTTTTTAACCTGTTAAACCCCAAAGTCCCGGCGGGTACTTTACTTTTTTTTTTCACGACAGTATCTCAGGGGATCGTAATATTTAAGAACCTATTAATGTGTTATACCAGATTAACGGAAATAATCTCAGCTAACTGACGATACAAACCATTTTATACCAAAACAAAACACAAGTCTCATAAGAAGCATCTAAATTACCCCTGAGCGAAAAATACTAACGCACTTTGGCACAGAACTCAAGATAAAAGTACCCTTATTACTTATCGTAGCTGCATTTACAAGATATCCGATTAAAGCTGAGGTTCCACAGATTATTTAGATATATAGTATCATCACTGAGTGATCTGAACTCGGACAGGAGAAGCAAACACAGACATCACAACACGTACCTTTACGTAGCTTCGAGGGGAGATGTCTCACCGTAGCTGTCAATCTGATCAAAAGACGTGTTCAATGGCATTACAACGAGAAAGAAAAAACGCGGCTGAATCGGTTAATCCATAGGTTTTTAACGTCTCTGTATAAAAAAATGATTTAATTTATAATCCATAATTCCATTTTTATGTAAATATCGCAGAGCAAAAGTTAGCTGCTAATGGTAGCCACTGGTAGCTGCAATGGTAGCTGCTGCTTCCGGTCTGGATATCCGGAAGTCTCACACACACACATTACCAAATAAGGAATGTGTGATTTCCCCTCGATTCCATTGGCTCTGACGGTCAGAAAGAGATGTCACATGTCCCAATCCAGTAAAGTGGGCCAGAGATATGGAAAATCCACCCAAATGGCCCCAGAAGAGGTTTTTTTTGCTAAATCTGTCTAAAAAGGTCATATCACTTGTTTTGCATCAATCTTGATACAGAGTACTTATTATATGTTGTACTTTGGATTCCTAAAGCTTTTACCGCTTTTATCGCTCATTTTTTACCAGTGTTTTGATGGTCTGCAAACTAGCGGGGCGGGGCCTGCTGTGATCTGATCAAGAATGATTGTGATTGGTGGTTTGCTGTGCATGCAGGGGAAGTTCTACACACACCAACACATGAACAAATAAGGAGTGAGAGTGACACGTAGCCAAAAACCAGTGGCTACCATTAGCAGCTAACTTTTGTGCTCCGATTTTTACATAAAAATGGAATTATGGATTATAAACAATTGCTTCAAAGCCACAGATACATTATCAACCTATGGATCAACCGATTCAGCCGCGTTTTTTCTTTCTCGTTTTAATACCATTGAACACTTCTTTTGATCAGATTGACAGCTACGGTGAGATGATCTCCCGTAAAAGCTCCGTAAAAAGTACGTGTTGTGATGTCTGTTTGCTTCCCCTGTTGCGAGATCGGATCGCTTAGATACTATACTTAAATAATCTGTGGAGTCTCAGCTTTAATCGGATATATTGTATGTGCAGTTTCGATAAGTAATAAGGGTATCTTTATTTTGAATTCTGTGCTAAAGTGCGTTAGCATTTTTTTTTTTTAAATGAATAAAACCGCACGTCCCTGCGGTGTGAATACCGCGCATGTGCATACCGCGGTTATCGCCATGACACGGTATACCGTTCAGCCCTACTGTACACAGCTTGGATGGTTCCCTGCTTCACCCTCCTGAGGTGTCGGACAGTTTTCCAGAACAACTTTGGTGCCGCCCGAAAGTTCTTTTCCATGTCTTCTCCGAACTTCTCCCACACCCGCTGCTTTGCCTCGGCCACGGCTGCTGCTCTTCGGACCTGTCGGTACCTTGCAACTGCCTCGGGAGGCCCCCGGGATAACACATCCCTGAAGGCCTCCTTCTTCAGTCGGACGGCTTCCCTGACCACCGGTGTCCACCAGGAGGTTCGAGGGTTACCACCCCTTGAGGCACACAGCTCCCCGCCACGGCTTCGGCAATAGAGGCTTTGAACATTTCCCACTTTGGTTCAATGTCCCCAGCCTCCACAGGGATGCCAAAAGCTCCACCGGAGGTGTGAGTTGAAGGCCTCCTGAACTTGGGCCTCCTCCAGACGTTCCCAGTTCTCCCGCACTACACGTTTGGGCTTACCAGGTCTGTCCAGAGGCTTCCCCCGCCACTCGACCAGATGCTGATCAGTTGACAGCTCCGCCCACTCTTTACCCGAGTGTCCAAAACATACGGCCTCAGGTCCGATGATACGATAACGAAATCAATCATGGACCTTCTGCCTAGGGTGCTCTGGTACCACGTACACTTATGAGCATCCTTATGTTCGAACATGGTGTTTGTTATGGCCAATCCATTTTTTAAATGTTCAATAATGATTTAGTTTTGTTTACATTTCTGTGTTTAAACATGAGAGCACATTTTACTGTAGGTAAAAATACGTTATATCTAAAGTTTCAAGGCTTTTATGGTCTTGTGTGCATAGCTACAGTGTAGTTATGACAATCAAAATCTTAGGTCACAGGCTCCTCCAACAGTGCAAAACAATAAACAGATAAAATAGTATACAAGTAAATTAAAAAATGTTTTATAGAAACAGAATATGATAGAAACTCTGCAGAATAGTCTATATACAGTAATTGGAATATTGATATGATTTGTGACCCGCTCTATCAAAATCAGTCAAAAGTCGCAACGGCTAATTTCAAAATAAACGTGGATTTGCGTAAAAAACTATTGTTTCGGGGTTCGGGTGTTTTGTTTGATTTTAAATAAACAAAGTCTTGGCTTTCAGAATATGAAACTTTTATTTCCAAAATCACACCATAAATACATTTTTGAAGCTTGTAAAGGGAAGAAGACGGGCAACTCTCACTCGCAATCTGCTCTTCCGCAGCGCCGTCCCCCTCCCTCTGGCTGAAATTATGAATGTAAGCGTATAGTAATCATAGATAACACGGCAGGGTCCGTTACAGTTTGTTTTCATCTGATTTCAATTAAACAAAGTCTTGGCTTTCAGAATATTAAACTTGTTTCGGCAAATTCAGATGATAAATACAACTTTGAAGCTTCTAACGGCATAATTACAAGCGGAGAACGGAGTAACTTAACGTCACAGCAGGCATAACAACAGCCGGTGTTTCTTGTGAGGGTTTCCTCCGGGAAACAAACACAATACACACAAAATCACACACACGCGAGCGAGCTTCCCCCAGACCAGTAATCAAAACGAAAATATCTTCCCTCTGTAGTATTTTGATAATTTGCTCCGCTAATAATCAATCAGATCGATGGATTCCAGAGAAGAGGAAACTTTAAAGGCCTTTTTCTCAAAATGATGACTCGGTGACAGTCATTATATAATGTGACATATTTCGCTTAATATTTGGAGTACAAAAACAATCCTAATATCATTAGAAAGCTAGGAATATCCTCTTTCCAACAGTGTATACAACTCAAAATGTGTCTTCGGGTCAATGCGACTGATTTCGATAGAGCAGGTCACATATGTGAGTTGCAAACAGATGAATGTTATGCATGTTCTTTCAAAAGTTCAGGTGTTAAAGATTCTTATGGCCTGTGGGATGAAACTGTCCCTGAGTCTGGTGGTTTTAGTCCTGATGCTGCGGTACCGCCTGCCAGACGGCAGCAGACAGAACAGTTTGTGGCTGGGGTGATGGGTCGGTTGCACGATTTGCAACCAATAATTTTACATCTCCGGTGTGGGAATATTTTGGATTTAAGCCAAATCAACCTACGGACTTGAATGAGCCGGTATGTCGCATTTATTTAAAAAAGGTAGCAACAAAAGCTGGCAATACGACCAACCTAAAACTGCACCTGAAACACAACCACCCCATTCCGTTTTCCCAGATGGGAGCAAACACGGCAGCTGGAGATGGAGAGCCTCCACCTTCCCGACAGTTTGCAATCAAAGATGCATTTGCCCGACAATGCAAACATGTTGGTGTGCCTTGCTCGAAATCTTTTAAATACAGATTTGGATATGGCCTGTTGAGGTAAGCTGGGCGTAACTCTACGTCCGACGTAGAACCGAAGGTTAAGACCAAACTAAAGTTATGACTAGTGCACCACTTAGACTTAAGCCCTGTATGCGTTGCGCCCGGGTGTAACTTTTACGCCTAGTATGGAGCAGGCGTAAATCGGAAAGACAGACTAGTATCCATAGTAACGTAAAACAGGCAAGAAGGATATTAACGATGGCAGGGCGTCTTGTTTACATGTTTAACAATGAAAGGGCATTAAGAAGAGTCTCAATTTCTCCTTCTCCAGCTCAATTTTTTCGTGTTCCGCTCTCAATTTGACGGTCTCCACCTCCACACGAACGATTTCTTTCTCCGTCAGTTCCCGCTGTAGCTCTGACAAATCCCTCTTTCTCTTTCGGGGTGTGGCCATTTGGGATTCCCCTTGAGTCATCGCTGACACTGTGGGTGTGGGAATTCCCTCTTCTCTGCGGTCCTCTGAGTCTGTAAAATGGTAAAATGGCGTTGCTTGGCAACAATTACTGTTTCGCATGTATTCGCGTGGACACGCATCTTAAGACCAGGCGCAGCTACGCCCAAGACTAGTCAGGCTTGGTGCACTCGGTGTAAATTCGAATCACTACGTCGGACGTAGCTAAGCCCGACGTTAGAGTTAAGCCCTACTTTTTTACGCCCACCTGGTGCACTCCACTCCTGGGTCTTTGTATGGACAGTGGACTGTACACTTGACTGTTTTAAGGAGGTTTTTTTTGTTTGCTTATGAGACAATGTGTGCTCATATTTATTTATATATATACGATGACGGTCGTGTCATCAGCAAACTTCACGATGGTGTTGGAGCTGTGTGTGGCCACGCAGTCGTATGGGAACAGGGAGTAGAGGGCTGAGCACGCAGCCTTGGGGGGCTCCGGTGTTGAGGATCAGGGTGGAGGATGTGATGTTTCCCACCCGCACTGCCTGGGGTCTGCCCGTCAGGAAGTTCAGGATCCAATCACAGAGGGCGCTGTTGAGCCCGAGGTCTCTGAGCTTGATGACCATCTTGGAAGGCGCAATGGTAGGCCTGTCGCGATAAGCAATTAATTGACTTATCGTATGATAAATAAAAATGAACTCGATAACTTTTCTGACCTCGATAAATTGCCAGCCAGGCGCGCTGTTACTGCCGGCCACTCTACCGGCCAGGCGTTCTGTGGCTGCCGGTCAGGCACGCCGTGAGGGGCGGGGCTCACACACAGTAAGGTCAGAACACTCCGCGTGCAACAGTGTAGCAGCCAAATTAATAATAGAGTGGCGAAGTCACGCCCATCTACTTCCGGTCCATGGGACCATATTTCGGAAAAATTATGCATTGAAGTCAATGAAGAGAGAAAACTTATCTTTCGATCCCGTTTGAATTGTGCCATGAATTATACATATGATGTTTGTCAATCTTAAAAAATCATTTCCATGTCAAAAAAGTCACAGTTTGTCGTAAAACTGTTGAAATATAAGACTATGAAAAATACGCAACTAGAATCGAGTCGCGTAAGTGATGTCATAACTGTTTTCCTCCACTAACAAGATGCCTGTGTGCTTAGTACCAGGTTGTTATCATACCAGCAATTGGTCTTGCTCGTTCTTTCGCTTCCCGTCTGATGAAAGGACCAGGAGTGGCTGGATCAAGTTAGCTACCTAGCTAGTAGCTAGCACGTTAGTTAGCATTACAGCCTTGTCATTTGTATTAGCCTTACCATGAAGTAACATTAAGTAACCCAACATGTTAAACAGTAAGAGTAGTAGTCATATTTCGTGAACCCTTTGAAGAGTACTTTCACACCGGTGTGATCATTCTATAATACACAATTTAAGCCCGGGGGAGAAATGCTAACGCTACATTAGCAACTGCGATCTTTTCTACTTCACGCTATCTGCACAAATGGTTGACATTAAACATTAAAAAGACCAGGCAGTTCAGAGAGAATCAAAGGAAGGCAGGCAGGCAGCTTTGCATGACATTCTTCTGGACGTGTTTCATTGTGGTGATAGTGAGGATAGTCAATCCTTTTGTTGACAAGACAGTAGTGACGGCCATTTTGGTGACGTGCGTTGTTCTGCTAGACCGGAGATGTTGTTCATTCAGTGTTTCACACAAACAAATGTGTTACTTCACAGTTTTACGACACATTTTTTTTTTTTGACTTGCAAAATTATCTTTTAAATTGACAAACATCATATGTGTAATTCGTGGCACAATTCAAACGGGATCGAAAGATAATCTTTCTCTCTCCATTGACTTCAATGCATAATTTTTCGGAAATAAAGTCCCATGGAGGTCCACCGGAAGGGGAGGGACTTCGCCACTCTATATAGAGACAAGCAGGAGACAACGTGTGACTTACTCGAGGGGAATTTGAAGCTAAATGGAATTGGTTGCAAAACCTAATTCCACATCTCCGGTGTAGGAATATTTTGTATTTAAGCCAAATGAACGAGGCGAACCTACAGACTTGAATGAGCCAACAAAAGCTAGCAATATGACCAACCTTAAACTGCACCTGAAACACAACCACCCCATTCCGTTTTCGATATATATATTTTAATTTTATTTTGTAAGTTTATTCTCACATATGTTCCTCTGGTCCAGGTGGGAGAGATGGTGAGAAGGGCTGAACGATTAATCGATTTTAAATCGAAATCACGATTTGAAATGATGCCATTATCAAATCGCAAAGCCTGCAATCTTTTTTTTTCCCTTTTTTTTCTTTTTCTTGTGTGTCAGTCATCCACACCAATCAGAAGTGCTGTGCTCCACATGTACCAGCCATTGTTAACCAATCAGAAGTGGCCAATGATAGAAGGTGATTGACAGATTGATCCAATCACCTGCAAATCGCAAATCGAATCGCAATATCTGTCAGAAAAATAGCAATTAGATGATTTCCCCAAATCGTGCAGCCCTAATGGTAAAGACTATGGCGTCGTCTGTGGACCTGTTAGCTCTGTAGGCAAACTGCAGGGGGTCCAGGGAGGGAGGAGGTGATGAATGTTTTGACTAACGCAGTGTCCACACGGCAGCATGCGTTGAAGCTTGCCGGCGGGCGTGTCTGAAGCTCGACCAACAACCAATCACATGAATCTCCCGCCCCGGACACACAAGCATGCGGTCTGATTGGCTAGACTCAAGCTTGTACTGGCATATGATTTGATTGGCTGACGCTTCCGTCGAAGCTTGAAAAGTTAAACTGTTCTCAACATTTGAAGCGAGTAACGGAGGTAAAGCGCCGCAAGGGAACCACAATGCAGTTCGGCAAAGCGTGACGTCACCCCATTCAAAGTGAATGGGAAGCTGCGTTGAAGCTTCAACGCACGCCGCCGTGTGGACGGGCCGTAACCGCTCAAAGCACTTCATGATGATGGAGGTGAGTGCTACTGGGCGGTAATCGTTGAGGCTGATTTTTGTCTTTTTGGGGACAGGAACGATGGTGGAGTGTTTGAAGCATGTGGGGACTACAGACTGCAGCAGCGACCTGTTGAAGATGTCTGTGAACACCTCTGCCAGCTGAACTGCACACACCCTGAGAACACGGCCAGGGATGCCAATGGAAAATATGTATTTGTGTCTTGAAGCAACGGGGTGTGTGGAACATTTGAGCTAAGAATTCATGCTAAAAAGTGGGAATAAAGTTCCCCACTGTCCAGTGGCATTACAGCCTTACCGTCTCAGAGTTGTTCTTCAGTCTGATATATTTCCCATCCATGTCGACTCCGGCCACGCTCACAGAGCCGTGCTGCGTTGCATGGCTGCCCGAGGCTCCCTCGCGTTTCCGCTTCTTCCCTCTAAGCTGCCGGCTGCTGTGTTCATGTGTCCGAGGGACGGCTGAGTGCTGGGAAGGGCTGGGGGTTAGCTGCAGTCTGCGAAGAAAATCTGATTTATTTGGATTAAAAGAAACCAAGTCACATTTAATCCATATAGCCTAATATCATAAAGTACAAATATGCCCTCATTAATAAATAAAAAAAGTCCTTGCAGCTGCAACATTAAGTTATTTCAACATCAACAGGCGCCGCCATGACCCCTGAGCCGGACTGTGAGCAGAGTAGCAGCCGGGCTCTGCTCCTGATGTATGACAGCAGATTGCACAAAGATGACATCCGTACCTCTGCTCCTCAGCTTCCAGCATCTTCCTGTAGGCATTGATCTCCATGTCCAGCGCAAGCTTAACATCCAGCAGGTTCTCGTAGTCTACCAGCTGGGTAAACATCTGGCTCCTGATGTTCAGCAGCTCCTGCTCCTTCTGACCCAGTCTCTGCTGCCACACCTCACGCTCCTTGTCCAGAGTCCTCTCCAGATCATGAAAGCTGCCCTCCAGCAACATTTTCTGATGGAGAAAGGAAAAAGAATAAGACGACAAATGCTGGCAAGAGAGAATCAACAAAGCAAATCAAAGGGAATCTTCGAGTTATGGTCAAACAGGTTTTACACCACTGCCGTCGCCCCATACTTCAGCTGCCCTGCTTGGATCATCTTCCAATACATTTTTACCTCAAGTTCAAACCTGAGGTTTAGTGGCTGCACAGGTGAGACCTGAGCCTGGCGTTCTGTAAACAGATGTGTGTGTGTGTTCTGTAAACAGATGTGTGTGTGTGTTCTGTAAACAGATGTGTGTGTGTGTTCTGTAAACAGATGTGTGTGTGTGTTCTGTAAACACAGGTGTGTGTGTGTGTTCTGTAAACACAGATGTGTGTGTGTGTGTTTACTGTAAACAGACGTGCGTGTTCTGTAAACAGACGTGTGTGTGTTCTGTAAACAGACGTGTGTTCTGTAAACAGATGTGTGTGTGTTCTGTAAACAGATCTGTGTGTGTTCTGTAAACAGACGTGTGTTCTGTAAACAGATGTGTGTGTGTTCTGTAAACACAGGTGTGTGTGTGTGTGTTTACTGTAAACAGACGTGCGTGTTCTGTAAACAGATGTGTGTGTGTTCTGTGTGTGTTCTGTAAACAGACGTGTGTTCTGTAAACAGATGTGTGTGTGTTCTATAAACAGATGTGTGTGTGTTCTGTAAACAGATGTGTGTGTGTTCTGTAAACAGATGTGTGTGTGTTCTGTAAACAGATGTGTGTGTGTTCTGTAAACAGACGTGTGTTCTGTAAACAGACGTGTGTTCTGTAAACAGATGTGTGTTCTGTAAACAGATGTGTGTTCTGTAAACAGATGGTGTTCTGTAAACAGATGTGTGTGTGTTCTGTGTGTGTTCTGTAAACAGATGTGTGTTCTGACCCACGTCTCTCTGGGCCTGCTGCAGCTGGGCACTGAGGCTCTCCACTCGGAGCCGGCTGCTTTCCAGCTCGTCTTTAGTGGCTGACGCGGTGTTGTTCTTCTCCAATGCAGCCTGCTGGGCATTCTGCAGCTGTAGCACAGGACGGAATTCTACATCAGAACATATACTATACAAGTCATTAAGGAGCTCTGGAAACACATCATCCTAGCTTCTTTTTGAACCTTGGACGTGAAGGTCCGGTGGAGCTCTTCTCTGTACTGCTGCAGCTGGGTCTCATGGTCCTGGCGGAGCTGCTGCATGGTGTCCGACAGTTTACCCTCAAACTCACTCCGCCGGCCTGATTCCACCTCCACCAGACGACTCTCATGGCAGCTTCGGATCTCTAGGATCTCCTGCAAAACATCCACTTAACAACTGAGCTGATACAACAAATAAACATATTAAATCAGGAAAGACATGAATCGGTGGAATTTAATATTGCTAGCCTGCTTAGCAGCAGGTGTTTTACTTACCAGCTCGGTGATGTTCCTCTGGAGCTCCAGCTGTTCTTTGAGTGTCTGCACCTGGTTTTCTAGGTCCACTCTCCACAGGATTTCAGAGCTCAGCTGGTTCTTTGTCTCTGACAGAACCCCCTCTACCTGGTGAAAGCCCCCACCCCCAACAAACACAGTTAGAACATTTGAAAATATTAGCCTGATCTCTGTTAAAGTCATCGCTTTTAAAAGGTGTGATGCACATTTGTTTCCCGCAGTACAGTGCTTGAATGCATGCATACATGTCAGAAGCATGGGTCATTCAAGTTTGAGAGGAAACAGCAGTGCTGCTGCTCGCCTGCCCCACCAGCACCCCAGCTTACTATCCCCCGAGCCGTTATATTATCATCACTCCATTTTCTGTGTAAATCTGTGGAGTGATGAGGCCTAGATGCCAAACTCAAACTATATGCTGCTTCTAATAAACATATAAAGAAACACGGGAGTTGTCTGACTGAACTTACAAAACTGACAATGAGTCTAAACCAACCAACAGTATCTTTATGGGAACAACCACCACCTCCAATATTTAGAATGGAGGGATCATAGTTTACTATGTTAAGCAAGTTAAGCATTTATTTTGAAAATCCGATGACATGTCAGTCTGTGCCACAATTCTCACCCAAGGTTACAAAGCGTATTAAGACAATTGTTCAATCATAATTTAGATGATTTTAGTGAGGGAATATATATCCAACAGATTCTGATAAATGGGTACAGTGTTTCCCCTACCATTGTCCTTTAAGGCGCTGCGCCCCGCCAACGGAGCCCTGCACCCCCCCTGAAATTCAAGGTGTTTTCTTTGTTGTTGTTTTATATATATATATATATATATATATATATATATATATATAGCACCAAATTGCAACTGAAGTAATCTATGTACAGTCACTTTTCACATTGAACATGTGCTCTTTTATTAAATAAACTAAATGCTTATGTTATTTATCCAATTGATGTGCATGTTTCAGTGTCTGACTTGTTTATTTTCTGCAGATTTGACTCGGATAACGACTGACTTTCATTTGAAGTTGTGAGTTTAGTGTGTATGACCCTAAGAAACACTGATGCATCAATCAATAACAATAATCCAGCTCCTCTCTGCTCCAGAGATATACCACTATGTTTGTTTGTTTCTTGTGTTTTTGTAGTTGTTTTTTTTAAACAGAGCCCAGCTAGCTATTTATTTTCTGATTTCAATCATTATGGAACGCTAGGCTAAGCACACCCTGACTTATGCTCAGACATCTAGTATCATCCTTAGGGCATTTGATCATTTCGGATACCTTTTCTCCATTAGGGCAAAGTAGCTGACCTATCAACATAATGCAACCTGGTCAGACAACAACATTTTCCAGAAAACAGACAAGCAGGTTATTTTGATTATACTATGAGGAGTGGCCAAGAGTAAAACCTTTTTTTATTTTTCTATTATCCTCGACATCATTACACCTGCAGTTAGCCCTGTACGTCAGTTAGCATCAGTTCCTACGTTTTCCAGCTGGCCCTGCAGGTCAGCAAAGTCGTCGTGGAGTCTCCTGTTCTCACACAGCAGATTCTTGTACTCTGCATCCTTGCAGCTTAAAGTTGCTTCAACTTTCCTCCACTGGGCCAACGCATTCGCCAGATCACTCTCCTTCTTCTGGTTCCTGAAGGTGGAGAACATGAGAACAAAGAAGGTTGATTACATTGGTCAACAGCAACGACGACATGAAACCCCCTTTCATTTCTTGCCATGTATACAGACACTGCAATGACATGGCTGGAATCCCCCATGCTAGTAGCGCGCTGTCAAAAGCTTCATCATTTCAGCTCCGTAACTTCAGTTCCGTGTGTGTGTTGGACCATATAAACAAATGTGTTCAACAAAACGTACCTTACAAATTTTTATAGCCTTAAAAGTATTGTACATCTGCTCTAATAGCAAAGTACACATTTCAAACCATATTCAGATTAAGGATCATTGTTCAGCTTAGTAAAGTGTAACAACATGTTTGGCCCCCAGCGGAGCACATTATAAAAGTACCCATCAAAATATAGTTAGAATAGCGACAGTAAAAGTAGTGATTGTGCAGATTGGTCCATCTCAGAATAATATATATGATATGTTTTATAATGATTGATCATGAAAGTGTTCTCAAAGCTGGTAAAGGTGCAGCTAGTTTGAATGACTTTGTATACTGCAGGGTAGCTTGTGGATTTACTCCAGGTGGAACTAAAGTCTGATTCAACACTTGATTAGATTTCACATCATTCATCCAGATCTGTGAAGTAACTAAAGGTATTAAATACATGGAGTGGAGGAAAAGTACACCATTTACCTCTGAACTGTAGTGGGGGTAGAAGTATTAAGTAGCAAATAATGAAATACTCAAGTAAAGTACCTTACACCACTGCTTCCGAATCTTATTCTACAGAGGGACAGTCATGTAGAAATATTTTCATTTGTTTTCTACAGCTGCTTGCTTCCAACTCCAATCAGGACTGCATTACATCACTTCTGAGTGGAATCCTGAGCGGATACAGCTCCAGCACCTGCGTGCACCTACATTCTCACGCTTTACCTGGCTTGGATCTTTCTGTAATCCTCGCAGAGATTTCCATAGTCGATCTGCAGACGGGCCCTCTCTCCGGCCAGGCCGTCCAGGGACTTCCGGACATCGGCCAGCTCCTCCTCGTACAGCCGCCGCACGTTGCCCATCTCTCGGCTTTTCGACTCATCCTTTTCCTCCAGCTGGAACAGTATTGAAGACCTCTCACTCTCCAGCTCTTGGACCCGGTGGATGTAGTTGGCGAGGCGGTCGTTGAGGTGTCGCAGCTCCTCCTTCTCCTGGCCGCGCAGCAGACGGGTCGGGCTGGGGCTGGAGGCGGGCAGGCCGCGCTGCGTGCGCCCAGCACCGGCTGCGCTGTGGCGGCCGGCGGAGCGGCCGCTGGAGGCAGCTGCAGCGGGGGTGGCAGAGGCCATGATGCTGGAGGCTGGACAGTTCTGCAGTCAAAGTCGGACAACCAGTCGGACAGTTCAGCCTTACTGACACTATGGGCGGCCGAAAGGTAACGTGAACACTCAGGGATGCGATGATATTTAGAATGAATAAAAGTCACATTGAAACGCTGCTGTGTTTGTCCCCTTTTGTTAAATGAGCCTTCCCTGCGTTAACGTTGTTAAATTAATTATCATGACGAGTTGACACAGAACAAGTTAAGAGTGCCAAGTCATCCTAACCTTTTCCGGTTTGGATTTTCAAAATAATACGGTATTGTATTTATGAGGTACATTCTCAGGAAGTATCCGTGCTGTCGAATTTAGTGGTTTTTTTGTACTTGTTTTATGCGTGAAACATTAAATATTCTTCAATAAAAATTACAGCAAACGAAATAAATTCCTTTCATAGGAAATGCCCTTTTCTCGAACGACTTTACTTGGAAGGCCAAACGGAACGGTTTCTGTAACTCAGTGTGTATCTTGATTTAAGTGAGAGTGCTGCAGGACATCAGCTGATATGATTGGCCAGAAGCCGGAGCTTATGTCACCTATCACAAGACTGCCTGTGCTTCCCGAACTTTTTTAATACAATATGCTCTGGCTTTAATATTCATAGTGGATTAATCAAATAAACGTTTTTGAATTATTCTATAAAGTATTGACAACATTTCGCCCAAATTCAAAATAAAAATGTAATACACAATGTGTTTTCAAAGAGCACAGCTGTAGGTCACTCTCTGAACCTCTGCATGCACTCAGGTGAATGATGGAGGCTGACAGAAAGTAGGTTTGATTGATATGTCAGCTTTAAAACTTTAGGGTTGCTCTGTATTTATAGTATTCTCAAAAATCTTTAAAATATCTGTCTACCAATGCTTTTTGACTTCACAGCACATCGGTTCCTTCTGAAAATAAAAACCTTAAAGCAGGGCCGTATCCAGGATTTCCTAAATACCGAGGTCCAAACATGTTTGGGGGCAGTGGCGGCGCCAGGGTATGGCTGAGGTAGGCTACAGCCATACCAATAAATGGGTTAGCCCTACCTTAGCCTGACCATGAAAAAGTATGTTAAAGTAAGCATGTTGAGAACACGGATTGCGAAAATCTACCGGTCGTGTCCACAACACACAAACTGATCCTGCTGTAACAACAAGTGCACGTTACTGACGCAATATGGTTGAGACCATTCGGGCTTATGCTATCGGGGTGTAAGGAATAGTCTAAGTAGTGGGGGAGTTTTATACACTAAAGGTGTGGAAATTCGCTATAATATTAGCGCAGCCGCGGTCAGATCAAAATGCCTCCGAATGCAATTTGAATAGACCTACAGCCAATCAGAGCAACGAAACGTTGGGTCTGCTGCATCATGCATTACTGATACGTCACGTTCACAGTGAAAAGTCCCCAAACTCGCGCCGAGTAAATTGCAGACAGACAGCAGAATTTCTAGGATTAATTGTATATTTCGGATGGATAGATTTGTTCTTAAACGCCCTCACATTGAGGTACAAGTCGAACAGGTGCCAGAGTCACACGACCCACCTGAAGAGTGAATAGTGAGTTTTGAATATATTTTGTAATATGTATGACAATAGAGACACAGGCCACCTGTGTGCTGTGTCTGTCTCTCTCTATTTACCTGTGTCTGTGTCTCTCTCTCTGTCTCTCTCCCTCACTCTCTCCCCCTCACTCTCCCTCTCTCTCTCCGTGTCAATTCTATATGCCAACTTGTCTTGTTTCTGCCGCTGCGTAGCATGTTGTAACAACGTGGAATTAGCAGAATAGACTATTGTATTGTTTAACTCACACCTGTTGCTCTCGATGTAATTTAGCTGATAAAAGGAGACTAATAAAAGTCTCACGCATGGCGTTTAACTGTCAAGGGGTACGATATAGCGTGTATGTAATTACATTACAAATACTGACTTGAGCCCCACCACTGTATGGGTTAGCCCTACCATAGATTACCCAACAAAAATACTCTGGCGCCGCCACTGTTTGGGGGGTGTACCCCCCCGAGATTTGGGGGATTTTCATGATCTAGTTAGGTGCTTTTTAAGTCCTGTGGGGGGTCACACATTGGATAATATATTGATTTCAAACCATGTCAGTGGGCTGACAATGTCAGCATACATTATTTTTGGAAGTGTAATACATAAGAATCAGCTGATTGTTACTATGAATGATCTGGACATGCAGAAGAGCTAAAATGATCACAACACATTGTCAACATTAATTTCCCATGTCTCTCTCCTTTCCATAACCTGCAGCCTCTCTTCCATCTTCTTTAGTCTCTCTGTCTTCTTCCTGTTCATTACTCTCTCTCTCCTCTTCTCTTTCTCTTTGTTCAATCTCTCCCTCGTTGTTCACTTGTTGCTCCTCCTCACTTGTCGCTCCTGCCAGTGAATTAAAAGCAATTCAGTTCATTTCACTTATTTGTTTGCATCTTTTTTATTTAAATCTGTTTTGTTTGATTCTCAAAAGAGAACAAAGATGTAAGCAAATTGTGTTTTATACAATTCTATGTTATTATGACATCATAACTGCAATAGATGTATGTTGTTTTAAAATTATGCCTATTGTAAATGAAGACTATTGTTATAGATGTATAGATAGATAGATGGGGTTATTAAGCCTACATTCTTTTGTGTGACTGCACCTGCAGTTCCTCCCTGACTTCCATCACGTTCTCTCTCTTTCTCTCTCTCTGCCTCTCCTGTCTCTTCCTTACCAAAGCTGAGCTTCGACTGACGTAGTCTTTTCATTATATCTGAGTCAGTGTAAAAAGAAAACAATACAATGTTATATCTCCAATGTTTTACTCAAATTGAAATGAAAGAAAAGCATTACAACGTTTGTTAAAAGGTAATCCTTCTGACATTGGATGAATGTAATTAACTTTAGCTCTCTAACTAGTTTATTCACGCAATTTAAATTAAAGTATAGCCTATAGCTGCAATATAAGTTACGTTAGTGTGCATGTTGTCGGACGTCCACTGACTAATGTAGAGCGTTCACACAGGATCTGCTGGTCATATGATGTTCTGATGAACAGAAACACAAGCAGCTCGCTGGACTCAGATCTCTAGATACCTCATCACTCCTTCGCTGCTCCGGTTCAAGTCCGGGCTGCGGTGGTTTGTTGATACATGTCGTCTTCTTCTGTTTGCTTTAATCGAGGCTACGTAGTTATGCAGCGCCCCCATCGTCATTAAATGGAAGAATCCCGTTTAGTGCAATTATTTCACAAGTTTTGTTATATACACAGCTCGGAGAAAATTACAGAGGTCACCTAATGTTGTGAATCGAGTGGCCTGTGTTCGTCGTCCATAACATACGCCTGCCCATACCATAACCCCACCACCACCATGGGCCACTCAATTCACAACATTACCCTGACCCTACCCCTAACCCTAACCCTAACCCTAACCCTACCCCTCACACCAGATACTGACTGGTTTTCGGACCCCCCCAGACCCCCCCAATAAAGCAAAAATGCACATTTCAGAGTGGCCTTTTATTGTGGCCAGCCTAAGGCACACCTGTGCAATAATTATGCTGTCTAATCAGCATCTTGATATGCCACACCTGTGAGGTGGGATGGATTATCTCGGCAAAGGAGAAGTGCTCACTATCACAGATTTTTTCAGATTTGTGAACAATATTTGAGAGAAATGGTTATTTTGTGTATGTAGAAAATGTTTTAGATCTTTGAGTTCATCTCATGAAAAATGGGAGCAAAAACAAAAGTGTTGCATTTATATTTTTGTTCAGTGTACATAAAGATACACTATGGTCCACTTGGATAGTTTGCCATCTCCATTCTCCACGAAATACCTTCAAAAAATGAGCTTATGTAGTTTAGCCAATTGTTTTCAAGTATTTTGATCGAACAGGAAAATGTGCACTGTTGTAGATATTTGATAGTGTGTGTGACGTACTATGCAAGAGGAAACAGGCCATCATCAATAGCCATAATGTCCATTATCGCCCACCTCATTAAAATTCGTGGAGTCCTCCCTCTAAAAAGAAATTGCACCATATATTTGATTTCACATTTAGTTTTATGACATTTTTAAACTGAGGCGCAATACAGTGTATGTAAATCAGGAAGTTTGTATAGAGAATTAATGATTGTAACTGTATGATGGTCTGTAGGGAATTATACTGAAACACATTACTTACCTCAAGACTTGAGACAAATCTCTCTTTTCTCTCTCCTGATGTTTGTTTGGCCTCTCAGTCAGACTCTTTCTTTTTTTTACGTTTGCTTGTACCTAGGCCTTCTCTCATATTTGGACATGTTATATATTGTATAATCTACACCTGAAGCACTATGGTATAGTAAACTAACACAAAAGCTGGTCAATGTTATGTGTAATCTATTTAAAGAGGCATATATAGGCCCACACACACTCATCCGCAGATGATAAAATCCTTTTTTAAATGATCTATAATTGGCTGATGTTTGAAATAAAGCTGAGTTTCTTGTGGCTTCAGTGATAGTACAGTATACATGTTGCTGTGTTTAAGTGTTTTATGTCCGGAAAACACTCAGAAACAATCCAGTGGGTACAGCTACAGTCACAAACAAATAAATATATGATTATAAAGATATACGTTTGATTAGGAGTCATAATACAGTGTATGCTTTGACCTTGGTATATATTCAGTATCCAAACAAGGCCTGATTTATCCTCTCATATTACCAAAACTTATAAGTCAATATAATGAGATAACTAAGTCAATATAATGAGATATTAAGTCAATATAATGAGATAGTAAGTCATTATAATGAGATAGTAAGTCATTATATTGAGATAGCTAAGTCATTATAATGAGATAGTAAGTCATTATAATGAGATAGCTAAGTCATTATAATGAGATAGCTAAGTCATTATAATGAGATAGCTAAGTCATTATAATGAGATAGCTAAGTCATTATAATAACTTACAGGTTTTTTTTTTTTTTTCCTGTGGCGCAAACAGGCTTCCATAGAATCTCTGCTTGTGGATCGTCTTTTTACCTATGCTTTTTACACACACAGAGTTTTGAGACAAACTTTCCGCCGGTCTCAACCGAAATCTGCTCGTGTCACTCGGTTATTTTCGGAAACCACGTGATGGCCTGGTAATGACGACATTTCCTTATTTCACGGTTTCAAAGTAAGAGCATGAAGGCTTCCCTCTGGAATCGACGCTCGCAGCGCCATGTCGAAGTGTGCATATTTTACGTATTTAATCAGACCTTCGATTATAAGGAGGACAAATATCATGCATATAACCACAGAATCGCTGGAACTGTAGCTTTCCAGCGGTACCTATTGTGAGACCCGGCGACTCAGTCTCACAGCAGCCAATAAGGCGGCTCAAAGCAGCTTGACTTTGCGTTACACTGCGTCCATGGATGTGGCCGTGTCTCAATTCAGGGGTTGTATCCAAGCCCCCAGGAAGTGCGCCGGACTCAGATGAAAATATTCGTGCTGGCCAAACGGCGGTACTACACTTCCGTTTGGTTGCCAGGCCCGGAAACACTTTTCCCCATTGACTTACATGGGGAAAGAGTGGTCTGTAAATCGTTGGATAATTTTTTTTAAACTAAATAAACTACCCAGTATGAACACTTGTATAGTGTATATAGCCCTTATTAAAAACATTCGGTCCTCAAGTTGTAATAATGTGCTAATAACGTTATTCTGAGAGTTATTTCCCTCTGCATTATGAACGCGCATCTAACCCACGGGACCGCGCCGCCCGGCACGTTCATGTTACGTGTCTCGACCAATCAGAGCACACTGTGCTCACAGGGAGGGTGGGGGCTGGAGCTATTGGAGCTACAACGAGCCGTTAAAGGCTGTGTGGGATTTGGGCCCAATCCCAAACCACTCCCTCGACCCTACCCCTCCGTGACGGAGTGAACTCCGTCTGTAGCCACACTCGCAGCTCAACGAGGCTCCCTCCTGTCAGATGGAGGGAGTAAATACAGCAGCAAGCTTTGGGACGGCCTCCCCTCTCTCCGGCAGAAACAGGAAATGCCATAACTGTATGTAACAACGGTTTCAAATCAGCATCTCTTAGAAAAAAAGTTCAAATAAAACTCCAAACATCTTTCATTGTGTTTCAAAGCTCTTTTAGTTTTAAACCTGATGTTTATAAGCTTCTTAGTTTTTGCAACGGTCTGTAAATATACACAACTTTATAATAAAATGCACAATTTTACCTTTTTCTAGACTAAACACAGGTACGATCCTAAGTTAAAAACATATGAGGTTATCATGAGGTTGTTAACATCGTAGTTTATCAGTGGATGTTTGCTGGAACTACTTTTTAACAGCTTGTTTCCCGACAGACACACACAGCGTGACTCCGGTCAGGTAGAGACCGGTCTCAAGTCAGCATCGCTGCAGACTCGCTGTTTGAGGGCTTGATAGCCCACTCCCCCTCCACACCGCTCCACACTCGTTGCTTTGGAACAGCCCTTAATATGGCAGACCCTCCGCGTGAACGCGCAAACGGAGGGGTAGGGTGTAGGGGGCGGTTTGGGAATGGGCCTTGGTCAGGGACGCGGGAAGGGGGGGTGCTGAGGGTGCTGCAGCACCCCCATCTGTTGGCGGAGAGTTGTAACTGCAACGACAAAAAGTTCACTCAACAAATCAATCCAAAAGTTTTATTTTGAGTTACTATTTTTGAGTTAGCATTTTAGTGTAAGCAGTCTATAAAAAGCTTCACTATATAAGAGAAAGTGATAATGCGGTGTGCTTCTTCTGTTGCTCTGCTATAGAAAAGAAGCTCGTCAGTGCAGACAAGATCAGGGATGGGAGTTTTGTGAAAGCAGGGTTTAACAACTGGCGAAAGGCAGGGGAAACATTTAGGGAGCATGAGAAGTCCCATCAACACACAGGCCGTCAACAAACTGGCAGCATTAAAACGAACACCGATGAATGCACTGCTCTCACAAGCTGTTGCTAAAGACCAAATGACTGCATTTAATATGACGTTATTATACAGGACCAAAGCCCCGAATGTTTTTTCTGTAGCCCCGGACAATTCTCCCTCAATAATATAATACATTAACCATGCTTTACCTTAACCTCATCATGAGAGGACGGCATAATTGTAATTTCCCGTGTTCAATGAATGCAACAGAGGCAAGACACCAGACCAACCAGAGTGTTGAATGGAAATAAACATCTGTCTTATTGGCTGACAGGTACCTATCCTGTGAGCTGTGACAATGTTTAAAATAAACTGTCAGTCGGACTCAGAGTTTTTGAAGATGGACATAAGAAAACATTTTCTTAAAAAAGACGACAATTCTCAAGTGGTGGCTCACACAACAACCCCAGAGCCACCACTTGAGCCAGGTAAACAAGGCATGTAAATGTCAGTAAACTTCCAAGTTATGCGAACATGTAAGCATTGAATCGCGGGGGTAAGCTAAACCGTTAGCAAGTAGCTATAGCTAGCCAGAGATATTAAATAAACACTTTGTCATACAATCTAAATGTAATGTTTTTTAGCGTTACCTAGTGATTTCAAAGAAAGCTCTCTGGGAAATGTTGACGTACTGTTCGAAATGAAGCTAGAAGCTACCTTACAGTACACAGTTAATCCTGAGTCCTGTCAGATAAAGTGTTTCATAGTTAGCTTAGCTAAGCTCAGCTTTCAATAGTCACATTAAAACAGTTACTAAATCAGCCTACTATCACCTAAAGAATATATCTAGGATTAAAAGACTAATGTCACAGCAGGATTTGGAAAAACTTGTCCATGCTTTTATCTTCAGTAGACTCGACTACTGTAATGGTGTCTTCACAGGTCTCACTAAAAAATCTATTAGGAAGCTGCAGCTGATTCAGAACGCCGCTGCTCGAGTCCTCACTGACACTAAGAAAGTGGATCACATCACTCCTGTTCTGAAGTCTTTACACTGTCTTCCTGTGTGTCAAAGAATAGATTTCAAAATACTGCTGCTGGTTTATAAAGCACTGAATGGTTTAGGCCCAAAATACATTTCTGACCTCCTGCTAAATTATGAACCATCCAGATCTCTCAGGTCTTCAGGGACTGGTCAGCTTTCTGTCCCCAGAGTCAGAACTAAACATGGTAAAGCAGCGTTCAGTTATTATGCTCCAAATATCTGGAACAAACTCCCAGAAACCTGCAGGTCCGCTGCAACTCTTACTACTTTTAAATCCAGGCTGAAGACTTTTCTTTTTGTCGCTGCTTTTAATTGAACTATTCATATCTTAGACTGCACTGTAACTTTTATCCATGTACTTTTTCTTTTAATGTTTAGTTGAACAATTCATATCTTAGACTGCACTGTAACTTTTATCCATGTATTTTTTCTTTTAATGTTTATTTGATTAGCTTTTCTTTTTAATGACTGATTTTAAATGCCATTTTCTTAATGTCTTTCATTTTTTGTAAAGCACTTTGAATAGCCTTGTGTTGAAAAGTGCTATATAAATAAACTTGCCTTGCCTTGCCTAAGCATCAACCTAGCACTGAAAGATATGGATGTTATGTGACAGTATTTCTGAGAAAAAGTCAGCTGAAATGGTGGCATAGTTGCCACTGCTTCATGTGTCGACAGCATGTTTGAACGTATTTGCAGCAGTACATTGCCATAACAACACCTGAATTTAAATGTGCAACCTCTTTTTGAGACAGATGTTTTGCATGAAATTATAATTCTTCTGAATGATATTCCTAATGACAGCTAGTTTCTATGTGAACATTATGAGATGGACAGCCAGAGAATAAATGAAAAACAATTATGAAATACTATATGACAGTAAAACAAGAATACAGTTTAAAAGGGGAGTGATTTGTAAAAAATATAAGAAAAAGTAAATCTGTTTACAGTTCTGTTTCATATGGCTGTTGAGAGATGTATCCATAGATCTCTTAATTTTGCTCTCAAAGTGCACCAGATTGATGCTTTCAACTTCAATATTTAAAAAGAAATCTTCTTCGTGTTTTATGTGTAAAAGTTATTTTGATGTGTAAAAGTGAGGTTACATGTGTAGATGAAAAAATAATCGTTTATTCATCCCACAACGTACACCACCCCAAATTGATCATGTTGATAGTGCTACAGGTGCGCTGCGAATAAAATTAGACCCTGTTGCTCCTTTGAAAAAGAAAAAAAGAAAATAATGCCGAAACCCGCAAAATAAAGCAAAAGTCGAGACAACTTGAAAGGATATGGCGTTCCACTAAACTTGAAGAATCTCGTTTAATTTGGCATATTACTCTCAATGAATATAAGAAAGCACTGCGTAAAGCAAGAGCAGCTTACTACTCTTCATTAATAGATGAGAATAAGAATAATGCAAGATTTCTTTTCAGCACTGTTGCCAGGCTGACAGAGAGCCACAGCTCTATTGAGCCTTCTATTCCCATAGAGAGGGGAAGTCAGCTGTGCTATCAACAAATTTGACCCGCCATCGGAGGGCTTCCTCCCCGGGTCCACGTGCCGGTGCTTGGCGGTCGGAAGAATGATATTTTGCAGGACATGACGGAGCTCAGGAGTCTGCACTTTGAAGCTCCTGGAGCGGACAAAGATATGTGCACTTGCCTGAATGATGGAAATAAACAAAGAATGATATTTTACAGGACATGACGGAGATAGGTGTATTTTCATAGCTTTTTGGAAATACACCAAATGTGATTTTGCAGGGAAATACGGAGCTCATTTACCCATGTGATGTTGTGCAGTACATTACTGAGCTCATTTAACGACATGGAGTACCAGGGGCACTAAGGGGCACTAAGGTCTTACCCGGATGTCCTTATGTGTTTAGTCAGAGTGAGAGTGCTTGAGTTTGGGTACACAGCTAGGCGCACCCACCCGTGGAAAGACGAAATATGACAAAACAGTTAAAGTGTGAACCTCCAGCACAGGGGGGGTGCCGTGAAGAAGGCCGAATATGGATGCTGATGGGCGGACGGTAAAGCACCGCAAAATCCACCCCCATTTTAGGGTTTCCAGGGGCATGAGGTTCTGTAGGGTGTGAACATCTGGGTTTAGTCCGTGGGGGAGTGCTTAAGTCCGGGGGCCCGGGGTCTCACGGTGTGCGAGGTTATGGAAGTATGCATGTTAGGGAGACATGCTGGAGCGGCTTAGTCCGTCCTTTGGGACTCTGTGAAGGGCCACAGAGAGGTGGTTTTCGCGGTCTGTCTCCTGGAAGTGTGAAAAAATATGTTTGCCCATGTCAGGGAGACATGCTGGAGCTGCTTAGTCTGTCCTTTGGGGCTCTGTGAAGGGCCACAAAGAGGTGGTATTCGCGGTCTGTCTCCTGGAAGTGTGAAAAAACCTGTTTGCCTTTTGCCTTTGCCTGTGAGTGTGAGACCCTGCTAACAGCAGTGAACCTGCTGCCAGCATTACTAACATATTAATCAGGCGTTTTAACACTATAGCCCACAATTCCTGGAGGTTCCAGGCCGAATTTGGGAGCTCATAGGCGGCCTGTCATGCGCCCCCACCCGTGGAAAGCAGAAAAAAGTAAAGAAAACGGTCAATTATATCTTAAATTAATAAAAAATGAAGTTTAAAAAAATTCAACGGAGGAGGGGCCCCGGACACTTTTGCACTCCCCCGTTGCATTTTATAACGTCAAAAACAATGCATTCATGTTTTTCAAGCTACCATCTGCACGAAATCGGAAACCCGGTTTTTGAGAGCACTCAGAAAAAAACGGCTGTTTCACATCATGGAGGAATGTGTCCGTAACATGAGTGCTTTGGCTCTCTGGATACAATTGTTGCATGGAGACCCTCCAGTATGGTTCTTACCAAACTTTAAGTTTTTGAACTGGTCTCTGGAGGAATGCAAGGGGAGTTGTCAGGGAATTGTGAGACACTATTTTCGGATACAATTTCTCCATTTTCACCCCTTTTCTCTGGTTCTCCCAAAAGATAACTTAGAGTTTTTCTGACTCTGGAGGAATGTAAGGAGAGTTGTCACGGGACTCTACCCGCCTTATGGGACACTATTTTCGGATACTTTGTTTCCATTTTCACCCCTTTTCTCTGGTTCTCCCAAAAGTTAACTCAGACTTTTTCTGACTCTGGAGGAATGTAAGGAGAGTTGTCAGGGGACTCTACCCGGGTTATGAGGCACTATTTTCGGATACAATTTCTCCATTTTCACCCCTTTTCTCTGGTTCTCCCAAAAGATAACTTAGAGTTTTTCTGACTCTGGAGGAATGTAAGGAGAGTTGTCAGGGGACTCTACCCGCCTTAAGAGACACTATTTTCGGATACAATTTCTCCATTTTCACCCCTTTTCTATGGTTCTCCCAAAAGTTAACTCAGACTTTTTCTGACTCTGGAGGAATGTAAGGAGAGTTGTCAGGGGACTCTACCCGGGTTATGAGGCACTATTTTCGGATACAATTTCT
The DNA here is from genome assembly GCF_902827175.1 of Gymnodraco acuticeps. NCBI lineage: Eukaryota > Metazoa > Chordata > Actinopteri > Perciformes > Bathydraconidae > Gymnodraco > Gymnodraco acuticeps. The sequence goes on along the minus strand of NW_022990621.1, from coordinate 218,221 downwards.
CCATTTTCACCCCTTTTCTCTGGTTCTCCCAAAACTTAACTTAGAGTTTTTCTGACTCTGGAGGAATGTGAGGAGAGTTGTCAGGGGACTCTACCCGCCTTATGGGACACTATTTTCGGATACTTTGTTTCCATTTTCACCCCTTTTCTCTGGTTCTCCGAAAAGTTAACTCAGACTTTTTCCGACTCTGGAGGAATGTGAGGAGAGTTGTCAGGGGACTCTACCCGGGTTATGAGGCACTATTTTCGGATACTTTTTTTCATTTTCAGCCCTTTTCCAAGGATGAATTGAACCTTTTTTTTTACATTTTTGTCAATTTGACCCAGTTCTGGTACCGCATTGCCTGGGGGATAGGACCGAGAGATGACAGACTCTCTGGCCGCCTCACAAGTCACTATTGTCGGACACTTTCTTTGCTTTACCCCGGTTCTATCACTCTTTCCTCCTTTGACCATAAAACGTGTTTCCTGCAGGGGTACTGCCTGGTTCCGGGGCTCCCCAAACCCTCTCATGGTCGGGGCACCATGAATTGATGCATCGGACCCAATGTTGCCATCACCAGCCCCGCGTTGGTGCGGAGGTGGGACCATTTAACCCGGTGGTAACCCAAGTCCTCCCTTGGTCCGTGTACCAAGCATTGAAGCATCGGACCCATTGTTGCAATCACCGGTTACGCTAACGCAAAAATAATTTAAATACAATTCACTGTGTCTGTTTTAGTAAGGATGTCGTCCGAATGCCCGGTGTGCAGACTCTTCTATCTGGCTTTGAACAAGCACCTTAAGCACAAACATGCAGTGCGGAACTTGGAGGAAAGAGGCATCATTCTTAAAATGGCCAGTGGCAGAATGAATGTTCAGACCAAACCCTGTCCCATCACATGGTGTTTGAATGCTGGGAAGAGACTAGACCGTCATGTAACTCATGACCACCCTGAGTTCTCCCGAGATGAGGCACATCAGGTCCTGGCAAGGCTGAAGTATAGTGTGGCCCTGCAGTTGCTCCATGACCTCCGAGAGACTAATCCCATCATTGGAATGGCTACATCATTGGATATAGACAATGAGGAGGAATACCCGGTGCACCCTCCACCCCACATACCGAGTGTGACGAAGAGGACTGCAGGCAAGTGATGCTGGAAAATGTGGCATTAAGGGCTCAGAAGGATGCCCTCATTGATGAGGTGAAGACCCTGCGCTCCAGGCTGAAAAAGGGGCTAAAACCCAGGAAGCAGAGTGCCACTGCTGCTGTGCTTGAGGAAGAGGAAGAATGTATACGATTTAAGGGCCTGGCAATCTCAAGTACCTCCGGCATAAACACAGTAGCCTCCGGCAGCAATACCCCTCTCAAGACCCCGGTCAAGACTGTCATGCATTCACCAGAAGCCTCCGGCAGCAATACCTCTCTCAAGACCCCGGCCAAGACTGTCATGCGGTCCGCAGAAGCCTCCGGTAGTGAGACCCCTCTCAAGACCCCGGTCAAGACTGTCATGCGGTCCCCAGCAGCAATACCCCTCTCAAGACCCTGGTCAAGACTGTCATGCGATCCCCAGAAGCCTCCGGTAGTGAGACCCCTCTCAAGACCCCGGTCAAGACTCTCATGCGGTCCCCAGAAGCCTCCGGTAGTGAGACCCCTCTCAAGACCCCAGTCAAGACTGTCATGCGGTCTCCAGAAGCCTCCGGTAGTGAGACCCCTCTCAAGACCCCGGTCAAGACCGTCATGCGGTTCCCAGAAGCCTCCGGTAGTGAGACCCCTCTCAAGACCCCGGTCAAGACTGTCATGCGGTCCCCAGAAGCCTCCGGTAGTGAGACTCCTGTATGCCAGAAGACCTGTGCGTCTGTCTACAATAAGCTGAAAGCTAATCTGGCTAAGGACTGGCCCTCTCCCCCAAATCACTGGTCCACTGGGAAGGGACGGGGGAATACCATGCGTGACATCACGTTGCCTCAAAGCATGGAGACGTACATTCAGACATACAGGGATCATTGTGAGGGTGTCGCACCGACAGTAAAACGGAGAGAAAATTGTGTGTCCAAGGTCAGCCGGACAAAGAACTTCCTCGTATTCATGGCCCATGGTGTTAACCGGCTGTCAGATTGGCTGTTCCTAAAAGACATGAAGAGGGTCCGTGGCTGGAGCGAGTATATTGCAAAGTCGGGCCGGGCAGTCACAACATCGCTGTTGTTCCTGAAGAATGTGAACCATTTCCTGAGGTACTTGTCTGAGTCAAAGCTCCGGGGGTGCAGGCTCACCCAGTCTGATATGACCCACATCATCAGAGAGGTGACAGCCAACATGAACGACTTGAAAAAGTCTGTCACTGTCCACCAGTTTAAGGTGAAGAGGAACCAGCTGGATCGTCTGCCGAGCCAGGCGGAGCTTCTCGCCGCCATGGCGGCCGCTGAGAAGCGCATCCCTGATCTCCTTGACCTGATGGCTAGCAATCCGACCTCAATCACCCAGTACCTGCTATATGGCTATCTAATCCTCCATTGGAGCCTCCTGTATGGCCACCGTCCCGGTGTGTACGCAAACATGACCAACACTGAGGTCTTTGAGGCGGACAGAAGGGGCACTGCTGAGGGCTACATCATCTACGTGCAGGATCACAAGACTGCCAAGACATTTGGTGAAGCACAGCTGGTGCTTACAGTAAAGGAGTTTAGCTGGGTCATGCGGTGGATGGGGATAAAAGAGGGCTTGTCGGGTCCTCAGAATGAATTCTTCCTTTTCACAACGGGGAAGCATGTCTCCAAGAACCTGAACGCTCACTTGAAGAGGGCTTGGGCTGATGCTGGGCTAGAAACAGCCGTCACCTTCACAATCCTGCGCACTGCCCTGGCTGACAATATCAAGCATCACCAAGATCCAGAAAGCAGGTCGATTCTCGCCAGGTTTATGTGTCACGACGTAAGCACTGCAGACCGGTTCTACGCAAATACGCCTGGAATAAAGGAGGGATTGAAGATCCGCTCCATGTTCAGGGCGGCAGCAGCTGCAGCAGCATCATCGGAAGGAGGTCTACCGCCGCCAGATACCTCCGAAGAGGGCTCAGGGGCGGAGAGCAGCGATACCTCTTCTTCAGGGCCGGTTGATACTCCTGATGAGGGGGTAGGGGCCGTGGACTCAACTTTTTTTCCCCGGTGCACCGTACAAGTTAGACGGCTAATATGGCCCCCGGGCCCCCGCTAATCATGTTTTTATTATGTTAATTATGTATATTGTGTATAATGATTTTGTAAAAATCGTGTGATAATTAAATAAATAATAAAACATTGATATAACCTTGAAGATTCCCAGGGGTAGATACAGTGCCAGGTATCAGACATTTAAACAATGTTTACCCAGGATTCAGACACCTTCCCTGGCTTGTAAAATGCGGTGATGCGCCCTGGAGGTATCAGACTATTTTATACAACTTTTCCCCGCCTTTCAAACACTTATTCCTGGGTTTTAGCCTGTCATTTTGCATGATATCATTTACAAGCTCTCATGGAAATTCACATATTCTGTGCATTTCCAGGAGAGGTTCAATGTTAAATGATATCGTGCGAAATTACAGGCTAAAACTCTCTTCCAGACGTTTAAAAACACTTTTCCCGACCATTTAAACATTATTTCTGGCTTGTAAAGTGCAGTGATCAGTGGCGTTTTGATATGTACAAAAGTGGTGGGGCACAAACAACTTAGATGTCTATAAGCTTCTGCAGAGAGGTGCATGGCTGGTGAGGCACTGGCACTGACTCTTCAGGTTTACAAATATTATATTTTGACCTAAATCAAAATATAATATTATTTTCAAAAGCTTTTTTTGTCTGATGCTTCAATTAATTTTAAACAGACAGTTCAACAGAAGGATACCCAAAAAATGTAATTTTATCATTTAAATATTGAATTGTTCTCTCTTAGTAAGATCCCATTTTCAATAAAATTGTGGTCTTACCTTGACTTGAAGATGAAGTCCATTTGCCTATCCTTCTGGACAAAAATCTCTATTACTTTTTTGTAAAACTCCTCCCTATCTTCTTGTAGTTTCAAAAGTCTATCATAAATCTAATCGATAGATTTATGATTCGAAAATGATAAAAGTAGGGTAGACATGTGGATATTATCCGGCTGAACAAAATGTGCATTTATCTAACAGCTACGTTTCCCACAGATCTTATTTTGAGCTATTTTCTAAAATCATATGGAGAAATTTCATTGCTTTTTTGTGGAGGGAAGCCATGCGCAGCTTACTTCCTGGTTTTAGGACGCGTCTCTCTCCTCCTCTTCACACACCACACTTTTCGCGGCACACATACTTACAGCCAATCAGCTCTGAATTATGTGAGATGACGTATGGTGGGGATGGCAGCTCTATGCCCCTATGGTCATTATTTGTTGCCACACACATTAAATAGGAAAATACTCTGAGCATGCGCAGTGTAGTTTTTACAGTCACCGTTCACTTACACAGTGAGAGGGAGGGGCAGGATCACACACTGTAGACACTAATTAGAAGAACACATACTAAAACAGCAATGTACAGACGAATCAGATGATTAAACATGATCTTAAAATATATTTTATATATATTTTTTGCATTTTGTTGTAATCATTATTTTAATACTTTCTGCCGACACTAGGTGGGGCTGTGCCCCATCTGCCCCTAATGACCAGTCACCACTGGCAGTGATGAGCCCTGGTAGTATCAGACTATTTAAAGGGTTACCAGGAGCATGAGAATATCCTCCACAGAAGGGGGGTGGTGGTGCCGTGAAGAAGGCAGAATATGGATGCTGATGGGCTGACAGAAAAGCACCACAAAATCCACCACCTTTAAGTGTTACCAGGGGCATGAGAACATCCTCCACAGGAGGGTGGGTGGTGTTGCTGTGAAGAAGGACGAATATGGATGCCGATGGGCGGACGCTAAAGCACTGCAAAATACACCCCCCCTTTAAGATTACCAGGGGCATGAGGTTCTGGAGGGTGTGAACATCTGGGTTTAGTCCGTGGGGGAGTGCTTAAGTCCGGGAGCCCGGGGACTCACGGAAGTGCGCATGTGACGGAGACATGCTGGAGGTCATTAGTCTGTCCTTTGGGGCTCTGTGACGGGCCACATAGAGGTGCCATTACTGGTCTCTCTCATGGAGGTGTGAAATAAGCAGAGTCCCCATTTCAGGGACACATGCTGGAGGTCTGTAGTCCGTCCTTTGGGGGTCTTGGAGGGGCCACAGAGAGGTGATTTCCCCAGTCTCTGTCCTGGATGTGTGAAATAACCTGAGTCCCCATTTCAGGGACACATGCTGGAGGTCTCTCTCCCGAGAGTAGACGTCCATTGCCTCTAAATAGAGGTAAAATTAGGTCTGTCACTTTGGGTAACCGCACCACTGTCAGACGTCTCCCGAGAGTGGACGTCCATTGTCTCTAAATTGGGAAAAGGTTAGAGGCTTTGGACAAGTCCTCAGGACAACTTCTGAAAAGTTGTAGCCACTCAGGCAACATGCTCCTGAGCCAGGGCTTGCGAGCAACCTCCTGACGTGCCTCCTTCATCGCAGCCTCTCTACCCCGTCTAGATGAGGCGCCCTTCCAAGTATAACAAATGTACTCCAGAGAGTACCCAAGACATTCCGCCTGTAGAGCAAAATAATCTGAGTCTGCTGAGTCCATTCTTGGTTGGTTCGTACTGTTACGGTTGAGTGAAGGAAGCAGGACCCAAATGCAGATAACTCAGATTAACCTTTATTTCAAGGATATTGAAATATAACTTGGACAAAACAGAACACTCACCGGTGAACTCAGTCACAAACAAAAGACAAACCAACACTGAACACAGGAAGAGACAAGACTAAATACAGGGAGGGGTAATCACAGGACGAGAAACAGCCGGGCAGGGGAGGAGAAACACAAGGGCCACAGGTGAACACAATCAGACACTCCAGGGAAACTAACGACAGGGAGGAAAAACACAGGGAGAGGGACCAGACAATACACAAGGAGGAAAACAAGACAGGGAGAACCGAACAGCAAAATAAACCCAAACATACAAAACTACAAACGTGACATAACATGAGAATCGTGACAAGACCGACTAGAAAACTGGGTGGGACTTTTGGAAACAGTTCTAAATTGGTTTGAATCCTACTTAAAGGACAGAAACAACTTTGTTTCTATAGGTAAATACAAATCTGAGTTGACAAATATGACATGTGGTTCCTCAAGGCTTCATATTGGGGCCTCTTCTCTTTAACATCTCCATGCTACCACTGGCTCAGATAATGAAAAACAACAAAATAAGTTACCATAGCTATGCGGATGACACACACATTTACATAACTATTTCACCAGGAGACTATTCTCCAGTTAAAACACTGAGTAAGTGCATTGAACAAATCAATGACTGGATGTGTCAGAACTTTCTCCAATTAAACAAAGACAAAACTGAGGTAATGGTTTTTGGAGCCAAGTCAGAATGTATAAAAGTTAGCGCTGAGCTTCAGTCTGCAATGTTCAAAACAACAGATAAAGCCAGAAATCTAGGTGTAGTCATGGACTCTGACCTGAGTTTCAACAGTCACATTAAAACAGTTACTAAATCAGCCTACTATCACCTAAAGAATATATCTAGGATTAAAGGTGGGGTAGGTAATTTTGGAGAAACCAGCTCGAGTGCGCTAGAATTTGAAAGTACACAACCGGAAAAAATCTGCCACTTCCTTACAGAGCCCCTCCTCCAGCACACACGAATGCGCACATGACCAATGAGAGCACGAGATAAGTTTGTGCACAGATGGAAGGCTGACAGGCAGGTAAGCCATCCAGTTACTTTAGCCGGGCCGGCTAAAAGGATTGGTCGTGCTTTTTACAGCTTCCACACATGACGTTTTTTAATGGATTTTTTGTCAAAGCACTTAAGATATTCATTGCTATCGGGATGGTAAGAGCATTCCATGGAATATAACAAAAAGTGTATCTCGAGCCGGTTTCTCAAACTTACCTACCCCACCTTTAAAAGACTAATGTCACAGCAGGATTTGGAAAAACTTGTCCATGCTTTTATCTTCAGTAGACTGGACTACTGTAATGGTGTCTTTACAGGTCTCACTAAAAAATCTATTAGAAAGCTGCAGCTGATTCAGAACGCCGCTGCTCGAGTCCTCACTAACACTGAGAAAGTGGATCACATCACTCCTGTTCTGAAGTCTTTACACTGGCTTCCTGTGTGTCAAAGAATAGATTTCAAAATACTGCTGCTGGTTTATAAAGCACTGAATGGTTTAGGCCCAAAATACATTTCTGACCTCCTGCTAAATTATGAACCATCCAGATCTCTCAGGTCTTCAGGGACTGGTCAGCTTTCTGTCCCCAGAGTCAGAACTAAACATGGAGAAGCAGCGTTCAGTTATCATGCTCCAAATATCTGGAACAAACTCCCAGAAACCTGCAGTTCCGCTGCAACTCTGACTACTTTTAAATCCAGGCTGAAGACTTTTCTTTTTGTCGCTGCTTTTAATTGAACTATTCATATCTTAGACTGCACTGTAACTTTTATCCATGTACTTTTTCTTTTAATGTTTAATTGAACTATTCATATCTTAGACTGCACTGAAACTTTTATCCATGTATGTTTTCTTTTAATGTTTATTTTATTAGCTTTTCTTTTTAATGACTGATTTTAAATGCCTTTTTCTTAATGTCTTTCATTTTTTGTAAAGCACTTTGAATTGCCTTGTGTTGAAAAGTGCTATATAAATAAACTTGCCTTGCCTTGCCTTGCCTTGCCTTGCCTTGCCTTGCCTTGCCTTGCCTTGCCTTGCCTTGCCTTGCCTTGCCTTGCCTTGCCTTGCCTTGCCTTGCCTTGCCTTGCCTTGCCTTGCCTTGCCTTGCCTTGCCTTGCCTTGCCTTGCCTTGCCTTGCCTTGCCTTGCCTTGCCTTGCCTTGCCTTGCCTTGCCTTGCCTTGCCTTGCCTTGCCTTGCCTTGCCTTGCCTTGCCTTGCCTTGCCTTGCCTTGCCTTGCCTTGCCTTGCCTTGCCTTGCCTTGCCTTGCCTTGCCTTGCCTTGCCTTGCCTTCAAATCCAAACGCCAAGCCGCTGTGTTTAATTTGCAATCAGTGCTTTGCGATACTTAAAGATTACAATGTCCGGAGGCACCACAATGAGAAACACCCGACTTTCCGAACAAACTTCCCCGAAGGATCTCATGAGAGGGCGGTAAAAGTGCAGAGTTTGATTTCATGTTACAACCGGAGCTCTACCACGATGGTGCGTACATTCACAGCCCAAGGAAGAGCTATAGCTGCTTCCCTCCGTGTTGCATGGATCTTGGCAAAAAATAAAATGCCATTCACAGACTCTGAAACCGTGAAAGAGCTGGCCATCGTGGATGAAGTGATAAATGACGACAAAATTAAAACGTGTGTGACATCTGCTATTAAAAATGTTCCTTTGTCAGATATGTCAAACATCCGTAGGGTTGAAACTCTTGCTACAGATGTGTTTGAAACAATTGTTGGAAGAACTGAAGAAAGCCGATGTCATGTCCATTGCAGTAGATGAGTCCACAGACAAAAGTGATACTGCGGTCGACGGGTTCTTGTAATGGCGGACGGCTGAACAGGTGACGAGCCCCGACTCTCTGATCAATTCCATCCTTTTACCTAATACTGACCAGTTAAATAATCATAAAAACCCACAGTTTGAGAGATAAAGCAATGGCAATCTGATATGCCCCAAAAAATACCAAAGCTGAAGCCGAATTGTTCCAGAACACGAAGGACTCCACCAACAACCAGGCAAGCTAAGCTAAAAATGGACACGGATAATGCCAATGCCGGTGGAGCCAGCGCGAACCTCATAGCGAACCTTATAGCTAGCTCAGCCCAAGCTGAATCTAACGGCAAAATATTAGAAGCAATCCACTCCCTAAGAGCAGACGTTACCACCTGTAATGATGAGATTCTGGCTGCAATCTCGGAAATTAAAATGGATCTCAGCTCCTACTCGGGAAGATTAACACAGGCCGAGGATCGCATTGGTGAGACAGAGGATAACGTGATGGTGCTTCATAACACAGTGAACGGGATGGAGAAGGTGATTACAGCACTCATCGAGAAAGTAGACGATCTTGAGAATCGCGATAGGAGGTCAAATCTACGTGTTATTGGTCTCCCAGAAAACGCCGAAGGTAGAGACGTGGAATCGTTTTTGGAGAAATGGATACCAGAAGTACTCGGTCCCGAAAACTTCCCAACACCGTTGGTAATCGAGCGAGCTCACAGAATCCCGGGTGGCAGACCGAAGCCCAACTCCCCTCTTCCCCCGAGACCTCTCATCGTAAAGTTTTTTAACTTTAGGGATAAAGTCAGGGTGATGCAGGCGGCACGAGCCAAAGGAAAGGTGATATACGGGACTCGCCATATCATGTTTTTCCCTGACTTCTCAGCGGAGGTGACGAAGCGGCGTATGAAGTATGGCGAAGTGAAGCAACATCTCCGTACCCGGGGAATACAATTCGGCCTTATTTTCCCTGCCAGGATGTACACGCTGCACAACGGGAAAAGACGTGTGTTCAATACTCCTGAAGAGGTTGAGTCATTTCTTCGAGATGGAAAGGATACAGACAACGGCTAGATGTGGTGAGTTTACATAATTTGGATCATCCAGCGGAGCATTTTTGTTTTGTTTTTTTGTTCCTATACTGACTGTACAACTTGAACTATGGTTTGTACCGACTTCAACGCTTCAAGCCTATGGATATATCCTGGCGTTACTGATGAAGAAAGCACTGTAATTTCACTAGGTTTGACACTCCGCTATTCCCCTAGTTTGTTCCGGACGGAATAATGATGCTCTGCTGGAATTAAGATACAAAGCTAATACTATTGGTCACTAGTTTTCACTTGGAAATGATACGATCCACATTACGTCGTTTGAAGGTTCATCTGCATTCATATCTCTGTTCAGGCTTATTACAGCTCATTCATGCATTGTAACGCCCAACTAACTTTTGAGCTTATCTCCGTTATCTCGATCTGTGGTCGTGATTTAAAACAGTGTTGAATGCACCACATTTCATGTTTAGGGTGTGTTAAAAATACTGAATGGATGTTTAATTTGTCTTGATGTTTTTGCAATATTTCGGATTTGATGTTGCTTTTGGTCTCTTTCATCCCTCGAATATATATTGGTCGAAGATGAGGGGTTCTTGCAGTGGTTAGTTATTGGTTTAGCTGCTCCTCTTAAAGGATCGGTTAAATAGCCTAGGAGCTCTTACATGGAAGAGGTGAGGAGGACGGCGCGTTTCGTTAAGGCCGTTGGTGAGAGTGTTTCACATCTCGTTTGGGGAGACGGAGGGTTCATGTTTTCTTATGGTGTGTTTTTGTATTTTTATGTTTGTTTATATGTGATCCTTGATGTGACAATGTGGTTTGGTAGACGAGTAGTTGCTGTTTCAATATTTACAATGAGGTCCCTTTTGATCATTTTGGAGAGATGGGTTAATGACACTTGATAAACTTTTTAAAATATCATCATGGAATGTTAAAGGGCTAGGGGGATTATCTAAAATAAAACAAGTAATGACTAGAATTAAAATTTTGCAATCCAAGGTAGTATACCTGCAAGAGACCCACCTAACATCCACTGAGATTTTGCGTTTGAGAAGACGATGGCAGGGACAGGTCATAACTGCGTCATTTTCGTCACACTCAAGGGGAGTGGCAATACTCATTCATAAATCGGTCCCTTTTCAAGTGACGGACATCAATGCGGACATAGGGGGTAGATATATAATAATACAAGGTACCTTATTGGGTGAACAACTTAATTTAATAAATGTTTATGGGCCAAATATTGACGACCAACTTTTTTACAATAATCTTTTTCTAAATATCTCTTCACTTAGAGGTAACATTATAATGGGTGGCGATTTTAATTGCACCCTCAACCCTCTTGTAGACCGATCTTCAGGCATAGATGCCTCCCACATACAGACAAGGAGGGTGATCTCACAGTTCATGACGGATATGAGTCTATGTGACATATGGAGAGTCCTAAACCCTGACAAGAAGGAATTGTCATGCCACTCTTCCACGTACCATACTTACTCACGCATTGATTATTTCTTAATCTCCAAAAACCTAATGCCAAATATTAAGAATTGTACCTACGGCAGCATAGTAATCTCGGATCATGCCCCATTAACCTTGGACTACATTGCAGTAAAGCCATTTAAGGGTACACTGAGATGGCGTTTTGATACAAAGTAGCTGCATGACCCAAGTTTTGTAAGCTTCCTGGATTCTCACATAGATATGTACTTTCAAATAAACACTACGCAGACCTCTCCCTCTATCAGGTGGGAGGCATTTAAGGCGTACATTAGAGGTCAGATAATTAGCTACACAAGCTCTAAATCGAACAAATTCCGTCGTCAAATGTCTGATTTAGAAAAAGAAATAAAACAACTAGAAAGGGACATAGCCCTTAACGACACACCTGATCTACAATGCAAATTGACATTACAAAGAGCCCACTACAATGAACTATCGTCCAATAAATCCTTGGCAAGTATCAACAGACTCAAACAGTCATTTTACGACCAAGGGGAGAAAGCAGGCAAATTACTAGCCTGGCGAATTAAGGCATTACATGGCGAAAGAGCGATAAACGAAATTCAAAACAATGCTGGAAATATTACATCAGATCCTAAAGAAATTAATGAATCATTTAAAACATTTTATAATCACCTATACAAGTCTGAGCCCCCTGGCGACCCAAAGATTCAGTCAGTGTTTTTGGACGGGATACACTTTCCATGTTTGTCTGAGGAACGAAAAGCTAATTTAGATAAACCAATACAACTATTAGAATTGTCTGAGGCCCATGACTAACATGAAGGGTGGAAAGGCAGCGGGTCCTGATGGGATCCCCATAGACATCTATAAAGCCTTTAAAAACAAACTGCGGCCACCGCTCCTGAATATGGTCGAGGAGATATTCGAAAAGGGTTGTCTTCCCCCAACCTTACAGGGTGCATTAATAACAGTTATCCTAAAACCAGGAAAAGACCCCTCCAGGTGTGGCCCTTATAGGCCTATATCATTGCTTAATTCAGATACAAAATTGATCGCTAAAGCACTGGCTTTAAGACTTGAAAATCACCTGCCTACACTGGTGGGCCTGGAACAGAATGGCTTTGTCAAGGGCAGACAGGCCTTCCACAATATTAGGAGGTTGATCAATATTTTACATACAGAAAGGGGGGCTCCAGATACAGCCATTCTGTCCCTGGATGCTGAAAAGGCTTTTCACAGGGTGGAATGGCCGTATCTATTCGAAATATTATCCCGATTTGGGTTCGGGGAGGATTTTTGTAGGTGGATACAAATTTTGTATAGCACCCCAAATGCATAAGTATTAACCAATAGCATAGTGTCTGCACCATTTGCACTATCGAGAGGTACACGTCAGGGGTGCCCTCTATCTCCATTACTATTTGTACTGGCAATTGAGCCCCTGGCTATCGTGGTTAGAACTCATTCTCATATCACAGGAATAACAGTTGGGGGCATTGAAAATCGCCTGGCCCTTTACGCTGATGATATCGTTCTATTTATAAAAAATGTGTCATTGCCAGCACTCAATAAACTGATAAAGGATTTTGGTACGTTCTCAGGGTATAAGGTGAATAGTTCGAAATCTAACATTCTTCTACTTAAAAAATCGGAAAGACTTAATCCACCTCTTCAAACAGATTTCCAAAATTCCCAGGAAGGCTTTAAATATTTAGGAATACAGATTACACCTGAAATAGAAGACCTTGTTCCAACAAACTATGACCCCATAATAGCTTCTGTGACAGATTCTATTAACAGGTGGACATCACTCCCTCTATCCCTAATCGGACGCATCAATATTATCAAGATGAATGTCCTACCTACATTTCTGTATCTATTTCAATCCCTGCCATTGCACCCACCATCCTCATTTTTTCCCAAAATGTAGAAAATCTTTACAAATTTTATCTGGAACAATCAGAGACCAAGGTTACGGCTATCCCTTTTATATCTACCTTATGAGAGAGGAGGACTCCAGGTACCCAATATGTCCTGGTATTACTGGGCAGCCCAAATAAGAGCAGCAATGTGTTGGTTCTTGGACGGAACCCCCATACCATGGGTTGAAATTGAACGTTATACAACAACTCCACTACCACTGAATTTGTATTTGTTCTCTGACTCTCCAAAACAGCTTAAAAAGAATACAAAAAACCCTTTTGTCAGGAACACAATTGATGTCTGGTTCAAAGTACAAAGCCACTTAGGTTTAAAGTCACAGATATCCTCTTTTACTCCTGTATGGGGTAATAGAAGATTTATACCAGGAACATATGACTCAGGGTTTAAAATGTGGGCCAACAGAGGCATCAATAAGATCAGTGATCTATATGATGACAACAAATTGATGACCTTTGAGATGCTAAGAAATAAACATCATATTCCCTCAACACATTTCTTTAAGTATCTGCAGCTAAGGAGTTATATATCTAAGGCACAAGATCACTCACTATTATGTCCACCTCTGTCAAAGCTGGAAACAATTATAGTACATCACTCCTCTGGTCATAGACAGGTGTCTTTTATCTATGACCTTTGCAAAACTGAATCAGGAGAGTCCTCAGAGAATAAAAGACTTGCTTGGTCTACTGATTTGAATGCAGAGGTAACAATTGAGGAATGGGGGCAGATATGCCACAAAGCCCAGGTTCAAACTATTAACACAAGGTTTAGACTCCTACAGTACAAATGGATTATGCGTACCTATATAACTCCATCCCTACTACACCATTTTGATGCAAATATTCCAGATCAATGTGTAAAGTGTGATAATGATAAGGGAACATTGTTCCACTGCTTATGGGACTGCCCAAATATTAAATCATTTTGGAAAGATGTTCTGGGCACATTATCAAAAATAATTTCCGCCACATTACCAGTATGCCCAAAACTCTGTATTCTTGGGGTTTTCCCTCTATCTCCCAGACTTAATATCACTAAGAAAAGACTGGTAGTCTTTTCTCTTCTCCAAGCTAAACACACAATAGCTGTTTTTTGGAAAAACCCAGAAAACCCCTCGACCAGTCACTGGTTAAAAAATCTCTCTCATTGTCTAGCCTTAGAAAAATTGACATTTGCCATAAAGGGAAAGCCTGAAGTGTTCCATCAAATATGGGGGGAATTCTTGGAGTTTCTGGAAATAAATGTGCCTCCTAATTGACCTTGTCCTCTATAATGGTTGGATGTGATATGGTTGCTTGTCTACCGGCCTAGTAACTTGCAATGTTTAAATTACAATATTTACCACATGTCCACTTGCGTGTATGTATATGTATATGTATATATATATATATATGTGTATGTATGTATATGTGTATATATATGTCTTTCTTATTATTATTTTTTATTTCTTTCTTGTATTTTCTTGTATTATTTTGTTTTTGATTTTCCTTTATGGGATATATACTTGTACAATGTCTTATGCTGAAAAAACGAAATACCAATAAAAATATGTCAAAAAAAAAAAAAAAAAAGTGATACTGCACAATTGTGCATATATGTCAGTGTTTTCGACGGCAAATGCTTCCGAGAGGAATTGCTTGGCTTACTGCCGTTAGAAGGACACACAACTGGTGAGATAGTCTTTGAGAGAATTTCAGCCTTTTTCAAAGACAATGGTCTGGATATGGAGCGTGTGTGCATGCTTGTGACAGATGGGGCTTCATCCATGGCAGGGAAAATAAGTGGTTTAGCAACATATTCAAACATCTGAATGAGCTAAATGTGGAAGGCAGAGACAAAACGGTCATTGAACTTGTGGAGCAGATGTGCGCATTCCAAGTCAAGCTGGACCTTTTCGCGACCGACTTGAGCACGGGTCGGATGCTGCATTTCTCGACGCTCCCCAAACACATCACATCCCCGGCACAAATCACGGATGTGATGACAGATTTCATTGCGAGTTTGAAAGAGAACTTTGCCGGTCGCTTGGATGGACTTGCTCTGCCCACAGAGGTGATGGGCTTTGTCAGAGACCCCTTCACTATTGCAATAGAGGGGGACGTATCCACCAGAGCAAAGGAAGTGGTCCCCTCCATCGACCCGGGGAAATGTATACTGGAACTTATTGACATGCATTCATCCGTAACCATGGCACAAGAGCAGCGCACTAATGGGCCAGCGAAGTTTTGGAGTGACGTCAACAAACAGCAGTTCCCTAACGTTCAGAAAGTAGCGATTTGTGTGCTCAGTATGTTTGGATCAACATACACATGTGAATCAAGCTTTTCACACATGAACTCAATAAAAAGTAGCACTCGCTGCTCCCTGACTGACAGCACTCTTCACCAATGTCTTAGCACTTTTTGTTTTGTATGCACTTTGAGAATCCTCAGATTCTGTTAAATTAATGCTAATTTATTGTGTTTTTATGCACTTTTTGAAGTGCCTTTGTTAGATGAAGGATGAATAAAAATGTCATGTTTTTTATCGCAGTAATATGTGTTGGTTTACCCGCTTTTTACAGGCCACTGAATGTCTGGCCCAGCTGAATTTAGTAGTTATCAAATCTGGCCCAACTAAATTTGTAATTGAATAGCCCTGCACTAGATAGTAAATTAGAATGCTTCTCAACCATAAACCTTGAACAACTGAATTCAATGATTCATTCTTCTGAATCATCAACGTGTATCTTAGACCCGATTCCAACTAAGCTATTAAAGGAAGTTTTTCCATTAATTAACACTTCTTTATTAAATATTATGAATATGTCTTTATTATCAGGCTATGTTCCACAATCATTTAAAGTAGCAGTGATAAAACCTCTTCTTAAAAAGCACAACCTCGATCCAGAGGTTTTAGCCAACCAACCTATTTCTAATCTTCTGTTCCTCTCAAAAATTATTGAGAAAGCAGAAGCAAAACAGTTGTGTGATTACTTAAAAAACAATGATTTATTTGAAGATTTTCAGTCTGGCTTTAGAACACATCCTAGCACAGAGACAGCTCTGGTTAAAGTCACAAATTACATTCTAATAGCCTCAGACAAGGGACTTGTCTCTATTCTTGTTTTGCTCGATCTCAGTGCTGCATTTGATACTATCGACCATGATATCCTATTGCAAAGACTAGAGCACTTAGTTGGCATAAAGGGAACTGCTTTAGGCTGGTTTAGGTCCTATCTATCTGAACGCTCTCAGTTTGTGTGTGTCAAAGATGAATCTTCCATGCAAACCAAAGTTAGCCATGGAGTGCCACAGGGCTCAGTACTTGGACCTATTTTGTTCACATTATATATGCTTCCGTTATGCAATATTATAAGGAACTAGAGAATGCAATTCCTGAAAAAATTGCTAGTGGGAATGCTTTATGCTGAAAAGCTGACGCTGAATTGCTATGCTGAAATGTAATGTGTAAGAAGAAAGTGAAGAATTTAGATTGGAACTATACATGAACACTGGGGGCTTGAATGTGTGATAAGATAAGAAAAGAAAGTAAAAAGGGTTGGAAAAGCAACAGAATATTTGAACTGCAAACTATTGAACTAACTTGATGGCGAATGATCTGTCGCCATGGCAACGGTATTTGATGACACCCCATAATACGCTTAGATATGTTGATGGCTGCATCGTTACCAAACCTGTTTAGTTTTTGGCTGTTTGGAGCATTTTCACTGAAGTTATGAGAAAACCGTGTTTCATGGCGAGCATTGTGTTGCCATGGCAACAGCATTTGAAGAAATCTCAAAACTGTCCTGTTGATGTCTTCACGGCTGGACTGTTAGCACACATGTGAAGTTTTAGCACTTTTTGACAATTTTCATAGGAGTTATAGCAATATCGTGTTTTATTGCAAGGGATGTGTTGCCATGGCAACAGCTTTTGAGGAAAACTCACTAATGGCACGTAGACATGTTGAGGGCTGGAGCATTAAATGTCATCTGAAGTCTGGTGGTCTTTTGACCATTTTCATATCAGTTACGACAACATCGTGTTTTTTGGCAAGGGATGCGGTTCCATGGAAACAGCCTATGGTGAGATTTCAGATTTGGCGTAGAGCTGTTGAGGCATGGACCGGTGATATACAAGCGAAGTTTGGGGACGATCGGACTGTCCATTGGAGTTACAGCGACATCGTGTTTCATGGCGAGGGATGCGTTTCAATGGAAACGGCATATGATTACACCCCATAATTGACATAGAGCTGTTGAGAGCTTGACCATTAACCATTATCTGAAGTCTGGTGCTGTTTTAGACCATTTGCATAGGTATCACGACAATATCGTGTTTTATGGCGAGGGATGCGTTTCCATGGCAACAGCCTATGGTGAGATCTCAGATTTGGTGTGGAGCTTTTGAGGCATGGACCGGTGATATACAAGCGAAGTTTGGGGGACGATCGGACCGTGACCATTGGAGTTACAGCGACATCGGGTTTTATAGTGAGGGATGCATTTCCATGGAAACGGCATATGATGACACCCCATAATTGACGTAGAGCTGTTGAGGGCAGGACCATTAACCATTATCTGAAGTCTGCTGCTCTGAGCATGTCAGTTGGAGTTATGACATCATCGTGTTTCATGACACAGGTGTTTATATTTGAGCTAACGACGTGTCCAGAGATCAAAGGTTTCCATGGTGATGTGCAGTAATCAGTGAGAGGAGAGCATTTTCATTGTTCTGAATGAGAGATAAACCTCTTACATGTGAACGTTTTGTTGAAGAACTGTAACAGATATCGGTACAATTTCAAAGTGTGAAGCATGTCAAGGAACTTGAGCATCTTTTTGTGTACTTTCGGGTTAATAATGTGGCCTTTTTGGCAGATTAACTAAAGGTGTGCGGCTGCTGTGGTGGGGAAAGATGAGGCTGAACTTACAATGGGGTTTAATGGAGACATGTTGAAAGTTTTTGTCACTTCATGCCCTCAAGAGGCATTTTGTTTAATTATTTTGCTTAATTTCTTTTAATATTTCAAGCTACGAGATGTTTTCCTACGTTTCTCATGAGGAATTATGTCTCAGGAATGTAGGGTTTGGGAGTTATGGCAGGTTTAAAAGAAAATATGAAGGCAACATTACATCTGTCCTGCACTCTAGCTGTGACATCACACACTCTAAAATCTGAAGAAGGCCTCTTTACCAAGGTCTGAACAATGTTTAATATCTCTAAAAGTATGAATCAGATTTAAAAGTTGTGTTACACGAATAATATCAGAAAGATGTGTAACATTTTAAAGTTGGAATGAGGTTTCTGAGTTGCAGTTGAAGTTCTGCAGTTGCAGTTGAAGTTGCATGAAGATTGTTGAAGTCTGAAAAGTTTCTCCATTGACTTCCATGTTAAAAATGTGATGAATTATGGGATGTATCTCTGGGATTATGAAAGTTATGAATAAGAAAAGTAATAGCCATCGATTCCCGACCGAGCTGAACGTTTTGATGTTTGAACGGAGTTTCTGCGATGTGGAATGTGGGAGAAGAAGAGGTGCAAAATAACCCGGCGGAATGATAAAGCATTTCGTGGGCAGCATAACAGATAGTGGGAATGCTGTATCAGCATTCCCACTAAATCACTCTGTACATTTTCATTGCTATGCGGATGATACTCAACTATATTTATCAATCAAGCCTGATAAAACCAATCATCTAAATAAAATTCAAGACTGCCTCAAGGACTGAAAAACGTGGATGACCTTACATTTTTTTTAAGTTATTGTACTTGGCCCAAATAATCTACGAAACAAATTACTAACTATGGATGGCATTCATTTGGCCTCCAGTGATGGAATCTTGGTGTTATATTTGATCAGGATTTATCCTTTAACGCCCTCATAAATTCAATCTCTAGGACCGCCTTCTTTCATCTACGTAACATTGCAAAAATCAGGCATGTCTTGCCTCAAAACGATGCAGAGAAACTAGTCCATGCATTTGTTACTTCATGGCTGGATTATTGTAACTCTTTATTATCAGGGTGTACCAAGAAGTCAGTTAAGTCGCTTCAGCTGATTCAAAATGCTGCAGCACGTGTACTAACCAGAGTTAGGAAAAGGGACCACATTACTCCTGTTTTGGCTGCCTTACACTGGCTCCCTATAGAACACAGGATAGAATTTAAAATTCTTCTTCTCGCCAACTTGTTTGTTAGAAGTGAGCTTTAGAATAGATAGGGACACAACGCTTTCCAGCAAATAACAGAGCGTTAGCAAATACTTACCATGCAGGGACTCCAGTAACGCGGTAGCAGAGTCCAGGCCTCCCTCCCTCCCAACGTTGGCCGGTCTATGGCCATAAATAGCGTCCAACAGGTCGAACCACTTCCAGCTTTTCCTATCTGAAAATGGGCAGGCACCATCTTACCTTAAATAACTCATTATACCCTACTACTGTCCTACTAGGGCATTACGTTCCAAGAATGCAGGGTTGTTGGTTGTTCCTAGTCTCTAAAAGTACAATGGGAGCCAGAGACTTTTCTTATCAACCTCCACTTTTGTGGAATCAGCTTCCAGTTTGTGTTCGGGCGGCAGACACCCTATCCGTTTTTAAGAGTGCGCTTAAGACCTTCTTTTTTGATCAATCTTATAGTTAGGGCTGATTAGATTCAGCCCCTAGTTTTGCTGCTATAGGCTTGGACTGTCGGGGGGGACCTTACTTCTTCCTCGTCTCTGTCTGTACCTGTGTACTCTCTTGTTCCGAATAACCCAGCTTCCCCAAATTTCTTTTTGGTGTCTATATACGCCGGGATCCTGAGTCGTGGCTGATCCTGTTGCTGTGGTCCTGAGTCCTGGATCACGAGCCCTGGAGTCGTGGCTTAATTTTCTTTCATGCTGTGCAAAGAAAAAGCAACCCCTTAATCCAGATATCTTACCATGGCACGCGCATGCATTCACGTGCACGGTTGAGGCAGGACCACCAAAACAGAAAGATATGGACACAAGATGTGTGCCAATGTATTTAGTTTCCTATCCATGTGAACATGATTTAAGTGGGGGGGGGGGGACCTAACCTCCTCTAGGGGGGTCCGGGGTCCTGAGATTTTTTTTTAAATGTTGAAGTTAAAAGCTTCAATCTGATGCACTTTGAGAGCAACATTAGGAGATCAATAAAAAAAAAAAACTAGTAGTAGAGAATAACGAGTAATGATCCCTTTCATGCATAGAGGTCACTACAGTGGACAGCTATTCAAAATGTGTTTTCTTGTATATGCATTTTTTTTGCATAGTTGCACAATCAGCCACTATATAGGACCCTATTGCATCATCCCATACACTGCTACTCAGTGCCAAGTCAGTGTAAGTGCATGATACATGTCTCTAAACCAAGATGGACGACAGAAAGCCACATGGACCAAGTCACCCATCTATATATTGCCAATCCTTTTATGGAAAGCGTCCCCTGCAGGTATAACAAATGTGGTGACAATGACATCAAGTAACAACTAAGGAATCATATAATTCATAAATGATCAAAGTATTGATTTTATGTTTGCAGGAAATCATGGTTAACCACCTGTCCAATACAGTGGACGTGATACGAGGAGTGAAGCAGGTAGGACCCAAACGCAGAAAACACTGATAATACCTTTATTTCAAGGGCTAATATCTAACATGGACAAACAAAACACTCCACGGTGAACTCAGTCACAAACAAAAGACGAACCAACACTGAACACAGGAAGAGACAAGACTAAATACAGGGAGGGGCAGTGGCGGTTCTACGAGGTGGCACGGGGTGGCAGCTGCCACCTCAGAAAAAGGCCTTGCCACCCCAGCTGCCACCCCATTTGGCAGCTTTGTTTTAAAGAAAAGTTGTGGCTCATCAGACATTTATGAGAGAACATCTCTAATGTCCGAGTGCAAGTGAATGCAGCACAAGACGAGCCTTGTAACCCCTCCCCCCCTGGCGCGAGCGTGGAAATATGATTGGCGGCGATTTCATTTGAACGGGGGGACAGCTCAAAACGAGAAGCATTTCGAATCCAAGTAGACGGAAGGAATGAGGTATTTGCGGTCAGGGTATGCTGGGGTAGGCTACAGCCATACCAAGAAATGGCTTAGCCCCACCTTAGCCCCACCATGAAAAATGATGTTAAAGTAAGCAAAATAAAGTCCGCCAACTCGCGCGGAGTAAATTGCACAGACAGCAGTTAGTAAGATTGATTTCAGTAGCCACTTGTCTGGAAATACCGAAGACTAGAAACGGTTTTGAAAACTTTTGTCACGTAGTGATCGTCTTCTCAATAGAACATCTTTGAATATGTCTTCTGGCCAATCAGAATCAAGATAACGGCGTGGTGTTGTTGCATTATTGTGGCACATCAGTAAAGCCTTACATATAAATATATAAGATGGCAGACTTAATTTAATGAATTTTAACTAAACAATAACTGAATGAGTTGGTTTCACTCTTAGACCAGCAGGGGTACGAATCTATGCAGACTGCTGCAATAAGTACATTAATTAACTGTCTCATCGATGTGTGTCTGTATGAATATGATACTATTAACAATCATATTATTCCTATCAGCTGTCAATCGCTGTTATGATTCACATATTCAGTGTTATTATTGAATAAACTATATTTTTTGGTGGAGTTAATGATGAATGTTCCTCAAGATGCTTGCTCACCCTCCTTCAAATTTGAAAGACAAGTAATTACTATCATAAATCAAAAGAATCAACAGAACAGTTCAGCGCCCCAAAACTTCATTGCAAACAGTTACAACCTTGACTTAACATCAGAAAGAACAAACATTAAAGAAGTGACTAACTGCATCAATTAGGGTTAAAAAACGTGTATTCAGCTAAAACATATACACATCGCTGCAGTTATTATCCAGTGGAAAGCCCGCTAAAACCGGAACGTCGGGAACCGGTACTTGGACTCGCAAAAAAACTAGCACTTACGTATATTCTCCTTCTTGTTCTAAACCATCTAAAACCTCCCTGAAGGCAGGAGAGACTGAAAAGAGTCAAGGGAAGCTTATAAAAGTTAACAGCATTTAATTACACAAAAGATGCGGTGGTGTACAAATGAAATTGCAAAAGGAGGCGCTGTCCTCATCTCCCGTCAGCCCAGGTCAGCAGGTAGAAGCATGGATGTATAATAAGAACTGGATACAGCGTGGGAGGTGGGGCCTCATTCATTCCTATGAGAGTTGCTCATTAGCGCATGATGATAAAATGGCCCAACTTTTGAGAGAGTGAAACGTCACAGATTACCCGGCATGCCTGAGAAGTACCCGTATGTGCGCTCATAGCGCATGCGCAACTTTAACCAAAATGCTCGTTCACATCAAGCACGTCAATTTGCGTACACGTAACAGCACCGCGCGTTCATGACAGCATGGGAATGGATTGTTATTATGATGGATTTGATATTAACGAGCAGTTAGCAGCTAGCGGCTAGCTAGTAATTATGCTAATGTACACATCAATCGTTATGTACTTATATTACGCTGTAACAGGATCTAGTGATATCCAACAGAGCTTCATTTAGCAGGAAAGAGTTATTGCACCGTATATATATATATATATTTATATATATACACAGTGCAATAAGCTTCTTAGTGCAATAATAAGCTACAGGGACTTATTATGACTGTAGGCTACAGTCACTACAGTGTATACTGTATAGTAGGTGTGTAACAGTGTAAATGCCCTGACACACCAGGCCGATATCGGCTGTTCTCGTAAGTCGGGAGACGAAGCGTGTCCTGTCGCCCAAACTCAATTTGGTGTGTCCCGCACCGTCGACCGTGACACGCCTTATTTGGACTGCCAGACCCGATGTTGAATCGGCCATGCATCAGGACAGGCAGTCGGACCAAACAATCACTCTGATTGGCTGTTCAGCTAGCGAATCAGTGCATGAGAAGCGAAACGGAAGTGAGGGACGTAAACAAACGATTTAAGAAGGCACACACAGACTGCTATTCATTTTCATCTCATTATGGCGATCTGGAATGACGGAAACGAAGACCTGCTCATCACATTGATCCAGGAGAGGCCAGCTCTGTACGACATCACAGAGAAAAGGTACTCGAACCGAGTAGTGAAACCCGACTCTGGCCAGAGATTGAAACGCAACTTGGTTTCTCGGGTAAGATTATCTTTTTCATCAATTGAGCTCTTTAGCAGATATTGTTGGCTTTTTATTGTTTGCCAGCGTACAGTGACGTTAACGTGAAATGTAATTTGTTATTTCAACCTTGTGTTTTCTTGTTATCTTGTTGCTAGCTGTTGCTAGCTGTGCAGTTTGGCACTGCATATAGATATGAATTGGACATGCTAACTAGCCACAATGCTTACATCGTTTATTTGTGTGCTTCAGAGAAAGAGCTGAGGAAGAAGTGGGATTCTCTGCGAACCCAGTACACCCGGTACAGGAGACTTGCCCCTTCGGGTGGTTGTGGAGCACCAAAGACGGGCAGACAGCAGTGGATCATAACCAGGCTGCAGTTTGCACACGCTATTTGTTGTTGTTTATATCACGCAGTCTGTTCTTCTTCTCTGTCTTCCGGTTGTTGCCTATTTTTAATGACGAATACACACTACCGCCGCCTGCTGGTAAGGAGAGTTATTGCCACTCACGCACTGAAGTCTTTGCGGTGTGTTCCCGTGCGACACATGGCCAAGACGCAGGAGAACACAGCAACGCAACAGCCGACGTCGGCGTCGGCGAGTCCTCTGGTGACTGCTTGGTGTGTCAGGGCCTTAATGCGTATAGTCTACACTCTACCTTTCAGCAACGTTTTAGGGATTTAGGCTCAGTCAGCTCAGGGACTGTTTGGTTACTTTAGTTTGGTAAATGAAATACATGTTTGAACTTTGTAGTAGTTCACTGTAGTTGCTGTCATAAGTCATTTGTAGACTAAGAGGCAAAAAGTGTTTTTTTTACATTTGTACTTTGTTGAGAAATGTAGACACAAGTTGGAAGGGAGCACAATAAACCTGACGAGTTTGAATTTGAGTTGATTATGAGTTAATTTTCAATTGATAATTAGCTCACAATAAGTTCACTTTAGTTACTCACACAACTTGACACAAGCCATGGGTTCAGGTCCGGACTTATAAGTCCGGACCTGAACCTGAACCTCTGGACTTGAGTCCGGACCTGAACCTGAATGTGAGTCCAGGTACGCAGCACTATGTGGGAAGAGGAGGAGAGAGACGCGTCCTAAAACCAGGAAGTAAGCTGTGCATGGCTTCCCTCCACAAAAAAAAGCAATGAGATTTCTCCATGGGATTTTAGAAAATAGCTCAAAATAAGATCTGTGGGAAACGTAGCTGTTAGATAAATGCATGTTTTGTTCAGCCGGATAATATCCACATGTCTACCCTATTTTTTATAATTTTGTAATCATAAATCTATCGATTAGATTTATGATATACTTTTGAAACTACAAGAAGATAAGGAGGACTTTTACAAAAAAGTAATAGAGATTTTTGTCCAGAAGGATAGGCAAATGGACTTCATCTTCAAGTCAAGGTAAGACCGCAATTTTATTGAAAATGGGATCTTACTAAGAGAGAACAATTCAATATTTAAATGATAAAATTACATTTTTTGGGTATCCTTTTGTTGAACTGTCTGTTTAAAATTAATCGAAGCATCAGACAAAAAAGCTTTTGAAAATAATACTATATTTAGATTTAGGTCAAAATATAATATTTGTAAACCTAAAGAGTCAGTGCCAGTGCCTCACCAGCCATGCACCTCACTGCAGAAGCTTATATATAGACATCTAAGTTTTTTGTGCCCCACCACTTTTTGTACATAAAGAAACGCCACTGCGAACACAGGAGGGATTGGCTGTCTACAAATAAAGACGGCTCATTTTAATTCTCCCCAAATATATTGAGGCTGAACCTGAACTTTGAATTCTCTGCTCCCATCATAATCTTGGAAATCTTGTTAAAATTGTGAATGCAGAATTAAAAATACTATGAAACTGGTTTGCAGTTAATACATTATCCCTTAATGTGGCCAAAACAAATTACATGTTATTCAATACAAAGTCTGAGAGTAGAAATGACTGCATTATACGGATTTGCAATACAGAGATAGAAAAAGTTGGTGCATGTACATTTTTAGGACTGCTTGTTGACGAAAAACTCAATTGGAAGCACCATAATCAATTATGTACAGACTAAACTGTCAAAAACAATAGGTATGTTGTATCATACTAAGAACATTCTTGAAGAAAATATACTCTTTATAACAGTCTATTTCTCCCTTACCTTTACTACTGCTCCGAAATATGGGGAAACACGTACTCAACAAATCTACAAAAAATAATAACATCCCAAAAAAAAGTATTACGAATAGCCTGTGGTGTTGGTAAATATGAACACACAACTCCCATATTTAAAAAAACTCAATCGATTAAAATGTGTTGACATAGTACAGCTTAAAACAGTACTGATTATGCACAACATTTTCCATAAGGAAACCACAGCGTGAACATATGAATGTAAAAAAAGTCATTTGAAAATAAGTGTTCACAATGTTTATATGCAATTATGCATATATTATTATTATTATTATTCATTTGCCAAGTACCTATGTATATATTTATATATAGTATTTTAATTTCCAAAAAAATATAGTTGAAACTGCTATTGACATGTGCAGAAAATGACCCTATATATAGTTTTCGTATATATATATATATATAAATATATATGCATTTATTGTTTCCTGCACTAAACTTTTATTACATTTTTTCTCCTGTTTTCTTTATTTCTTTGTACTCCTTCATTTCTATACGTTTTTGACGCAATAATGCCGCTGTATTAGGATGATGCACGGGAGGGCTACTTTCCACAAGCGTCTACTAATTTTGTTCATCTTTGTTTGTATGAATTAAACTTTTTTTGTTTTTTGGATGAATACAAAAAAATAATACTTTCAGCTTGGGGTCCCCTAGTGGCCGCGGGGGCCCTATGCCCCGCATAGTCCGCATATAGGAAGAAACGGCCCTGTTGATAGGTGTGTGCGCTGTCTTTCATTTTGACACGCAGAAAAATGTTATAATAAATAATATAATAATATAATAATAATAATAATAAATAATATATCCGCCTTCTTTCATTTATCTTTCCATTCCCACAACAATATACATAAAGAAATGACATATTTTGGACATAGTTCGAATGGTGATTAATCATGATTAATACATTTTTGAACTGTGATTAATCTGATTAAAAATTGGAATCGTTTGACAGCCCTAATAAAAACAGCTCAATATTTTAGGGAATAGATAGCCCAGTGGGTAGAGCCGGCGGCCCGAATGCGGCGATGTCCTCCGCGCAACTGGTTCAAAGCCCGGAATGGATGTATTTTAATCATTGTTTTTCAACTTTAATAACTGATAAAAGGCCCTCTCCTCCCAAAAAAATGTCCACCACTATCTAGTCTCTTCTCAATAACCCAATACACACAATTGTCAATCTTTAATTGCAAATAGAATATGATATTTTCAATGAACCTATTTCCGACACAATTGTCCAAGGTTCGATGCTTCATTCAAAGCGTCATTTTGCCATCACTAGCTATTGTCACACACACACACACACACACACACACACACACACAACACACACACACACACACACACACACACACACACACACACCACACACCACACACACACACACGCACACACACACACACACACACGCACACACACACACACACACACACACACACACACACACCACACACACACACACACACACACACACACACACACAGAGCCGAGCTTGAATGACACAATCACACGTTTATTTCCATGCAACTCTCTGATTGGTCTGGTGTCATGCCTCCGTTGCATTCACTGAACACGGGAAATTACACTCCTACCGTCCTCTCTTGTGTCATGATGAAGTTCACGTAAAGCACGGTCAATGTACCCTAGGCCTGTTATATTATATTATTGTCCGGGGCTAGCCGTCACACTGCCTGATTTTAAAGCGCTTCTTAAAACCCACCTCTTCTCCTTAGCGTATTAACATATTTTAGAGTGTAGAAGTTAGAAGTAATGTTTCCTATCTTTCCCGTGGAACATTGAATGCAGCATTAAATGGGTCCGTTGATGACAAATGTGACGTCAGCGGCTCGGCTCACCTTTACCTGTGTGCGCGCTCACGAACAGCAGTTACGCGTGGACATGCGGAAGTGAACGCCAGCAGCCAGAGTTCCTGTTGGAGCAGTGAGCCGAGGGATGGTGAACATGTGAGGGAGAATACTGCCTTTCAACCCGGGACACAACATGTTCTTCAGGACCGCCGAGGTAGGCCCTGGCCCGGGAAACGGCTGCTTACACTTGTATTGAAACGTTACAGTTACACTGCTGACCATTGCGTGTCCCTGTCCGAGATCACGGACTTCAGTAGTTCTGATTTAAAGGACGTGTATTCTTCTGTCTAACCGAGAAGCACTGACCAGTCATTCCGGTTTAAGAATTAAAAAGAGGAACACTGTAGAATATTTGAATCACTCAGGAACTTCTCTTTATTTTCAACAAGAAATCTCCTTAAAATACTAAGAAAACATATTTTATTTACTGTCCACAGTAGCCTACTGAATGTATGTAAAGCGACTAACAAATGACATGACATGTAATGTAATAACGAAGCAGATGAACACTGCGTGTGTGCAGTGGGTCAGAAATGGAACCCGTTTATCAGCAGGAGCAGTGTACACACCCTGCTTGAGTTTCGAGAGAGAGAGAGAGAGAGAGAGAGAGATCTCAAACTGTAAAGAGTTCCAACGAACCAAAAACAAGCTGTGACCAACCCAAAGGATGAGTTAAGATTTCGACAATAAATTCAATGTGCAAATACACTATACTTAAGTACACATTTGAGGTACTTGTACTTTACTTGAGTATTTACATTTGTGTTACTTTGCACTTCTATTCCACTTGAATTCAATAAATCATGTAGGCCCTACTTTAAGACCCACATTTATTTAATACCTTTAGTTACTTTCCACCTTTACCAGGCTTCATAACAAAACACATCATACATTATATATTACTCTGAAATGGACCAATCTGCTCCATGACTACTTTGACTTTTTACTTTTCTACTTTAAATTGAGTAACATTTTGAATGCAGGATGCAATATTTAACTTTTTAACAGAGTATTCCTTCACTCTGGTACTTTTACTTTTACATTAGTACTAGATCTGAGTACTTGACTTCTCCCACCACTGCACACCTGACGTGATTACGTTACTCAAATTAGACACACAATAGACATTAGAGCTACAAATTATGGAAGTGGGAAACTGTGCATTTCTCCAAATGAATGTGATGCCTCTTGGCCAGATGTTTGGCCAAGTGTTCGGACAGATTGTTCGGATAATTGCTTGTGTTTCCGAGCTAACGCAGAAAAACAAATGGCAAACGAGCATTGTCCACATGGAGCCTTAGTTAGGGTAACTCCAGAACGCTGCGCAGATCTCTGTGTGCACGACGCTGCAGCGTGAGAGAGAGCTGCCGCGCACACAGAGCAAGAATAATGAGATTGCAAGTTAGAAACAGAGTTGGTTCGATTAAATGTAGGTAACTTTTATGTAGCAATAATAAATATGAAAGCTGTTTTATATATATTTTACATTTCTCCAGTACCGATAACGTCGGAGCAGTATGGGGGGAAAAAAACATATTATATAGCAGGCTCATAATTACTTTCTACAGATCTTTGTAGAGATTTGTAAATTTAAAAGGTTTCTTGAAAAGTCCAGCTCACTAGTTTTACTTCTGAAAGATGATTGTGACCCGTCATATATCAAATATTCTTAATTGTGAGATCCATGGCTTACCTAATTGAACAACAGCATAAGGGGAGAAGAGTCATGAAGTTAGAAAAGATAGTCGGTAAGGTGTGTTATGGAGCAATACCATTAGCCATCATAAGCTCACTTGTCACACCAGAGCAGTGTGCTTCAACTATAATGAATTTCACTTGAGGATGATTGTGTTATTTATTTTCTGTGTGTGTGTTACAGGAAAGTTTGGAGCTGTCGGACAGACAAAAGGAGGGTTACAGCACTGAGCCTTTACTTCCTTCATTGGTAAGTATAAGCGTCATCAGTAACATGCAAACAGAGAATATATCTGCTCATATGAAAGGATTCTTTGACCCTGCATGGACAGAGAAACCTGCGTGTGGTGCTGTTAGACAAACAGAGAGTGTCATCCTAAAGGCCCTTCCGTCATCATACATTAGACCGGGCTCTGTCTTTGCATCTTATTGATTGTGCTCTCTGTTCTATCATGGTGTAACTTTGAGCTGAGTTAAACCTGACAGACCCCAAATCTGAAACATGGACCTGCACACAACTAAACATGTGTAAACATCCAAACCTGCTTCTTGGGACAGAGCCCAGCTTCGATGAGTGGGTATGCTTGCTAGCACCACGCTATGACACATACATCAGACAGGATATACTTAAGATGAGGCCCAACACAGCCTGCGTGTAGGGAGGGGCGGCCCTGGTTAGTTGAACTAGCAAACCAACTAAACGGTTTGCTGTTTGAAAGTATTACAGTCTGACTGTCCCACTAGTAACATATGCACATTTCTCCATAAATATATATTTTTTTACATTTGATATTTTTCAGTAATTGATCTGGCAACATAGCACCGTAGATAAAGGCTTATAAAATGTGAGTTTCTCTCGTGTTACCAGCGAGTATATCTAATGAATAACAGTCCTGAAATAATACTTTTATCACACATTATTTTACATATTATGTATTCACTGTGGCGGCTAAATTCCCATTAATTGAGTCACCAAGAGTCTAAACTTGGCTTTATGCTTTGACGTGTTTTCAAGAAGTTGAAAAGTTGATGGCGTTAATTAGACAATTAAATCCACAATAACTTATGTAGGACCAAACCAACCTGGTATCACGGCTAGACGTGAACATGTCCCGTTGGTCCACTGGGAGACGTCAGTGTTAGGGATTCATTTTGTCTTTACTCCTAGACATTTAACATTATTTTGTGGTGTGACCATGTACGACCATCCCTGCTTCTAATCTCCCGTAAGGAATGTGTTAATGCTGTCGTATGTTGATACTAGGGTTTATGGCCTGACACCAGTGGGCACAAGGGGGGTTTTCTAAGCTCCAGAGACGTGAGAGACATCTCCTGTGTCTGCAGATGTGTTTACGCCCATCCCCAATATGTGGATTTGACTCTCTGTAAACTAGTTAAAAGGTCTACCAAGATGCGAGGCTGATCAGATTTGACATTGCAAACCACCCGTGCAGTCAGAACCTTTGACTGTGTGACTTGTGATGTGAATTTCTCCGGCCGATGCTTGTATTAAATATCAGTGTTTGACATCAGAACTCCTGCTCGTCCCGTGTCTCCTTCATGAGTCGGTGACTCCCACTGCATTGCTACACAGAAGTTTCCACCTGGGTATTTGGAGAAATACCCGGGTGTTGACAAGCAAGCCTCCATCACGATTTTTGGTTCACTATAACACAACAGTTTGTGGAGAATACGAAGATTTGTTCAGGTCTCACCAGGGAAATGTTTATATACTATGTATGTTACTAAAGAAGTTTTAGATTGGCCAGTGTCCATGTAAAGTATCGTCATCTCTCGGAGTGAAAACAGTATTTCCGGTGTTGGCGTTTTCATAGTAACGTCGTTTCTAGGGGCGTAGCTCACGCTTCATATACCCGGAAATTAGTAATCTCATCACTGTCGGTTGATTTTACAGTGATATCTGCAGTACTCATCAAATAAAAAAAAGTTGTGGATAGAACGAAGACATTACACTACCCATGATCCTCTGGAATCGTTGAAGCTCTGTGATTGGATGTGTTACTCGCAATGCATTTCGGGAGACGTAGTTGAAACGATAAATAGAACAAAAAAATGTGTTGAAAAGAAAATCATACTTAATGTGATTGCTTTTCCCTTTGAAAGTCATCACATAAATGCATTGTAATAAACGGTTCGGCTGCATTAAATATTACACATCTGACGTGGTTTCTTTATTTATAGGGCCTTGGGGCTTCATTTATAAAGCAATCTTTGCGATTTATAAAAAACAAACTTGACTGGAAAATGTGCGTTCCTCCACGCAAACTCTTGACCCACGCATACGCACAAAAGAGAGATGAGACGTTGGAAGAATGGAGAGAAATATGTGAAAATAATAACATAAATAAAATGTTACCTCTCATTTATCATATGTGAAGAATCCATTTGCAAAAATTGATTTAAGCCAATCTTAATATGATTAACCCTTGTGTGGTGTTTATATTTTTGTTATTCAGCCAGTGTTCGTGGGTGTGGTGGACCCGCTGCCTTTTTGGGTTTCAATTCAACACAATCAAACCATTTTATGTTAAAATACTCAACATATGTTTACTTCATCCCAATTAAAAGCATTATAAACAGCATATATGGTTAATATTTGCCCTTTTACATTTGTTAGATCACATTAATTAATTAAAGTGCTACTCGTTTTGTTGCCCGCTGGTCCTGTGGCTCGTCTTTTTTTCCCGTAACTACCTGATGCTCAATCTCATCCTCTTCTTCAAAGTCACTGTCAGATCCTTACATTCTGAAACCTCTTCCTCTATATCAGGGGTATTCAACTCAAATCCAACGAGGTCCAGTTAGAGAAAATCTCCCCATGCAAAGGTCGGAACATCTAAATGTCTAACTTGCTTTATGAATTAGTGTGATATATATTGAAGTAGCTGTAGCTTATCAACGTCTGCATGTCATCAACAACTGACTGCCAATCAAATAAAGAAAGTACAATTCATAAACACAATATTTATTGTCAATTAACATTGAACTCTACAGATATACAGTAAAATACTGTGGATATGTGTAATGTTCCTCTCGGGCTGCATTTAAAAATAAATAAAATAGCTTTTGAAAATATGTGCATCTTAAAAGTGCTTAATTTTAGATAAATAAAATAAAGTGTAGCAGCAGCTTGAGTTTCCCTTTTTCTTTGTTAACCGTTTCACATCATGACTTAACAGTTTCAGCCGATTATAGAACAATATCAGTCTTTACAAATCATAACAATTGAACAGTTTTAAAGTTTCTCTTTCTTTCCCTCTTATATTTGTCATGGCTTGGCTCTCAGCCACAACAAACGCGCGACAGAAAACGAGGGCGTGAATAGAAAAAAGAGTTTATTCACTGCTGCTGAAGGACACAAACAGGCGAAACAAACGACGAAACAAGAGGTCAGCTGGTCGTGGCTGATCGCGTTGTATCCTCCTGCCAGAGAGAGAGAGAGCGAGATCCGGCCCGGTCCTTTATCCAGCTAGCTCCAGCCGCCAGGTGTCCTCAATCCCAGCTGATAGACCAAAGGGTAAACCTTAAAGGAACATACACACACCAGAGATAACAAGGCAGGGGTCGTCACATATTGCAGTCCCTCACTCACTTGTTTTTGTTCAGTGCGAGAATTGAGCTTGTCCTGCCAGGAGTTTAGATCTGGACTGAAATGGAGTCAGGGCCATTCTCATACACACATGCAGGTGCTCATTGGTTAGCCTCGGTTAGCCTACCCAGGAACAATAATTAGTTTTAATTTTGATCCTGGTGGACTGATCATATTGGGCTCTGAGACTGCTTATTTGTTGTGACCTCAGTTCTGACTTGAGAGGGAGTGTTTTGTCTCATAGTGGCGTTTTGGCACTTTTAATGAGCGCCACGGTCTCTGAACAAATGAGACACACTGGCTCTGTGCTCCCAGTGGGCAGGATGAACATGAATGAGTCCGTCCACTCAGGGTTAAAAGCTCTGTTCTCACTGTCCACTTTCCTTTTCTTGGAGAGCGCTATGTGTAATTATTTGTCTCTCCCTGTCTGCCGCTAACACGCCTGTTCGCTCTCTTCTCCGCTTCTCTCCCTGTATCGCTAACTATTCTCTTCACTCACTTTCCTCTCCACTTCTCTCTGCCGCGCTCTCATCTCTTCTTCTGTGTTTCTCTTCTTCTGTGTTTCTCTCCCTGTATCGCTCTCTCGTCTCTTTCAATCAATAGGATACGGCTGTAATAGGCCTAAGGCCTTTTAGTCGCTCATAAATAAATAAGTAGATCACTGATTCTTTATTTACTATGGATGCTGGCAACAGTCACAAAGTGATTGGTGATGTTTGACAGGATTTGAGACAGTTAACAGTCTTGGATGTGACAACGCTTTCTGGTAGATCATTCCACAAGTCAACCACACACAGGCTGAAAAAGTTGCGGCGGATAGCCAGTCTTGAGTACTGTTTCTTCAACTTGAGGCAGTGTCCACGAGTCCCGGTGTTATAATCCCGTTGTAGTGGGCATGATGTTTTGTAGATGTTGTGGAGATATTTGAAAACGTCGATCATATCTCCCCTCGCCCTTCTATAATACATACTTGGGATTTTAAGACTTTGCAGTCGTTCTTGATATGGTAGGTCCTTTAGTTCTGGAACCAGCTTCGTTGCCCTTCTCTGTATTTTCTCGATGAGCTCAGCATCCTTTTTGTACATGGGGGACCAAGCGACATTCCCATACTCGAGGAGTGGCCGTACAAGAGAGATGTATAAACTACGTCAGAGTCCAAATAAGTGTATGATCTGCGGATCATTGCTAGGATACCATTCGCTTTGTTACTTGCCCAAAGGATATGGTCACTAAATGTCAGGGTATTATCAACATTCACACCAAGGTCCTTTTCATTCTGCATCTCGGATAGGTTTATAGTGTTTGAATTATCACTCATATTTTTGATTCAGAAAACCTAAGTGCATTACTTTGCACTTTGCTGCATTGAATTTGAGCTGCCAACACTCGGACCATCTTTGCATTTCTCTGAGATCTGACTGGAGTTTTTCTGCATCCTCTTTACACTTAATTTCCTTGAAGACTTTAGTATCATCTGCAAACATCTGGACCATGGAGCTCACATTATCGGGTAGGTCGTTGATATAGAGGACAAACATCGCACGACCCAGGACACTACCTTGTGGAATTCCACTGAGAACTGGGCACCATCCAGATGGTTTCCCGTTAACAAAGACTCTCTGTCGCCTGTTTTTGAGAAAGTCTGAGATCCAGGTGAGTATGTCTTCACGGATACCATATCCATTGAGCTTCTTCAGTATTCTTTTGTGAGGTACAATATCAAATGCTTTCTGGAAATCCAAATAAATGGCATCGAGACTTCCTCTCTCGTCCAGGGTACGAGACCATATGTCAAGGCAGGCCAGGAGCTGGGTTGAATAGGATCTGCCCTTGACGAAGCCGTGTTGGCGGTCTGATAATAGGTTGTTTGAGTCAAGATGTTCTATGACAGCGTCACGCACCAAGGATTCAAGGAGTTTGCATACTACTGCTGTAAGGCTGACGGGCCTATAGTTTCCAGGATTGTTTCGGTCACATTTTTTGAATATAGGAGTTACATGACCATCCTTCCAAGGCTGTGGTACCACACCTTCATCAAGCGATTTTTTTAAATATAGTAAGTAAGGGTTTATCTAGTTCGTCACACAGTTCTTTGAGAATCCTGGGATAGATGCCATCCGGTCCTGATGCTTTTGAGGCATCTAAGTTCGATAGTTTTTTATGGATGTCCTTTGATATGAAGTCCAATTTATTGAGTGTAGTGTTAAATAGCCTGTCCTGGAAGTCTGGTATTGATGAGGTATCCTCCTTTGTGAACACACTAGCAAAGAAGGAATTTAGTGTATTGGCTTTGTCCTTGTCATTTTGAGCCAGGCTGCCATTAGCCTTTTTCAGATCTCCGACTGTGGCATTGACTTTTAGCTTGCTTCTGGCATATTTATAAAAAGCTTTCGGATTCTCTTTGGCTTCCTTTGCAATTTTTCTTTCATGCTCTCTTTTAGCTTTCCGACATTCCCATTTAACTTGGTTGCACAATTTTGCATAGGAACAACGGTCACTCTCTGTACCAGATAACCTTTGTAAGGTGTAAGCTGCACTTTTTGATTTGATTTGATGTTTGATTCTATCATTTATCCATTCTGGAGTAGAGCAATTTTTCTTACTTTTTCCCGATGACATAGGGATGTGCCTCTTGCAACTTGTTAGGATTTTTTCTTCCATGGCATCCCACTGTGCTGAAGCTGACTTGTTTTCAAAGGTCTGTGCCCAGTCTGTCCCAATCATTTCCTGTTTCAGGCCTTCATAATTTCCTTTATCAAGGATGAGCTTGCGGTTTGGATTATCCCATATCTCATGGTAGCATAGACATTTGAAAGACAGGCAGTCATGGTGACTTTTTCCTAGTGGTGCTTCATGGCTTAGATCCTCAACCATTCCCTCCTCATTTGTGATAATTAGGTCAAGCACGTGTGGGGTTTGGTTTCCTCTTGCATGAGTTGGTTTTGTTACATGTTGAAATACGTAGTGGTCTCTCAAGCATTCAAGGAACATGGATGCAGGGTGGTTTTCACTCTCTGGTGCCCGTATGGGTTGCCAACCAATTTCAGGATAGTTAAAGTCTCCCATAATTAAAACGTGGCTGCGGTTTAGTGAGGAAGATTCTTCAACTAAACTTCTAGTTTCAGAGTTGCCGATATTTTTGACAGTTTAGTGACCGGTAAACACATCCAACCAGAAGACGGTCCGTATTGCAGAGTTGTATTTCACACCACACAGATTCTGTAGATGTACAGCCCTTCAAGTTCTTAGGTACTGCTCTGAGGTAGGATTTAGTGTAGATACAGACACCTCTTCTACCCTCATCTAGATTGCTGAAAATGTCATATCCACTGATTTTCAATTCACATAACTGGATTGGTACTTGTGGGTTTTTTGGAAGTGCTTCACTAATAGCTATAATATCTGGGTCATTTTTATCAATGTTTGCTACCAGTTCATTTCTCTTATTCATAACAGAATCTGCGTTAGTCTAAAGATATTGAATGCCCTTAGAAAGTCCTCTACTACTCTCTGAGTTGTTATTATTTATGTATGTGTGGGTTCTGTCTTGTTTTAATTTGGTTTGAAAACAACTTTCATCCCACACTGGTCCTTGTATTTTGAACCGCCACATTTTCGTTCCGTCCTCTTCCATTTTGATTTTTGCTTTCTTGACAAGGTCGTTCCTCTGTTCCCGTTCTTCTTTGGAGAGGTTGTTTGCCACACTTATAACTTGAACTTTGCTGATGCGTTCTTCAATTTGTGGAGACTTGACATTATTTTTCCTTTCTCGAAAGTGGAATTTGTGGTAATCAGCATTGGTCTGTTTTTTTCCGGTTCTTGAGTCCCGAGGCATATCACCTTTGATGCCAAAACCCCTTCGATTTCCAACTCGTTTTTTATCAGATCGTTTATCCAGGAATGCTTCTTTCACAACTTCGCCGTCTTTGAAAGACTTCATTTGTTTAGCAAGAACGTGCCTGACACGATAAGATGCTATGGTAGCAGCCTTGCTCTTGTTGTTGGGCCTGGTGGAAATGGACTGCTGTGCATTTAGCTGTCCTTTCAGGCCCCTCCCCTTTTGGGAGCGTAGGGCAGAATTAGGAGGGAATTCCGTCTCGTAGCGTTTGTGCACTGTTTTGAAATGCCGCTCCTAAATTACCCTTCTTCGATAAAGCCACGCTCGCATTGCAGATGAGACAGATGGACTTTGAATTGGAATAGATACAAAAATAATCATCCTCCCACTCGGAGTGAAAATTATATATTTTGGGCTTTTTTGCTTCTGCCATAATTGCGGTCTTGTGTGTGTGTGCGGACTGTCACTCCTGTTGACACGGACAACGTCAGCAAAATAGTGCCCACTGCCCACCAGCCACGCCCCGACACATGGGGTCACGCCAATCACAAAGCTTTGATGCGTTCAAGTGCATTATTCTGGCACAGGAAGATTATGTTATAGACAGGGGTGCACATAACTGGTACGCATGCACGGCAACAATCTGAAATGCGTACCGTCACTTGTGTCACAAAGCGCATTTGCGTACCGACGTACTTGTGAAGCTTTTCCAGAAGGCGGTTAGATCACTGGACGACAGAGTCGGTCTCCGTGTGCACAGACGGGCTGCTTTTAACGTCGGTCTGTACAACGGAATTGTGCCGAAACTACGCCAACCGGCAGCGGAGGGAGACTCCTGCCCTTCACTGGAGAACTGCGCTAAAACCGCTGATCACAACGTTCAAGCTCTGTGGTCATGAAGTACTCCACTAGCCCTTGATGTTCGCGATACAGAGGGCTTCATCAAATAACTTTGAGTGGAGCCAGAAGTTGGAGTACCCAACACTGACTCCAGGTACTCATCTGAGTACCTCACTGAGAAAGTTATGTGCACCCCTGGTTATAGAACATTAACGATAAAACAGAATATTGTTGTTCTATTTTTAGACAAATCTCGCGATCGACTCGGAATCTCCGATCGCGATCGACTGGTTGGGCACCCCTGCTCTACATCATCATCAAATGGTTCTCTTCCTAAATCATTTGCAAGGCCCTCTGAGCAGAGAATTGTTTGGCCATCTTGATCAGTTGTGATAAGGACCCAAACTGGCGAAGCTTTATTTATTTCCTTAAAATAGGTTGAAAAATGACTTTCAGGCATTTAACGGTTAGATATTGTAATTCTGATTCCATAGATGTGTCTCCCATCACCTAACACCACTGACTATTCTCTCAACTCAGTGTTTACATTCTAAAGAAAATCAATAATATCCTTAAAAACTACAAGTACCATTATATCAGCTTTGTACCGTGATGCAAAACGACAACATATTTGTAGTTTATTTTTGGTATGCAAAGAGCTGTTGTGATAAGGGTTTTAGAAAAGCCTATCTATCAATTTGATCAATATGAAAATAAGCCAAATTACTATTGATACTGCAAGGAGACGTATTGTGTGAAGAGAAATGAAAGATGTTGTTTAAATGCGTTATATTTATGATCCACTTCATGCATTCAGTTTTGTTGTCAGAGGGCTTCCAGTTTTTCCAAATTGTCTTCTCATCAGGGCTCTATAAATAGAGAA
This sequence comes from Gymnodraco acuticeps, assembly GCF_902827175.1. NCBI lineage: Eukaryota > Metazoa > Chordata > Actinopteri > Perciformes > Bathydraconidae > Gymnodraco > Gymnodraco acuticeps. Next base: position 180,173 of record NW_022990621.1, on the reverse strand, counting down.
CTACGGCAGATATGTAATATTTAATGCAGCCGAACCGTGTATTACAATGCCGTAATGTGATGACTTCCAAAGAGAAAAGCAATCACGCGGAATAACCATGGGCGTCGTCTGGGGTAGGCATCCGGGGCTAAAGTCATGGGTAGTGTAATGTCTTTGTTCTATCCAAAACTCAGAGGGACATTTTTGTCTCGTCGAAAGGGAAAAACACAAAAGCATTGAACACAATTAAAACCAATGAATGTTGTGTAATTACAGTAAGGACACACTGGTGTTTTTTTATTTGATGAGTACTGCAGATATCACTGTAAAATCAACCGACAGTGATGAGATTACTAATTTCCGTGCTTTGCAGCGAGAGCTACATCCCTAGCAACCACGTTACTATGAAAACGCCAACACCGGAAATACTGTTTTCACTCCAAGAGATGACGATAACTTTACATGGACACTGGCCAATCCAAAACCTCTTTAGTAACATATGTAGTATATAAACATTTCCCTGGTGAGACCTGAACAAATCTTCGTATTCTCCACAAAATGTTGTGTTATAGTGAACCAAAAGTCGTGATGGAGGCTTGCTTGTCAACATCCGGGTATTTCTCCAATGGTTGACAATCCTGTGACGTTTTGAGGTGGTGAAATCGTGTCATCCTGACGTTTCCCAGTGGACCAACGGGACATGTTCACGTCTAGCCGTGATACCAGGTTGGACCAAATGGTCGTTAGAAAGAATATCAGCGCAAGCTCACCCTGGTCAAATGTTAACATTAGTTTATTTTATTAAACGTTACATTTTCCAAATCTCTCTCAGCTGACTGTATATGGTCCTACAGCATCTCTAGTAACAGTCTGCTGCACCATAGAATGTCCAAATGGACCAGTCAGACGTGAGTATTCCATTAAGCAATGCAGAGATGTTTGACCAAAACCTGTTTTGCAAAGATCTGTAGTGCATTTGACTGATTGCATTGATCTTTCATTTGTTTTATTTTTCTCTTTCCTTTATCTGGACCAAACTAAGTCTAATACTTATTTTGAGCTGCTTAATAATGTTGAACAATATGTTGTTTTTTGAACAGCCCACCCAGAAGACATATGACTATGTACTGGTGGCCCATCAGGTGGATGATGAAAGGGACCAGAAGGCTCAGAGACAGAGAGCCTTCATCCAGAAGCTAGAAGAGAAAAACATCACAGTTAAAGTGAGTCTGCCTCCGTTACACATTACATATCATTATCTGAGGCTTTTACCCAAAGTGACTTACATACACTCAACACCGTAGACAATTCTTTAAAACACTGTGACCTGACACCTGACTCGATGTACTGATAAGGATTGTATGAATCAAAGAAGACAAAGTGTCCTTTATTGTGTGTGCTGTTTTTGTGTGTTAGAGGATTGAACATGATGACAAAATGTTTTTTGGCATCCGTGCTCCCAATGAGATGTTCAAAGACTACCAGTACCTGCTCAAAGTCTCTGACTCCTGCAACTGGTGTGGAGATGTAAGGGGCTCTGTCACCCAGGCTACCAGGTAATATAAACATATAAATATAGATTTGATTGTATCACTGCTCTGACCGAAGTCCTTGTTTAAGGAGAAACAGCATATTTGTTCCTGTATGCACACTGATCAGAGGGCATCAGATGAATGCTGCTTCATAAAATTCTTCCACATGAAAGTCTGCAGCAACTTTGAGCAATAACACCACTTCAACTGCCTTGCTTTTTTTCTTAAACAGATAGTACTGCTCTGCAGAGGTGTGGAGTCAGACTCGAGTCACCAATTTGATGACTTTGGACTCGACTTGACAAAATCACAAAACACTTGCGACTCGACTTGGACTTGAACACCAATGACTCGGGACTTGACTTGGACTTGAGCCTTCTGACTTGAGGTGACTTGATCATTTAATTCAGAGGTCTCCAACACGCCGATCGCGAGATGCCGCTAGAAGAGAAGACTCCCGTCGGGGAGAGCAGACTCTTCAGCCGCTCCTACTCTTGCTGAGAATCCTTGCAGGCAGGGGCGGGACTTTATTTTGCCGGGCCAATAATATGCGAGGACACAGTAGGATCATACCATTATGTGAAAGAAGGGTGGGGGGCAGACGCTCCAAAGACAGCAGGTGTAGTGGTACAGGCCAGCTACAGAGCGACAGGGAGACGGGGAGCCGGATTTAAATGCAAGCGCGTGGGTCAAGACATTTGCGAAAACCGAAAAAGAAGCAGCATCTGGCTGCATTTCAATGATATTGGAGAAAGCAAAGCTGAGTGCAGGATTTGTAAAATGAAAATAACCTTCAGAGCAGGGTTTTTTTTTGATAACCACTCAGGATTGATTGTCAGAGGTGGGAGAAGTTCAGATCTTGTACTTGAGTAGAAGTACCAGAGTGTAGGAATACTCGGTTACAATAAAAAGTCCTGCATTCAAAATGTTACAAGTAAAAGTACAAAAGTATTATCATCAAAATATACTTAAAGTACCACCTGCAGAGGGATCTAGACTCAGGTGTTCTCTTCCCCATAGAGACCGCCTCGCTGCACATTATCCCTTGCATAAAGATATATTGTGGTCCCTTACAACATGTTGTACACAGTGGAAATAAATGGTTACCTCAACATCAGGGATCTTATACATTAAACTCCTTCTGAATCAAACCGTCACGGTAGCCTTACCTTATTGTTCCCTCTTAAAATAGAAAAAAACACGTTACTTTACCAGCAGAGAGAAAATGGATTATTACATTATTAATGTGACTAATAAAGAGCAGTTTGATTATTAAGTATTATTCTGTTGATGGATGTCATTACATTTGGTGAAAAACACATAAGGACTTGTTTAAGACTCGTTTTGTCAAAGTTTAGGACTTGGACTTGACTTGAACTTGCCCATCCTGACTTGACTCAGACTTGAGCGCAAAGACTAGAGACTTGACTCGGACTTGCAAAACAATGACTTGGTCCCACCTCTGCTGCTCTGTGTACCCTACCATGCAATAATGCAACAAGCCAAATACAACTTGATTTAAAAATAAGGCTGAACACACTTTCTGGAGCTGATGCAGATTCATCACCAGTCACCTCACTGTCTACGTGAATGAAAGTGTTCATTCAAGCCCTGGTGACTTATGTCCTGACCTCAACACAATATATGTAGTATATTATAGTATGTTGGAACTGGGAAATGTGGATTCAACCAAACTGTTTTATGTAAAAATGTTGTGTTCTGTGTGGGAGCCAGGTGGGTCTGTGGGTGGTGCATACTAACACCTGTGCAGTCAGCATTATTCATGCCGTTTAAAACTACTCATTCGGATCCTGCCCGGGGTTTTTTCTCTTACTGCAACATTTATTATTCCTCCAGGATCCGAATTGTCCATTTCATCCTTCTTCAGACCTTCATCAACACAGGAGGTGAGTGTGATTTATTTCAAAGAACTCTATATTATCACCTCTATTTTGACTATTCACAGGCAGCCATGCAAATTGATAATTAACCATGTTTTGATATTTTGAGTTCCCTGATGCTGATTTTTCCTGCTTTTGGTATGGCTATTGATCAGAAAACCTGGAGGAACTGATAAAGAAGGGTGTGTTTGAAACCATGTTCTGCCTCCATGAAGTAAGTCCTCCTTCAATCTTATTATTTTTGCTGGGACAATTGCAAAATCAGGTTTTTAGTCCTTCAGGATTGATCACCTGCTGGTACCATCTGATGGTTATATTGACCGGAATGACACATCTGCACACTTAACTATCACCTGACAATGTGCCAAACTATATTATTAAATATATATATAAAAACACGTATTTCCCCATCTTAATCCAGATATTGAAGGTGCTGATTGAAAACTAAGGTTAATACATATTTGATCTTATAAGAAAAGGTTTTACTGGCAGAATGTGTTTCCTGAGAGGAAGTGAGGAGATGTTTCCCTCTGTCAAAGTGTATGAACTAAAGAAACAATCACTGAAGTGGCAGTCAGCTGAAAATGCAAAGCTCCTACCTAAAAGTGTTTTGTATTATAAGGAAGACGGAAGAGAAAGAAAGATTTGTCAGCAAACTGAAATGTATTGGACATCATCATGTGATACACTTGCACACATAACTGCTGGTGTATTATGTTTGAGCCTGGTATAAACCGCTGAAAAACCGGATAACTTAACTAACGGATATTAGAAGCTGTTTTTACAACAATGTGGAGGGAAAGTCCTCTCCTGTCAGACTGAGAGACTCAGGTGAGCTAAAGCACTCTGAGTGTTTAGATTGTTCACTTTAGTCTAAGTTATCTCAGTGGGACTCAAATTATTTGATCACCATTTATGTAAACCAGTATGTCCAAGGCACACCTTTATATGATCACTATAGGTATAAAAAAAAAAAAAGAGAATAAATGAAAAACTGGTATCAAATACTATATGACAGTAAAACAAGAATGCAGTTTAAAAGGAGAGTGATTATTAAAATAACCATAAAGAAAAAGTAAATCTGTGTACAGTTCTGTTTCATATGGGTGCTGAGAGATGTATCCATAGATCTCCTAATGTTGCTCTCAAAGTGCACCAGATTGATGCATTTAACTTCAATATAAAAAATCTTCCCGTGGGAGCATGCCCCCGGACCCCCCTAGAGGAGGTTAGGTCCACCACCCACTTATAAAATAGCACTTTACCCCTGCTTACACCTAGCCTACATGCCTTGAGCTAATCATCGAGCCTTCATTGTAAGAGTCGCGGGTACACTGTGTATATGCGTGTGGGGAGTGTTGCATTAGAAAATTCAACTGTAGTGCCCAGTACATTAATGGGAAACCCTACATGTTTGAGCACCCTCAATGAAACGTCAAGCTACCCCACAGCACCCCAAAAAGAAAATCTCTGGCACCGCCCATGTGTAATATTAATGTTACAAAGTGTAAATGCATATTGAGTAGGATAAACACCCGATGTATGTGCTGATATTTGACCATGGTTCACAGAGAAAGAAGCAGAAGCAGCTGAAGAAGAAGTGGGCTCGATGGTCGGGTCTGTTTACAGGACAACCAGTCAACGATGTCAAGTCAGTGTCTGTCTGTCTGTCCGTGTGTGTATGTATGTGTGTATGTGTGTGTGTGTGTGTGTGTGTGTGTGACACTAATTGTTGGAGCTTTGTAGGTGGAATTATTTCCCATTCTTGCTTGATGTACACCTTCAGTTGCTCAATAGTCCAGGGTCTCCTTTGTTGTATTTTGTGCTTCATAATGCACCCCACATGTTCAATGGAGAACAGTCTAGTACCCCCACTCTTTCACTACGGAGTCAAGCTGTTGTAACGTGTGAATGTGGCTTGGCATTTTCCTGCTGAAATAAGCAGGGACGTTCCTGAAAAAGATGTCGCTTGGAGGGCAGCATACGTTGCTCCAAAACCTGTCTGTACCTTTCAGCATTAATGGGCACGAACACCCCCCCACACTATCACAGATGCGGGCTTTGATCTGTGCGCTGATAACAATCTGGATGGTCCTGTTCCTCTTTAGCCGACACGACGTCCATGATTTCTAAAAACTATTAGGAATGTGGACTCATCAGACCACAGAACACTTTTCCACTCTGCAACAGTCCATCTCAGATGAGCTCGGCCCAGAGGAGCCGGCAGAGTTTCTGGGTAGAGATGGCAAATCATACGAGTCCTTTGAGTCATGAGTCAGCATCACCAAGAGCGTAGAAATCCTACCGGTGAAATAGGAGCCCATAGTCTCCAACTTCAAATACATTTTAGAGCTACTAGTGAGGGCGGCAGTCCACTGTTTGTGTATTTGTATTGCCACTTGAGATTTGCATTTCACGAGCATATTAAACTAACGTTACATTAACCTCCGCTACACAAACATGTTCTAACAACGTTTGTGTCTTAATGCTTGTTTATTGCAGTATTTGGTCGTCAAATGATCTGTGCATAGTATGCATCTACGTTATCACTAACCGAGCAGACACTCACTGAGGCCCCGGCCACACAAGGACGATAACGGTAAAACGCATACGCAAACGCAATCGCAAAAAAGGCTTCCGTCCACACGCAATAGACACCGGAAAATTTCTGTCCACACGAGACAGCTCCGTTTAGCTCCAACCGATGGAGAAGCTGCAGTACATATGCCGAGCCTGTACGTGGCGCTGTAACTTCCTCCACGAAAGCAGCGAAGAAGCATGGTTGTCATGGTTGCCCTTCTCCGCGGTGGGGGCGAGGGAACCGGGCAGAGTTTTTCGCCAGTCAACGTGTATGTATTCAGTATGGTGTTCCTGAGCAGCCCACGTGGTAATATCCTTTACAGCAGGGGTATTCAACTCAAATTCAGCGAGGTCCAGTTAGAGAAAATGTCCCCATGCAAAGGTCCGGAACATTAAAATGTCTAACTTGCTTTATGAATTAGTGTGATATATATTGAAGTAGCTGTAGCTTTATCAACGTCTGCATGTAATCAACAACTGACTGCCAATCAAATAAAGAAAGTACAATTCAAAAACAACAATATTTATTGTCAATTAGCATTGAACTATACATATATACAGTAAATACCGTGGATATGTGTAATGTTCCTCTCGGGCTGCATTTACAAATAAAATAGAGAAAATAAATAAAATAGCTTTTGAAAATATGTGCATCTTAAAAGTGCTTAATTTTAGATGAATAAAATAAAGTGTAGCAGCAGCTTGAGTGTCCCTTTTTTCTTTGTTAACCGTTTCACATCATGACTTAACAGTTTCAGCCAATTATAGAACAATATCAGTCTTTACACATCATAACAATTGAACAGTTTCAAAGTTTCTCTTTATTTCCCTCTTATATTGCAGTCCCTCACTCACTTTTTTTTTATTCAGTGTGAGAATTGAGCTCGAGCTTGTCCTGCCAGGAGTTTAAATCTGGGCTGAAATGGAGTCGGGGCCATTCTCATACACATGCAGGTGCTCATTGGTTAGCCTCGGTTAGCCTGCTCTGGAACGATATTTAGTTTTAATTTTGATCCTGGTGGACTGATCATATTGGGCTCTGAGACTGCTTATTTGTTGTGACCTCAGTTCTGACTTGAGAGGGAATGTTTGGTCAAACACTTTGTGCTTTGTCTCATAGTGGCGTTTTGGCACTTTTAATGAGCGCCACGGCCTCTGAACATATGAGACACACTGGCTCTGTGCTCCCAGTGGGCAGGATGAACATGAATGAGTCCACTCAGGGTTAAAAGCTCTGTTCTCACTGTCCACTTTCCTCTTCTTGGAGAGCGCCATGTGTAATTATTTGTCTCTCCCTGTCTGCCGCTAACACGCCTGTTCTCTCTCCTCTCCGCTTCTCTCCCTGTATCGCTAATTATTCTCTTCACTCACTTTCCTCTCCTCTTCTCTCTGCCGCGCTCTCGTCTGTTCTTCTGTGTTTCTCTCCCTGTATCGCTCTCATCTCTTTCGCCCCCTGTCGGCGGCGGTTCAAATAGAATCGCCCCGTCAATTTGAAATCCCCTATTAATGTATTGATTATAGGTCCGGGTCCGTATACTGTAGGTCTGAGTCCGGATCCGGACCACGGTCCGCCTGTTGCCGACCCCTGCTTTACAGGATGAGGTCGGTTTAAAATGCAGTGCTGGCTGAGGGGTCGATGGTCACGGAAATACAGTGTTGGTTTTCAACCCCCCCTTACGTGCAGAGATTTCTCCGGATTCTCTGAATCTTTTGATGAGGTTATGGACTGTAGATGATGAAATCCCTAAATTCCTTGCAATTGTACGTTGAGAAACATTGTTATTAAACTGTTGGACCTTTTGCTCACGCAGTTGTTCACAAAGTGGTCAACCTCGCCCTACCTTGCTTGTGAACGACTGATTTCAGGGATGATCCTTTTATACCCAATCATGACACTCACCTGTTTCCAATCAACCTGTTCACCTGCAGAGGTGGCAAAAGTACACACTCTCTTTATTCAAGTAGAAGTATAGATACTTGTGTAAAAAAATACTTTGGTAGAAGTACTGATTCAACTTTTTACTTAAGTAAAAGTACAAAAGTACACACTCTTTACTTAAGTAGAAGTACAGATACTTGTGTAAAAAAATACTTTGCTAAAAGTAGAAGTGCTGATTCAACATTTTATTTAGGTAAAAGTACAGTCTCTGAAATGTACTCACAGTAAAAAGTAACTTTTAAGCTGGCTGTTTTTGTGCAAAACGAACTGAACCTTACATCATATTAATATACTTGTATTACTGCCATTCTGAATGTATTCAGTGTGAACAACAAAAACAAAGTACCTGTATTTGCTGTAGCCAACATTGTAGATGGGTTCCTTTGCCTTAATATAGGCCTAAACAAATCAAACTAAAATGATTATAGTGCATTTTTTGCACCCACAACTTCAAACCTCTTCCTTAAGTAAGGCCATGGATGCGGGATGTCTTGCTGGTGGTCTGATGAATCGCCTCTGTCGATGTTATCTTCATTTTCAGTCCTGTCGCTGACTGTACTAGCGTTACTCTTGGACATTACGCCGTTAGACCTTTCTCCCGTCTCTGCCAAGCTGCTTCGTCATACGTCTTTTACGTTGTTTTCGTCTGTCGGGCATGATCTGCACACCATGGCTCGTCTTCTCTACTTGTCACATCCATTTAGTTTGAAATCAGTCTTGATGTCGGGGAAGGCCCGCAATGATGCAAAAATAATTCGTAATTCACCTCACATGCATTAAAAGGAAAGTAACGAGCCTGTTTTGTAAATGTAAGAAGTAGAAAGTACAGATATTTGTGTTTTTAAAATGTAGGAAGTAAAAAGTGGTCAGAAAAATAAATACTTAAGTAAAGTACAGATACCTGAAAAATCGACTTAATTACAGTAACAAAGTATTTCTACTTCATTACTTCCCACCTCTGTTCACCTGTGGAAGGTTCCAAACAGGAGTTTTTTTCAGCATTCCTCAACTTTCCCAGTCTTTTGTTTCCCCTGTCCCAGCTTTTTTGTACGTGTTGCAGGCATCACATTTTGTGGTGTTTTATGTAGATAATGTTATTGATTCGTAAAATGTGTGAAAATGGAGAAAGGGCACTTCTCTAAAAGCGTCATTGAAAATGATTGAGATTTGAATTTGATAACCTTGGAGATATGGGGACTCGATCAGATATTCCCAGTATACCCTCACTACTTGTTAAACCTGACAAGAGACCTGTTAACAAACATTAATCAAAATGGATTTTGTTTATGAAAATATCTGATTAAACACTGTAAACCAATAAAACATGAGAAAGTCCCAGGTGACCAAACTATTTTTATAGTCGCCAATGTTTTTTTACTTCATGTCTGCCTGTGTGTTTTCTCCCTGCAGGAATTACTTCGGAGAGAAAGTGGCTTTGTACTACCTGTGGCTGGGCTTTTATACGAAACTGCTGGTCCCGGCTGCTGCTCTGGGCGTGGTCGTTTTCCTTTATGGACTTGCCTTTTTCAACTCCAACCCTCTAATGTGAGTCAGAAGCTGAGAAGGTAATATTATATGGTAAATGAACTTAAACGTGGGAAACACTGGTCTTTTTTGGTCATACACTTTAAGGATTTCTTTTGATTTGGAATATTCTGGACATCTGTAGTTGTTGTAAATCACTCCATGTAATTATTTCTGATCTGTGTGTGGGAAAGTTTAGACCAATCAATCTATCAATAAACAACCAATCAAATTACATTTTTATACTACTTAACTATTGGCAGAGACACAAACACTCTGGGAATCATGCCCCAGATGTTGAGTTATAGTCTAGCAGGAAGGGCCCTCAGATTTTGAGATACCCCTACCCGAGGTAGAACAAAACACAACAATGATTTTTCTTATCTTTGGGGTCTCCCATTAATGAAATTGATTGTTGTCAAATCAAAAAAGAAAAAGGACTGATGTGCACAAACTTGGATGAACTGAGGTTCATAATTGCATCAACAACAGATGCAGCCTCGGAAAATCTGCCGCCAACAGAGGATGCATTTCAACAACATGTACAAAGAGCAATGTTTCAGACAGCGATATCACAGGCCGAACCCAAACCCTTGTTATGGAGTCCTGTTGGCAAGCGGTGGATTGTCAGAGATGGGGCCATTCAACCAGTGCTATTTACAAAACCCCAGCACCTAGAGAAGTGAGAGACATTACTCACTTGTATTGCAAAGATGCAAAGTGTGGAGAGAGTGGAAAGTGCCAGTGCCTCTCTGTTGGCCTTCCCTGTACGGAGTTCTGCACCTGCTGTGCAGAATGTCAAAATGTGTCCCCTAACGCTTCTGAGGAACCTGACATTTAACATTATATTCTAGTATCTATATACTTGACCTCTCACAGAATGATTTGATGAATTGTATACTGTACTTTGAATTAAGGTTCCAGTTTCAATAACACCTGTACTATTTACACCTATGTTTTAGAGGCTTGCAATTTAGAACTAATACACTTTATTTTATTGGGTTACTCTTATTCTGACTATTTGGTGATGTAGGTCAGCCAACTGGTAGTTCCCTCTCCAAATATGATGACCATCAGAGTGAGCATTCTTAACTTATAGGCTATTATGCCATCATGTTTTGGGACATGAATGTATAGAGAGAACGTGAGTGCATTCAAAAGAGGAAGAGAAAGGGAGGAAAAGTGAACGTCGAATGTCCCCCAACAGTGGAAGTCTTTAGCAGCATAACTAGGGTCTGGTTCAAGGCAAGCCTGAGCCGGCCCTAACTATACGCTTTATCAAAAAGGAAAGTCTTTAGCCTACTCCTAAATGTGGAGAGGGTGTCGGCCGCCCGAACACAAACTGGAATAACCATTCCTAGAATGCAGGGATATAATGGGTATAATGATAAGGACAAATTCTGATCAAAGATAAAGCCAAGACTCCTTACGGTGGTGCTGGAGGCCAAGTTAATGCCATCCAGAGTGAGTGTAGTGACTTTTTAACCTAGTCTATACTTAAGCCACTGAGGGATTGGAGCGGGAGAACTTTGTGAATACCAAGTGAATGCTCCATCTTGTGTTCAATGGCATAACTGCATGTTACATTAAACTTGTGCAGTTAAAATAAAAACAAAGACACATACATTGTGGCTCCAACAGTGAGTATATCTTTAGATAGTTTGTTTCAGAGTTCACAATAACTTCAGTTGTCTGTTTTTAACATCAAATACATGCAGGTTATCTAAGTTTTTAAGTTCTTGAGGTATTCTTGAATTGTATTTAGTTGATTGGTTTCATCAGGCTTGATTGATAAATATAATTGAGTATTATCCGCATACAAACTACTAAATGTAACAGAGTGATTCCTTATAATATTGCCTAACAGAAGAATAGTACAGAGCCCTGTGGCACTCCATGACCAACTTTAGTTTGCATGGAAGATTCATCGTTGACACGTACTAACTGAGATAGTACAGATAAAAAGGACTTAACCCAGCTTAGTGTGGTAACAAAATGTATGTGGTCAGACTAACAAGTTCAATTTCAATGCCCTACCCCAGTTCAAGTTGTATTGTGTTAACTTTAGGTTGGTTTGGGTAGGTCTCATGAATTTCATCACCCATTTCAAATACAAATATTGATGAACGCCACAGGTTCTCCTAAATTACCTTTATTGGCCACTTTGGAACTAATATGATTTTGAGACTGGTTGTTGCATGAGGTCGAAATGTCTCTAAGTCTCTGTGATGAGTGACAATAACACTTTCTGTTACCTAAGCTTGTTCTGAAAAAAGAATCTTCTGAATGACATTTTATTCTGAAAACCCTTTAGACTTTGACTCTCTGTGTGTCCTTAGTATGGAAGTGTGCCAGTCCAGCATCATTATGTGTCCTCGCTGTGATAAGAGGTGTGTCGTGTGGCAGCTGTCAGACACCTGCGCCTACGCTAAGGTAAGCTCTTCTTATGTCATGTCATTCTGTTGATTTGATCACTCACATTGAAAAGAGCAATGGTAAGGACCACACAACTTGATCCGTTGTTTACATTGCAAGTTGTGCTCCTTTTATGCTACACAATACAAATCTTAAATTATTTTATGGTGGGGTGTGGAGGATGACAGTGGAGGAGCTGTGTTTTATGCCAGATGGTATTATGCTGAACAGTAGGCAGGTGTTTGGTGTCTTCTTTGTTGGCTCTGTGCAGACACTTCACCACACTAATCTAATCTTGTAAACAGAATAATCATGGGAGATATTAACCCATGCTGGATTTGCATGAATAAAATATGTAGTTTTTTCTACTGAAATGTGTATGTGTGAAGATGACATTGGATGTTTCCAAAAACATCATTAAAAGGGCAGCCCTTATCATGAAGTGTTTATATCCACACAGGTCAGCCACCTGTTTGACAATGAAGGAACTGTGGCTTTTGCTATGTGCATGGCAATCTGGGGTGAGTTTCTAATTAGATTTCATTCAATGTATTATGATATCCAACTCAATGTTTTTTACTATAAGTCTTATCTAACATGTTCTACTCTTATATATAATCTAACGTGTTCCCTCTTTAACTGGTTGACTCTTTTCAGCCACTCTGTTCCTAGAGCTGTGGAAGAGACATCGAGCCAGACATGTTTCTCAGTGGAAGGTCTACGACTGGTGTGAGGAGGAGGTACATAAGTCACATTTAAATCTAGATCCTGTGTGTGGTTGTCTGTAGTGTTCCGTTTAATTTAATAATACATTTTAGATGGGTTGTTTTAACGATAGTTTATTAAATCTAAACCAATTGGCATAGGCAATTGTTTTAGACTAAATGAGCATCCATAATTAGTGAATCAGTTTAATGAGAAGAGAACTAGGGTTGTGTCATCTGCAGACATTATTGGAGAAAGAATGTTTGAGACATTTGACTAATCATAAACGTAGAAAAGGAATAATAATGGTTCCTAAAAGGACCCCTGTGGGACCCCTAGAGTAGTCTGGCTTTGCTGGAATTAAAACCCTTACCACAAACAAATTGTCTTCTGTGGGAAACACAATATTTCAACCATTTGTACGTAGTATATGGAAACCATATTCATGCAACTCTTCGGTGTGTGTACATTGAATTGGAATCTACATGAAAAACAATCCTATGTAAATGTTTATATTGTGGAAAAACATGGCCAACTACATATGGGTCTAAAGTTATTAAAGCAACATGGATCATCACTTTTAAACAATGGAACGCCTGTTTTACAAAGACCAGATGTGAGCAAGTGGCTGCATAACTGAATGCTTCACCTGTGCAGAAATATTGTCATGACCAGCTGAAGATCATTTTAGTTAATCTATTATTTCACTTATTTCTTGGACATGAGGGGGTTTAAGAGAATAAATGGTCGGAACATTTCTTGGAATAAACTAGTGGATTGCATTGACAAGCTGCTATTTTGGGAGATAACTCTTGACCAATATTTACAAAGAAGTCATAAACAGAAACCCAAAAACTTTAAGTAGAAAGAATAGTTATTAAGTCTACACAGTATTCTGCTAATTTGCAGTAAAGAGTATAGACAATATTAGATTAGATTAGATAAGATTAGATTAAATGTATCCCGAATAAAATGTCAAAAAGAAGCACATTCGAAGCACACACGGAGAGTTGCTGCAACAGGCTTTGTAGAGTAAAGTGTATCCAAAATATGAAGTATAATATGCAGTCAAAAAGTAAAAACAGAGTACCTTTACCCTCATCCAAACAATGTGTTTAACATACAAGGACGGACAACCGACTCCAAATATTTAGTGTGGGAAAGAAACAGCAGAGCCAATTGTTCACTTATCAAAGTATTATTGGATATTTAATTACTGTTGTCTGGAACAAATCTGATTATTGTTATTTTAGATACGTTTCAGTTGACTCCATTTTGTGTAAATTATTATTTGTGGGTTTTGTGTGTGTTTTGACAGGAAGAACTCATTCTTGAAATAGTCAATGACCCAAACTGTAAACCCAAACAGTTCAGACACTCCTACCTGCGCAGCACCTTGGTCCTCTTCTTGGTTACTGTCATGGTGAGAGAAACACATACACACACAAAAAAACACTTTCTATTTTTCAACAGTGAAATACTGGCGGAACACTGCATCAACAAATTGACAAATTAAGACTGTATAAGACATGATTTTACCATCTTTATGCAACTCTCCTGCTATCTACAAATCATGTGTATGTATGATATGTACCCTAAAAGTCTAGAGTAGGACTCAATAGTGTCTATTAAGTTTGGTACAGACGTCACCACATCTTAAATGTCATCTGCGTAGCCTGTGTTCCTTCCTGATCCTAACAGCTAATGTTTCTGAAAGAAAATGATGAACATTAAGGGGTTCAAAGGACACCCTTGACAAGTCCAACTAGACAAGCTGAAAAAGTGAGAACTAACCCTGTTGGTTATCACTATAGACTTTGTTTCTTTATATATTATATTAAATGATATGGGTCTGCTTTGTCTCGATCTCTGTGAGAAGTTAGAGATATTAAAGCATCACTAAATGTTGGTGGCATGTGGCCTTTTTTCAAAAGCCTCTTGATAAACCTGCAAAACCAGAGCCAAGATTTCCACATATTCCTCATAATATTCCACTGGAAACCCATCTTACCCTCGTGATTTACCAGTTTTCGTTTTTTAAATTTGCTCTTCTTATTTCACCCTCAATTATTGGTGACTCCAACTCTGCCTGCGGAATGTAGCTTGGGCAAATGATATTAGAAGAGTAGCTGTTGTTCCTCATCATTATCACTGTCGGGTACTGTTGCTGTATATACCGTATCGTAATATTGATGAAGTACCTTGTTTATGAAAAATCATCACCTATCCCCCAAACTATTAACCCCCACCAGCCTGAACCGTTGATACAAGGCAGGATGGATCCATGCTCTCGTGTTTTTTACGCCAAATTCTGACCCCACCGTCCGAATGTCGCAGCAGAAATGGAGACTCATCAGACCAGGCAAAATGTTTCTAACCTTCTTTTGTTCAGTTTTGGTGAGCTTGTGAGAATTGTAGCCTCAGTTTCCTGTTCTTATCTGACAGGAGGGGCACCCGGTGGGGTCTCTGCTGCTGTGGCCCGTCTGCACAAGGTGTTGTGGTTCAGAGGTGGTCTTCTGCATACCTTGGCTGTAACCAGTGGTTATTTGAGTAACTGTTGCCTCTTATCACCTTGAACCAGTCAGCCTTCTCCCAGAGAACTGCCGCTCACAGACCATTCTCTGGAAACCCTAAAGATGGTTGTGTGTAAAAATCCCAGTAGATCAGCAGTTTCTGAAATACTCAGACCAGCCGCCTGGCACCAACGGCCATGCCACGTTCAAAGTCACTTAAATCCCATTTCTTCCCAATCTGATGCTCTGCCCAAACTCCAGAGGGGTCTCTTTTGATTTGCTTCTTAAACTAATCCCTTCGTTGTAAGTACCTGTAGAAGTCATGTTTGTCTAGATCATATTTATCTTTCAAATGCTGGAAACTCTCAGGCTCCCCATCCTTCTCTAGGTGCACCATGCTGTAATACCCATTGTTTGAATCCCTTATCGTTCCCAGCTGGTTTTAAATTACTATTGAATGCTACCCATTTTAGTAAACGTGCACTTTTCTCTAACTTCTTCTTGTTGATTATTTCGAACCATACTTTTTAGAGTGAACAGTGTAATTGTATATAGTTAGTTTAGAATTTTCTTGCATGTTTCTTTATCGCCAATGATGTTTTGGATTGGTTTATCTACAAACTCTTTTTCAATTTCATTCTACTTTACTGTGTAATCTGGTTTGCACAACACACAACATATCTTAACTGGGCAGCAATGAAGTATTCCTTTAGTTTTGGAAGGCCCATGCCTCCTTTATTTTCCGGTAGCTGGAGAATTTCGTATCTGACTCAAGGTTTTTTGCCCTCCCAGATAATCCTTGATTTAAACCTATCCCATGTCACACATTTAGTTTGGGGAACCTCTACTGGCAGGGACCGGAAAAGATAAAGACATATAGGCCGAAGATTCATTTTGTCTCAATACTTGAGGTAAAATCTAGTGGTAGATTAGAACACCTTTTTGTATTTCTTGATTTATCTTGTTATAGTTTGCTCTATATATTTTAGATTTTCTCTTAGTGATGATCAGGGCCGTTTCTAGCTTTTTGGGGGCCCTATGCAAGATGCTGTTTGGGGGCCCTAGTTTTGACAGTTTTTTTTTAACTACAATGGGGGGTCACAGCCCCACCTAGTGTCAGCAGAAAGTATTACAAATAATGATTACAATAAAATGCAAAAAATAAATAACAAAATATATAAAATATATTTTAAGATCATGGTTGATCATCTGATTCGTCTGTACATTGCTGTTTTAGTCTGTGTTCTTCTAATTCGTGTCTACAGTGTGTGCCTATTGAGCTGTTTAGAGCCATGTGGGACAAAACCCGATCATGCCCCTCCCTCTCACTGTCTAAGTGAACGGTGACTATAAAAACTACACTGCGCATGCTCAGAGTATTGTCCTATTTAATGTGTGTGGCAAAAAAATAATGACCATAGGGGCATAGAGCTGCCATCCCCACCATACGTCATCTCACATAATTCAGAGCTGATTGGCTGTAAGTACGTGTGCCGCAAAAAGTGTGGTGTGTGAAGAGGAGGAGAGAGACGCGTCCTAAAACCTGGAAGTAAGCTGCACATGGCTTCCCTCCACAAAAAAGCAATGATATTTCTCCATGGGATTTTAGAAAATAGCTCAAAATAAGATCTGTGGGAAACGTAGCTGTTAGATAAATGCACGTTTTGTTCAGCCGGATAATATCCACATGTCTACCCTACTTTTTATAATTTTCTAATCATAAATCTATCGATTAGATTTATGATAGACTTTTGAAACTACAAGAAGATAAGGAGGACTTTTACAAAAAAGTAATAGAGATTTTTGTCCAGAAGGATAGGCAAATGGACTTCATCTTCAAGTCAAGGTAAGACCGTAATTGTATTGAAAATGGGATCTTACTAAGAGAGAACAATTCAATATTTAAATGATAACATTACATTTTTTGGGTATCCTTTTGTTGAACTGTCTGTTTAAAATTAATCGAAGCATCAGACAAAAAAAGTTTTGAAAATAATATTATATTTTGATTTAGGTCAAAATATAATATTTGTAAACCTGAAGAGTCAGTGCCAGTGCCTCACCAGCCATGAACCTCACTGCAGAAGCTTATATATAGACATCTACGTTGTTTGTGCCCCACCACTTTTGTACATATAAAAACGCCACTGCGAACACAGGAGGGCTTGGCTGTCTACAAATAAAGATGGCTCATTTTAATTCTCCCCAAATATATTGAGGCTGAACCTGAACTTTGAATTCTCTGCTCCCATCATAATCTTGGCAATCTTGTTCAAATTGTGAATGCAGAATTAGAAATACTATGTAACTGCTTTGCAGTTAATAAATTATCCCTTAATGTGGCCAAAACAAATTACATGTTATTCAATACAAAGTCTGAGAGTAGAAATGACTGCATTATACGGATTTGCAATACAGAGATAGAAAAAGTTGGTGCATGTACATTTTTAGGACTGCTTGTTGACGAAAAACTCAATTGGAAGCACCATATAAATTATGTACAGACTAAACTGTCAAAAACAATAGGTATGTTGTATCATACTAAGAACATTCTTGAAGAAAATATACTCTTTATAACAGTCTATTTCTCCCTTACCTTTAATACTGCTCCGAAATATAGGGAAACACGTACTCAACAAATCTACAACAAATAATAACATCCCACAAAAAAGTATTACGAATAGACTGTGGTGTTGGTAAATATGAGCACACAACTCCCATATTTAAAAAAAAACTCAATCTATTAAAATATGTTCAGATAGTACAGCTTAAAACAGTACTGATTATGCACAACATTTTCCATAAGAAAATGCCTAATAATATTTAAAAGCAGTTCCAAACCACAGCGTGAACATATGAATGTAAAAAAAGTCACTTGAAAATAAGTGTTCACAATGTTTATATGCAATTATGCATATATTATTATTATTATTATTATTATTCATTTGCCAAGTGGATGTGTACCTATGTATTTATATATTTTTTTTAATTTCCAAAAAAAGATAGTTGAAACTGCTATTGACATGTGCAGAAAATGACCCTATATCTAGTTTTTATATATATATATATATGCATTTATTGTTTTCCTGCACTAACTTTTATTTAATTTGTTCTCCTGTTTTCTTTATTTCTTTGTACTCCTTCATTTCTATACGTTTTTGACGCAATAATGCCGCTGTATTAGGATGATGCACGGGAGGGCTACTTTCCACAAGCTTTGCTTCAGGCCTCCCGCTTCTACTAATTTTGTTCATCTTTGTGTGTATGAATTAAACTTTTTTTTTTGTTTTTCGGATGAATAAAAAAAAAAAAATACTTTCAGCTTGGGGGCCCCCTAGTGGCCGCGGGGGCCCTATGCCCCAGCATAGTCCGCCTATAGGAAGAAACGGCCCTGGTGGTGATGATAACCCCAAGATATTTGTATTTGCTTTAAATTCCAATTAAGATTAAATGATTCCCTAATCGTTGTTGATGGTGTGTAATTTAGAGCTAGTATCTGTGTTTTGGAAATATTCATTTTGTATCCGAAAGGTGCCCATACAATCTGCAAATAAAGTGGGTGATCTCTGAAAGCTACTTTTATCAGTCAGGTTACCATTGATTTTATTCTAGCATTTGGCTATTGATTCTTATACATTGTGTTGATTTGGTATACTTCCAAATCGTTCCAAAATGTGATACAAAAATTCCTAATTTAGCCGATCAAATGCTTTTCTGCGTCAATGCTTACTAAATGTACTATGTTTAGTCTTATGTGTTTTGTCCACTATGTGTAGAGTTCTTTTTGATATTATCCTGTGTTTGACGTTGGTTTACGAATCCTGTATAATCTTCGATTAATTCTGTCAAAAAAGTGTTTTTTTTTGTGTATATTTTATAGTCCACATTCAATATAGAGATGGGTCTATAGTTCCCACAGTGTTCTTTATGCCTTCCTGGTTTTGGTGTGACTGAAATAACTGCTTCGGGAGGGACTCTTCGGAATAGAGAGAGCCCCTTACCGCCATTTTTTTTTGCCGCACCCACGTGACTCCAATAAAAAAACAAATGTAAAGGCAGATTGCAAAATCACATTGACAGAACAGAAAATAAAGCAAGATGAGCACTATAGAGGCTGTGATAAACAGTGTGTGTATTTTGTGCTCTAGCTCATGCTGATCATCGGCCTGGCTCATGCCCTGGTGGTGTTTCGAGTGGTGGCTGCACCCTTAATGTCTGAGGGCAGCTGGGAGTTCATCAGGGATCATGCCAACACTGTGGCTGTGATGCTGGGAGCAGTGCTGCACTACCTCACCATGCAGATAATGACCCGGGTACGTATACATCCCCCCTCTCTTCATCGTGCATTCACACACTGAAGAACAGGAATAATTGCTAGCGCTAAGATATACCACATCATTCAACAGATCATTGCTTATTCTGTAAGAAAATGTAAACTACATAATGACACTGTAGCTCCTGTGCATTTTGATGTGCTATGTGCATATTTATCTAAATAGAATAAAACCTTTTCTGACATATTTGTTGAAACATTGAAGCTTCAGGTTATTGACTGACATGAGAAGTCCTACACAGTTGCTTGAACAGAGATTTAGCTTATTACAATTTGTACTCTAAGATGGCATGAAATTGTTTGTATTCTAAAACTTCAGACCTATTTCAAACTGATGACCAGAACAAATACACAATGTTATACCACTTCTAAGCAGAGATTCATTTTAATAACATTTCATTTGGGCTCAACATAATTTTTTATTTGAAAGTTATGTATCCGTCCAAGCTTTTAATGAATATTAAAGCAAGAGTGACAATAAATTCAGACATTTAAAACGAAAAGGAATGCAC
This sequence comes from Gymnodraco acuticeps, assembly GCF_902827175.1. NCBI lineage: Eukaryota > Metazoa > Chordata > Actinopteri > Perciformes > Bathydraconidae > Gymnodraco > Gymnodraco acuticeps. The sequence continues at coordinate 160,240 of NW_022990621.1, read as the reverse complement.
TTGTTAGGGTAAAGCACTTATTTCTTGCAAACTATTTCTTAGACCCCCGCCAGAGAGTACTATGGATAGTTAATATCTTCATATTTTTTATAATGATTTAGGCCTTGGATATTATTTGAAATTGTGCCACCCTAATGTATAAAGCATCAATAAAATGAGCTTCACCTTTACCTCTACCGATGCAACATTAAAATGATGACAACTTGATTCATTAATCAATAATTATACCTTTAAACACTTACAGCCATGAAATAAAATAACAGTGATCACTGCAAAATGGAGTTTCTGTAGTTTTACTACTTAGTCTTTTGGTTGAGTAAAACGAAACAAAATGATTTTATTTTCCAACCTTCTGAAAATGATTGACGATGCACTGTGTCATTGTCCTGCTGGAGAAATCAAACCTCAGAATTACAGATTTAATATGGTATATTTATATTTCATGTGCTTATGAGCTTAGTTCGTGGTGATTGTGATTTCACGATGTTTCTGTCACTTCAGAGGAAACAGCTGAGATAAAGGAACACCATTCAGCTGTTGTAGGTCTGCCTGCCAGCAACGGAACCATCACATATTTCTGTTTCTCTTTCACCTGTAGGTAAACAGATGGGTGTCCCTTAAGCTCTGTGACATAGGTAAGACCAAATCATAATACTGTATTTGATATGAATCAGAATCGGTTTATTACCTGCAGGTTTACACATACCAGGTATTTGCTTTCGTACATGTGGTGCATACAAAGACACAGAAAGAAGAATATGTTAAAGATACAATAAAAATGGTACTGTTATGACAACTATTAAAAAAAAAAAAAAAAAACTATTTTATGACAATTGTAACAAACTATACAATTCTGAGAAATGTTGACTATGTGACTGAAACTTGGGTGCACGTCCCGATGCTAACATTACCCCCGCTGAGTACGTATTCATAGCATTAGTTGTATTGTTAAGGTACAACAAAGAATAACCAATCATTTTAGCTGACTATTTGAACTGTTTATCTATTACATTTTCGGATTCTTTTACCACATTCCTGCATCGTTTCTGAACATCTTTAGATTACCACTGGATTTAGTTAACGACCGACAGGTGTGTTCAAAGACCAAAGCGTTTCCACGGCAACGCCCTGCCAGTGAACGAGAGACAGTCTGTCAGAGAATGTGTAGACAATATTGTGCTTCTAAGTAAAAAAAACTGTAACTCCAATCAGCTAAATATCCAGATGAACACCTGATGATTCTCGTGTTTGCTATATGTGTAAGTCCGTTTGATGAAATGAGCATATCGGTGCGGCCGTGACAAATTACCCTACATTACGATCACCAAATGATGTATAAAGAGTGAAAATTGTGGCCAGCCGAGCAATAGTTGGAAAAAAACCTCTTCAGATTTTACAGCTCCACTCCCCTCTAGCCGTGATGTCACCCACTCTAAGTCTTAAAGGTCCCATGTCATGGCCGTTTCTACTGATCATATTTCCAGTGATGAGGTCTACTAGAATAGATTTATATTGCTCAATGTTCCAAACTCACATTGGTTTCACATACAGCATCTCTGTATAGTATGTGCATTCACTCTCTGTCCTACACGGCTTGTTGGAGCTCCTCGCCCCCCCCCCCCCCCCCCCCCTCCCTGTGAGCCCACTGTGCTCTTATTGGTCAACTCGCCCACTATGTTCTGATGAGTCCACCACCGTTACAGTGAAATATCAGTGATTGTGTTACAATGGCGTTTGTTAGCAACCAGAAAATGACGCCAGTAATGACAAACGGATGTGAATGCTGCGTGGGGTCTGGGTGCCGTGTTGGCGGGACGTTGTGAGGCTCGCTGCTGCGGGGAGCGGACAGTGTGAGCTGGCTTACTGGTGTGGTTTCCTGGTTGCTGCGTGGAGTCGGCAAGACAGCGATTTGAAAAACGGCTAGGCACATCCCTTTTTTAAAAGACATAGCAACACGATCCCGGTCATTCCGCACCTTTTTGATATGTTTTTTGTGTGTTTCTGAAGAAGAATAAGATGAGATAAGATTTTCGAATACTAGACTGTGTGTGGCTTCGCCAGTCACACAGAATTAACAATATTTACATATTGTTTGTGTGTGTGTGTGTGTGTGTGTGTAGAGAAGACCAACTCGTTTGCTGCCACAGAGAGGAACTTCACAGTGAAGATGTTCACCTTCCAGTTCTTCACTCTCTTCTCATCGCTCTTCTACGTGGCCTTCTTCCTGGGCAGGTACTCAGTAACTGACTAAGTTCTTTTGTTGTTTGTATGTTTTTCAAGCTCATGATGTACTTCCTGCATCCTTCTGTTGGACACGGTCCCCTTGGGTGTGCATGTACATTTCATCAGCAAAAGGTGTACCTATCCCTATGTTTTCATATCTTACTACTGCTAATTTGTTCGCATGTTTGCACCACTAACCTACCTAGCTTAGCTATTTGCTGCGCATATTGGGCATCCTTACAGCGGACAGAATAAACAGAACTAACACATCCAAGACAGACTTGGCTACAGTTATATGTAGCATCCAAGTGCTGCATGGCCACTTTCAATGAATTGATATTGTATTTAGCCACTAGTGGCTGATTGCATTCCTTTGGAGCTGGTGGCTTAGAAATACACATTTGATCCCTTGCAGATTTTGTAAGTTTGCCCACTTAAAAATAGATAAACAGTCTATCATTGGAATAGTAGGTTTATTTTAACAGTGAGAGTAAGAATATAAAAAAAAAAAGAATCCAGAAATGGACATTATATAAAATATAAATGTTGATTTGCATTTAACTGTGGGAAATAAGTATGTGATCCCCTTGCAGAACATGTGTTAGTACTTGGTGGAGAAACCCTTGTTGGACACACAGAGGTCAGACGCTTCTTGTAGTTGGTCTCCAGGTCTGTGCACATCTCAGGAATGATTTTGGTCCACTCCTCTCTGAAGTTCCTCTCCAAATCCTTAAGGTGTTGAGGCTGATGCTTGGCCTCTGGAAGCTTCAACTCCCTCCACAGATTTTCTATGGGATTAAGTTCTGGAGACTGGGTAGGCCCCTCCCTCACCTCAATGTGCTTCTTCTTTAGCAGCTCCTGTGTTGCCTTGGCCGTATGTTCAGGTGTATTGTCCTGCTGGAAGACCCCTCCATGACCCATGTTCAGTGTCCTGGCTGAGGGAAGGAGACGATCGGCCAAGATCTTACGCTACATGGCCCCGTACATCCTCTCCTTGATGCAGGGAAGTGCTCTTGTCCCCTTAGCAGAGAAACACCCCAAAGCATAATGTTTCCACCTCCATGCTTGACCGGGGGGGGGTGGTGTTCTGGGGTTATAGTCAGCATCTCTCTTCCTCCAAACACGGCGTGTCCAGTTGATGCCAGAGATCAACAGCTCATCTGACCTCATCATCTTCTCCCAAGCCTTCTCTGAATCATTCAGAGGTTCATTGTCAAACTTCAGACGGGCTTCTCATGTTCTTCTTGAGCGGGGGGCCTGCAGGCGCTGCAGGATTTTATCCATTATGGTGTAGTGTGTTACCAATAGTTTTCTTGGTGACTGTGCTCCCAGCTGCCTTGAGATCATTAACCTGTTAAGCCTGAGAGACCCCGGTACCGGGGCCCTCCTGCAACATATTGCAGGAAACAGTGTCTGAGGGCATGTTCATTTAATAAACTATGAATGTTTTATATCCATGTAACGGGAAGAAACTCATCTAACTGATCTTTTTTGTTTGTTTTAAACCTCACAATGCTAACGCTGTGCCTCTGAACTAGCAACGAGCGAAAAATGCTAACAGATGACTGCACCGAAATTCACTCACAAAACCTTATTATTTATCTTTGCTGCACATCCAACCCATCGTTTCACATCGTGAGATGACACAGAATCGAGGGGTACCCTCATTATCACTCAATTATACGAACTCTCTGAGATAATAACAAGAACAGACATCAAAACATATGGCGCCAGGTAGCTAAAAACGCTAACATGGCTCACCTGTGTCGTAGTCTGGTCAAAAGTGGTCTTCAATGGCATTAAAACCATAAAAACGCTGGTGAAGTTAATCCATAAATTAATCCAATGTGTCTGTGTCCCCTTGAAATGATTTCTGATAATCCATGAGCAATAAACCTGCTTTTCGGTTTTCAGATGTATCTGTGTGCATTCAAGCCCCCACCTTTTTGTTTTACCATGTGTGTGAGTGGGGAGATTCCCCTTCGATTCTATTGGCTCTAATGGTCAGAAAGAGATGTCAATCACCAAAATCGACCAATGGGTTCCAGAGACATTATAATTTACAGTTTTTTTACTATGTTCAATCTGAATTTTCTTTAAAATAAAAAACATCTATATTGATTCTGACTCTTCTACATCCAACTCACAGGTTTATCATTACTTTGAGAAAAAAGATTATTAATGTTCCCCTTTTAGAAGGGAAGATATGGTCATTTGTTCTGGGAATGTCATTTTCGAGCCTGAGACCTGAAAAACAGGCTCAGGGCTAAACTGGTTAACAAGTTCCTCCCGTGTAGTTCTTTGCTGACCCCTCACCTTTCTCATGATCATCAATACGCCACGGGGCGAGATCTTGTGTGGAGCCCCAGACCGAGGGCGATTGATGCTCATTTAGTCTTTCTTCTATTTCTGAATAATCATACCAACAGTTGTCTCCTTCTCACCAAGCTGCTTTCTGATGGTGTTGTAGCCAATCCCAGCCTTGTGCAGGTCTACAATCTGGTCCCTGAGGTCCTTACCCCTAGATTCCACCGGCTCCGTCTGCGTCGCGTTACCGCGGCGTCCGCAAGGATCGCGGCCACTCTAGTCAATGGGTGCTATTCCACCAGACGCGCCGCGTTACGGCTCAGAAGCGTCCCAGAAGCGTCTCGGTGCTGGGCTCCGCTCAAAATATGATTGAAGTCTATTTTTCGACGCGAGGCGTTGCAGAGGCACCGGGCAGGAAGTGGACCGGTCAGAGCAATCCGGCCCATCCCCAAAATAAACTAATTGTGCAGACCCTATCCGTCCGCAGTCTTTCAAGTAGGAGGATAAATGCCAGCGTTCTCCTCCGGTTTACAGGCACTGTGTAAATTTTATATATATAGAATAATTATGATGATGAATGCATTTTTTTAACCACTAAAATACAGCAACACATCTTTGATTCATGTCGTTTATAACTGGGATATTACAAGTATTATTAACTTTGTCTGTACAAAGTAGTCTGTCCTGGAAATATGCCCAAATCAACAAAAACTGCGAGCCGGCAGGCACGACGCTCCACTTCTGAAATGCTTCTGAAACGCGCCCGGTAGGGTATGACGCCGGAGGAGGCCGGACCAAAACCGCGAAGCAGCCGTAACGCGACGCAGACGGATCCGGTGGAATCGAGAGGTTAGACGGCTCTTTATTCTTGGTGGAGAGGTTGGAATCTGATTGATTGATTCTGTGGACAGGTGTCTTTTATACAGGTAACAAGTTGAGATTAGGAGCACTTTTTTAAAGGAAGAGGACTTATGTAACCCGTCTGTGGAAGCCAGAATTATTTTTGTTGCAAGGGGATCAAATACTTATTTCACACAATTAAATGCAAATCAATTGATATCTCTTATTTAATGTACATTTCTGGATATTCTTTTTGATATGTCTCTCATTAGTCAAATAAACCAACCATTAAAATTATAAACGGTTCATTTCTTTGTAAGTTGGTAAACTTGCAAAATTGGAAAGTGATCAATTAATTATTTCCTTCATTGTATAACATGAAGGTGAGAACTACAAACCCAAATTCCAATGAAGTTGGGACTTTGTGTAAAACGTAAATAAAAACAGAATACAATGATTTGCGAATCCCTTTTTACCTATATTCAATTGAATACCCTACAAAGACAAGATATATAATGGTCAAACGTGTGCAGAATGTGGCTTGGCATTGTCCGGCTGAAATAAGCAGGGACGTCCCTGAAAAAGACGGAGCCGGCTCTAAGCACCGAAAACCGGTTCTTAGCTGGCCCCACTCGGCTGCCCAAGAACCAAGAGCCAATACGTCACGCTTACGTCAGAGGGGGCGAGATTAACCTGAGCTAATAGTTAAAGGCGAGTACGTCAAATACAAGTTGTAACAAGCAGTAGCGCTGAGCAAAGTGACTAGAACGCAACCACACACTTGTAAAAAAAAACACACTTTATAAAGCCAGGCAACACTAACCAGGCTTAGTGTGATTCTGTTTATATTTACCTTACTTTGACCATCCGTTCGCTGTTATTGATCATTGTGGAGAGCAGGCAGACGTTTTGTTTTGTATTGCAGCAGCTATCGGATGGAATCAATAGATGGGCTGCACAGGTTGTCATGTCCGTCTATCACAAGTAGAATCATAATGAAAAATATGCCGGTAGAATGTGCCTGTAGAAAACGGCTTATGCCACAATAGGATAGCAACAAGTGGTCAAGAAAGTCAGATTAGCTGCAGTTGCTATGCTAACATCACCCATTTCATACCAGAGAAACTTTCATAACACCGTTGTGATGCCAAACAGCGTCAATTCATACTGAAACTCATTCACTTATGGGGATGGGGGATATTTATCAGTTGCTTGTGTGCAGTGTTGGGCAAGTTACTTCCAAAAAAAAGAGATTTGGGGGAAGCTGGGTTAATCGGAACATGAGAGTACACAGGTACAGACAGACAGAAAGACGGAGTAAGGTGCCCCCCCCAACAGTCCAAGCCTATAGCAGCTAAACTAACGTGTCTACATACATGCACTCCCTTAGGATAGGTTGAGGGAAAAGGGTAGCAAGTAAGAAGTAGGAAACAGAGGTGGAGAGGCACAAGCAGGGAGTGAGGTCCCCACTGGAACCTGAATTGGTTAGAGGTAAGGAGTAGGTCTGTGGCTACGTTCCACACTCCCGGGCCGGGCTAGGCCTTCTCTGCAACTTGTTACCCTCTATTAGAACCTCGAGAGGTCAGAGAGGGGAAAGGTTTTGGATAAAGTTTTAAATATAAGATCTAAGTTTAGGATTTAAGTGAAAGAGTAAGAGCTAAAATGTATAGGTGAAGGGGCACAACGTATCTACGTCAATGCACTCTTATTAGATTATTTTTATTTTATCACTATAAGCTTTATCAAAAAGGAAGGTCTTAAGCGTACTCTTAAAAACGGATAGGGTGTCTGCCGCCGAACACAAACAGGAAGCTGATTCCACAAATTTGGAGCTTGATAAGAAAAGGCTCTGGCTCCCATTGTACTTTTAGAGACTCTAGGAACAACCAACAACCCTGCATTCTTGGAACGCAATGCCCTAGTAGGACAGTAGGGTATGAATTATTTAAGGTAAGATGGCGCCTGCCCATTAAGGGCTTTGTAGGCGAGAAGAATCATTTTAAATTATATCCTGTGTTCTATAGGTAGCCAGAAGAGTAATGTGGTCCCTTTTCCTAACTCTGGTTAGTACACGAGCTGCAGCATTTTGATTCAGCTGAAGCGACTTAACTGACTTCTTGGTACACCCTGATAATAAGGAGTTACAATAATCCAGCCTAGAAGTAACAAATGCATGGACTAGTTTCTCTGCATCGTTTTGAGGCAAGATATGCCTTATTTTGTCAATGTTGCGTAGATGGAAGTAGGCGGTCCTTGAGATTGATTTTATGTGGGCGTTAAAGGATAAATCCTGATCAAATATAACACCAAGATTCCTTACAGTCTCACTGGAGGCCAAATTAATGCCATCCATAACTAGTATATCTTTAGATAGTTTGTTTCGTAGATTCTTTGGGCCGAGTACAATAACTTCAGTTTTGGTCGTGTTTAACATCAAAAAGTTTAAGGTCATCCACGTTTTTAAGTCCTTGAGGCAGTCTTGAATTGTATTTAGGTGATTGGTTTCATCAGGCTTGATGGATAAATATAGTTGAGTATCATCCGCATAACAGTGGAACTTTACAGAATGATTCCTTATAATATTGCCTAACGGAAGCATATATAGTGTGAACAAAATAGGTCCAAGCACTGAGCCCTGTGGCACTCCATGGCTAACTTTGGTTTGCATGGAAGATTTATCGTTGACACGTACAAACTGAGAGCGTTCAGATAGATAGGACCTAAACCAGCCTAAAGCAGTTCCCTGTATGCCAACTAAGTGCTCTAGTCTTTGCAATAAGATATCATGGTCGATAGTATCAAATGCAGCACTGAGATCGAGCAAGACAAGAATAGAGACAAGTCCCTTGTCAGAGGCTATTAGAAGGTCATTTGTGACTTTAACCAGAGCTGTTTCTGTGCTATTATGTGTTCTAAAGCCAGACTAAAAATCTTCAAATAAATCATTGTTTTTTAAGTAATCACACAACTGTTTTGAGACTGCTTTCTCAAGAATTTGAGAGGAATGGGAGATTAGAAATAGGTCTATAATTGGCTAAAACCTCTGGATCGAGGTTGTGCTTTTTAAGAAGAAGTTTTATTACTGCAACTTTAAATTATTGTGGAACATAGCCTGATAATAAAGACATATTCATAATATTTAATAAAGAAGTGCTAATTAATGGACAAACTTCCTTTAACAGCTTAGTTGGAATCGGGTCTAAGATACACGTTGATGGTTTAGAAGAAAGAATCATTGCATTTAATTGTTCAAGGTTTATGGCTGAAAAGCATTCTAATTTACTATCTTGTGTAATATTAGAGCTTACATTTCCGGGAGCTGTTGATCACACTATACTGGTCAAAGGCAAGAGGTCATTAATTTTGTTTCTAAGAGTAACAATTTTATCGTTAAAAAAGCACATAAAATCATTACTACTGAGTGCTATGGGAATAGAAGGCTCAATCGAGCTGTGGCTTTCTGTCAGCCTGGCTACAGTGCTGAAAAGAAATCTTGTATTATTCTTATTCTCATCTATTAATGAAGAGTAGTAAGCTGCTCTCGCTTTACTCAGTGCTTTCTTATATTCATTGAGAGTAATATGCCTAATTAAACGAGATTCTTCAAGTTTAGTGGAACGCCATATCCTTTCAAGTTGTCTCGACTTTTGCTTTATTTTGCGGGTTTCGGCATTATGCCATGGAGCTAGTCTATGTTGTTTTATTTTCTTCTTTTTTATAGGAGCAACAGAGTCCAATTTTATTCGCAGCGCATCTGTAGCACTATCAACAACATGATCAATTTGGGGTGGTGTACATTTTGTATAAGTTTCCTCCCTTACATGCAGACATGCTATCGAGTTAAGTATTAGTGGAATCTCTTCCTTAAATTTGGCTATAGCACTAACAGATAGGTTTCTGCTGCAGGAGCTTTTGACTAATGCTTTGTAGTCTAGTAACAGTACTTCAAAAGTTACCAAAAAATGGTCGGATAAAGCAGGATTATGCGGTTCGACTAATAGTTGCTCAATTTCAATACCATAAGTCAGAACAAGGTCGAGAGTGTGATTATAACAGTGGGTTGGTTTATTTACACTCTGACAGAAACCAACAGAATCTAATATAGAGTTAAATGCAACAGTAAGGCTATTTTTTATCATCGTCAACATGAATATTAAAGTCACCTACGATAATTACTTTATCTGTTTTAAGAACCAAAGTTGATAAAAACTCAGAGAATTCAGATAAGAATTCTGAATAAGGACCTGGTGCACGGTACACTGTAGCAAATAAGATTAGCTGCAAAGTTTTCCAGGTCGGATGCGTAAGACTAAAAACAAGGCTTTCAAAGGAGGTATAATTTAATTTTGGTTTAGTATTGATAATTTGAGTCAAAGATGGCTGCAACTCCACCTCCTCGGCCTGTGTCTCAAGCAATATGAGTATTGATATGGCTGGGTGGAGTGGCCTCATTTATGCTGACATATTCTTCATGTCTCAACCAAGTTTCAGTGAGACAGCATATATCAATATTATAATCTGATATTAAATCATTTACCAATATTGCTTTAGATCTTATGTTTAAGATACCACATTTAATATTCCTGTTTTGTTTTACTGTAGTAGTTGTTACATTTACTTTTATTAAGTTATTATTTAGGACATCTCTATTAGGTTTTACTTTAAATTGTCCTTGGGAAGACACACACACCGTTAATATTGGGTATTTTATTGCAGAGAGCGCAGAGAAACATATAAAACTGCGACTCCTCCTCCTGGTCTCAACTCCAGTTTGTCATGGATTAAGTCCACAAAGCTCTGAAATGTTTGCTGAAATGAGATCTGCACCTTCCAAAGTAGGATGAATGCCATCTCTCTTAATCAGATCATGTTTTCCCCAGAAGGCTGTCCAATTATTTACGAAGCCCACATTATTTGCTTGGCACCACCAAGACAACCAGCGCTGAAATGATGACATGCATGATACATGTCATCATTGATCAGATTGGGGAGGGGACGCTGTCCGACATTGTTTTAGCATATCTACACACCGACGCCACATTAACTTTGGTGCATTCTGGAATGTGTTGGAAGGAATATAAGAACCGAGGTAGCACCACCATTTTTATCAAATTAATGTGTCCCATTAAGGAGAAAGGCAAGGAGGACCATCTAGCCAAGTCTACTTTGAAGCGCTCTACTAATGGACTAAGGTTCTTGGCAAAAAGCTCTGTAAACGATTTAGTAATATGAATACCCAGGTATTTGAATCCCTCTGAGACCTTCTTAAAAGGAAAGAGAGCTTGGGGAAGTTTTTCAGCGAGGGTGTTAACAGGGAAATATTCGCTTTTCTGGAGGTTGAGTTTATAGCCAGATAGCTTCTTAAATTGCTCTAAAATGCTTAGTATTATAGGAAGGGAGGACGATGGGCTGGAAATGTACAGTAAAAGGTCATCTGCATACAAAGAGAGCTTATGCAAAAAACCGAAGCGCGTGATGCCCCTAAATCCTTCCTCACTACGAAGCCATAAGGCTAGAGGCTCGACGGCGAGCGCAAATAATGACGGAGATAGAGGGCAACCCTGCCTATTTCTGCGAGAGAGCGAGAACAGACCAGACTTAACACCGTTGACGTCAACTGAAGCTACCGGAGATGTATAGAGGAGTTGAATCCATGAAACAAAGTCCCTGCTGAAACCAAATGTGTTAAGTACATAGAACAGATATCCCCACTCTACTCTGTCGAATGCCTTTTCCGCATCCAAAGAGAGAACAACTTTAGGGGAACTAGTAGAGGGAGAATAAATAATGTTAAACAACCTTCTGGTATTAAAAAATTACTTTCGTCCTGAGATAAAGCCTGTCTGGTCGGGATCGATCAGGCCCGGCATCACTCTCTGGAGACGGCTAGATAGAACCTTAGCCATGATCTTAAAGACTACGTTTAAAAGGGATATCGGCCTATAAAGGCCACACAAGAGTGGGTCCTTATCTTTCTTCAACAATAGAGTGATTGATGCCTCAGACAAAGTAGGTGGTGACTGGCCTTTCAGAAAGGCATCATTGGATACTCTCAGCAGGATCGGGGCAAGTACAGAACAAAACGTTTTTAAAAAACTCTGTGGAGTAGCTATCAGGACCAGGCGATTTACCACTCTGTAAAGATTTGATAGCCTCTGTTACTTCAGAGATGGTTAACGGAGCTCCCAGATCACCAGAACCTCTTCCATCAACTTGGGGATAAGCTAGAGTGTCTAAGGGGTTAGGGTTGTCCCAATCCTGTGGAGAAGACTGAGGTGTATAATTCAGAATAGTAGTCTGAAAAGATATTACTGATTTCAGCAGGGTCTGTTGTAATATCACCTGTTGGCGACTTCACTCTAGGGATCAACCTGGAGGCACCGGCCACTCGCGATTGATATGCAAGCAGTTTGCCTGCCTTATCTCCCTGCTCAAAAAATCGTTGCCTGGTTTGCAGAAGTTGCCTCTCGATCTTACCAGTTAATAACAGATCAAATTGAGATTGAAGCTGAAGCCGTTTTTTATACAAAATAGAGGTGCGATTAACCAGCTGTCTAAATTTCGGATATCAGCTGAAATGTCTGTCAATTTGGATTGCTCCGATTTCCTGAAATGTGAGACATAAGAAATGATCTGCCCACGAAGATAAGCCTTAAAGGACTCTCAGAGTATATCACTACCAATATTCGGAGTGTCGTTTATCTCAAAGAAAAAGCCTTACATTTGGGTTCGGACAGCAAATGAGGGCTAAATCTCCAGAATTTAGAGGGTGGTCTACCATGGGAAAAATTGATTTCTACAGAAGTGGGTGCATGGTCGGAGATAACTATGCTATGGTATTCACAGAAAAGAACGTTATGTAATAGTTTATCGTCAAGTAAGAAGAAGTATATCCGTGAGTAAGTGTGGTGGACATGTGAAAAGAAAGAGAAAACTTTACTGGAGGGAAACTTAGTCCTCCACGGGTCCCTCAAGCCCAGCTGGTCGGCGTGGAATTTTAAGACTTTGGTCGATTTAGATAGAGTAGACTGCTTAGTGGACGATATATCAAGCTCTATATCCTGGACCAGATTAAAGTCATCTCCAATTATAATTTGATGCTCATTGAGAATAGGTATAGAAGTAAAGAATTTGGATATTAATTTGTCATCGTCCCAATTCGGAGCATATAGCGAGGCCAGGACCACAGGAGTATTTTGTAATTTGCCAGATACTATAACGTACCGGCCGTTCGGATCAGATATAGTAGTGTTTAGTTCAAAGGCAATATCCCTGTGTATAATGATAGCTGCCCCTCTAGCCCTCTCGGAAAACCTTGAATGAAACAAGTGACCCATCCATGGCCTCTTGACGAGAGACATTTCCGCCGTATGGAGGTGTGTCTCTTGTAAAAAGCAGATGTCTAAGGTGTTGCAAATGTGAAATTACCTTGTTGGCTTTAGTGATGTTCATCCCTTTAACGTTCCAGGAAATAAACCGGATATTTCTACCACTCACTGACATAGTCCTTTAAGTTGTGGCATAACCTGAGCAGAGAATAAAATAAGAGAAAACAGGAAAAGGGGGGGGGGGGATAAACAGACACACACACAGCAAACCCCAGTCCCATTGGGAACATCAAACATGTGTATCTCCTTGGATACAAACCTTCCTTCCTTCCAGTCCTATCCTTCCCTTACTTAACCTCCGTTCCCTCTACATTGAACAGTGAACAATTTCCCCATTAAAAAAACCCTGAGTTTGCTGCCATAACCAACATCAACCTGGCAGAATAACACCAATTATCTGAGCACAACCAGCTAATCACAAACGTATGTAAACACTGAGACTGACATTCAACTTAAAGTGCTATATTTAGAAACAGTGACCAGTAAAAATGTGCTTACAGGGAGTCCTTCGTAGAGTAACATGACTAGTTGCCGTACAGTTCAGCGTAGCAATAGTGCAGTCCGGGCTATCCTAACGAGCAGCTAAATTAGACCACTCAGTAATGTGGCAAGTTAGCAGATGGGCCGACCATAGCTACTGTGTTTTATAGCAGTGCATGCTACCTCTGTTTACAGTGATGCAAATTAGTCGCTTTTCGGCACCTCCCGCTTCACATGGATAGGATACTAAATACATTTGCACACATCTGTGTCCATATCTTTCTGTTTTGGTGGTCATGCCACAACCGTGCACATGCATGCATACGTGAGTCATGGTGAGATATCTGGATTAAGAGGTTGCTTTTTCTTTGCACAGAATGAAAGAAAGGCGAAATGAATGGGCTGTGATTTTAGTTTTTTTTAAGCAGAGGTTGAGTTCAATCATTTATACGGCCCTCGCAGGATGTTGTAAAAATTGAAAGGAAAAAGGTTCCCCACCCCTGCTGTAAATAATAATGAAAACCCTTGATTTATAACTTAACATCTCTGTCTCCTATTGATCTGAGTATATTATAAAGAATAGCAGTTAATTGAAGCATTATAGCACAGGCCTTTGTCAGATGGTATATTACGCTGTTTTTTTTCTGCTTCGAATAGTTCTCTCTTTTTTCACCATACCTGTGTTTGCATCACTGTGTTTAGCGGCAAGATACTTCTTAGCTTCCTCGACAGATGACAGTCGAACTTTGTCTCCATTCTCCACCGTAATCATCAGCTTGGAGTACTGGAGAGCAGGCCTGAGTCCGAGTTTATACAGCTGCGCCATCACCTCGCGGTAAAGAGCTCGCTGCATCACAACCTCGGGAATATAATCTTCGTAGAAGGCAATCGATTTCCCCTCGTACCGTAGATCCGCTCTCTTTTTCCGGGCTTCACGGATGACTCTTTCTTTGGTCTGGAAGTTGTGGAATCGGATGATGACAGGCCTCGGTCTTTCCCCAAGCTTTGGCTTCGCGCCTAACGACCTGTGAGCCCAGACCAGTTCAGGAGAAGTAGGCAGGATTTGGTCCCCCAGAAGCTGGGGTAGTAGGTCGGAGAAGTAGGGAAGCTGGGGTAGTAGGTCGGAGAAGTAGGTCACTTGCCCTCAATCGACTCCGGGAGACCAATGATGCGGATATTGCAACAGCGGTAATTAAAGTCTCAAAAATGCTACAACTACTGGCACATACTGGATGAATGTGAAGTATTTTGTTAAAGGAGGATGAAAGCGTAATTAAGGAGCACTATTGGAGTGACTTTGATGGTTATTGGACTCAGGATTAATTCATTTGGATTCCCGCTGTATGAAGAAATTAAATGACGGCGCGGAAATTAAATGACGGCGCGGAAGTGGAAACAATTCACAAATGGATTAAACTGTGCCGGATTTTGCCGATGTGTTTATGTGGATTCAAAAGAGAACGATCTCATCGGAGCAACTGACGAATAATCCAACTGAAACCAGCATGACTATGTTTTAAAAATGTGCTTATCCAGAAAAGCCTGGTTTGGACACTTTACGGGCAGAAGAAACATTTCTATTAAAGAAAGAAAGAACATTTCTGTCTTTTTATGCCTTTTTAATAGCTACTAACTTGAATTGTTATTCAAATTAATTAATCAATTAAGCAATTGTTTGTATTATTGTAATGTAGAGACAAGGCTTTTAGGGACAATTGCTTTACAATTATATGTAAAAAAAAAAAAAAAAAAAAAAAAAAAAAAAGTTTAATGTGATATTTGGCCTCAAATCATCTGAGGCCTGGTGCCCCCCCTGCGATCTTTGGCGCCCCCCAGGTTGGGAACCACTGCCTTAAGGTATAAAGTTGCTCAGATGTTATGTATCGACTAGTGTAAGTATGAAGTGAGTAACGAGGTTTCTACATAATAAAAAAGTTGGAAGCGAGGGAGCGGAGGAAAACACGTCTACTCCTCACTCTTCATACCGGAAGTCTCTCTCTGAATCTTTTGATGACGTTATGGACTGTAGATGATGAAATCCCTAAATTCCTTGCAATTGTACGTTGAGAAACATTGTTCTTAAACTGTTGGACTTTTTGCTCACGCAGTTGTTCACAAAGTAGTGAACTTCGCCCACCCTTGCTTGTGAACGACTGAGCCCCACTGGGTTTCTCCTTTTATACCCAATCATGACACTCACCTGTTTCCAATCAACCCGTTCACCTGTGGAATGCTCCAAACAGGAGTTTTGTCAGCATTCCTCAACTTTCCCAGTCTTTTCTTGCCCCTGTCCCAGCTTTTTTGTACGTGTTGCAGGAATCAAATAAAAAATGACTAAATATTTGCATAAAAACATAAAGTAGATATATATCTGGTCTTTGTAGTCTATTTAATTGAATATACTGTAGGTCGAAAAGGATTTGCAAATCATGTATTCTGTTTTTATTTATGTTTTACACAACGTCCCAACTTCATTGGAGATGTGAACTTAGTCCACTTCTCCTCCATGTTGCTCCCGCTTTTTATAAATAACTCATAGCTGAGTAGCTAAAACATTATATATATCTCCGTCTGAAATAATAGATTAAAACTATTGGTGTCAATTGGGCAAACAAATGTGTTAATCCCAATAATACTGTTATTAACCATGATCAACCACAAGTTTAAAATACTTATATTTACTTGTATTTTGGGGGGAGATAAAACAAACATGTGTGGTGTTGTGATGAAGAAATGCCAATAACAGACTGGTTAGATATTATAACAGATCAGCTTGGATTTAACTATTTCTAAATGATCTCATGAAGTCCAGCACATATCCGACACTTAGATAAAGCATTGACAAAGCCGCTGCTAACATTTCCAAATCAAACCTCTTATTGTCCCTTTTTCCTCAGCATGTACTGCTGTCTCATGTACTGTAGTACAGGAGGACTGTAGCCAGTTTCAAAATGCTCTTTGTTGATGTGAAGCTAAAGTTTTGTTGTCACAGGATTAACGGCCATCCAGGGAACTATGTCCGTATCGCTGGATGGAGACTGGAGGAGGTGAGGAGACTTTAGTTTTAGTTTAGGATTTTAGTTATTTTTTGCCTTTCATAAAGCATGTTTGCACCACATTTCTTATTCTACGATATATTTTGTGTGTTGTAGTGCCATCCTAGCGGTTGTTTGACAGACCTCTTCATCCAGATGGCTGTTATCATGCTGCTCAAACAGACTCTCAACAACATTTTTGAGTTCATTGTGCCGTGAGTGTGCTGTATTTTCATTTAGGATCTACTATTAGGCAACAATGGTTATAGTGTCCATTGAAAATCACAGTTACTTTGCATTCATGTCAAAATGTTGTGTTTTCCAGTTGGTTAAAGAGCTGTCTGAGAAGAAAAACAGCAAAGAAGCTGCAGAGGAAGTGCGGTCACTGTTACAGGAAGGCCTGCCGTGACGAACAGGGACGCATTGAACCATGTGACGTCTGCAAACTTCGCCACTGGCTGTCTAATTATCACCTGGCCCACACGGATGCCTTCAGTCTGTTCAATGAGTTCCTGGAGATGGGTATGTCCACAGTCTGCGCTGACACTCACAACCAAAAACCCAACTCTCTAGCTCCACGAGGGATTGTATCCTTGTGCAGCATCCTTGTGAAGTCCTGACACATCTGCAATGTCTGCACTAGGTTAAGTTATCTTGATTTGAAGAGTTTGTTTGTGCATGGGCATAATACGAGAGCAGACTCAAGGGCAGAACTATACAAAAACGTTTCTTCTTTAGAGATGAGATTTGTTGTTAAGAAGACTCTTTAGCAAAAGCCATCCACTTTTTCACAAATAAATAATACTTTCAAAATTAAGGAATTAAAACCCATTATCAAATAAAGGCTATTTGGATTTGCTCTCCCTATACTACAGGCCTATAGAAGAAAAAAAACTCCCGGCACTTCTACTGTTTTTATGACAACAATATCTGTACAATGAACCATCACTGTGAAAAACTAGCATCGCTCCTTTGGATTGTTTGTTTATGCTGCTATATATTAGTTTGACATTGCTGCATGAACATCCACTGGAGGATTGTTAGTCTCACACTAAGTTTGAATGAGGTTATCACCGCTCCGTCTGACAGCCTTACAGCGAGGAGGAAGATCTGCATACGGAGATAAAAGTAAAACACTCACTCACGTCGTACATACTGCATGAAAATAAAGATTGTAAATATTAAACTAAATGTTGTGCATATTGAAGTAAATGTCATGCATATTAAAGTGCAACACATCAGGGTCTGCCCAGCAGATCTGAATTATGATCATTTTTCGTTTCAAATCAGATTTTCCTCCAATTTCTACAGTGACGTTGTTGATGTTTTTTGAAAAGTTGAAATCATTTCATCTTAAAGTGCTTAGAACGTCCACACTAAAATAGTTTTTTTTCAGGCGGCCGCATGCTTCTGCATACGCTCACGCTAATGAAAGGCTTGAAATGACTTGCAAAAGTAGCATGACAGGTAATAATACACAATAAGCTAACATATTAATATAGAAGAAAAGCACACATTAGTTGTACTAGAATACAATATAGACAAATAAGTAGGTAAGTACAATCACTTCAGAACTTACATATGTGAACATAATTCAATATGTGTTGCCTGCTGTATATAGAAAATCCTCAAGTGGTAAATCCTATTATTCTTTCTTATGCAACAGTATTTAAACAACACCCATTTCTCAGAACTTTTTTCACTTATTCATAATGCACTTTCCACATTCCTTGAATAATTACCTTTCTATCTTACTTATTGTCCTTCCCCTCCAGTGGTCCAGTTCAGTTTCACCACCATATTCGTGGCAGCGTTCCCCCTGGCCCCCCTGCTTGCTCTCATCAATAACATTTTCGAGATCCGTCTTGACGCCATCAAAATGGTCCGCCTGGAGCGCCGGCTGGTCCCTAGAAAGACCAACGACATTGGTGAGCTGTGTGTCTGTTACTGTAATAATACATGAGAGCAGTAGCCCATAAAAGAACCTTAAATAAAGGATCAGTCCACAGGAAACGTTTCACATCCTGTTGCAATAACATTCACCTATACTGAAACATGTACAGGGATCTAATGTATTTATTAAACGACAAACTATGTGAAAGTGTGTCCTGTTTGTGTGTCAGTTAGCAAAACATCTCACAGATTGAAATGACTAAGAATAATTGTTAGGATGGTAAGAAAATCTGCCACCATGTGATCTGAAGACTCCTGAATGCTGTTCATGTAAAGATCCTCTTTTCACCACGCTTCCTAACATAATGCATGAATCATATTTGGATGAGTCAGTTTTTTCGATGATGATACAAAGTTACTTGTTTTTCAAGACGTTACGTGAAGTGACAATACCTCTCTCTGGTAGTTCCTTCAGTCTGCCGTTGGTTATGCTGTGTGCAGGTGTGTGAGTAGTGTAACAGCACTGTCCTCTGTCTGCAGGTGTGTGGACAAAGGTGTTGGAGATCATTGGTGTGTTAGCAGTGATTGCTAATGGTTTGGTTATTGGAGTCTCCTCAGACTTCATTCCACGCCTTGTTTACCGTTATCGTTATGGACCCTGTGCTAATGGAAGCACTTCCACACAGTGAGTTTTGGGACTGGGACTAATGTATGTTTACACGTCGGCCAACTGTATAGTGTGTCACCATGATTGTTTGTGATCTCTTTGCAGCTGCATGCAGGGCTACATAAATGACACTCTCTCCACGGCTTATGTAAGACACCAGGCAGTTAGAACTGACTTTATTCCAGATCAGATGATCACAGGCGGCTTTAATGTCACGCAGTGCAGGTGAGGAGATTTAATCCAACTATTAAATATAAACCTGTCACAGATGTGATAAACGGGACTCTCTGTGTGGTGTGTGCCTGCAGCTACAGAGACTATAGGAGTGATGAAGACTACAATCTGACTTCTCAGTTCTGGTTGGTTTTGGCTGTGCGCTTTGCCTTCGTAATCCTGTTTGAGGTGTGTACTCCATCATTTCTTCGTCAGTGCTGTGAATATGAACTGAAGAACGCAGTGAAATAGTTTCTGTGTATGTTCTCTTTTGTTTTTCCTGTAGCATGTAGTGGTGGTGTGTAAGTTCATTGCTGCCTGGTTCGTTCCCAACAACCCCATTCAGGTGAAGAATGATCGGCTGCACGACAAACTGGACCGTCTGAAAGAGGAGCTACGGTAGGCAGCGTGCCCAAGAGCAACACATGAACCAATCTGATTATAGTTACTTTCGTAAACCTGAAGTGAATACATTTTGGAGAGAGAGAGAAAGAGAGAGATTGATTAAAACAAGAGCATTGGGACTCAAACCAAATTGAAAAAGTGTATCTTGAGTTCTGTAAAAACATACTGAGAGTCCATAGAATCTGTCCAAACCATGGCTGCAGAGCAGAACTGGGACAATTTCCCCTCTTAATTTTTGGAAGCATTTGATAGATTCAGATTCACACCAACACAAAGCATACTTAGAACAGTGAAGCTATCTGAACCCAGATAAATATACCTTGAATGGAACATTATGTCAAAGTGATGCTATGAAAATAATTCCCAACCCACAAGTAAAACAAATAAACAGGCACTAATTAGATTTAAAAGTAACCCTCCCAACCCTGGACACAATAGTGTGGCCTTTCTCCTTTTCCTAACTGAGTGTGTTTTTGTTGTTATTTCAGTGAAAGCAAGCGCAGCAAAACGACAGATGTCTGACCTGCAGCAGCTGAGTCCGCACTGCTTCCAGTATCATAGGAAACGTGATACTCGTGCTAAGATTTCACTACACAACCATCACACTACACACAACTGTCATGTGATGTTTTTTATGTGTGTAAGAAAGTAAATGTATTGTCATTTTATTTTGTTCATTAATTGTTGTTGTTTCAAGAAGAATGTCTTCCGTAGGGAAAACCTACACTTGATACATGGACTGCCGGAAAGAACACAGGTTTCATGAAAAATGCACTGAATGAACAGTCATTCTAAAGCATTTATTATACTAACAAATAATGTATTGTTTTATCATGAGAAAAAACTTGAAATCTTTATCAGACAGAAACCGTTGAAAAAATGAAATGCAATGTGTTTTGTACTGTAAACCTAGTGTACTGTACATGCTCCCGTGTAATTCTGTGTGATGGCGAAGCCACACAGTATAGTATTCGACATACTTATCTCATCTTATTCTCCTTCTTTCGCCACAAATGTTGTCATGCTACTCGTCCGGCAGCGTTGACATGAAACACACAAAAAACCCATCAAACCGTGCGGAATGACCGGGATCGGGTTGCTGTGTCTTTTATAAGAGATTTGCCAAGCCGTTTTCACGCAAATCGCAGAAAACTGCGATCATTTGCCCCATAGGAATGAATGGGAAATCCATTTGAACAGAGCTCAAAAACACCCCACTTTGACCCCATACAGATTCCGCATACTTTAACGTAGAATGAAAATTACAAGTTTAAATGGTTCTCGAGACTATGGACTTTATTAGACTAATTGGAAATGGTTTTGGAAATGAAATGCCTCTACTGTGTTGCTGCACCGTCAGACCATACATGTCTGGAATCACGTGATGGACAGGACAGGCTGAAGAAGACCCATGTCTATTTCTATCAAGTGCAGACCCAGTTATTTCTATGTGATGTTGAATATGCTGACTTTGTTCTGTGGGTGAATGGAAAGATTCATCTTGAACGCATAACCCCAGATATTGACTTTTGGGAGAAGGTATATCCCAAAGCTCATTAATTCTTTCAGAAGGTCATTCTCCTCGAGTTGAGTGGGCAATTCTTCACCAGAATTTCCAGTGTAACTACACCAGTCTCCATTACTGCACCAAAAAGGCCTCTCTGCCTGATACCAGACCCTGCTCTATGTGCCACTCTGACTCAGCCAACCGATACCCAACCACTGATACCCAAGTGGTGCCTTTGTCGTGGAGAGGAAAAGCTTCCCATGATAGGATGTGATAACACAAATTGTGAAACTACCTGGTTTCATTTTGAATGTGTTGGTATAACAGTTGCCCTCAAAGGAAGCTAGTATTGTGACAAATGTCATCAGCATGTCCCCTCTCAAAAGAAACAGAAGTATTAATCAATCTGAATGACAGTGTATATATGTATTTGATTGAACATGTTTCTTTTACATCAAATCTATATAAAGAACATGAATGTGTAACAATCAAAAAAGGTTGTGCACACTAAAATGACACAAAAAGCATCATTATTTAAACTGACACTCAAAGAGCAAAACCTCAGCTCAAATATCCAAAACTCTAAACACATGTTCAGCTCTGCACCCAATTTGCAATTCAACTTTCCACTTTTAGAAAAGTAAAAGTATAACAACAGTATATTTGTGTTTCTGCACATATTTTGGAGACTTGAACAATCTTTATTTGCAGAATTCTCTATATCAAACGCCATAAAAGATGAGTGTGCTTGAGCACGATGGTGTGTAGTTGGTTTTACAAAATGTCTTGTGCTATGAATGAAGTGTGTGCCATTTGGTGCAAAAGTTTGGTTTTGGTAAGTGTTTATGGTGCAGTGCTTCATTCTGCAGTATATATCAGGTGTTTTGCACTTTGTGTGTATGGTTTTGTGAATTGTGTTTAGTGTTTTGTGAAAATAAGCCCTGCTTTCAAAAAATGTGTTATAGCATTGAAAAAAACTGTAATATGGACACAATGTTAATCTATCTCTGTTATGTGAGGTGATCTCTGCAGCTTACAGTTAAAGGAGCATGTACTTGTTTTTCACCCTTTTTCACTGGGTACATTGGAAACCTGTAATAAATATAATACTTTGCCCTTTCAATTGTTTTTTTCAAAAATGTATTTACCCAAGCTTAAATATTCTACCAGTACTATTCCAGTGCGCAGTGCAGGTCTGAAACCACATTCAAGCAATTTGGGATGTGTCCAATCTGACAATAGAAAACCTGAGAAAAACATTAATCTTCCATGCCTGAAAACAGCTTAAATAAGTTTTCAAACATTCCCCTACACAACCAACCCCCAAATCACTGCTCTGATTATCAAGAAATATAATCTACCAAGTACAACATTGACAATAATGCAATAATAATTATAATACAAACATGTAATATTTTTAAATCTGATATGGGTTGATTGGGATGTAACAATATAAAGGCTCAATCAACGGGTATTGCAGTGTCACACAAATGATTCAGGTCGCAGCACACTTCAGCTATTTTATCCATCAATGTAATCCCATCTACATCTTTAGAAAGTAAAAAAATCTATAGGAATTGGTCCTCCCAAAATGGTATATCGCTGCCTTACACATCCTGTGACACGCTCAACATGAATTCGCACGTTAGCAATTTTCCTTGTGTCAATAACATCTTTCATTGATAATTGTTTCCGGCCTTTGATGAATGCAGGCACCTTAACCTCAGCACACATGAAACCCACTGAGTCACTTATATTGAAACCTCGGTCTGCCAAAATCAAATCACCAGGCAAAATGTTATCTAAGAAGCCATCATTTTCTGTAATATGCTTATCACTGGACCTGCCACCCCATGCCCTTGAAATGAATGATATAACACCCTGCGGACAGATTCCTATCAGAAATGTTATGGTGTTGTGATGTTTGTAGTTTGACCAAGTCTGAGCCCGTGCCATTACATTTGATGGCCTGTCAATGAAAACTTCGAAGCAGTCTATTATAACAGCCACTTTAGTACCAAAATGAGTGCGGAAATCCATAGGCATTGTCAGTTGGAGTTCCTCCCGAGATGGCCACTTCAAAAGGAAACTCATACGTTTGAACATGACGTCGATAATTAAGGTAAACACACGGGATACTGTAGACGTGGATGTGTTGTATTTATAAGCCAACTCTTGCAGGGGTTGGTTTAATCTTAATTTCATTAGTTTCAGGATAAATTGTTGAAATTTAGACAGTGAACTCTTAGCGTTCACACTGATGTGCAGTTCCACAAGATTGTACACCATCATTAGAATGGCAAAAGTAGGAAGTCCCGTGCAGAATCGCACACGGTCATCATCGCCCTTAAATGTACTCTGAAATGGTGGACTTTACAAGCTTTTCTTTTAAATTAACATTTTCTGTTGTTGCATTATTAATTTCAAATGACATTTTGTCAATCATTTTACCAGTCAAATCAGTCTGAGTTGCAGTGCCAGTCTCTGGTACAATCACTCCTTCTTCTTCCCCAGTGGCTCCCAGGACTGGTGCGGGCTCTTCTGGAGATGGTATATCAGATACCATGCTGTAGAGATCAAGTAGTGCGATGGATGACCTTTTTCTGGCGCGTTTATACCTGGCATGTGTAGCAGGGGAAGGTGCTGTAATTCTCTTGTGGCCCAATTTGACAGACGGTGCCCAGTCAGGATGATTTTTGTCAAAAAGGCCACTGGTTTACCTGCAAATAAATCAGATTGTAGGTCAGTTATATCCTGGGCGAACTGTTAATTAATACAAATTTGACCTCTTTTGACAGGACAAGTCAGGCTTTAGATATATTTAAATTATATACATTCTTTAATGAACTATTAGTAGAGAATAACGAGTAATGAATTTACTTTATAGGGATCTGCAGATAAATGTTTAGTCTTCTCAAGCACCAACTATCAAATATCTCTCCTGATTGTTGGCACTTGACAATCACCTTTCCCTGAATTTTACTCAGGTGTAACTAAAGTCTGATTTAAGGGTTGTTTATATTTCACATCATTAATCAAGAATCTGCAAAGTAACTAAAATAATTGTAGTGGAGTAAAAATACCAGGTTAACCTCTGAATTGTAGTGGAGTAGAATTACAAAGTAACAATGAGCTGTCATGTGGGTATATATTAATGCTGCGAATTATGGACACAAGCCGTTTTCACCCATTTATTAATTATATGTTTTAAATTTCATTTCCTAACAATGAACACACACCTGCAGTGCAGTCAGCCAAACAAATGTATCTCACAGAGTTAAAGGAGATCGCGAAACTAAGTGGCAAAGACTTTGTGGATTTGCTGAGAGGAGAGCTCTCCTCTATCAGTGACTCTGTTGAAGACACTTTTGACCAAAGAGAAGACACAGGAACAGAACATGCCTTGGAGGCCTTAGCACAGGTGAGTCCTCGACCCAGTTCTCTTCCCCCACAACATGTTCATGTGCCTTTATCTGTTCCAGCACCACCTGAACGACCCTCCTAAGAGAAAATGCAGGCCCCTCTAGGTATGAAGGTAGATATCAGCGACGTGCAGTCAGGGGAGGCAGGGGAGGCAGAGCCTCACCTGTCATACTCCAATGTAACGGAAAAACAACTAAAGAAAAACTAAATAGTAATAATAATAAAATGTCTCCACTGATCTGTGTTGTAAATGTGATTTATGTATGATTCCAATCGCTTTTTATAGTTAAAATCAGCAAATTTGACGAGCTCCGCTCCAACTACGGCCCATTCCCAAACCGCCCCCTACACCCTACCCCTCCGTTTGCGCGTTCACGCGGAGGGTCCGCCATATTGAGGGCTGTTCCAAAGCAACGAGTGTGGAGGGGGAGTGGGCTATCAAGCCCTCAAACAGCGAGTCTGCATCAGTGCTGACTGGAGGCCGGTCTCTACCTGACCGGTCTCAACGCTGTGTGTGTCCGTCAGGAAACAAGCTGTTTACAAGTAGTTCCAGCAAACATCCACTGATAAACTGCGATGTTAACAACCTCATGATGACCTCATATGTTTTTAACTTAGGATCATACCTGTGTTTAGTCTAGAAAAAGGTAAATGTGTGCATTTTATTATAAAGTTGTGTATATTTACAGACTGTTGCAAAAACTAAGAAGCTTATAAACATCAGGTTTAAAACTAAAAGAGCTTTGAAACACAATGAAAGATGTTTGGAGTTTTATTTGAGTTATTCATTTAAACTTTTTGTCTAAGAGATGCTGATTTGAAACCTTTGTTACATACAGTTACGGCATATCCTGTTTCTGCCGGAGAGAGGGGAGGCCGTCCCAAAGCTTGCTGCTGTATTTACTCCCTCCGTCTGACAGGAGGGAGCCTCGTTGAGCTGCGAGTGTGGCTACAGACGGAGTTCACTCCATCACGGAGGGGTAGGGTCGAGGGAGTGGTTTGGGATTGGGCCTACGGGTGGCGATGAGAAGTGAGGCAGGGACGAGCTCTGCCTCTCGTAAGCCCACAGTAACTGGCTGGAGCGCGGGCATTAATTTAACGCGGGCACTTATTTTGTGAGCGCGCTCAAGTAAGTTACTGTGGGGTGAGGTGAGGCACAGATGAGCTCTGCCTCACCTCAGAATGCGTCACCCCACAGAAACTGGCTGGAAAGCAGGCCCTAAGCGCATGCCTGCACCATCTCACTGTATGTCACCAATGTAATGTTTGTAGATCCCTTTATTACATTTATCCTCGCCATCCATAGTCTCTAAATAACTTATTTCACGTATATATGATATTTAGGCTCGCTGGTCTCATCATACAACGGCAATGAAAAAAGCACCAGGGGAGGCAGCCATAACCTCTGCCACACTGAAGGGGGCGGAAGTGAGCCCACAGGTTCTTGTTGCTACTGTTATTCTACGCAGAGAAGGTATAAGAGGCTTCTCAATACTCAAATTTCCCCTCCTCGACTCCCCTCCTCGGTTCCCCTCCTCGAGACTTAGACCCGCCCACAGGAGATGCGAGCGGAGGACCGAGGAGGGGAAGCAGCAGACGTTTAAAGAAATGAGAACTCCTCTCCTCTGAGCGGTCATTTTAAAGAGACGTCCGTTCATTATTACGTGGCAACAGCTGCATCAGCTGTCGAGTGTTTTGTCATAGCGCTGTATCTCTGTTAGATCAGCTGAACATTGTTCCCCCACATATTTACTTTGAATTCATTGAGAGTGCGGTATAATGAGACAATAACAGGCTACAGATGCGGACACACACACAAATATATTTATATAAATATATACAATTTAAAGTATGAGAGCACTCTCATAATAACGTAACACAATCAGAGCCTGGATATATCCCCCCCTCTCTCTGGTCGCTGAAATGGGGAATTGAAATTACGGGCCAAAAGTTGTATTTACAAGTAGGCCTATTAAAAGTAAGCAGAGGACACCAAACCAACTGAGACCCGTCTGTCCGCCGCATTTACGCACTGTACAACACACACCTACAACACTGTACCACACACACCTACAGCTCCTAAAGCATAAGCCGTTGTGTATTTTATTATGTGAAGCAATGGTCTTAGAAAAATATCGACTCTTTGTTTGTAGATATCTACTAAACTGGCCTGTTATACTGAGTGATGTGATATATATTATACACACTGCTCTGCTTTCTGCATGGACCTTACAGCTGTTCTCTCTGGAAACATCGCAATGCGATGAAAGCAGTTTCTAAAATAATATCCAGGGGATGCATGCACAGCTGTCATTGGCTGAGATAAGTCCGGCCGTGCGTCACGCCTCCACCGTTCCCGGAAATGCATCCGTGGAGGAGCCGTGGAGGAACCATCAGTGTATCCTCGGTTAGAGCTCCTCCAGAGAGCCTCCTCGACGCTCGATCCTCGGTGTATATTTAGAGAAATTAGATGTCCTTCAAAATGGCGCGCTGAAATTCATTTCCGGGTCACTATCGGAGGACCGAGGAGTCGAGGAGGGGAAATTTGAGTATTGAGAAGCCTCTATAGACGCAAACAACAAACTAGACTTTTGAAACTAGAGGAAGATAAGGAGGACTTTTACAAAAAAATAATAGAGATTGTTGTCCAGAAGGATAGCATGGACTTCATCTTCAAGTCAAGGTAAGACCCCAATTGTAATGAAAATGGGATCTTACTAAGAAAGAACAATCCAATATTTAGATGTTGGGTATCCTTTTGTTGAAAGGTCTGTTTAAAATGAATTGAAGCATCAGACTAAAAAAGCTTTTGAAAATAACCGAATATTTCGATTAAGGTCAAAATATGATATTTGTAAATCTGACTCTGAAAGAGTCAGGGCCTCACCAGCCATGAACCTCACCACACGTCACTGGTAGATATGGTGCAAAATGCGAGAGCGTGTAAAACCTGATGTGAGCACTTGCAGAAAAAAAATCTGAGCTTGTGTGCATAATTTTACACTTGTATAAAATATCCACGTAACTGTGAACCAAATGTACACTTGTATAAAATATCCACGTAACTGTGGACCAAATGTACACTTGTATAAAATATCCACGTAACTGTGAACCAAATTTGAAGTCACAGAAGAAAAAAAAAAGTTTTGTAGCTTGTAGAAAAAAAAAGAACTTATTGATGAAATGTTCACTTGCAGAAAAATACATATTTTTTAAATATATTTTCCATTACAACTGCAACTTTATTTATTACAACCTCTCAAATCAGTCATTACAACTTGACGAATCTGCTCTGTGGCAGTATAAATCGACGAATCTGCGGTCTTGACTTTTGCTACACTTCTTGCGATAAATGTGTTGCAAAAGTAATTTTCACCTGTAGATGTGGGGGGAGGGAGGGGGGTTGGAGCGAAGGGGCTATCAGAACGACGAGGCTCGGGTGACTGGAGACTGCGGGGCTAACGGTTCGTGTCGCTACCAGTCCGCTGACATGGCGCGTCAATCAACGGTAAATTTTGCCCATTACTTGCCCAGTATTACTTTGAATAGTGTGCATCTGGACCCGGTGACAACATTACCTATTGACGCAGCAACCACTGTAAGTTATATTCTTGTTTAATTAGACTTCTCGGTTTCATTTATTCGACTCTGTATAATTGTTACTGTAGCTTAAACGGCTAAATCGCTTTTGAGAGATTTTAAATCTCAGATCTGCTCAGGCGAAACCTGCTTTACAGCTCTCAGCACTCAAGCCTGCATTATTAACATAGGCAGGGCCAGTCTATTGTCGCCCATCAGCTGTAGATAGTTAACTAATTAACTTCAGCTGTGAGAACTGAGCAATCAGGCGTCCATTTCGGGTAGCTCTTTCCTGGAGCGTCAGCTTCAGCGGCAGACAGGCTAAGACTGACAAAGACATTAGAGTCCTACAGGAGTAAGACTGACAAAGACATTAGAGTCCTACAGGAGTCACGAGGGAGGCAAAGAGGAGGCAAATCCTACTTTGATTGAGCTAAGTATCGTTGGTGTTTTTAATTTTTAATTTTGTTGTTTAGCCCCTCATGCTATAATCATGTGTATTTTCTCCATTCGTGTTCATGTGTCTTCTCGCAATTATCACTGGCCCCGTGTATCTCATAATCGATATAACCGGCCTGCTCTCGTCTATCCCACGTGCTCCACTGAGATCCAACATCTAGTTTCAGGTGGCCTGTGGAATTGCCAGTCAGCTGTTCCTAAGGCTGACTTCATCTCTGGCTACACCTCCCTGCAGTCTCTGGATTTCCTTGCTCTCACTGAGACCTGGATTACTCCATCCAACACATCCACCCCAGCAGCTCTCTCCACTGCATATTCCTTCTCCCATACACCCAGACCCACTGGCAGAGGAGGTGGCACTGGTCTCCTGCTCTCTCCCAAATGGAGCTTTTCCCTCTTCAAGCTACCTAACTTTACTCCTTCCACCTTTGAGTTCCATGCCGTCACAGTAACCCATCCTATACAGTTAACCATTGTTGTTCTCTACCGTCCACCAGGCGCCTTGGGGGACTTCTTGGAGGAATTAGATCATCTCCTCTCACACATCCCTGAAACTGGCCCTCCCGCTGTACTTCTCGGAGACTTCAACCTCCAGATGGGGAAGATAGACGAACTAACATCTCTGTTAACCGCCTTTGCTTTCTCACTCTCTCCGTCCCCACCGACTCATAAAGCTGGCAATGTCCTTGATCTCATATTCTCAAGGAACTGCGCTACTTCTAACCTCTCTGTAAACCCGCTCCACACATCCGATCACTTCTTCATTTCATTCTCTCTATCCCTTTCCAAACATAACAAACTAATCTCTTCCCATCCTACACTTGTCCGCCGTAACCTTCGCTCCCTCTCTCCCTCTACCTTTGCCTCGTCGGTGCTCTCAGCCCTCCCTTCCTCTGATTCGTTCCAACTACTGCCTCCAAACTCTGCTGCAGAAACTCTCCTCTCTACTCTCTCATCCACTCTGGACTCGCTCTGTCCTCTGACATCTCGGCAGGCTCGTCAGTCCCCTCCGGCTCCCTGGCTAAATGATGCACTGCGTGCTAATAGAACCGTCCTTAGGGCAGCAGAGCGGAAATGGTGGAAATCCAAACACCGTGACGACCTCCTAACCTATCAAGCTCTCCTCTCCTCTTTCTCTGCTTCGATCTCTCAGGCAAAAAGCACTTTCTTTCAAGATAAGATCCAATCTTCCTATTCCAATCCTAAAAAACTATTTTCCATCTTCTCCACCCTCTTGGACCCTCCAAAAGCTCCTCCCCCCTCCTCACTTCTGTCAAGCGACTTTGTTACCCACTTTGAAAAAAAGGTTAATGATATTCGCTCTTCTTTTTCTGACTCACCTTTACTCACCGCTGGGTCACCAGACCTTCCTTCCACCAACACACTAACCTCCTTTTCCCCTCTCTCTCCAAGTGAGGTTCTTACCCTCATTACCTCTGCCCGCCCTACCACCTGTCCTCTGGACCCTATCCCTTCAAACCTCCTTCAGACTATCGCTCCTGATATTCTACCGTTTCTCACCCATTTCATCAACACTTCTCTAACTTCTGGTCACTTTCCAAACAGTCTCAAGGAGGCAAGAGTAAACCCTCTCCTAAAGAAACCCACTCTCAACCCGTCTGATGTTATAAACTACAGGCCTGTCTCTCTCCTCCCGTTCCTGTCTAAATCACTTGAACGCGCTGTCTTTAAACAACTCTCCTGTTATCTCAATCAGAACAACCTTCTGGATCCGCACCAGTCTGGTTTCAAGGCAGGTCACTCCACAGAAACTGCTCTCATTGCTGTCACGGAGGAACTGCACACTGCCAAAACTGCATCCCTCTCCTCTGTCATCATCCTGTTGGACCTGTCTGCTGCATTCGACACGGTGAATCATCAGATCCTCCTTCGCACTCTCCAAAAACTTGGAGTTTCAGGCTCTGCACTTTCCCTCCTCACCTCATACCTGAAAGACCGTACCTACAGGGTGACTTGGAGAGGGTCTGAGTCCGACCCTTGTCAATTAACTACGGGGGTCCCTCAGGGCTCTGTTCTTGGTCCCCTCCTCTTCTCCTTGTACACAAACTCGCTCGGATCAGTCATTAGCCCGCTTTTTTTTCTTACCACTGCTACGCTGACGACACCCAATTAATTCTGTCCTTTCCCCGCTCAGAGACCCAGGTCGTCGCACGCATCTCTGCTTGTCTAGCTGACATCTCTCAGTGGATGTCTGCTCACCACCTCAAGCTCAACCTTGACAAGACTGAGCTGCTCTTCCTCCCGGGAAAAGATTGTCCAACTCTTGACCTGACAATCAACATCGGCACCTCAGTTGTTTCCCCGACTCAGACTGCAAGGAATCTGGGTGTGACCCTAGATAACAACCTGTCCTTCACTGCAAACATCGCTGCTACAACCCGCTGCTGCAGATACACGCTTTACAACATCAGGAAGATACGTCCCCAGCTGACTCAGAAAGCGACTCAGGTTCTGGTCCAGGCTCTCGTCATCTCACGCCTAGACTACTGCAACTCCCTCCTGGCTGGTCTACCTGCATGTGCCATCCGACCTCTGCAGCTCATCCAGAATGCAGCGGCTCGTCTGGTTTTCAACCTTCCTAAATTCTCCCACACCACTCCGCTCCTCCGCTCCCTTCACTGGCTTCCGGTAACTGCTAGAATCCACTTCAAGACACTGGTACTTGCTTACCGTGCTGCGAATGGATCTGGCCCTTCCTACATCCAGGACATGGTTAAACCGTACACCCCAGCGCGTGCACTACGCTCTGCATCAGCCAAACGACTCGTTGCGCCCTCGCTGCGAGGGGGGACCCAAGTTCCCATCGGCGAAAACACTTGGGTTTGCTATCCTGGCTCCAAGATGGTGGAATGAGCTCCCCATTGACATCAGGACGGCAGATAGCTTGCACATCTTCCGGCGCAAACTGAAAACTCATCTCTTTCGACTCCACTTCGAGCGTTAGAACGATTAACGAAGCACTTTTATACTAATAAAGGACTGGATTACCTAAAGCCAGTTGAGTAGCACTTGAAATGTTTGGCTCTATGAAACCTGATATACTTATATGATTCTGTTTTCTTCAAGGTTGTGTCTTCCTGGTCGAATGTACTTATTGTAAGTCGCTTTGGATAAAAGCGTCAGCTAAATGCAATGTAATGTAATGTAATGTAATGAATATTATTATTGTGATTGAGGATTAAATCCGCTTTGAAGACCACCGTTTTATATCGTGCAGTTTAGCGGCAAAATAACGTCAGTTAGCCAGCTAACGCTAGCTTTGTTGAGTTTATGCTAGCTAAACAAGTACATGTAGTGGTTGTAGTCTACATCAGTAATTAATATAGAGTTTAGCCTACTGCTTTGGCACTAACGGTTGATAACCGTTTATGAAAAATAAAACCAATTGAACTGTACTGAAATAATGACAAGTTTTATAATTGTCTTGGGCTCCTGCTGTGTTTTTAAAGCCTTTGTAAATTATCCATGCTATTTTCTATCTATCTACGAAGACTTCAGAATCTTAAAATCCCTTCACGTTTGTATGCAATTGTGCTAAATTCAACTCTGGAATCAAGCAAATATTAATATGTTTGCATGACATTAGTTATTTATATTTTGATATCACTTAATTATACGTTTAATACATTTAAGTCAAGCTAAGGTAAATGTGATGGTAGCTAGTTAGTACTCTTACCTGTGAGGCCTCCTCCAAACAGCATAATAACCAGACTGTATCATTAAAACTAAGTACCAGTTCTAGATCCTTGACTTTAGACAAACAATTCAAGAGACAAAATGTATTTAAAGACCAATCTTTATTTGAATGTGCCTCTTAACCTGAGATATTAGTTATACAGTAATAGTATTGATAATCTAAAAAAACTGAGTAACTCAACAGTTAACTTTATATTTCTTATCGTCTAAAGCATTTATTATTTTCATTTTCCCCCTCTCATATTCAGTGTGGACGGATTGAGACAGCCTGGTGTCCAGAGAGCTGCAGAGACTTCAGGGAGAAACCTCCGTGTGATGGACGTCCAGTCTGTTGGTTTGGAGAGGACTGAGGGTCTTTCCTCTGCGAGGAGGACCAGGCCTGATGGAGGAGCCCATGCTGGGCAAAGCTGATACCAACTGCACAGTCTGTCACGTTATTTGACTACATGTGTTTACTTATACATTTAATAGGTTTACACCTTCTGTCCATATGTGCTTTTTATTTAAAACATGTTTGATTAACTTTTGGTTCACATTTCAATAAATTGTATTTGTATTTGCACTCCTTTTGTCCATTATTCTTACTGAAAATGTTAGATTACACATTCACATCTGACTGAAGATTGGCCCCATTTATTTGTGACGTTGCAAACTCTGCGGTACAAGGCACAGGTGATGTGAAGCTCATAAAGTGAGGCAAATAGAAATAATCAGCTGATGGAGTGTAGATGTGGAAATAGATGCATCCCATCAGCTGACTGTGTTTTTCGCCACAATGTATAAGCCTGACTATAACCACCCCTTCTCTGAGGTGCAGGCAGCGTCACAAACAAATGATGGTCCTGATAGACTACAAAAATATTCGGTGTGCAGATCTTTGTTTTCACAATATAAGTAGTTTCTTAGTGAATGTCCTGTACTGGTCTTAAAATCTCATAACATCAGTCTTTAATGTTCCTCTTGGATGTTCTTCTTGACCCTCAGAGAAAGAGGAGATGCTGAGTCGTGTCTTTCGGCATGTCCTTTCCTAACAAAAATGACAGGAAACATAAAACATTATTGCAGAACAAGTGTGTTATTTATGAAAGAGGTGTGTTTAGGGGCTGTTGATATAATTTTTTTTTTTTAAATTGTAATCAGATTATGAATGAACAGTATAAAATTCATCAACATTGAAATATATGTTATTATCAAAATAATATTTAACTGTTATCAAAACGTAGTGGAACTGTAGAAGCTTGCTCTGTTGTCTCACTGAAAGAATACATTTTACCACGTTTTTTACAGACAATATTGAGAGATAAATAACAGCAGTTCTCACTATATGTTAAATAGCTTTGCCTTCAATACATTAAATTAGAAAGCTGACAAAGTCATATTGCTTGTTAACATCTAAATGTAACTTTTTGCATGGAAAAAACCCTCAACTTCACTGATGTGTAGGTGATCTAGTATTTAGTATTGTTTAATGGAATGTATATCAGTGTATTAAAGTCAATACTTCATTTATTTAAACCAATATTTTTCTTGATTCTTTGTACAGTATAAAAAAAGAGTCTTTGTACCTGTGCTGAAGTTGACTGCTGTGAGGAGTCCAGTTCTGTCTCACTCTCTGGTCCAGCCTGTCTGCATCACCTGGACACCTTAAACAAACAGATATATATGTAAAGAACCATGTGAACAAACAATATAACTGATTATCTTCTGTTGAACATGTTGGATTGTGTATTGTCCGAGTCAGGGTCCTTTTTATTTTACTGTAACTTTGGAAGTTGTGTTACCAATGCTTACTGTTTATTTGATACCCATTTGGTAATACAATTAATAAAAACAACAAGGTTTGGGTTTGTTCTTCAGATGACTGTGACGTTAACGTGTAAGCTCAATAATGAACTCCAGCTCAACGAACCATATTGTAATATCTAAGTAATCATCTTGAAATATGACATTAATAATTGTAATATACACACATCTTATTGTGAGGTTGATTTCACATACACTACTTCGACGTTAGCTAAATAGCATGGATAATTTACAAAGGCTTTAAAAACACAGCAGGAGCCCAAGACAATTATAAAACTTGTCATTATTTCAGTACAGTTCAATTGGTTTTATTTTCATAAACGGTTATCAACCGTTAGTGCCAAAGTAGTAGGCTATAATATATTAATTACTGCTGTAGACTACAACCACTACTTGTTTAGCTAGCATAAACTCAACAAAAGTAGCGTTAGCTGGCTAACTGACGTTATTTTGCCGCTAAACTGCACGATATAAAACGGTGGTCTTCAAAGCGGATTTAATCCTCAATCACAATAATAATATTCAAAGTAATGGGCAAAACTTACCGTTGATTGACGCGCCATGTCAGCGGTAGCGACACGAACAATGGAAAATATATTTTAAAAATATGTATTTTTCTGCAAGTGAACTAAGTTCATTTTTTTTCTACAAGCTACAAAACTTTTTTTTTTCTTCTGTGACTTCAAATTTGGTTCACAGTTACGTGGATATTTTTTACAAGTGTAAAGTTGGTTCACAGTTACGTGGATATTTTTTACAAGTGTACATTTGGTTCACAGTTACATGGATATTTTATACAAGTGTAAATGTATGCACACAAGCTCAGATTTTTTTTTCTGCAAGTGCTCACATCAGGTTTTACACGCTCTCGCATTTTGCACCATATCTACCTTCATACTAGGCCTCACCGATCTCTATCCGCCTGAACTGAAGAAAGTTGTCGTCGAACATATAGTCAAGCATGAAGACTCTGTAGCACAAGCTCCGTTGAGACTTCAACCCTTCTCTGGACGCAGTCCCCGTCCAAACAATGAAGTGGATTATGAGACATGGCGATCTAATGCAGATTTCATAATGAGACGCACAACAATCAGATCTAAACAAATCACGGAAAATTCTTTAAAGTCTTTCGTCACCTGCTGTCGACATAGTAAAACACTTGACACCTCACTCATCCCATCAATATATCTGGACATTCTAAACCTCCAGGGTTAGGGGATACAGTTAGGGACAGTTTAATACTGGCAACTTCTTATTGTGGGAAAAACGAAAACGTCTTTTAAGAACTAATGGTAAAATTATATTTTTATC
This sequence comes from Gymnodraco acuticeps, assembly GCF_902827175.1. NCBI lineage: Eukaryota > Metazoa > Chordata > Actinopteri > Perciformes > Bathydraconidae > Gymnodraco > Gymnodraco acuticeps. The sequence continues at coordinate 124,990 of NW_022990621.1, read as the reverse complement.
ATTCATCAAAGATAAAAGAAAAACATGCATTATGCTGGGAACTTTGACAGAGGATTACTCACAAAGTACTTCATTTTATTTCTTGTAGAGAAGTCAAACTAGTACCGAGTCCAACAGTGTCGGTTTTCTTAAGAACTTGAGGTAAAAAAATATATTTGTAATGAGGTTAAAATGTTAACATAGGTTCAGGAGCATGGCTACGCCTAAAACTCCACATCGAACCACGGCCACCCCTATTTATATCAGGCAAAACTTCCGGCCACTGCTCGTCTCCATCCTTTCAAAGACTGACAGGCAGACCGTGATTCACGCCGCGCGTCGTCACGGTTCAAACAAGCTAAACGCTACCACGAGAACATTCTACTCACCATGGATCCCGAACTGCTGATCAACTCGCCGGAGTCAGATGAAGATCTCTTCGACATCGGCTACCCGCCATCCTCGGGTCAGCAGTCGGATCTAAGCCAAGCATCCGAACGGAGACGCGTGCGCTCGGCAATCAGTGTCCCACACACCAGCCGCCACCGCTCCCACTCAAGCTCCCCCAACGAGATACCTCCAACTCCAGACAGGTCCCAGGCTTCGTCTACTCCGCCAGCGAGGGCTAACAGCCGGCGCCACAACAGGCACAGCTAGCTCCAATCTCCCCACCACCGGCAGCCTGTCTCACTCGCAGCCCCGGCCACTCGCAGCAGGGCACTCGACATGCCTCTCGGACGGAACCGCGCTCTGAAACGGAGCCCAGCAGCACAATGGCAAGAACAACGAGACACACAGCTCTTCCCGCTCCAGAGCCAACCACAGCACGGCGCGCGTGCACCACGGGTTGTGACGTCACAGGCCTCCGTCCTCCTCCACGGACACAGCCCGACTCACCAGCACCCCCTGGCGGGGGCCAGGTAGTATCGCCCTCCGTGCCGCTCTCTGTGTCTGACATGTCGCAGCTCATGTCAGAGAGCTGCATATTTTCCCTTTAGAGTTTAACGGAGGCCTGGCGCTGGGCAAACCGCGCGCGCATCATTCTAACTCCTCAAGGTAATGTTTAGTCGGATTTAGAAGTGAAGATGTAGTCATTCGTTCCGGGCATGTTATTTTCAAGCCACACGATTCTGGTCCAGAAACACTTTCAGAACATCCCGCACATTTTGGGGGCATTCTCAGAACATTATTAGAGCCATTTCTCCCGTATCGGCACAGCGTCCACAGCAGCTAGACCGGGCATCTCTTATCCAACCATCTAGGCCCTCGGCCACTCGTCATCAATCAATCAATCAATCAATGTTTATTTATATAGCCCAATATCACAAATGTTACATTTGTCTCAGTGGACTTTACAGTTTGTACAAAATATCAGTATGACAATATGACACCCTCTGTCCTTAGACCCTCACATCGTACAAGGAAAAACTTCCAAAGAAAACCCACAGTTTAAAGGGAAAAATGGGAGAAACCTCAGGGAGAGCAACAGAGGAGGGATCCCTCTCCCAGGACGGACAGACGTGCAATAGATGCCGTGTGTAAATTGAAAAGATAATACATTTGCAACATAGGTAGTCCAAATGTTTGGAAATGCATGTGTGTATAATAGGAAAATGAATCCACGAGGATATCCATCCAGGACCTATGATCCAGGACCACAGCCACGACTCAAGATCCAGGGCTCGCGATCCAGGACAGAGGAGCGCAGGATCATCCATGACTCCGGATCCCGGCGTATATAGACACCAAAAAGAAAGACATTTGGGGAAGCTGGGTTAATCGGAACATGAGAGTACACAGGTATAGACAGAGAGAAGGAAGAAGTAAGATGTCCCCCGACAAACTAAGCCTATATCAGCAAAACTAGGGGCTGAATCTAATCAGCCCTAACTATAAGCTTTATCAAAAAGGAAGGTCTTAAGCGCACTCTTAAAAACGGATAGGGTGTCTGCCGCCCGAACACAAACTGGAAGCTGATTCCACAAATGTGGAGCTTGATAAGAAAAGGCTCTGGCTCCCATTGTACTTTTAGAGACTCTAGGAACAACCAACAACCCTGCATTCTTGGAACGCAATGCCCTAGTAGGACAGTAGGGTATAATGAGTTCTTTGAGGTAAGATGGCGCCTGCCCATTAAGGGCTTTGTAGGCGAGAAGAAGAATTTTAAATTATATCCTGTGTTCTATAGGGAGCCAGTGTAAGGCAGCCAGAACAGGAGTAATGTGGTCCCTTTTCCTAACTCTGGTTAGTACACGAGCTGCTGCATTTTGAATCAGCTGAAGCGACTTGACTGACTTATTGGTACACCCTGATAATAAAGAGTTACAATAATCCAGCCTTGAAGTAACAAATGCATGGACTAGTTTCTCTGCATCGTTTTGAGGCAAGATATGCCTGATTTTTGCAATGTTACGTAGATGGAAGTAGGCGGTCCTTGAAATTGATTTTATGTGGGCGTTAAAGGATAAATCCTGATCAAATATAACACCAAGATTCCTTACAGTCTCACTGGAGGCCAAATTAATGCCATCCATAGTTAGTATATCCTTAGATAATTTGTTTCGTAGATTCTTCGGGCCAAGTACAATAACTTCAGTTTTGGTCGTGTTTAACATCAAAAAGTTTAAGGTCATCCACGTTTTTAAGTCCTTAAGGCAGTCTTGAATTTTATTTAGATGATTAATTTCATCAGGCTTGATTGATAAATATAGTTGAGTATCATCCGCATAACAATGAAAGTTTACAGAATGATTCCTTATAATATTGCCTAACGGAAGCATATATAATGTGAACAAAATAGGTCCGAGCACTGAGCCCTGTGGCACTCCATGGCTAACTTTGGTTTGCGTGGAAGATTCATCATTGACACGTACAAACTGAGAGCGTTCAGATAGATAGGACCTAAACCAGCCTAAAGCAGTTCCCTTTATGCCAACTAAGTGCTCTAGTCTTTGCAATAAGATATCATGGTCGATAGTATCAAATGCAGCACTGAGATCGAGCAAAACAAGAATAGAGACACGTCCCTTGTCAGAGGCTATTAGAATGTCATTTGTGACTTTAACCAGAGCTGTCTCTGTGCTATGATGTGTTCTAAAGCCAGACTGAAAATCTTCAAATAAATCATTGTTTTTTAAGTAATCACACAACTGTTTTGCGACCGCTTTCTCAAGAATTTTTGAGAGGAACGGAAGATTGGAAATAGGTCTATAATTGGCTAAAACCTCTGGATCGAGGTTGTGCTTTTTAAGAAGCGGTTTTATCACTGCTACTTTGAATGATTATGGAACATAGCCTGATAATAAAGACATATTCATAATATTTAATAAATAAGTGCTAATTAATGGAAAAACTTCCTTCAACAGCTTAGTTGGAATTGGGTCTAACATACACGTTGATGGTTTAGAAGAGAGAATCATTGAATTTAATTGTTCAAGGTTTATGGCTGAAAAGCATTCTAGTTTACTATCTAGTGTAATATTAGAACTTACGTTTCCGGGAGCTGTTGATAACACTATACTGGTCAAAGGCAAGAGGTCATTAATTTTGTTTCTAAGAGTAACAATTTTATCGTTAAAAAAGCACATAAAATCATTACTACTGAGTGCTATGGGAATAGAAGGCTCAATCGAGCTGTGGCTCTCTGTCAGCCTGGCTACAGTGCTGAAAAGAAATCTTGCATTATTCTTATTCTCATCTATTAATGAAGAGTAATCCCAAGCGTACCACGCTTACATCCGCAACAATCTAAACGACGTCAGACACGCACATGCTTAAGTCAGCTGCTTTAATCCGACTCTTTTGCGGGCCCGTAATCAGCCCACGCAGATCATGCCGGAGACGGATCCCCCACTCTGAGTCTCCCACTGCACGGACCATAGCTCATCCTCCCAGATCATCCCTTCACCCCCCTCATATCATTCACATGTTACTTCAATAAACGTACAAACATCACAGTGTTGTGGCGTGGTTCCTGCTAGTGAAATGAGGTTCAAATTTTAACATAGGTTCAGGAGCATGGCAACGCCTAAAACTCCACCTCGAACCACCCCTATTTACAGTGGGGCAAAAAAGTATTTAGTCAGCCATCAATTGTGCAAGTTCTCCCACTTAAAAAGATGAGAGAGGCCTGTAATTTTCATCCTAGGTACACTTCAACTATGAGAGACAAAATGGGGGGAAAGAATCCAGGAAATCACATTGTCTGATTTGTAATGAATTAATTGGTAAATTCCTCGGTAAAATAAGTATTTGGTCACCTACAAACAAACAAGATTTCTGGCTCTCACAGACCTGTAACTTCTTCTTTAAGAGCCTCCTCTGTCCTCCACTTGTTAACTGTATTAATGGCACCTGTTTGAACTCGTTATCAGTATAAAAGTCCCCAACCTCAAACAGTCACACTCCAAACTCCACTATGGCCAAGACCAAAGAGCTGTCAAAGGACACCAGAAACAAAATTGTAGACCTGCACCAGGCTGGGAAGACTCAATCTGCAATAGGTAAGCAGCTTGGTGTGAAGAAATCAACTGTGGGAGCAATTATTAGAAAATGGAAGACATACAAGACCACTGATAATCTCCCTCGATCTGGGGCTCCACGCAAGACCTCACCCTGTGGGGTCAAAATGATCACAAGAGCGGTGAGCAAAAATCCCAGAACCACACGGGGGGACCTAGTCAATGACCTGCAGAGAGCTGGGACCAAAGTAACAAAGGCTACCATCAGTAACACACTACGCCACCAGGGACTCAAATCCTGCAGTGCCAGACGTGTCCCCCTGCTTAAGCCAGTACATGTCCAGGCCCGTCTGAAGTTTGCTAGAGAGCATTTAGATGATCCAGAAGAGGATTGGGAGAATGTCATATGGTCAGATGAAACTAAAATAGAATTTTTTGGTAAAAACTCAACTAGACGTGTTTGGAAGAGAAAGAATGCTGAGTTGCATCCAAAGAACACCATACCTACTGTGAAACATGGGGGTGGAAACATCATGCTTTGGGGCTGTTTTTCTGCAAAGGGACCAGGACGACTGATCCGTGTAAAGCAGGGGTGGAGAACCTCCGGCCCCCGGGCCGTATACGGCCCGCGAGACCATTTGGTGTGGCCCTCGAGGTAATTTTTAAACACACGCAAAAAAGAAAAAAATTAAAGAAATCTAGACCGCAAAATAATTAAACAAGTGAGTGCCTGTTTTTCCTGGCCAAGGTCAGGGTCCTTGAACACAACACAAGCCTAACGTGTCATCACGTGGTATATGTCTCGTCTGACAGGGGTGTAATTCTGACGGAGAGCACCAGAACGCAGCTCCGCTCCGGCACTTCCAAAAATTGCAGTACCCATAAGGAGCCGTACACATGCTGCAGTTTTTGCGTGGCTGTGTACGTCCACACAGCAGCTTTTCAAAAATCTTTAAAATCTTGGAGCTGGGCGTGTCTGAAAGCTTGGGGATTTTTGCAAGCAACGAGACCAACAACCAATCACATGAATCTCCCGCCCCCGACATACAAAGCAAAAAAAAAAACGAGGATTTTATGCCAGCAATATATATATATATATAAACTCCCCAAACAGGCGAAAACCTACCAGTTTCACCCACTGTCTCAGCCACCTCCCTCCATGCCTGGTTCCTCCGGTTTGTATCCCGTTAATAGTTCTGGTCGTAAAGAACCGGGTGATTTGCTAACGTAATTTCTCGTTTGGAATATGAGGAAATGAACTGCGGTCTGGCTCTCCCTGCTTACACGCGGTTTGATTGGCTAGCGCTTCTACTGTCAGATTTGCATAAACGGGATTTGATTGGCTGACGCTTCCAGCTCAGCTTCAAAAGTTGAACATTGCTCAATTTTGAAATCCTGGAAATCCTGGAAATCTTCGCTTCGCTCCCCCACAATGCAGTTCGGCGCAAAGCGAGGCAAAGTGACGTCATCCCCATTCAAAGTCAATGGGCAGAGAAGCGTTGGAAGCGGTGGACGAATCGTCTAAGAAGCTGCTGTGTGGACGATCATACAGTCAATAACTTTGTTGTTATTAGCATCTGGTTAGCTAGCTATGCTAACGAATATAAGAAGCTTTTTCTACAACCAGTGAGGTAAAGGCACATCTTTATATGATCATTATAGTTATAAAAAAAATAAGAGAATAAAGTAAACAGGTATAGAATACTATATGACAGTAAAAAAAAGTTGTATTAATAAACAAGAATACAGTTTGAAAGGAGAGTGATTTGTAAAATATCCATAAAGAAAAAGAAAATCTCTTTACAGTTCTGTTTCATATGGGTGTTGATAGATGTATCCATAGATCTAATGTTGCTCTCAAAGTGCACCAGATTGATGCTTTTAACTTCAACATTTAAAAACAAATCTTCCCCCGGACCCCCCTAGAGGAGGTTAGGTCCCCCCCCCACTTAAATCATGTTCACATGGAAAGGAAACTAAATACATTTGCACACATCTTGTGTCCATATCTTTCTGTTTGGGTGGTCATGCCACAAGATATCTGGATTAAGAGGTTGCTTTTTCTTTGCACAGCATGAAAGAAAGGCCAAATGAATGGGCTGTGATTTTAGTTTTTTTAAGCAGAGGTCAATAATTTGTACGGCCCTCGGAGGATGTTGAAAACATTGAAATGGCCCTTGAGAGGAAAAAGGTTCCCCACCCCTGGTGTAAAGGAAAGAATGAATGGGGCCATGTATCGTGAGATTTTGAGTGACAACCTCCTTCCATCAGCAAGGGCATTGAAGATTAAACGTGGCTGGGTCTTTTAGCATGACAATGATCCCAAACACACCGCCCGGGCAACGAAAGAGTGGCTTCGTAAGAAGCATTTCAAGGTCCTGGAGTGGCCTAGCCAGTCTCCAGATCTCAACCCCATTGAAAATCTTTGGAGGGAGTTGAAAGTCTGTGTTGCCCAGCGACAGCCCCAAAACATCACTGCTCTAGAGGAGATCTGCATGGAGGAATGGGCCAAAATACCAGCAACAGTGTGTGAAAACCTTGTGAAGACCTACAGAAAACGTTTGACCTCTGTCATTGCCAACAAAGGGTATATAAAAAAGTATTGAGATTAACTTTTGTTATTGACCAAATACTTATTTTCCACCATAATTTGCAAATAAATTCTTTAAAAATCAGACAATGTGATTTTCTGGATTTTGTTTTCTCATTTTGTCTCTCATAGTTGAGGTATACCTGGGATGAAAATTACAGGCCTCTCTCATCTTTTTAAGTGGGAGAACTTGCACAATTGGTGGCTGACTAAATACTTTTTTGCCCCACTGTATATCCGGCAAAACTTCCGGCAACTGCTCGTCTCCATCCTTTCAACCCACCCTCCCTCTCCCTTTCTACCCATACAGTTCCCATTCCGACTCACACCGAGCGATACATCCATTCATCCCTTCTTCCCTCCCTCCCCTCAACATCCCTACATCCTACATCCCTCATCCCTACATCCCTACATCCCTCCATCCCAACATCCTCTTCCCGTCACCATTTATATTTAATATATATTTATATTTGCATGTTTATATACTGCGTATACTAACACCTTAATTCCAGGTATCGTCTGGGGGGCCCGTAATCAGCCCACGCAGATCATGCCGGAGACGGAACCCCCACTCTGAGTCTCCCACTGCACGGACCATAGCGCGTCCTCCCAGATCATCCCTTCACCCCCCTCATATCATTCACATGTTACTTCAATAAACGTACAAACATCACAGTGTTGTGGCGTGGTTCCTGCTAGTGAATCACTAGTCAAATATAGCAGGAAAAATTAAGAGCAGCTGATTTGAAAAAACAAGCTCGAGAGACGGCTGAGTTGACAGAATCGCGGTATAGTTTAAATCGGTATAGTTTAAATATCCTAACAATGTTGTCCATTTTAGATATAGGCTTATTATATTTACAGCCCTTAATAACATTCGTTTTCTGGGCTCAATATGTGTCTTGGCCGTTTTCGTTGTGATCGCTTAATTCCCCTTGTTTATAATATTATCACCGTTCTATGCAAACAAGTGCTTTTGTTTTGAAATCACTTCTGTGAGTTTCGCCTCACTCCAAGGACCATTTAGTAAGGTAAAAAGCAAAAAGGCCTCACAGACACTCTTCCGTTTACTTTTTTAAAGAAAAACAAATGGACCGTAGATACGCGGATTGACCGTCCTCATCTGCGCTCTTATTTTGTAAGGTAACTTCCTGTAGCAGAATATGAAAGAAATGTAGTTTTTTTGTTTCTGTTTTCTAGTGATTTTATTATTTGTTTTGAGAAGTAGAAAATGAAAATCATCCCGTTTTTTTAAATTGAGTAAATCCCTTTTTGACCATGATAAAGAAAAACGCCTTGTATTTCAATTTTGGTTTTCAATTTTAAAACGGAAATTAAATATCCACTCGTTTTGTTTTTGAATATCCTTTTGTGAAAAGAAAATCCAATGAACCTGGCTGATTGGCTGACCTGCAGTCAGCCAATCAGCCACACAAATGTATCTCACAGAGTTAAAGGAGATCGCGAAACTAAGTGGCAAAGACTTTGTGGATTTGCTGAGAGGAGAGCTCTCCTCCATCAGTGACTCTGTTGAAGACACTTTTGACCAAAGAGAAGACACAGGAACAGAACATGCCTTGGAGGCCTTAGCACAGGTGAGTCCTCGACCCAGTTCTCTTCCCCCACAACATGTTCATGTGCCTTTATCTGTTCCAGCACCACCTGAACGACCCTCCGAAGAGAACATGCAGGCCCCTCTAGGCCTCACCGATCTCTATCCACCTGAACTGAAGAAAGTTGTCGTCGAACATATAGTCAAGCATGAAGACTCTATAGCACAAGCTCCGTTGAGACTTCGACCCTTCTCTGGACGCAGTCCCCGTCCAAACAATGAAGTGGATTATGAGACATGGCGATCTAATGCAGATTTCATAATGAGAGACGCACAACAATCAGATCTACACAAATCACGGAAAATTCTTTAAAGTCTTTCGTCACCTGCTGTCGACATAGTAAAACACTTGACACCTCACTCATCCCATCAATATATCTGGACATTCTAGATTCAGCTTTTGGCACAGTTGAGGATAGAGACGACCTTGATGCAAAGTTCCTTAATACACTGCAAAACTATGGTGAAAAATCCTCAGCCTATTTTCCGCGACTGCAAGTGATGCTGAACACCACCATCAGGAGAGGCGGTGTAAGTGAAACCGATCTGGACAGCCAGCTTCTGAAGCAGTTTTGCAGAGGATGTTGGGACAACACCTTAATATCTGAACTATAGTTGGAACAAAAGAAACAGAGCCCACCTACCTTTGCAGAGCTCCTTCTTGTACTTCGTACTCAAGAAGGCAAACGTGACTCCAAAGCTTGTCGTATGAGGGAGTACTTTGGTGCCTCAATGCAAAAGGTGTCTTCACATTTCCAAGGTGCCTATGATCAGTATGCTGGAGAGTGCAACAAATCTCAAGAAAGACAAAATGAGTCTAAATCTGAAATACAAGTCCTGAAAAAACAAATAGCTGATTTACCAGCTGTCAAAAACAACACAAAAAGACAACAAAACCCATTCAAAGAAAGCATCTTACAGAACTGCCAATACTTCAGTTGAGAGTACTAGATCACAAAGAGCAGAGCCTAGCCGCCACGATGTAAACAATAACTACAGTAACAAACCAAGGCCCCTGGTATGATTCTTCTGTGGTGTACGCGGGAAGACAACGTGTACATCGGACACAAGATGGTTAGCCTACCCCACGGACTACGTTTCTAAGGACAGACTTCTTCATCGTGCCAGTTAGGGCAGCGGTTTTCAAAGTGTGAGGCGCGCCTCCCTGGGGGGGCGCCAGAGAGCTTCAGGGGAGGCGCAGCATGAGAAAAAAATAACGAGAAAAAGATGAGTAAAGTGTCACTTGCACACTTTTGGCTGTCTGTGGAGACCGAGTTCCCCCAACTCGCCAAAAAGGCTGTAAAAGTGCTCATTCCCTTCACCTCCACCTACCTGTGTGAGTGCAGGTTTTCCGCATTGACTTTGATCAAAAGCAAGTACCGGTCAAGGCTGCAGCCAGAGGATGATCTGCGTTTATTCCTGTCTACGTTGCATCCCCGCCAGAGTCCTGCCAACCCAGTCTCACAAAAAAACGTGTAATAACTACGTTGGTCCACAACGTAGGACGTAGTATATCTACAAAAACGCCTCTGAAATTGTAAGATGCCTACGTTTTTTTTCACCATTCATTCCAATGGCTGGCTTCTATGTCACGTGATCTTCAAATTTCTCCCTGCAGAAAAAAAAACATGGCCGACCTTCGTTTTATTCTCGGTGTAAAATGCCTATTTTAAGGTTAGTTTGGTCATTAAAATGCGTTTTGATGTCATTTCATGCGAGAAATATGAGTTGTTATTTCAGATTATGTGTGCAGTGGATGTACATGATCTTTAGTTTGCTAGTTATTACGAAGATTACTTCAGGAAATTGTGTCCATTCAACGTTTTCATTGTTACCAAGATGGTTGCTAGGGACGCTGCTATCGATATTATTTCTGTTATGTTGTGTAAAATGGTGTTATCTTTATTGCTACCCCCTTCCCCGTCAATGTATAGTGTTGGTCCACAGTGCAAACGTAGGCCTATTAGTTTAACAAAATCAAAGGTACAAGCTAGACTTTTATTTAGCATCTCAAAACACATCGGACCGGCAGAGACAGGAAGTCCGGCTCACTAAAATGTCCGTGCAGAACAATACCCTGGCCTAACCCATAGATCCGTGGGTGAATAATGTCAATTGCCACAATAGATACGTTATTTTCCGTTACCAACACCGTTATTAGTGTTGGTCCACTGCTTTTCTCTTTGAAAGTCATCACATAACGGCATTGTAATACACGGTTCGGCTGCATTAAATGTTACATATCTGCTGTAGTTCTCTATTTATAGAGCCTTGATGAGACAAACATGATGAACTGGAAACGTGACATGGATCATAAATATATCAGTAATTAAACAACATCTTACATTTATTTTCACACAATACATCTCCTTGCAGTATCAACACTAATTCGGCTGACTTTTATATTTGATCCAATTGGTAGATAGGCTGTATTTACACCATAAACGTGCACACCTGATATAAAGGGACACCTAGTGGTTAAAGCATGTTATTGAATTTCATTATTTTTATTATTAGACATTAATAGAATCCCTATAAACAGGGCTGCACATAACTGGTGCGCAGGTGCGCATGCGCACCTCCGCCAAAAAAAGAGCACCGGGTCATTTGAAACAAAGCGCATTTGCGTACCAACATTGAGAGGGAGAGAGAGAAGAGAAAAGAGAAAATAGAGGAGAGAGGAGAGATGAGAGAGAAAGATATTTGCGAGTTGCATATGAACCATGATATAAACTCAGGGCCGGCCCGTAGCGCTGGCTAGATGTTCGCCTAGGGCGCCAGATCTGGGGAGGTGCTGCGCTGGCAGTTCTGGGAGGGAAAAAAACATTTTGACCGTTGGGGCTCATCCTAATTTTCGGCCTTGATGTAACAATATTCACAATTAAGTAAATGTAACACCCTTTTCACCCCGGTTCCACCTTTCATTTGCCCTGTATGATGGGCGCTGTAAGTGATGAAAATGGGGGATGTTGGCTTATCTGGCGCCCGCAGCTCACAGACAAAATGCGAGTGAGCGAGGGAGAGAGGGAGGGTGGTACCAGCGCTGTTGTTATTATAATCTGGTGCCGTGCTAGCTGCTCTAACGGAGATAAGAAGAAGATGTTTCTACAATAATGTGGAGGGAGAGTCCTCTCCAGTCAGACTGAGAGGCTGATAAGTTAACTACAGCTCAGTGAGGTAAAGGACTCTTAGTCTAAATTCAAACGGTTTGGTCACAATTTATGTAAACACATATTTCCAAGGCACTCCTTTGTAATTATTGGGATAAACAGGTTTTAAATCATTCCAATGTATACTATAGGACAGTAACCAAAAATATCCTTTAAAACTGGAGAGATACAAAAAAAATGCATAAATAAATAAATGTTAAGGTAAAATAAGATATGAATGAACAACACAAATAAAATAAGTTACATTAATTTGTTATTGGCTATGGTAGGCTATTGGTTATGTTCACATACTTATTTGATTACATCCACTTTTCTAAGATGACAACAGAGACTTTCGACTCAAAAGCAGCTGTTGACTTGTGGAATCAAGCATCTAATCGCAGACTCAACCAGAGAGAAAGTAGTAGGCCTACATCATCAGCTACCATGTCTGACAGAGAGGAAGACAGTGAGGAGAACAGTCAGGAGGGTAGTGATGCTTGTAGGATTACTGGTCGTGCTAATGTTGTCTTGTGTTCACCTCTGCATGTGTGTTCTGTGTGCACCTCTGCATGTGTGTTCAGTGCCGTGTGTCTGGCAAATAAAGTCAAGACCCCCTCAAAAGTTACGGTTTATTTCATTTTAAGGATGAGCACCAAGCAACATCTCCAGGTGCTCCTTTGAGAACCAGGGCAAAAAAGTTATGTGCACCCCTGCCTATAAAGTATGTTCATTACTCGTTATTCTCTACTAATAGTTCATTAAAGACTGTATATAATGACTATTTTGCACATCCCTTTCAAGATTTTCTAAGGTTTATTGACATATTCACAAATGGTGTAGTTATGCAATGAATGTACAACTTTGTGTATACCTCCAGGAATGTTAACTATGTTGAAGCACTTATTTTAACTGATATTATACATATGTATTATACTCTTATAAGATGTAGATAGTATAATAAATGTGCAGAATATGACAGTGTAATGGTGGAGGTATACACACATATTGATCAGATGTCTTGTGATGCACTGTTGAGGAACCTGTGACCCAAGTTTTTCATCTCCGGCCTTGTCAGGTATTGAACAATCAATAAATAAAGAACAGAGAATTATTAAATATAAAACACAGAATTTGTGTGATTATACTAAATGATTTACAAATAAACACCACTGCATATGTACAACTATACACATGCTGATGTAACGCAAATGTTTCCAACTTGGGATCAATAAAGTATATCTTATCTTAAGCTGATCAATGGCTACTGCCAGATTTGCAAAATGTGCCTCTGAACCTTGACAAGTGCATGTTTCAGGCTTATCAATGAACAGCAGGACGGGTCACTGTGGTGTCTAGACAGTTGTGTTAAGTTAATTTATTTAGTTCAGTCCTTTTGTCTTTTGCCTTGTCTTGTGATTTCCTGTTTTATTTTGTAGTAACCTTTCCCTCTCGTTTCAGAGCATTCCTGCCCTGGTGTGTTTTTCCCACCAGTGTGATTGTCAGCCCCTCCCTTAATTGTTGCCACCTGTGTCCCCTTACCTAGTGTGTATATATAGTCTGCGTCTCCCTTTGTCTTGTGTCAGTTCGTCTTGTCTCGTCAAGCCTGCCAGTCATCCCTTGATCGTGTGAAGTATATTTTTGATAGTCATGTAGATGTTTTTTGGTTTAGAGTTTTTGATCCTCCAAGTGAGCGTTTTGTATTTGACCTTAATTAAAAGACCTTGTTAATTCTAATCTGTTTCTGGTGTTGTGCATTTGGGTCCTGAGCCTCGTGACATTCTTAACAGTACGAACTGACCAAAGAATGGACCCAGCCGACCCAGACAGGTTCAGAGCAGCTCTGCGCTCACAAGGCACGCTTTTGTCTCAGCATGACGATCAGCTGAAATCAATTGACCAGGGAGTGAGAGAATTGAGTGGTCGTCAAGAAAGCTTCCAAACATCTGTGAACAGCCAAGTAAACCACCTGGCAGATCAGCTTGTTCGTGTCCTTGCCCACCTGGAAGCTGGATCTCAAACTGTTTCCGCGGCTGCACCCCTGCCTGAGGCTGTGATTCAAGGACCTACTTCTTCTTCATGCTCTCGTCTCGCATCTCCAGAGAAATTCTCCGGTGACTCAGGTGACTGTCGTCCTTTTTTAGTCCAATGCGACCTGCATTATCAACATCAGCCTTCTGCTTTTCCAACAGACCAGTCTAGAATAGCTTTCATGATAACACACTTGACTGGTAGAGCAGCAGCGTGGGCTACAGCAGAATGGGCTAGAGACTCTCCCCTTTGCAGATCACTCGGACTGTTTACTGATTCCCTTAAAAAGATTTTTGATCGTACAGCGCCAGGGAGAGAAGCGGCTAAAGCTCTAGTTCAACTCAAGCAAATAAATCAAAGAGTGTCTGATTATGCCATAGAGTTTAGGACAATAGCAGCAGACAGTGGCTGGAATGATCTGGCCTTGCTGGACGCCTTTGTAAATGGACTTTCAGGCCTTGTCAAAGATCACTTAGTCCCATTAGATCTTCCAGAAGATTTAGACTCTGTGATTGCTCTGGCTATACGAATAGATAATAGGCTCTGGGATAGACAAAAAGAAAGAGAACATCCTGCAGTTCGTTCACCAAGCTCCAGGGGGCCTCCTCGTGGCATCCGGATGAGGGAGGATTCGTTTCCAGGGGTCTGGATCAAGCCTCCTTTGACAACGCCATCCACCACATCAGAGGAACCCATGCAACTTGGCCGAGCAAGACTTTCACTGGAGGAGCGGGAACGGCGCCTCCGCCAGGGCCTGTGTTTCTACTGCGGGCATCGTGGACACCTGATGGCCGCTTGCTCACTAAAAGACGGGGCTCCCCAGGCAAGAGGAGGGCGCTGGTGAGCCGACTAACTTCTGACTACTCTCCTCGTACGCTGACTCCTATCCAAGTAAAATTAGGTAAGAAAACCTTAACACAGAATGTTCTCATTGATTCAGGAGCAGACGAAAGTTTTATGGACTGGAATTTTGCCAAAAGCTTGAACATTGTCACCATGCCCTTAGCTCAACCTTTAAATGCCAGTGCCCTTGATGGAAGATTATTGTTTCAAGTCACTCACCACACAGAACCCGTCCAGGTTATCATAAATCACAACCACACAGAATTCATGACATTCCATTTATTCGACTCCTCACAACACCCTATGATTTTAGGCTTCCCATGGTTGAAAAGACATAACCCTCACATTGACTGGCGTTCTGGTAGGGTGAAGGGTTGGGGAAGAGAATGTAATCATACATGTTTGGTTTCACCAGGAGAAGTTGAAGGGCTGTCTGTAGGAAGGGTTACTTCAGGTAGTGAGGTGGAGACGAAGGAAGTAACTCGTGACCATGCCTCTGACTTACCAGACCTGCCCAATGTTCCCTCCTGTTACCACAACCTGAGGGAGGTTTTCAGTAAGACTCGGGCCTCTACGTTGCCTCCTCATCGACCTTATGACTGTGCAATTGACTTACTACCGGGTGCCCCCATTCCCAAGGGACGTCTATACTCAATTTCTGGTCCTGAAAGACAATCTATGACGGATTACATTGACTCATCTCTGAAGGCGGGCCTCATTCGTCCATCGTCATCTCCTGCTGGCGCCGGATTTTTCTTCGTGGGTAAAAAAGACGGATCCCTCCGACCCTGCATAGACTACTCTCCCCTGAATGATATAACGGTAAAAAACAGGTACCCTCTCCCCCTCATTTCCACTGCTTTTGAACTGTTAAAAGGAGCTAAGATCTTCACTAAACTTGACTTGAGGAATGCCTATCACTTGGTCAGGATAAGGGAGGGGGACGAATGGAAGACTGGATTCAATACCCCCAGTGGCCACTATGAATACTTAGTAATGCCATTTGGGCTAACTAATGCTCCTGCTGTATTTCAGGCTCTTGTGAATGACGTGCTCAGACAATATTTGAATCATTTTGTGTTTGTCTACCTGGATGATATATTGATATTCTCTCCTGATGAAGAGTCCCATGTTCAGCATGTCCGCCAGGTCCTCCAAGGCCTTCTGGAAAACCAACTATTCGTGAAGGCGGAGAAATGTGAATTTCACAAGACCACTGTCTCATTCCTGGGCTTCATCATTGCTCCGGACCAGGTCAAGATGGATCCAAGCAAGGTCAGTGCTGTCGCAAATTGGCCCACACCCACCAACAGGAAGAAGGTACAGCAATTTCTCGGTTTTGCTAACTTCTACAGACGTTTCATAAGACATTTTAGCTCCATAGCTGCACCTCTCCACTCACTCACCTCAACCCATGTTCAGTTTTTGTGGACTCTACAGGCCGACAAAGCTTTCCAGGAATTGAAAAGACGGTTTACCTCTGCTCCTGTTCTCATCACTCCTGATTCACTACGGCAGTTTGTGGTGGAGGTGGATGCTTCCAATGATGGAGTTGGGGCTGTGTTGTCACAACGTGCAGCCAAGGACAGCAAACTTCACCCATGTGCTTTTCTGTCACGTAAGTTAACACCTGCTGAACGCAACTATGATGTAGGCAACAGAGAACTTTTGGCAGTCAAAACAGCGCTTGAGGAATGGAGACACTTTCTGGAGGGGTCAGAGCAACCATTCATAGTCTGGACGGATCATAAAAATCTTGAGTACATCCGAAAAGCTAAGAGACTGAACTCACGTCAGGCAAGATGGGCTTTGTTCTTCACTCGTTTTAACTTTTCCTTGTCATTTAGACCCGGTTCACAAAATGTCAAGCCAGATGCACTCTCTCGTGTTTTTGATCCTGAACCCTCGGCAAAGGAACCAAAGCTCATCCTTCCACTAAACTGTGTGGTTGGAGCGGTAACTTGGCCAATAGAAACAGAGGTGAAACGAGCTAACGGTGAGAGCCCGACACCTAGGGGTTGCCCCCCAAATAGGTTGTTTGTTCCTCAAACTGTGCGTCCTAAGGTCATTCAATGGGCTCACACCTCGCTGCTCACCTGCCATCCTGGGGTAAAAAAAAAACATGTACGTCATCAAGCAACGGTTCTGGTGGACATCTATGGAGAAGGATGTCAAGGAGTATGTGGCCGCCTGCACCATCTGCGCCAGGAATAAGACCTCTTCCAGGCCCCAGATGGGTCTGCTCAGGCCGCTGCCTATCCCCAGTCGGCCCTGGTCCGACATCTCAGTGGATTTTGTCACCGGACTGCCAGAATCCAAAGGTAACACCACCGTCCTCACGGTGGTGGATAGATTCTCTAAAATGACACATTTTATTGCTTTGCCTAAACTGCCATCGGCCAAAGAAACGGCTGAAGTGTTGTTGCACCATGTTTGTCGTCTCCACGGTTTTCCCAAGGACATCGTGTCAGACCGGGGTCCTCAGTTTGTCTCCCGTTTCTGGAGGGAGTTTTGCAGCCTCATCGGGGCCTCTGTCAGCCTCTCTTCCGGTTACCATCCCCAATCAAATGGACAAACGGAGAGACTGAATCAAGAACTGGAAACCTGCCTCCGGTGCCTGGTGTCCCAAAACCCAGCTTCTTGGAGTAAACACCTCACGTGGGTAGAATACGCCCACAACTCATTGCCTACCTCTGCCACCGGATTGACCCCGTTCCAGTGCGTCTACGGTTACCAACCTCCCATGTTCTCAGAGACAGAGAAAGAAGTCATGGTTCCCTCGGCACACGCACTGGTCAGGCGCTGTCATGGCATTTGGGCTTCAGCACGTCGGCTCCTCCTTAGGACTTCGGCCCGCATGAAAAAAGCGGCTGATCGGCATCGCCGTCCTGCACCTGTGTACAGACCGGGTCAGAAAGTGTGGCTATCCACCAGAGACTTGCCCCTGAACGTAGTCTCTAGGAAGCTGGCACCAAGATTTGTAGGCCCATTCACTGTGGAAAAGTGTATTAACCCTGTGTCTGTTCGTTTGCGCCTGCCTAGATCACTCAGAGTCCATCCAACATTCCACGTAAGCAAACTCAAGCCGGTCAAGGAAAGCAAAATGGTTCCCGCTTCCAAGCCCCCCCCTCCTCCCAGGCTCATTGATGGAGGTCTGGTCTACACTGTCAAGCGTCTGCTGAAGGTCAGAAAACGAGGAAGGGGTCAGCAGTTTTTAGTGGACTGGGAGGGTTATGGACCGGAAGAGCGGGAATGGATCCCGTCTAGCTTCATCGTGGACCAGAACCTGATAAAGGATTTTTACAAAAGCCATCCTGAACTCGCTGGGCCGTCCGGAGCCGTCCGTAAAGGAGGGGGTACTGTGGTGTCTAGACAGTTGTGTTAAGTTAATTTATTTAGTTCAGTCCTTTTGTCTTTTGCCTTGTCTTGTGATTTCCTGTTTTATTTTGTAGTAACCTTTCCCTCTCGTTTCAGAGCATTCCTGCCCTGGTGTGTTTTTCCCACCAGTGTGATTGTCAGCCCCTCCCTTAATTGTTGCCACCTGTGTCCCCTTACCTAGTGTGTATATATAGTCTGCGTCTCCCTTTGTCTTGTGTCAGTTCGTCTTGTCTCGTCAAGCCTGCCAGTCATCCCTTGATCGTGTGAAGTATATTTTTGATAGTCATGTAGATGTTTTTTGGTTTAGAGTTTTTGATCCTCCAAGTGAGCGTTTTGTATTTGACCTTAATTAAAAGACCTTGTTAATTCTAATCTGTTTCTGGTGTTGTGCATTTGGGTCCTGAGCCTCGTGACATTCTTAACAGTCACAGACATAAGACCAGCTGTTAAATAAAGCTCTTCTGACCTTAGCTGTCGTGTGGGTATATATTAATGCTGCCCATTGGGCACAAGCAATTTTCACCCATTTATTAATTATATTTTTTAAATTTGAGTGTTTCCTATCCCCTAAACCTCCAAAATCAAATCAAATCAAGTTTTATTTATATAGCACATTTATAAACGATTTTTGGTCGAGCCAAAGTGCTGTACATATAATAACATTAGCCTACAGTAGAGACACTTTACAGCAAATACAACAGCACAGATTGTTCAGAATATCAGTATGAGAAAAACGACACCCTCTGTCCTCCAGGGATGTACACAGTTTAATACTGGCAACTTCTTATTATGGGAAATATGAAAACGTCTTTTAAAACTACAATTCCCAGTAGAGACGTGCCAGCATGTGTAGTTCTGAGGAGGGGGGGACGCGGTGGACCCGTTCAAATCCAGTTTTGGACAGTCTGCCGTGGTCCCATCCCATTTCATGGGTATTGTTCCGCACGGACATTTTAGTGAGCCGGACTGCCGGTCTTCGCCTCCCGGGCATGAAGCTGTTTACATGTGTTTTGAGATGCTAAATAAAAGTCTAGCTAATAACTAATATGTTTGCACTGTGGACCAACACTATACATTGACGGGGAAGGGGGTAGCAATAAAGATAACACCATTTTACACAACATAACAGAAATAATATCGATAGCAGCGTCCCTAGCAACCATCTTGGTAACAATGAAAACGTTGAATGGACACAATTTCCTGAAGTAATCTTCATAATAACTAGCAAACTAAAGATCATGTACACCCACTGCACACATAATCTTAAATAACAACTCATATTTCTCGCATGAAATGACATCAAAACGCATTTTAATGACCAAGCTAACCTTAAAATAGGCATTTTACACCGAGAATAAAACTAAGGTCGGCCATGTTTTTTTTTCTGCAGGGAGAAATTTGAAGATCACGTGACATAGAAGCCAGCCATTGGAATGAATGGTGAAAAAAAACGTAGGCATCTTACAATTTCAGAGGCGTTTTTGTAGATATACTACGTCCTACGTTGTGGACCAACGTAGTTATTACACGTTTTTTTGTGAGACTGGGTTGGTCCTGCTCGGGACTGATTTTCAAGACCCGCTCCCGCTCCGTACCCGCAACGTGCAATACCGAACCCACCCCGCCACCCGCACATATTGCCAATTAGTTCCGCAAACCGACCCGACCCGTCGGCAAAAGATCCGCAAACCGACCCGAACCTGCATATCCTATGAGCAGTGAAAACATGCAATTATTAACACACGCAGTTGCGTATTTGGCTCAAAAAGCGTGGGATGTTGGTTATTTTCTCCATCTCGGATGACACCAAAAGCCTCCCTGACGTTGGATTTCACTCTGGAGGAATCAATCAATCAATGTTTATTTATATAGCCCAATATCACAAATGTTACATTTGTCTCAGTGGACTTCACAGTGTGTACAGAATATCAGTATGACAATACGACACCCTGTGTCCTTAGACCCTCACATCGTACAAGGAAAAACTTCTGGAGAAAACCCACAGTTTAAAGGGAAAAATGGGAGAAACCTCAGGGAGAGCAACAGAGGAGGGATCCCTCTCCCAGGACGGACAGACGTGCAATAGATGCCGTGTGTAAATTGAAAAGATAATACATTTGCAACATAGGTAGTCCAAATGTTTGGAAATGCATGTGTGTATAATAGGAAGATGAATCCACGAGAATATCCATCCAGGACCTATGATCCAGGACCACAGCCACGACTCAAGATCCAGGGCTCGCGATCCAGGACACAGGACCGCAGGATCATCCATGTCTCCGGATCCCGGCGTATATAGACACCAAAAAGAAAGACATTTGGGGAAGCTGGGTTAATCGGAACATGAGAGTACACAAGTATAGACAGAGAGAAGGAAGAAGTAAGATGTCCCCCGACAAACTAAGCCTATATCAGCAAAAGGGGCAGAATCTAATCAGCCCTAATTACAAGCTTTATCAAAAAGGAAGGTCTTAAGCGTACTCTTAAAAACGGATAGGCTGTCTGCTGCCCGAACACAAACTGGAAGCTGATTCCACAAATGTGGAGCTTGATAAGAAAAGGCTCTGGCTCGCATTGTACTTTTAGAGACTCTAGGAACAACCAACAACCCTGCATTCTTGGAACGCAATGCCCTAGTAGGACAGTAGGGTATAATGAGTTCTTTAAGGTAAGATGGCGCCTGCCCATTAAGGGCTTTGTAGGTGAGAAGAATCATTTAAAATTATATCCTGTGTTCTGTAGGGAGCCAGTGTAAGGCAGCCAGAACAGGAGTAATGTGGTCCCTTTTCCTAACTCTGGTTAGTTCACGAGCTGCAGCATTTTGAATCAGCTGAAGCGACTTGACTGACTTCTTGGTACACCCTGGTAATAAGGAGTTACAATAATCCAGCCTTGAAGTAACAAATGCATGGACTAGTTTCTCTGCATCGTTTTGAGGCAAGATATGCCTGATTTTTGCAATGTTACGTAGATGGAAGTAGGCGGTCCTTGACATTGATTTTATGTGGGCGTTAAAGGATAAATCCTGATCAAATATAGCAAGATTCCTTACAGTCTCACTGGAGGCCAAACTAATGCCATCCATAGTTAGTATATCTTTAGATAATTTGTTTCGTAGATTCTTCGGGCCAAGTACAATAACTTCAGTTTTGCTCGTGTTTAACATCAAAAAGTTTAAGGTCATCCACGTTTTTAAGTCCTTGAGGCAGTCTTGAATTTTATTTAGATGATTAATTTCATCAGGCTTGATTGATAAATATAGTTGAGTATCATCCGCATAACAATGAAAATGTACAGAATGATTCCTTATAATATTGCCTAACGGAAGCATATATAATGTGAACAAAATAGGTCCGAGCACTGAGCCCTGTGGCACTCCATGGCTAACTTTGGTTTGCGTGGAAAATTCATCGTTGACACGTACAAACTGAGAGCGTTCAGATAGATAGGACCTAAACCAGCCTAAAGCAGTTCCCTGTATGCCAACTAAGTGCTCTAGTCTTTGCAATAAGATATCATGGTCGATAGTATCAAATGCAGCACTGAGATCGAGCAAAACAAGAATAGAGACAAGTCCCTTGTCAGAGGCGTTTAGAATGTCATTTGTGACTTTAACCAGAGCTGTCTCTGTGCTATGATGTGTTCTAAAGCCAGACTGAAAATCTTCAAATAAATCATTTTTTTTTAGTAATCACACAACTGTTTTGCGACCGCTTTCTCAAGAATATTTGAGAGGAACGGAAGATTAGAAATAGGTCTATAGTTGGCTAAAACCTCTGGATCGAGGTTGTGCTTTTTAAAAAGAGGTTTTATCACTGCTACTTTGAATGATTGTGGAACATAGCCTGATAATAAAGACATATTCATAATATTTAATAAATAAGTGCTAATTAATGGAAAAACTTCCTTCAGCAGCTTAGTTGGAATTGGGTCTAAGATACACGTTGATGGTTTAGAAGAGAGAATCATTGAATTTAATTGTTCAAGGTTTATGGCTGAAAAGCATTCTAGTTTACTATCTAGTGTAATATTAGAACTTACGTTTCCGGGAGCTGTTGATAACACTATACTGGTCAAAGGCAAGAGGTCATTAATTTTGTTTCTAAGAGTAACAATTTTATCGTTAAAAAAGCACATAAAACCATTGCTACTGAGTGCTATGGGAATAGAAGGCTCAATCGAGCTATGGCTCTCTGTCAGCCTGGCTACAGTGCTGAAAAGAAATCTTGCATTATTCTTATTCTCATTTATTAACAGTAGGCTGTTCTCGCTTTACGCAGTACTTTCTTATATTCATTGAGAGTAATATGCCAATTAAACGAGATTCTTCAAGTTTAGTGGAACGCCATATCCTTTCAAGTTGTCTCGACTTTTGCTTTATTTTGCGGGTTTCGGCATTATGCCATGGAGCTAATCTATGTTGTTTTATTTTCTTCTTTTTCAAAGGAGCAACAGAGTCTCATTTTATTCGCAGCACATCTGTAGCACTATCAACAACATGATCAATTTGGGGTGGTGTACATTTGGTATAAGTTTCCTCCCTTACATGCAGACATGCTATCGAGTTAAGTATTGGTGGAATCTCTTCCTTAAATTTGGCTATAGCACTAACAGATAGGTTTCTGCTGCAGGAGGTTTTGACTAATGCTTTGTAGTCTAGTAACAGTACTTCAAAAGTTACTAAGAAATGGTCGGATAAAGCAGGATTATGCGGTTCGACTAATAGTTGCTCAATTTCAATACCATAAGTCAGAACAAGGTCGAGAGTGTGATTATAGCAGTGGGTTGGTTTATTTACACTCTGACAAAAACCAACAGAATCTAATATAGTGTTAAATGCAACAGTAAGGCTATTTTTATCATCGTCAACATGAATATTAAAGTCACCTACGATAATTACTTTATCTGTTTTAAGTACCAAAGTTGATAAAAAAAACTCTGAATAAGGACCTGGTGCACGGTACACTGTAACAAATAAGATTGGCTGCAAAGTTTTCCAGGTCGGATGCGTAAGACTAAAAACGAGACTTTCAAAGGAGGTATAATTTAATTTTCGTTTAGTATTGATAAGTACATTTGAGTCAAAGATGGCTGCAACTCCACCTCCTCGGCCCGTGCCTCGGGCAATATGAGTATTGATATGGCTGGGTGGAGTGGCCTCATTTATGCTGACATATTCTTCATGTCTCAACCAAGTTTTAGTGAGACAGCATATATCAATATTATAATCTGATATTAAATCATTTATCAATATTGCTTTATATGCTAGAGATCTTATGGTTAAGAGACCACATTTAATCTTCCTGTTTTGTTGCACTGTAGTAGTTGTTACATTTACTTTTATTAGGTTATTATGTATGACACCTCTTCTTGGGAGTCAGAAGGCCTGGGGCCTCATTTATAAAGGGATATACGCTCAGAAAATGGCTTACGCCAGTTTCTACGCAATGTTTGCGATTTATAAAATACTAACTTGACGGGAAAATGTGCGGTCCTCCACGCAAACTCTAACCCATGCGTACGCACTAAGCACAAACACGGGAGAAACTGCGACAGCGGTGTCGCAGTTTCTCCCGTGTTGGGAGAACGCGGGTTGGCAGAAGGAAGAATGGAGAGAAATATGTGGAAATAAAACCATAAACAAAATGTTACCTCTCATTTATCATATATGAAGAATTCATTTTCAAACATTGATTAAAGCCAATCTTAAAATGATTAAACAAACGCCTGTTTGCGACTCCTCAGTGCACACAAAAACATAACTTGGAGAAATAAATAAATACGGATATTATTTAAAACCACCTCGAATATGTTGTGTTAATGTTATGAAATGTTTTCTCATAAATGATGCGGTAAGCAGGAGGACAGAATTACATCTAAACTGACGCCGTTTTGCATTTCTATAGGTTGTAGATACGAGCATGGTTTTATACTATCATGTTTATTCGTGTGTTATGCCGTTTGCCAATACTTGATAAGTCGCTCGTAAAACACAGGAGGTATGGAAACTAAGAACACCATATGTGGTAAATTGTACAGCTAATATAACACAACACATTGGCAGTAGCGTGGCGTGGGGAAAAATGTAGGGGAAGCCCATTTTTTGGGTCGGGGGGTGGTCAATAACGTAACCAGATGAGTGATTACAGCGCCCGGTATCATTTGACACACATTTGTATCACACAGATGCAGGACTTGCACACGCCTGTTATCTAACCGACAGGTCCGCACGCACTCTCCAGCTGAAACTCTCTCCTTATTAATTTAAGCATTTTACTTATTAATGTATGCAGACAATCACACAATCTATGTGATTTGTGGATTTACCGTGCCTCTCAATTGCCCGTGACAGGTTGGCAAGGTCGATGAATCCTGAAGTTGCCCAAGGATTGTTCAGGGAGCACGAATCCTTGTAAAAAAGAAGACATGGCCAGCCAAATAGACGCTGAAGTTTAGCGCTTCCAGTTAGCCACTCCGTGCGGACATAATTGTCCTCATTGAACGTCCGATTATCTCCCTTTTTCCTCTGTGTACACCATAGACTGGTGTACACACAGTTCGAGTGCGGGCATTGGCCTGTCATCTGATTTAATTGTCAGTTGCTGCTGTAGCGGAAGTTTAGTAAAGTTATGTTTGATTAAGTACGCCAAATCTCCACCCTCCATAATGCTTCATTTGCTTGATAATTTCTAACGGCGGTGATGACAGTTACAGTATTAAAACTGATGTTGATGTGATTTGATTGGATGGCAGTGTCCAATCAAATCGCCAGCCGCCAGCCGCCTCTGAAGGGAAGCAAGAGGCGGCTGGCTTCCCTGTGGGCCTCATCTGATTGGTCAATCCCTCCATTTTTTTTCACCAAAGGAAGCCAGATTCGGCTGGCCTCCTCTCGCAACAGAGAGTGCAATCTACTGTTTCACCATAACATCTAGAGGGGCGCTGTTTGTTTCACTCTTTGTAAAATACTCAATGAGAATGGGGGAGAGACGGGCCGGCAGCAACACACAGCAAAGGAGAATTATCGAAACAAAACAAAGTGTTTTTATTTATTTATTTAAATTATAACTACAATCCGAAAAAACAGGGGAAGCCTGGCTTCCCTTGGCCTCCAGGAGAAAACGCCACTGCACATTGGTTGTATTTCCTTTAACTGGTGGATATAGAGTTGCTGCGGGGAGGGGGGGGGGGGGGTTGAGATGCACAGGCTGCAGTGGAGACGCTGCGCACAGCTGATCGACAGCTGATCGACAGCTGGAACACAAACCACCAAATACAAAAACATAATTCAGATCCAGTCGTCATGACTCCACTCCGGAGGGATTCCCCGATCATTTCTTACAGTTTCTCATCAAGGGGGGGTCTCCTGTCCCCGGTACAAACACACTGCCTGAGGAAGGCTATGTGTATTTTTTTTGTCATTAACCTTTTTCGGACCACTTATTTATTTATGTTGGGGACGATCCGACCTCCATGCTGCTACTCTGGTTCAAACTGCATCCACCAAACAATATGATTTATCTCGACCTCCCCAAAATAACCAAAATCTTGCACGGTGTGAGATGTCTTGTTTAGCTGTTCTGTCGTCATTTCCTGCGATCTTCTTCATAAAGTCAGTCAAAATGAATGAATGAATGGGCGTTTCTTTGACTATTTATAGGCAAATATGGGCGTTACGTGAAGCCCGCAAAAGCTGCACCGCATTTCGAGTCGATTGTGATTTATAAAGGGAAACCGGCGTAGGAAGTGCTGTACACACTTTCCTCGCCGGTACGCAATGTTTGGTGAATCGGAAAATGTCGGAACATTTCTGTACTTATTTTTTGGATTTCTACTACGTAAGCAACCTTCCCACGTGAATCCTACGCACGGCGTTATAAATGAGGCCCCTGATCATTTATTCCGACAAATTACTCAGACCTACTAATTGACCTAACAGAAGTGATTGAGTCTATGTAAGTTTACTGCTTGGCTCAGATCCACCAACGTCAGCAAGATCTCACCTCTATTAACTCCTGAAGAACCAGGTTCAATTAACTGCTGTTTCAATTCAGACGACCCGCTAAATCTGTTTAAGCGATCCCGAAGGATTTTGATATCAGTAATGAGGTGTGGCCCTACCTAAGTGTGAGTGTGGCAGTGTGCATGTCTTACCTTTCAAGTAGGAGAGGATAGCGCAGATGTCTTTTAAGTTGTCCCAATCCAAAAGGTGGGATCAGTTTATTTGAAGAAAAATTGGTCCACACTCGAACAGGGTTTTACCTTCTCTCGTTACAACATGACAATCATACACAACATATCATGCTGTGGTTATTTTCTAATCTGAAACCTTAATTCATAGTTTAGACATTAAAGTCTTCCGACAAAATCCAAAGGAATCTCCTCACGGATCGCCGGGGCTAACATTCACACCTATAGCCTGATAACATTCAGAGGCAGTTCCTCATAAATGGTCAGTGAGAATTCCGACAGAATCCAGAGGAATCTCCTCACGGATCGAAGGTGCTATTCATTCACACCTAGAGTCCGACAGCATTCAGAGGCAGTTCCTCATAAATGGTCAGTAGGATCTAACAGTTTCAAACTTTCATCCAACAATTCACTGCAATTCACTGAAATGTAAGCAATATTTACCAAGTTTTGAGAGAACCCGAGGGAAAACCCAGCTCTCCAGGGAGAGAGCTTACCAGGAGAGAGCATACCAGGGCAACCCCCCCCCCCCCTCCTCTCTCTCTCTATCTCTCTCGTTTGCTCCCTCTCTGCTAGTGTGTTTATGCTCGAAACAGGACAGAAAAACCTAAAGACACCTCCTCCATACCCATATTTGTGGATACTGGGCATGGCCTCTAGTGTGCAGGACTTACAAAATATTATGGAGCCCCCCCCCCTGTGCACTGCTGTGAGAAGAAACCGTCTCTCCTCTCTTATCAGTGACACCTCATAAACCATAATAGGTCTTACACTCAACTTAACAAACTACTTGTGTTTTGTTTATACTGTAAATATAGAAAACCATAAAATATGAAGCATTTTCATTGTGGGTTATACAAGAATATAATTGACTATAAAAAAATAAATAGTTATCAGCGTGCCAACGATCGAGAATTATCAACGGGGGGGGGGGGTTGAGGAGAGCTTGACGCTCGTGAACTATCAGCAGGAGGGCGGGGGGGGAGCCTCGCTGCGGGGAAGCAGTGTGTGGACCTGTCAGCGCAACTTAGCCTACATGATGCCGAATTTAACAAACACATTTAGATGATTGGTTTAAACGGCATAATAATAAGGACGATCGCCAGTTCTGTGATTCTCCAGAACACACATGTTATGATATTAGGGTCATGCAGAGTGAGATGAGATCGCTGTCCCTTTAAGAGAGAGAGAGAGAGGTGTGGCTTGTGCATGTGTGTGCAGGGCCGCCGCTGGCCAACTTGGGGCCCCAAGCGACATTGTGAGATGAGGCCCCCCCCCCAACCGACAGGAGTGAAACATTTAAAAAAAAAAAAAGTAGGCTACTTTACAAATATAATTCCTGTTTATTATTATTATTATCAACACAGTTACTTTTTTATACAGTGAGGTAAATGGTAAATGTATGTCGTTCAGTATGCGTTTACAGGTGAATACGTCTGCATTTCCTGCCAAATACTAGCCTCAAAAAGATTTAAATATAATTAATGCAAATAAACTACTTCTACTAATAATAATAATCATAATCAATTCAATAATATAAATACTATATTATTTTATTATAATATAGTTGTAATATAGTCAATGTTAGGGAAATAATTATCATAGACGCCAAGATGTGACATACAGGACAAACCTTGATGTCTGTTTACCTCCTTTAAGGACACAGGCTGTTTCAGCCAATAATGTTATTGTTCCCATTCCGTGACCGGTCAATACTGGGTCACAGATGGTCTGTATTGTGGGTACACTGGGACACTTCCTTCTCTGTTGTCTGAGGACTCCAGGGCATGACATATCCAAGGCCATAAGTGGCGGAAGCTGGTAACTTAGTGTGCCCAAACTATCTAAAGCTATCCTATCAAAACATGTTGATGACTCTCTGTGGAACCAGTTAAATGGGCTGGCAAGAGAGAGGCTCTCCAGAATTGACGTGGCAACTCTACCGTGAAGTCAGAACCTCTGGCTCTTGGACTTGTGATGTGAATCCTCCGGCCGTATTTCCAAATAAACCATCAGTGTTTGACATCAAAGCTACTGCTCCTACCGTGTCTCCTTCCTGAGTCGGTGACTCCCACAGCATAGCTACACAGAAGTTTCCTCTACAAATTGGCGTTTTTTTTGTAAACTGCACACAGGTGATACTGAGTCTTCTCGAGTAATAGATTACACCATGCTTAAATAGACTCCTAAGTTATTATTTCATATGAGACATATGTAAGAAAAGGGAGGGAAGAGTCAATTATATTGAGTAATTGATTTTATATTGGAACATTTATTTCTCAAACCTGTTTTATGGAAGAGGAAACAATTTCTGACAAACTAATATGTTATCAAACGGTAAATGGTGAATTAATATAACATTTAGAATCATTGAGAAGTGGTGATATCCACAGGGACTAGCTCACCTTTAACTTAAAATAACATTTATCTGCTTTGGACTGATGAGTATATGATTCTTGCATGTTAAATGACTAACACAAACCTTACATTTATGCATGTGCATGTGTCAGGAAGGCTCCCAAATAATTCTGAGGGGCCTATCCTATTTTTGTATTTAAATGATAATGTGCTAATCCATTACTTTGAGTTGTCTGCACTCAGGAAAACATCCCTATCAAGTGTTACCCCAATAACTAGGACAGCTCTGAAGGCCAAGGGTCAGAGAGAGAGGATCACACTCTCCGGCTGCAGAGGGCACCCCCAGCAACGGGCAGGGAGGCACGAGGTCGTTCGAGATGAGAGGATTCTAATCTTCAACTATCTGAGGAGATGGGATGCTTCTTCAACATTCTGCTCGGTGGGCTCAGGCAGACAACCCTGCGGGACGAGCGAGGACTTCAGAGGCTTGATACAAGGTTCCTTGTTTCTCGGGAGGAGCAGATATCTTCCTAACCTCTCCCATCACGGGGGGAGACCTGGATGCGCCACTTGGAATACGCAGTTTTGTCTGGCACTGCTCTCAAACAGATAGCAGAAGGAATGCAGGCGGATGAGCCTCCGTTTCACTGGGGGGATCAACTACAGTGCTCACTGAATGAGCCACACAAAAGCAGAGCAATTGGGGGGTTGGAATATGGCGCTCTGAGGAAGAGTTTGAGCCAATCAGCACCTCCGTGCTAATCTACAGTATCAGGATGCCTTTACACACCAGACACTCTTTGTCATAAAGAGAGGAGGAGAACGAGTCAGAAAGACTGAAGGACACGTTTTTTCCAGCTCTCGTACAAAGATGAACTTTGAATTGATGTTATATCT
This sequence comes from Gymnodraco acuticeps, assembly GCF_902827175.1. Taxonomy (NCBI): domain Eukaryota; kingdom Metazoa; phylum Chordata; class Actinopteri; order Perciformes; family Bathydraconidae; genus Gymnodraco; species Gymnodraco acuticeps. The sequence goes on along the minus strand of NW_022990621.1, from coordinate 95,506 downwards.
TGGATGTTTACAGATGTACAATTAATGACTGTCTTTATATTTCCAATGACCAGACATGTGTTGAATAGTGGTGATTAATATATTTTTGCCGGATCAGATTACACTTTCGCACTAAACAAAATTAATTCAGATTATAAAGTATTGAATCATAAGATATTTCTACTATTATCGCAGATAATGTTAATATCCTTAATCGTCCAGCAATCAGGCTTAACAACACTACTCTTTAATGTATTATCCATGCACAGAAAGACCTACAATGATGTTTCAAGTACTGGATTCATTTCAGTTTTGGCCCAAAACAAATATTTATAATATTTCATATAACAATTATGTAGCATATTTGATCCTCAAATTAGAGAAGTATAATTTAAAGAAATTGATATTCTATATTCAACATTAGAATGTATTGATTTCACTAAGTGCCCTACTCTTGACTAAAGCGTATTTAAGTAAACGTAAAAGTAATCCTAAAATTGAGGACACTGCACTTTTGCAGATTACAGAATGAAATTAACTAATGGTAAATGATAAAATATATTAGTTTAAAACAAATATTAACTATTGTGCACCTGTGTTTTATGTGTGTTCATTATTATGCTTTTGACAAAAGATGATCAAACACTGATGACAGATGATTTTTCCTATTATGATTGGCTGTATCAATCATTGTGATTGAATGTTTCAAGCTTATTCTACTTTGTGATGTAATTAATGTAAGGTGAGACCACACTCGAATCTGGAGACGCCTATTGAGTTAATTATTGACCAAATTATTATTAGACTAATGTTTTAGGTTATCATAAATGATAAAAAGAGAGGACTGTAAGGAACATGTCTGTCTTATGGACATAGTTAACATGGGACTTTTCCTTAAAATGTACTGAAGTCCGCACAATGTAAATGTGATGTCAACTACCAATGCAAATTCCCTGCCAAGGGCAAGACAAATGTTACCAACTATGCCTACACACATGCAACCCTTGGGGGTTCTATTTTTTTGTTATTCAGTGTTACCAGGGGCACGAACTTCTGACCGGTGTTCCCTCTTGGTTTAGTCCGTGGGGGAGTGCTTAAGTGTGGGTACACAGGTTCACCTGGTGCACAAGGTTATGGAGGTGGGGGTCTTGCTGGTGCTCAAGTGCCCATATACATCACCCCATATTCCCATGACTGTTACCCGCCTTAAGAGACACTATTTCGGGCTAAACTGTATCCATGTTGACCCCTGGTTCTTCCTCCAGGTACCCTGGTTGCATGTTGGTGGCCGTGGAAGAATGCAATGTGGAGTTCCAATGCAAATCGGCTTAAGTCCAGTCGCTGGCAGGACATCTTCCCATGACTGTTACCCCGCCTTAAGAGACACTATTTCGGGCTAAACTGTATCCATGTTGACCCCTGGTTCTTCCTCTAGGTACCCTGGTTGCATGTTGGTGGCCGTGGAAGAATGCAATGTGGAGTTCCAATGCAAATGGGCTAATGTCCAGTCGCTGGCAGGACATCTTCCCATGACTGTTACCCGCCTTAAGAGACACTATTTCGGGCTACACTTTATCCATGTTATGTGGATGAAATGGACCCAATTCCCGGAGGTTCCAGGCCGAATTTGGGAGCTCATCGGCGGCCTGTCATGCACCCCCAGCCGTGGAAAGCAAAAAAAAGTAAATAAAACGGTCAATTACATGTTAAAATAATCAAAAATGAAGTTCCTGTCCATTTCATGTATATTTCCTCGTGTCCATTTCATGTACATTTCCTCGTGTCCATTTCATGTACATTTGATGGGGGAGTCACATGTGGATTAAATGGACCCAATTCCCTGAGGTTCCGGGCCGAATTTGGGAGCTCATATGCGGCCTGCCATGCACCCCCACCCGTGGAAAGCAAAAAAAAGTAAATAAAACGGTCAATTATATCTTAAATTCATCAAAAACGTAGTTTTTAAAAATTCTCGAAAAACGGCTAAGTGCCAACGGTTGAGGGGCTCAAGTCTTCGGCGCTTCCGGCGGAAGCCCCGGAGACATTTCCACTGACCCGTTGCACTTTTCAACGTAGAGGGGAATACTGACCTCCCCTCCTCCGTTAACAATGTTCATTCATCTTTTCCAAGCTACCTTCTGCACGAAATCGGAAACCCGGTTTTTGAGAGCACTCAGAAAAAAACGGCCTATTTCTCATGATGGGGAAATCATGGAGGAATGCGTCCGATGAGTGAGCACTTTGGATCGGATACAATTGTTCTCCGGAGGACCCCCAATCACGGTTCTTACAAAACTTTAAGTTTTCGAACTGGCCTCTGGAGGAATTCAAGGGGAGTTGCCACGGAATAACGAGACACTATTTTCGGACACATTTGATCCATTTTCACCCCTTTTCTATGGTTCTTCCAAAAGTTAACTTTAACTTTTTCTGACTCTGGAGGAATGTAGGGTGAGTTGTCAGGGGACTCTACCCGCCTTAGGAGGCACTATTTTCGGACACATTTGATCCATTTTCACCCCTTTTCTATGGTTCTTCCAAAAGTTAACTTTAACTTATTTAGCCTCTGGAGGAATGCAAGGGGAGTTGCCAGGGGACTCTACCTGTATTATGAGACACTATTTTCGGACACATTTGATCCATTTTAACCCCTTTCTCTCGTTCTTCCAAAAGTTAACTTTAACTTATTTTGCCTCTGGAGGAATGCAAGGGGAGTTGCCAGGGGACTCTACCTGTATTATGAGACACTATTTTCGGACACATTTGATCCATTTGAACCCCTTTCTCTGGTTCTTCCAAAAGTTAACTTTAACTTATTTTGCCTCTGGAGGAATGCAAGGGGAGTTGCCAGGGGACTCTACCTGTATTATGAGACACTATTTTCGGACACATTTGATCCATTTTAACCCCTTTCTCTGGTTCTTCCAAAAGTTAACTTTAACTTATTTTGCCTCTGGAGGAATGCAAGGGGAGTTGCCAGGGGACTCTACCTGTATTATGAGACACTATTTTCGGACACATTTGATCCATTTTAACCCCTTTCTCTGGTTCTTCCAAAAGTTAACTTTAACTTATTTTGCCTCTGGAGGAATGCAAGGGGAGTTGCCAGGGGACTCTACCTGTATTATGAGACACTATTTTCGGACACATTTGATCCATTTTAACCCCTTTCTCTGGTTCTTCCAAAAGTTAACTTTAACTTATTTTGCCTCTGGAGGAATGCAAGGGGAGTTGCCAGGGGACTCTACCTGTATTATGAGACACTATTTTCGGACACATTTGATCCATTTGAACCCCTTTCTCTGGTTCTTCCAAAAGTTAACTTTAACTTATTTTGCCTCTGGAGGAATGCAAGGGGAGTTGCCAGGGGACTCTACCTGTATTATGAGACACTATTTTCGGACACATTTGATCCATTTTAACCCCTTTCTCTGGTTCTTCCAAAAGTTAACTTTAACTTATTTTGCTTCTGGAGGAATGCAAGGAGAGTTGCCAGGGGACTCTACCTGTATTATGAGACACTATTTTCGGACACATTTGATCCATTTTAACCCCTTTCTCTGGTTCTTCCAAAAGTTAACTTTAACTTATTTTGCCTCTGGAGGAATGCAAGGGGAGTTGCCAGGGGACTCTACCTGTATTATGAGACACTATTTTCGGACACATTTGATCCATTTTAACCCCTTTCTCTGGTTCTTCCAAAAGTTAACTTTAACTTATTTTGCCTCTGGATGAATGCAAGGGGAGTTGCCAGGGGACTCTACCTGTATTATGAGACACTATTTTCGGACACATTTGATCCATTTTAACCCCTTTCTCTGGTTCTTCCAAAAGTTAACTTTAACTTATTTTGCCTCTGGAGGAATGCAAGGGGAGTTGCCAGGGGACTCTACCTGTATTATGAGACACTATTTTCGGACACATTTGATCCATTTTAACCCCTTTCTCTGGTTCTTCCAAAAGTTAACTTTAACTTATTTTGCCTCTGGAGGAATGCAAGGGGAGTTGCCAGGGGACTCTACCTGTATTATGAGACACTATTTTCGGACACATTTGATCCATTTTAACCCCTTTCTCTGGTTCTTCCAAAAGTTAACTTTAACTTATTTTGCCTCTGGAGGAATGCAAGGGGAGTTGCCAGGGGACTCTACCTGTATTATGAGACACTATTTTCGGACACATTTGATCCATTTTAACCCCTTTCTCTGGTTCTTCCAAAAGTTAACTTTAACTTATTTTGCTTCTGGAGGAATGCAAGGGGAGTTGCCAGGGGACTCTACCTGTATTATGAGACACTATTTTCGGACACATTTGATCCATTTTAACCCCTTTCTCTGGTTCTTCCAAAAGTTAACTTTAACTTATTTTGCCTCTGGAGGAATGCAAGGGGAGTTGCCAGGGGACTCTACCTGTATTATGAGACACTATTTTCGGACACATTTGATCCATTTTAACCCCTTTCTCTGGTTCTTCCAAAAGTTAACTTTAACTTATTTTGCCTCTGGAGGAATGCAAGGGGAGTTGCCAGGGGACTCTACCTGTATTATGAGACACTATTTTCGGACACATTTGATCAATTTTAACCCCTTTCTCTGGTTCTTCCAAAAGTTAACTTTAACTTATGTTGCCTCTGGAGGAATGCAAGGGGAGTTGCCAGGGGACTCTACCCGTATTAGGAGGCACTATTTTCGGACACATTTTATCCATTTTCACCCCTTTTCTATGGTTCTTCCAAAAGTTAACTTGAACTTTTTCTGACTCTGGAGGAATGTAGGGTGAGTTGTCAGGGGACTCTACCCACCTTAGGAGGCACTATTTCACCCAGTTTTGGCTCCCACCTTGCCTGGATGATAGGACCGATAGATGACAGGGATCTCTGCCCGCCTAACGAGTGCCTAAATGGAACACCTTTCGCACGATGATGCAAAGGGAAAACTCAATGTTTTCAAAATAAACCGGAGAGATTTGACATGGGGTCTTTCTAGTTCACTGAGTGCAACTTTCTTCTTTTCACCTGTCCTTCTTTGTCGCCCCCGGTTCTATACATTCTACTGGTGACAGTTCCCGGTACCGAAATGCTCAGGCATACAACAAAGATGGCGATCGGTTGTCCTATCTGTAATAGTCCCTTCCGCGCCCTGAGCAAGCACCTGCAGAGGAACCATAGTGTGCGTAATTTAGTTGAAAGAAGAATTCTGCTGTTGTTGGCGAAAGGACGGATAAACATTAGGCTCCATCCCTGCATCATTGCAGGATGCGAGTACATCGGGACAAGGCTGGACCGCCACTTGTACAGAGGCCATGTTGAGCTGTCCCGGCAGGAAATACATGTGGTTTTAACTAAACTAAAAAAGAAAGTGGCCACGAATTAGCTTCATGAACTCAGATTGACAAACCCCACAGTAGCAATGATTACCTCTTGGGATGTGGACACTGTGGGTGATGATGTCCTGTCACAACCTCCACCCTTGTCCCCAGTGATTGAATGTGACAACCCGGACTGTAAGGAACGGAGGATGTATGCAAACAGAATGAGGGCTCAGATGGACATATATGCTGCTGAGGTGAAATCCCTGCGCTGCATGCTGCAGCAGAGGATAAATCGTAGCCGACAGAGGATGAACCAGAGGGCCGATGACATGCTTGGGTTCGATGAAGAGGATGGGGAGAACCAAGAGCGGGTGTTTCTAAGGAAACGATCCCGAACAAATTCAACACCAAATAGGCTGTCCAAGTCCAAAGGTCCCTCCTGCAGGAAGTCCCCCATTGCCTCTCACACACCTGTATCCAGCTCCATAGATACCGATGCCTCGTCATCCTCCCCTCCCATACATTCCCCCTGGTTCAGCGGCAGGGGCCGGGGGAATCGAATGCGGGACATTACATTCCCACGCATCATGGAGAAGTATCTGCAAGGCTACCGGGACCATTATGAGGGCATCGACCCAACAGTGAGGCTCCAAGAAAACGCAGTCTCCAAAATAAGCAGAGTGAAATCATTCCTAAGCTTCATGGCACACGGTTTCAATCGCCTGTCTGACTGGCTCTTTTTGAGGGATCTGAAGAGGATACGTGGGTGGTCCCGGAGCCTGATAAAGTCAAGCCTACAGGTCACGACATCTGACTTCTATATCAAAAATATATCGCACTTTCTCAAGTACATGGAGGAAACGCCATGCAAGGGGAGCAGGCTCAACCAAAATGACATGATTTTAATCACACGGGAAGTTGCTGCCATCCTGAAGTCCATGAGAAAGAAGGTGGTTATCCACCAGATGCAGGTGAAGCGGGACAAGATGGAAGGTCTGCCAAGCCATAAAGACATCATGGCATGTTTGACTGCGGCCAAAACTCGCATCCCTCAGCTCCTGGACGTGATGACCAGTAATCCGACTAACGCAACCCGGACCCTGCTCTATGGGTACATGACCCTCAATTGGAGCTGCATTTATGGGCACCGTCCGGGGGTCTACTCTAACATGACCAACGCGGAGGTCCGAAAGGCGGAGACAACTGGCACTGCCTTTGGCTTCCTCATCCACGTGAGTGAGCTATTAAAAAATGTGTTTATTCTGGCAGTGATACACATGTTGTGGATGATTGACGCTCTCTAACTCTGTCATAACAGGTAAGCAACCACAAGACGGCCAACGTGTTCGGGGAAGCGCAGCTGTACCTCACCACAGAAGAATTTGGATGGATGAAGAGGTGGCTGGAAATCAAGGGGACGCTGACCGGCACCAACAACCGCTACTTCCTCTGCACAGCGGGGAAGAACCCATCGAGGAACCTTGCCTCCTTCCTGAGGTTGGCATGGACTGATGTGGGACTAAAAGGTCCCATTAACTTCACCGACCTCCGCACAGTCCACGCCGATAATGCGAAGAGGTTTCAGGACATAGGCAACCGCCAAAGAGTGAGTGATTTTATGTGTCACAACACTGCAACTGCAGACACATTTTATGCCAAGAATCCTTCTTTGAAGGAGGCTGCGGACATACGTATGCTCTTCACAGAGTCACTGCAAGCAGCGGCCGCAGCAGCATCAGGGGGGAGTGAAGACAATTTGGGGTACATTGACATCCACAGTGACCGTGACAGCTCTGGAGAGGAGCATAGCCCCACTCCCTACCAAGACTCCCCCGATACCGAGACGTCAGATGAAGACTTCAACGCTTGGAGAGCAGCGAAGAGGGAACAGTCAATGGCCGAACACAGTCCCTCAGACACGGGTGAAGAGAGGGTGCCAGCCTCTGCACCAACTTCACCCGATACGGACAATGTTGCCAGTGACCAACTTGTAAATATGCAATGTTTTGTTGTACTCAGTCCCCTTTTGCTGGATGAGTGAATAATGTTATATAATGTTATAAAGTGTCAATGTATATATTTCTGTAAATAAAGTTTGTTAAAATTACTTAATTTAACCTCTTTTTTATAACCCAGTATGGGTGTTTCCCCTTTAAGATGCCATGGGGCACGAGGTTCTGGTGGTGTGCATGAAGGGGTTTAGTCCGCGTGAGGAGTGCTCAAGTGTGGGAGGATGTGTAAGGCAGAGGAGGGTAAAAAAAGTTAAAAGTGTGAACCTCCAGCAGGGCAGGTGTTGCTGCTGTGAATAAGTCCGACTATGGAGGCCGATGTGCGGACGGTAAAGCACTGCAAAATACACCACCTTATAGGTTCCCAGGGGTAGCCACGAACAGAGAGTCACCAGCAGAAGCACATGTGTGCAACAGCAGCAGCGGGTAAAATAGTAAAAGTGTTCCACCTTGCAGCAGCGGGGATGCGCTCTCCGTGGTGCTGAACCGGGGAGCACCACGGAGAGCGCCACCTTATAGGTTACCAGGGCCATGAGAACATCCTCCATAGGAGGGTGGGTGCTGCTGTGAATAAGGCCGACTATGGATGCCGATGTGCGGACGGTAAAGCACCGCAAAATACACCCCCTTATAGGTTACCAGGGCCATGAGAACATCCGGTACAGGAGGGTGGGTGCTGCTGTGAATAAGGCCGACTATGGATGCCGATGTGCGGACTGTAAAGCACCGCAAAATACACCCCCTTATAGGTTACCAGGGCCATGAGAACATCTGGTACAGGAGGGTGGGTGCTGCTGTGAATAAGGCCGACTATGGATGCCAATGTGCGGACTGTAAAGCACCGCAAAATACACCCCCTTATAGGTTACCAGGGCCATGAGAACATCCGGTACAGGAGGGTGGGTGCTGCTGTGAATAAGGCCGACTATGGATGCCGATGTGCGGACTGTAAAGCACCGCAAAATACACCCCCTTATAGGTTACCAGGGCCATGAGAACATCCTCCATAGGAGGGTGGGTGCTGCTGTGAATAAGGCCGACTATGGATGCCGATGTGCGGACGGTAAATCACCGCAAAATACACCCCCTTATAGGTTACCAGGGCACGAGTTTCTTGAGGGTGTAATCATCTGGGTTTAGTCCATGGGGGAGTGCTTAAGTTCGGGGGCCCGGGGTCCCAAGGTGCGCGAGGTTATGGAAGTACGCATGTCAGGGAGATATGCTGGAGGTCTGTAGTCCGTGTTTTGGGGCTCTGTGAGCGGCCAAAGTGAGGTGGTTTTCCCGGTGTATTTCATGGAAGTCTGACATAGCCTGTGTCCTGTGAAATAGCCTGTTTGCCCATGTCAAATCTTATTATGAGGCACTATTTTGGGATACATTTTATCCATTTTAACCCCTTTCTCTGGTTCTTCCAAAAGTGCACTTATACTTATTTTGCCTGTGGAGGAATGCAAGGGGAGTTCTCAGGGGACTCTACCTGCATTATGATGCACTATTCCCGGGTACATTTTATCAATTTTAACCCCTTTCTCTGGTTCTTCCAAAAGTGCACTTATACTTATTTTGCCTGTGGAGGAATGCAAGGGGAGTTCTCAGGGGACTCTACCTGCATTATGATGCACTATTCCCGGGTACATTTTATCCATTTTAACCCCTTTCTCTGGTTCTTCCAAAAGTGAACTTTAACTTTGTCTATTTATTCATAAATAGCACATTCTGAATGACCCAGTGTACACATGGTTGTGTAGCTCTGTGTCACAGCCCGCTGCTGCTCTCCCTCCCTGCATTATGAGGCACTATTTTGGGATACATTTTATCCATTTTAACCCCTTTCTCTGGTTCTTCCAACACGTATACTTATTTAGCCTGTGGAGGAATGCAAGGGTAGTTATCAGGGGACTCTACCCGCCTTAGGAGGCACTATTTTGGGATACATTTGATCCATTTTAACCCCTTTCTCTGGTTCTTCCAACACTTATACTTATTTAGCCTGTGGAGGAATGCAAGGGTAGTTATCAGGGGACTCTACCCGCCTTAGGAGGCACTATTTTGGGATACATTTTATCCATTTTAACCCCTTTCTCTGGTTCTTCCAACACTTATACTTATTTAGCCTGTGGAGGAATGCAAGGGTAGTTATCAGGGGACTCTACCCGCCTTAGGAGGCACTATTTTGGGATACATTTTATCCATTCTGTACATTTGGCTGACCGCGACTGGTAGTTAATGTCGCTACGGGGGACGCGTATATCCCTAAGGTATGTAAGGGAAACTTCTGTAGCAATGGAGAGTCAGGACTCAGAGAGACACGGGACGAGCAGGAGTTCTGATGTCAAACACTGACAGTTTATTACAAGCATCGGCCGGAGAATTCATATCACAAGTCACAGCATCAGAAAGTTCTGACTGCACAGGTGGGTTGCCATGTCAATTCTGATTCAGCCTCTCATCTTGGCAGACCTTTTAACCAGTTTACAGGGAGTCAACCCACATATTGGGGAAGGCATCTGTGAACACCTGGAAGCACTGAATCACTTTATCTGACTCTATGGCTCTTGTGAACCGAGAGTTGACCGGTCATAAAACTGGTAAGGTCAGCAACAGCTTGAGGCTTCCCCTTCCTTAAGACAGATAACAGACTTCGGCCTGGTCGTAAAACGTCAACAGGCCGAAAGGTTAAATATCTTAAGTAAAGACAAAATTAATCCCTCACAGTCCACTCTTATCATTTATGAAAACATTAGTCTAATAATAATAATTTGGTCAATACTTAAATCAATAGGCGTCTTCAGAGTTGGGTGTGGTCCCACCGTACATCATAAAGTAGAATAAGACTGAAACATTCAACCACAATGATTGACACAGACAATCACAATAGAAAATCATCTCTCATCAATGTTTAGATCGTCTGTTGTCAAAAGCACAATAATGAACACACATAAAACACAGACGCATAATAGCAAAAACATCTTCTTTAAAATAATATGTTTTAACATGTAATCATTAGCTGATCTCACTTATCAAACTATAAAATCAAAACCAGCTTGCAGTTTACAATTTTAGTTTAAGGCAATCACTAGTCAAATGCATTTAAAACATAGGATCATAAGAGATCCAGGTGAAGTATAAAATCACAGTTAAGGTATAAAATTCACAGTGGTGATTTGATCAATTCGTAATCTGCAAAGTCACAGTGTCCTCAATTCAGGATTACTTTACGTTTACTTCATTACATATTAAATCAAAAGACTATGGTATGATAACATAATTACATTACTTCAACTATCAATCATTATGTCATTTCAAAATCTGAAGGGAAAACTAAACAATTCTCAAAATGTTTAACAATTTGAAAAGGAAAAGTTAGGCAAATATTTAAAGACTTTTCTAAAACCTGGAAAGGAAGGTTTAAATGTTTAAAACATCATTGTAGGTCTTTCTGTGCATGGGTAATACGTTGAAGAGTAGTGTTGTTAAGCCTGATTGCTGGACAATTAAGGATATTAACATTATTTGTAACACAAAACTAGGGCCAACAGGGTGGGTGGAGGGGTTCTGGAGGACGGGCTTGGGCTGACAGCCCAGGAGCAAGGCAGAGCTTGAAAAAGGGGGTTATGGAGGGGCGAAGGCAGTGGCAGGAAGAGTCAGGGGGTCGGGCCCGAGGGCGAGGACCGCGGCTCTCAGGGGGCCGGGCTCGAGGGCGAAGACCGCGGCTCTCAGGGGGCCGGGCTCATGGGCGAAGACCGCGGCTCTCAGGGGGCCGGGCAGAACCCGGTGTCGGCCGGACAGGAACCGGCGCTGGCGGGACAGGCGTCGGCAGGATGCCACATGGAAGAGGACCAGGAGTTGGCAGGACCTCCGCCAGGAGGGCAGTCGGCGGGACCCCCAACGGGACAGGACACAGGATTGGCAGGACCCCCGGCAGGAGAGCAGTCGGCGGAACCTCCAACAGGACAGGACACAGGGTTGACAGGACCCCCGGCAGAAGGGCAGTCGGCGGGACCCCGAACGGGACAGCACACAAGGCTGGCAGGACCCCCGGCAGGAGAGTAGTTCACGGGACCTCCAACGGGACTGGACATGGAGCCGGAAGGACCCCCAGCGGAACCTCCATCGGTATAGGACATGGGATTGGCAGGACCTCCGGCAGGAGAGTAGACGGCGGGACCCCCAACGGGACAGGTCATGGGATTGGCAGGACCCCCGGCAGGAGAGTAGACGGCGGGACCTCCAACGAGACAGACATGGAGTTGGCAGGACCCCCAGTGGAACCTCCAACGGACCAGGACATTGGGTAGGGACTTGAGACGTGACTCAAGTAGGGACTCGAGAGGAGACTCGAGAGGGGAACCAAGGGGGAACTCGAGAGGGGAACCAAGGGGGAACTCGAGAGGGGAACCAAGGGGGAACTCGAGAGGAGACTCAGAGAGGGGACTCAGAGAGGGGAACTAGAGAGTGGACTCCAGAGGGGACTAGAGGAGAGAGGAGAGACTAGAGGAGGGACTAGAGAGGGGACTGGAGAGGTGACTCCAGAGGGGAGACTCGAGGAGGGACTAAATGAGGGACTAGAGGAGGAAACTCGAGAGGGGACTCGAGAGGGGACTCGAGAGGGGACTCGAGAGGGGACTCGAGAGGGGACTCGAGAGGGGACTCGAGAGGGGACTGTGGCAGCTGGGGGCCGGGACTGGGGCCGGGACCATGGCTGCTCGGGCCAGAACTGGGGCTGAAACCATGGCTGCTGGGGACTGTACTAGGTCTGGAACCATGGCCGGAAATATGGCTGTATGATCCAGTTCTGAAGCCGGAAACATGGCTGTATGGGCCGGCTCTGGAGCCGGAATTGAAGCCAGAATCATGGCTGTAAGGTCCGGTTCTGAAGCCGGAAACATGGCTGTAAGGTCCGGTTCTGAAGCCGGAAACATGGCTGTAAGGTCCGGTTCTGGAGCCGGAAACATGGCTGTAAGGTCCGGTTCTGGAGCCGGAAACATGGCTGTAAGATCCCGTTCTGAAGCCGGAAACATGGCTGTATGGGCCGGCTCTGGAGCCGGAACCATGGCTGCTAGGACCGGTACCTGAGTACGAGCTGGCTTCCTGACCTTGCGTCTTTTAGAAGTCTTTTGGAGGCTCCGTGGACCTCCAAACGCCAGGCGGGATCCCAAGAAAGGGTCAGAGAATGGAGACTGGCACTCAGGGCTGCGTGAGAAAACTGAGAAACTCAGGCAATGAGCCTCTCAACCATGGCATGTTGTCCACCTCCATTTGTGCCTTTTTGAGGACAGCCTCTTTGTCCCTTTTAGCCAAGGTTCTACTCCATTCAGCATAATGACACTGAAGAGTGTACTCTAGGGATAACAAGTCCAAATCAAAATTAAAATCCGCTGGGTCCATTGTGGGTCGGTTCGTAAAGTTACGGTGTGCAGGAAGCAGGACCCAAATGCAGATTTAAGTGACAAAATAATTCCTTTATTTCAAGGCTACAATATTCAGAGACAGAACAGAACACTCACCGCAGTTTACTCACAACACAAGACGAACCGACACTGAACACAGGAAGAGACAAGACTAAATACAGGAAGGGGTAATCACAAGACGAGACACAGCCGGGCAGGGGAGGAGAAACACAAGGGCCACAGGTGAAAACAATCAGACAACTAGACACACCAGGGAAACTAACGACGGGAGCAAAAACACAGGAAGAAGCACCAGACAATATACAAGGATGAAAATACCCATAACCAGACATACAAAACTACAACACAGACAGATCCTAACATTAATTGTACATCTGTAATCATCTGGTCATTCAATTCAAATGTTATCTTTGTACAAGAGCTGGAAGAACCTGTCCTCCTGACTCGTCCTCCTCCTCTCTTTATGACACAGAATGTCTGGTGTGTAAAGGCATCCTGATACTGTAGATTCGCACTGAGGTGCTGATTGGCTCAAAACTCTTCTTCATCAGAGCGCCATATCTCAATCCCCCCCAATTGCTCTGCTTTTGTGGATCATTCAGTGAGCACTGTATGATCTCCCAGTGAAACGAAGGCTCATCTGCCTGCATTCCTTCTGCTATCTGCTTGAGAGCAGAGCCTATTCCAAGTGGCACATCCAGATGCCACCCCCCCGTGATGGGAGAGGTAAGGAAGACATCTGCCCCTCCAAGAAACATGGAACCTTGTATGAAGCCTCTGAAGCCATCGCTCGTCCTGCAGAGTTGTCTGTTTGAGCCTCCTCCCCCGAGCAGAAAGGTGAAGAAGCATCCCATCTCATCAGAAAATTGAAGATTAGAATCCTCTCATCTCGAACGACCTCGTGCCTCCTTGCACGTGGCTGGGGGTGCTCTCTGCAGCCGGAGAGTGTGATCCTCTCTCTCTGACCCTTGGCCTTCAGAGCTGTCCTAGTTATTGGGTTAACAATTGATAGGGATGTTTTCCTGAGTGCAGACAACTCAAAGTAATGGATTAGCACATTATCATTTAATTACAAAAATAGGATAGGCCCCTCAGAATGATTTGGGAGCCTTCCTAACACATGCACATTATAAATATAAGGTTTGTGTTAGTCATTTAACATGTAAGAATCATATACTCATCAGTCCAAAGCAGAGAAATGTTATTTTAAGTTCAATGTGAGCTAGTCCCTGTGGAATAACCCTTTCTCAATGATTCTAAATGTTATATTAATTCACCATTTACCGTTTGATCAAGGATTAGTTTATCAGAAGTACATTTCCTCTTCCATAAAACATAGGTTTGAGAAATGAATGTTCCAATATGAAATCAATTACTCTATAATTGACTCTCCCCTCCCTTTTCTTACATAATGTCACATATGAAATAATAACTTAGGAGTATATTTAAGCATGGTATTGTCTATATAAGCTATTAATCGAGAAGACTCAGTATCAGTATGCAACTCGCAAATATCTCTTCTCTCTTTCCTATACCTCTGTTCCACATCTCTCTCTATTTTCTCTTTCTCATCCCTCTCTCTTCCTCATCTCCCTCTTTCCTCACATCCCCATCTCTTTCTATTCTCTCTTTCTCATCCCTCTCTCTTCCTCATCTCTCTCTCATCCTCATCTCCCTCTTTCCTCACTTCCCCATTTCTTTCTATTTTCACTTACCCATCTCTTTCTCTCTTACTTCTGTTAGATATGAAATAAAACATACGAGTCCATGTAAGCATGGCATAGGTCATAATCCATTCGAGAAGACTCAGTATCAGCTGTGCGCAGCTAACAAAAAACAATTGTGAGAAACATATATTATGCAGGAAATGCACACCGTTGTTGAAAACACAAAGCATAGCTGATTTGGGAGGAAAAGCTTCAACCCCCTTAACATCTGAGTTACCACTGAAGGCATAGCATGAAAGATAGTGGGCGTCTGAGGGTGTCATTACTGAGAAATGTCAAACAAATTCAAAACCTTACATTCGAAAACAGGTTTGCATTCCTCCACTTAAGGTGACGTTATCATTGGAAACAATAAAAACGAACTGTTTTGATGTAGAATCTATAAATTGAATCGTTAGAGCAGAACAAAATGGTTGTATTGTAGCCTGAGTTCCGTGCAGCCTCTAGTTTCACCAGGTGGAAACATGGTCCATATAATGTCAATACATGCAGAATTAGACAGTAAGAGGCCCCTGATATTAGGCCTATACTAAAAATAGTAGGGGCTTTTAACAGCTTGCCAACTTACAGGCATCCTCTGCATAGCAGTATGAATAGCCTTAAAAACAAAAAACCCACTCTGTGGTAACGAGAGTCATATTTCTGACCCATATGCCCTAAGTGAAGCCGTTAGTCTCATCTGACTGACCCAAGGGTTGGTGCTGGTGTGACAATGAGGCTTCCAAGTGTTCAAAGCAGATGTCAAGCTTTCAGTTCATGGCTCGATGGGGGGGAGCAGACCCACGTGAGACATTTTCAATGGCTGTAATATTCAGTTTGAGGGGCGTCATTCTCTCTGAGAGCAGGTAATGGTGTCCATTCTCGGACCAGACCATTAATGTCATGTAGAGCAGCCATAGCATCTCTGTGACTGCACTCAGCCGGACTGCAGCAGGGCAGAACTGGGTGACTCTTAGTGAAGCCGTCCAAGGCCATAGACAAAATGGAACCACGTACTAACAAAAAGGACACGGGGTCATCAATGTCTCTCTTTACCATTGGCCTAATCATAAAACAAATTAGTGGGAAAAATGTGGAACACTAATCCATCATGTGGAATGTTGAGTTAATTTAAATAATTACTTATGGGTTGAAATCAAATTAACATTAACATTAGAACTAAAGTCAGTTAAAATTGGACATGCACAGATCAGAATCTAATCAATACACCATTTTCCCAGCTCTGTAATGAAAAGATAACAATACTAGGTACATTACAGGAGTGTTAAAACACCCAAACATGCACACGTATCTTATTTTAGTAGAGATGAGAGGACAAGGTCTAATGTTGTGAACGAAATGATCAAGTCAAAGCTACAGTATTTTATCTTATGTAGCACATTTAATTCAATAATTAATCTTGAATTACTAATAACTCTAAAGAAGGCAAAAAGTGGATAAGGCAAATACTCATCCAAAGTGTGTGTGTGTGTGTGTGTGTGTGTGTGTGTGTGTGTGTGTGTGTGTGTGTATGTGTGTGTGTGTGTGTGTGTGTGTGCGTGTGTGTGTGTGGGTGGGGGTGTGTGCATGTGTGTGTGTGTGGGGGGGGGTGTGCGTGTGTGTGTGGTTGGGGGTGTGTGTGTGTGTGTGTGTGTGTGTGTGCGTGGGTGTGTGTGTGAGCAGCTTGTCTGCTCAAGGTTTAAAACCAGCAGTGCGAATGTTTATAAGAAACAATTTGTAGCTTAGACTGAACTCGAAGGAAACTAGACTGGAATTTTTTTAAGAAATCAAAACAGCTGGGTGAATACTCTCTTTATGGTATTTAAATTGGGCCTCAAAACACGAGTCCAAGTCAAGTCTGAAGTCTCTGTGTGTGCGACTTAAGTGCGACTCGAGTCCCCATCTCTGGTGTATGTGTGGGGGGGGGGGGGGGCGTGTGTGGGTGGGGGTGTGTGCGTAGGTGTGTGTGTGAGCAGCTTGTCTGCTCAAGGTTTAAAACCAGCAGTGCGAATGTTTAAGAAATCAAAACAGCTGGGTGAATACTCTCTTTATGGTATTTAAATTGGGCCCACCAGAATCCCTTCATGGATTTGTGATACTGATCTCTGTCTGTTCGGATTTGGAAGTCTCATGATTTATTGTGTGGGCCTGTGAAGGAGAGGCCCAGGGAAAACAACATCTATCTTGGAACTGCAATTACTTATCTTAAAGAGATTGCAACATTATACTCCTTTAAAAATTGCTCAATTCATTTAAACACATTTATTATGTACACAATAAAAACCTCAACAAATATATTGATCCTGGCTTAACCAGCGACCTTTACTCTATTGTTCATAAGCTCAGTAGTTTAACAGCTATTAGAATTGTAGTAATGTCTGTAGACCAATTGTACTAGAAATAATTTGAAACAGTTTATTAAAGAATGTTAAACTATATTTAAAACTGTAATTGAACTTCAACTTATATCAATTATCCTATTCCAGTGGCCAGTTGGAACAGACAATCAACAAAGTTTTCATTTTGCAGCAACAGCGCAAAAGGTTTCAATCACAATTATGTCTGAGTCTAGTTCTGTCTTATCTGCTTTGTTTCGGAATGTGTTCAATACATTACGTTTTTTTTATTCATTATTACCATACAATACATAGATTAAGAATAAATGAAACAAATAATACAACATTGACCTATTTGAGCAGACAGATTTTTTGCAACCCTGATTTCCTCAGGCCGGTATTTACGACCAGCAGTGATGCCTCTGAGGGTCTCGGGTGTAAGACAGATGCAGGACATAAAAACACTCTTTTGCTATTTATTTTCCTTTTGCAGCACATTTATACTACAATGTATAATTTTGCTTTACATCTTTACATTATTTATTTTTCTCAAGTCATTTACTTTTGGTGAGATAACTAAGGTTTAGTTCATTTTACCCTGGCTATGGACTGATTCATTATTAGTTGTTACAAAGCATACACAAGACGGCGGGTAGGCAAACCAATATAGAAACAATTAGACAAACAAACATGAACTCGCAATAAACACCAGTTCAATTTTATGTATGCACCCCGGACTGCCACCAGTTTCTCCAGCAACGTAGGCAACACTTCCAAGCAACGTAGGAAATGCTCCTCCAGCAGAGTATTGAGCTGTGGCGCATCAGGTGATGCACGCACCTCGTGCTGCCACAGCCTTACCAGCAATGCAGAAGACTGTCACAAACAACCGGTGCTTTTAGACCATCCCGTTTTTAATAGGGATGGCGGTGGTGTGAGTTAAAGATATAGACAGAAACTGTGACTTTCTTCCTCTCAGCTGCACGGCTGCAGCCACCCAGACACGGGGGATGTTTACACACACACCCGTGGCTGCTGCTGGAGCCGTGCTCACAGAGGCGATAGGGGGAATATCTCTGGCTGCTTATTTTTAACTGCTGTGTTGGCCGCTGAAACCCCAGAATTCGGCGATTTGTTCAATACAAATCTTTACATTGCTTTCATACAGAAGCTCCACTTTACTGATGTATTTCTTTAAGGTTACTCTGAACATAAGCTGTGCATGCTTGTATGGTAATTTCGTCCCAAGCAGCATGCACAGAGGCAATCAGCCAAATGTTCATTAACCAAAAATTAAACACAACCGCTCAGTTTCACAGGTAATTTTAGGATACCGTCAATCACAGATTCTGGTAAGGCAATGTCCAAATGTGGATTTGAAATTACACTTACCAGTCTCTGAAGATATGTTGGTATCCTGCCGACAACGCCAATTTGTAAGGGAAACTTCTGTAGCAATGGAGAGTCATTACAAGCATCGGCCGGAGAATTCATATCACAAGTCACAGCATCAGAAAGTTCTGACTGCACAGGTGGGTTGCCATGTCAATTCTGAATCAGCCTCTCATCTTGGCAGACCTTTTAACCAGTTTACAGGGAGTCAACCCACATATTGGGGAAGGCATCTGTGAACACCTGGAAGCACTGAATCACTTTATCTGACTCTATGGCTCTTGTGCCCGAGAGTTGACCGGTCATAAAACTGGTAAGGTCAGCAACAGCTTGAGGCTTCCCCTTCCTTAAGACAGATAACAGACTTCGGCCTGGTCGTAAAACGTCAACAGGCCGAAAAGTCAAATATCTTAAGTAAAGACAAAATTAATCCCTCACAATATTTATTTCAAAACATCCCCCTGCCACCCCCACCAGATTGATTTCCTAGAATGAAGAAAATGTTTAGTAATTTTATATGGAATAACAGACGCCCCAGGCTCCGTTTATCTCTCTTGTACTTGCCTTATGATAGAGGAGGATTACAGTTCCCTAACATGTTGTGGTACTACTGGGCAGCTCAGCTGAGAACATTGATGTTTTACTACACAGAGGAGAGGCCTCCGGTGTGGAGGGATGTTGAGTCTTGCTCCTTAAAACTCCCACTTCCCACTTATCTATATTCTGACAACCCTAAAAACCTTTAAAAAACTACAACTAACCCTATAGTTAAAAATAGAATTGGTGTTTGGTAGGAGGTTAAAAAAAATATGAACGAACCTTCTTCTCGCTCCTGGTTCAGCCCGATCTGGGGAAATACTCTTTTTGCGCCAGGGAATGCCGATGGAGGTTTTAGACTATGGGCTGAAAAGGGGGTGGGACAGTTAAAAGACTTGTTTGGAAGTGATAATGGGAAGTTTTTATCATTTGAGGAACTTGTCAGTAAATACGATATCCCTCGTAAACATTTTTTTATAAATATTTGCAACTCAGGAGCTTTGTAGGAGCAAACCAGGACCGACTCATGCTGGCCCCTCCTCTGTCCATATTGGAGAAAGTTTTAATTAAAAACCCCTTTGGGAAGGGCATCATATCTGAATTCTATGATCTCCTGCTGGCGTTCTCCTCAGAATCCTCGAACTCTAGACTCAATGCCTGGAAAAATGACTTACAGGAAAATCTAACATTGGAACAGTGGAGCACAGCTTGTAAGGCAGCCCAAACACAGACGGGTAATACGCGTCTAAAGCTTCTGCAATACAAGTGGCTAATGAGAGTGTATATTACACCAGAAAAACTGAATAAATGTAACGCTAATATCCCAGACACGTGCACCAGATGTGGGGAAGGAAAAGGCACACTGTTTCATTGTCTATGGCAGGGGTTCTCAAAGTTTTGATGAGTGAGGGCCAATTTAGGTACCCAATATTGGATTGAGGACCGCCCAAGAAAAAACGGAACACAAAATAATTCCAAAACATATCCTTTCTTTATTGTACTAACCAATTACTGCAACTCGCGAGATGCCTAGTTGCCATGCAACCAGTAGTCTAGCAAACTTTCCACAAGCTGTCATTCATAATTTAGGAATGACAACCCAGGGGGCGCAGTTTTACCATTCTTAACCCTCTGGAGTCTAAGGGTATTTTCTCGATTTTTAGATGTTTTCTTAAATCACCTTTTAAATGTATTTCTTCTAACATGTGTTACATATCAAAATGTTCAGGACAATCTCTGTCTTGCTATATATGCATATTGCTCACCTTAGAGCACTGTTTGATGAGATAAGTAGCTTAAAATGTGAAATCCGATTTTTGGAAAATCTTCAAAACTCTTGTGAAAACACAAATTTACTCATGTGATCGAATTGTTTTTGTGTTTTAGATTTGGTTAACAAAGTCCTAGGATCACAAAAGCAGTGCAATATTTGAATTACACTGTATATAAATGTGTTATTCATGTCTAAAATGAAAAACATTAAATTCAAATTTTGAGTAAAATAGGTGTTTATCACTCTACTTTCACCACAGCAGGGACTGAGATACATCAGGACTGAATAATGACTTCATATTACATACCAAGGTTCATGTGATGTGTACAAATACAAATTGAGCATTCAACCTTTTTTTTTTCAACCAACAATTTATTATAAATATGTTTTTTTCAACCAACTATTTATATAAATATAAGAAACTGGATAATCTCACTATTTACAATATTGAACATCAGAACTTTCAACCAACTATTCATTATAAATGTCAAGACAGTGTCAAGGTCTTTGTCTGTCTTCCAAGACAGTGGGTCTGGCTGCTGTGTAGGTGGGGGTGATGGTGCATGATGGGCTGCTGTGTAGGTGGGGTGTACAAGTGCTATACGAGACCTCCACGAGACCTCCTTGCTGGCTGGGTTGAAGGTGATGGCTGTGGTGGAGCCTTTGTGCTGAGGTGTATCTTGACCTGGTGGCAGCCGCAGATGGAGGTGGAGGCAGCTGTAGTGATGATGGTCTGCTGGTCCTTGGTGGTGATGGCTCTGGTGAAGGCCCTTGAGCCACGGTAGATCTTGACCTGGGGGCCGGCACAGATGGATGTTGTGGCTGCTGGCCGCCTGTGTAGGACAATAATTACAACTAATTTCATTGAAATAAAGTTCAAGTAAAATGTTGCTCAAGCACAAATAACAATGCACAGATAAAAATAAAGTTTGGGAGGTTGCAGAAGGAGTCTCTCTCGATCTTTCGATCTCTCCCTCCCTCCCTCCACACACACACACACACACACACACACACACACACACACACACACACACACACACACACACACACACACACACACACACACACACACACACACACACACACACACACACACACACACACACACACACACACACACACACACACACACACACACACACACACACACACACACACGCATACACACACAGACACACACACACCGGAAAATGCTCACACACACCTGGAAGGGGCAGTCTCTCCCTAACTCCCACCAACAACAACATTGCCTAAATAACTTTACAAATGTACTAAACTGCACATCTGATAACTGACATCACTATTAACTTGGACACGCTACAATATTATCATTCATATTTACATTAAAACATTCCTTTGACACTTATAACATTACTTTGCAAGGTAAGCACAACCAAAATAAGTTTGTAAAAGCAGAATTTGAACACTGTTTCTGTGCTCCTACAATATTTTTGTATAATACCATTACACCCTGAGCGTACAAGTACACAATAGCGATCGTTCACTGTTTCAACTTGCATGCTGTGGCATTTAACCTCATCACCACGCCGCAAACAGCCAGGCAGACACACACACACACACACACACACACACACACACACACACACACACACCACACACACACACACACACACACACACACACACACACACACACACACACACACACACACACACACCACACACACACACACACACACACACACACACACACACAAAGACACACACACACACTGGGTTGACCGGCTGGAGATCGCGGTCGTTTACGAAATAAATCTTTCCATTTTCGATCTGTGTTCACATACTGAGAATTATAACAACATTAGCCAAGTAACAGTTTGCGCTTTAACTTACAACGACCCCTGATAGATCTCGCGAGAATGTGTATAAATATATATACATTTTCATAACAAAACAATGGGGTTGCTAAGCCGTTGCCAGGCCAATTGTTGGAGTTGCTATAGCAACTCCAAGCTACCCCCTGGCGTCACCCCTGAATACAAATATTTCGTATATCAATATTTTAATAGATGTAATAAAATGATTGTTACAATACAAATCTGAATAATATCATGTTTTGTTTGAAATAATTTAATTTTTGAGCAGTCGCATGTTGTGACGTGTGTGTGTGTGACGTGTGAGGTTAAGGACACAAGTTCCCTCGCTTTTTTTGTATACAAGTGATTCAGCTATTGTATTAGCAGTAATGGTTATTCGGCGATTTTTAAAACGTCCAATTTCGTGTTGTAAAGCTTCAACAACAGAAGAGCCACCGACTGAGCCTAACCTTACCAACCAGCAGCCGTCAGAATGTGAAGTGGCAGACACACAAACAAGCAGCTCTGGATTAGCTAAACCAGTTAACGTTAGCCCCACAGCGGAGAGCTCTGGATTGGCAGGACCAGCTAACGGCATTAACCCCACAGCAGGGAGACCACCGGTGCCGGGGCCGTCAGTGGGTCATGATGATCTTGGGGAAAAACACAGCTGTCCCAAGCAGCCTACTTTATCCGAATTCCCCTCAAAAATGATTGGGAAAACAAAACGATCATTTTCCACGTACCATTACAAGAACTATCCCTGGCTGGAATATTCAGTATGAATGGATGCCGTCTTCTGTTTTTCATGCCGCCACTTCCAGACTGACAGCGGTGTGGAGGATTCCTTTAGAAAGAGCCTGAGTGACTGGAAAAAACTAAGCAGCAAACTGGAGAAACATGCACACTCCCAGGCCCATCTGAACTGCATTGGTTAAATGGGATAACTATAAAGTGACTGCATCTTCTGGATCTATTGCAGCTAAACTTTCCCGAAGCCACGAAGATTCTGTTGAGAAGAACAGATCTTATTTGTGCAAAATTGTTGATATTGTGAGGCTGTTGTCCAAACTCGGATTGCCTTTTCGTGGGCATCGGGAGGGAAGCGAGTCAGAGTCGCGTGGGAATTTTCTTGAGGTTTGTGGATTCTGCTTTTAAAAACATGCAGTCCAACTATTTCAATGCGACTACCCCAGATTTCCAGAACGAAGTCATTGACATATGCGCTAACTTAGTTTGTGCAGAAATTGTAGAGAAAGTGCAGGCTACTGGATTTTTTTCTATAATTGCAGATGAGGCCAGGTCTTGCAAAACGGAACAATTATCAGTGTGTTTAAGATATGCAAAGCAGCTTGAAATCAAGGAGCGTTTTTTGTGTTTTATTGATTGCTCAGCATCTCGCAACGCGGCTGGAATTGTGGAAGCAATAAACAAAGGACTTGAGATGTGTGGACTGAAACATATCCCAATTGTTGCCCAGTGTTACGATGGTGCCTCCGTCATGTCTGGTCACGTTTCTGGTGTGCAGCAGCGCATCAAAGAGACCCACCCATACGCAGTGTACGTGCACTGCATGATACACAAACTAAATCTGGTGCTTGTGGAGTGTTGTGCTGTCAACCACAGCATGAAAACATTCCTGAACGTCATTGACAAACTGTACTCTGTATTTGCAGAGCCGTCAAACCATCATCGATTCATCGTACAAGTGGCGATCTGTGAATTCCGTTAAAACTCACTACTCTGCAATTACAGGGTGCTTGAGAGAAATGAGTGACGAGAGAGACAAGTGGTCTGCTGAGGCCAGTGGCGTTTATGCCCACATGACCAGAATGTCTTTCATTACATGTGTTATTGTATTTGAAGACATACTGCGTGTGATTCATGTTACGCACAAGGCCCTACAGTCCTCCAGCTGCACACTCTCCGAGGCTGTGGTGCTTACCGACAACCTGAAGGCGCACTTCAAATCTCAGAGACAAGCAGATACGTGGGGATCAGTGAAACAGTTCTGCCGGGACAACAA
Source organism: Gymnodraco acuticeps (assembly GCF_902827175.1). NCBI lineage: Eukaryota > Metazoa > Chordata > Actinopteri > Perciformes > Bathydraconidae > Gymnodraco > Gymnodraco acuticeps. Next base: position 71,711 of record NW_022990621.1, on the reverse strand, counting down.
CGTGGCAGTACCTGTGGATGCAGATCTTGAGTGTCAGACTCCGAGTCCCCTTGCACCCAAAAGAAAACGGGCTACAAAACCCCCGACCTCCCTCGACAGTTTCCTGGTTACAACTACTTTGGGCCAAAGAGAAACTGATGAAAGTGGCGCACAAAGGTCACAGAGTGATACAGCTGGATTTCAGCAGCACCTATATCTCCCTGTGCTGGACACCCTCATCAACGAACTAGACAAACGATTCACGGGAGAGTCCATAGACCTGGCACGAGCATGTGCAGCACTGTTTAAATGTGACAAAAATGTAATTGAACCTCTCGTACAAAAATACGCACAGCCGCTCAAAATTCACCCTCTCCTTCTTGGAGTAGAGATGGACCTTGTTAAAGCCTATGCTGTCGCACCTGTTGCACTTGAGCATCTTCGAAAGACTGTTAAAAAGGAGAGCTATCCAAATTTATACAAGATGCTCCAGTTGGCACTGACTCTGCCTATTGGATCTGCCACCTCTGAGAGAAATTTTTCTGCAATGAGGAGAATTCGGAACTGGCTGCGGTCAACGATGGGAGGAACAAGATTTTCCTCACTTGCTGTTCTTCACATTGAGGACGACATAACTGCACAGCTGTCACCTGAGGGGATAGTGGATATATATGCGGAACGTAAAAAAAGGCGTCTACTTCTGCACTAAGGTAGGACACTGGTTAATAATATTGTTGTCACAAGTTAGACACTTCTATTATTGTTTGTTTGGTGGCTTAACTAAACTCTCCTGTCATTTCAGATCCCGCCTTCCTCCAGGCCCTTGTAATCAGCTCACTTCCCTCACCTGGTCTCCCCAGCCCTTCCCCTCACCTGTTACTCATTCCCTCATCACTCCAAAGTATTTATACCACCTCACTATCACTTGTCCTTTGCCAGATTGTCTTGTCGTTTCCGCCAAGCTCTCCAGTGAGTGTTGTATTCTAGCCTAGATTTTTGTCCTGCCCGGTTTTTGATCCCTGCCTGCCTGTTTACGGATCTCGAGTTCCTGCTTGCTCCCTGTCTGGTTTTGGTTGCCTGTCTGACGGATTTACTGGTTTTGACCCTGCCTGTCCCTGACCTGAATAAACTGAACATTGCTATACACTGGTTGTATCTGAGTCGTGCTATTGGGTTCTGATCTGTACCTGTGATCGTGACAGTACAATCTGGCCAACATGAACCCAGCCGACTCAGCGACAGAACCGCCTACGCACGATATCGTGTTACAACGCCACGAGCAGCAGCTTACCTTCATGGCGGAAGCAATGCAGGAGATGGCCGCTCGTCACGAACGGACCTTTGTGAATCTCCGTGATCATCTTCAGAACCTTCCTGCTACGGTCCAAAGTCCGGAACTAACTCCAGCTTCCGCTGTTCGAATCCAGAGTCCTCCGGCATCGGATGCACGCCTGCCTCCTCCGGAACGCTACTCTGGAGCCCCAGGTTCGTGCAGACCACTCCTGGTCCAATGTTCCCTCGCCTTCGAGCTTCAGCCTTCCGCCTTCCCAACAGAAAGATCCCGGGTGGCGTATATTGTCTCTCTTCTCACGGGCAAAGCTAAAGACTGGGGTACCGCCGAATGGGAGAGACAATCCTCTGCCTGCTCATCTGTAAGCTTATTCTCCGATGAACTGCGTAAAGTCTTTGATCACGCTACACCCGGAAGAGAGGTCGCTCGGGGACTGTTTAACCTGGCGCAAGGAGGGAGATCTGTGTCCGATTACTCCATCGAGTTTCGTACCATAGTCACCGAGAGTAACTGGAATGCTTCTTCACTTCTCGATGCCTTCTACAACGGTCTGTCGGATCGCCTTAAAGACGAACTGGCAGCTCGGGACCTTCCTGCTGATTTACATGAGCTGGTGGCTCTCTCCATCCGCATTGACGGCCGTCTGCGGGAGCGGAGGAAAGAGAGGGTTTTCTCCGTCGCCCCTCAGGCTCCGCCTCCCCCGTCAGCGCATGCTACTGAACAGGTGAGAGGAGGATTTTCTAACTCTTCTGAACCAATGCAGCTGGGGCGGACCCGGCTCTCCGAGGCAGAACGACAGCGCCGCCTGCAGGACAACTGCTGTCTTTACTGCGGCCAGGAGGGTCATCTTGCCTTCTCTTGTCCTGTAAAAGGCAGGGCTCACCAGTCATCCAGAGGGCGCTGGTGAGCCGAATTATGAATTTAGAAATGCCCTCTCGACCCCTAACCCATGCTCAGCTGAGCTGCTTGGGGAAAATGCACACTGTGGCTGTTCTTATTGACTCTGGTGCTGATGCCAGTCTTTTGGATATAACATTGGCCTTTCAGATGGGACTTGGTCGGGAGGTTTTGGAGAAGCCCATCATTGCTACAGCTCTAGATGGTCGTCTTCTCTGCAGAGTGACACACCGTTCAACTCCAGTTCAAATGAGCATGTCAGGTAATCACAGCGAAACACTCTCTTTTCACCTTATCCATGCACCACATCAGCCTGTCATTTTGGGGTTTCCTTGGTTAAGGCGAGACACGGCAGGCAAAAACATCGTTTTTCAAGTACTGGTCAATTTTGAGATTTTGTGCTATTTTGATTCCATAACATGTTTTCTTTCAGGCTTTTGGAAGGAAAACGTACAAAATACACATTTAAGTGATTATTTTACTATAGTTTGTCTATTTGCGTCTGTAGATTTCTCCTAAATTCACCAAAAGTTAGCATTCTAACGTAACATAAAGTACCGCGACCGCTGTGTGCACCATGTCAACAGAGGTATCGCTGGAAAGCTGTGTCTCTCCTGCACAATCTCATCGGATCCAAATATGGTCATTTCCTTTGTATCAGCAACCAATCGTGAAAGCACAAAGGGGTCTAAACCAAGAAACAAAATCTCATTGGCTGGTGTCAATTTCTGACAACGTGATTCGTTCAGATGCGTCACGTGGTGTGCTAAAACACTTCCTGGTTAGCTTTCAGCCAGAAATTGAAATCTCAAAATGCCAAAAGAACGGCGAAAAAAACGTTCACAGAGAAGACGCCAACAATTGTCACTTGCACGAAGCAAGGTTATAAAAAAAAAAATGACCCTGAACATGAAATACCTTCACGGAGTGCGTCGATGCGCAAGCTGTCATCCAAAGAACAGGAGGGTTTAGCTAGCGCCTCACTGCAATCTTTAAAGGTCGTTTTCTCAAAATGAGTTTTTTCTCCTACTCTGAGTTCGAAATCGCAACTTCAGTAGCACGTACATACACCAAACCTTCCAGTTATATTCCCATCAATATTATGAAGGCTTTTACAGAAGGCTTTGTTCATATATAATTCATAGCCTGAATTATACGACATTGTATACCTAAAAACATGGCGAAAATTGATATTTTAGGGCTGTTGACAGTATTTTCTGATTTATGGAGTGATAAAAAGAGATATCCAATATCCCTTCTGTAAAAGCCTTAGATACTAATATGACTACAAAATGAAACAAGAATTTTGAATCTGGCTATATCCAAAGTTCAGATTTCGATTCCTGAAATGTGTTAAAATATGTGCATATTTAATGAGATAATGGTTAATTTGCATATTTAAACATGCTATTTCAGAAAACTTGTAATACAAAAGACAATTGCCTTATTGTAAGTAATTAACTGTAGAAATTTCTAGCTGTTACCTTTAAGTTAAAAAAATTATCCTATTCACCTGGGGTGTCTCGGAGGCATAATCCTCATATAGATTGGGTTTCAGGGACTATTAGAGAGTGGAGTGCTCATTGTCATGCTGTCTGCTTAAGATCTAGTTCCTCAATTGATTCCAGTCAGCCGATTATCTCTGAGTGTCAAGACCTTTCCGGTGTTCCCAAGGATTACTGGGACCTTAAAGAGGCCTTTAACAAGGTTCGGGCCACCTCACTCCCGCCTCATCGTGCTAATGACTGTCCTATTGACCTGTTACCTGGTACTTCTCCTCCTAGAGGTCGACTTTTTTCTTTATCGGCTCCTGAAACTAAGTCAATGGAGAAGTATATCAATGACTCTTTGGATGCAGGGCTTATCCGGCCTTCATCATCTCCTGCTGGTGCAGGTTTTTTCTTCGTGGGTAAGAAGGATAAGACTCTGCGCCCATGCATTGACTACAGAGGACTCAATAACATCACTGTCAAGAACAGGTACCCCCCTTCCACTTGTTTCCTCTGCATTTGAACTGTTACAAGGCGCTACTATTTTTACCAAGCTGGACCTACGTAACGCGTACCATTTGGTGAGAATCAGGGAGGGGGACGAGTGGAAGACGGGATTTAACACTCCTAGTGGACATTATGAGTATTTAGTCATGCCTTTTGGACTCACCAATGCACCTGCAGTCTTCCAGGGGTTGGTGAATGATGTTCTGCGGGATCTTCTCAATATCTGTGTTTTTGTATACCTGGATGACATTTTGATTTTTTCCAAGTCAAAACAGGAGCATGTGGTCCATGTTCGCCTAGTCCTCCAGAGGCTCTTGGAGAACCACCTCTTTGTCAAGGCCGAGAAGTGTGTGTTCCACACCACAGAAGTCCCGTTCCTGGGATTTGTGGTCTCCACCGGAAACATCAAGATGGATCCTGAAAAGACCAAGGCGGTGACTGACTGGCCACGCCCTTCAACACGCAAGGAGCTCCAACGCTTTCTGGGTTTTGCCAACTTCTACCGGAGGTTTATCCAAAACTACAGTTTGGTGGCCGCTCCTCTCACAGCTCTCACCTCTCAGAACATTCCCTTCCGGTGGTCCTCGGTGGCCGAAGGGGCTTTTGGTGATTTAAAGTCACGCTTCACCTCTGCTCCTATTTTGATTTTTCCAGATTCTACTCGGCAGTTTACTGTAGAGGTAGATGCGTCGGACACTGGAGTTGGGGCAGTTCTTTCTCAACGGTCAGCCGAGGATCAGAAGATACACCCGTGTGCCTTCTTCTCTCGAAAGCTGTCCCCAGCGGAAAGGAATTATGACATTGGAAATCGAGAACTGTTGGCAGTGAAACTTGCCCTGGAAGAATGGAGACACTGGTTGGAGGGAGCAGAGCAGCCTTTTGTGGTCTGGACTGACCACAAAAATTTGGAGTACATTCGTTCAGCTAAGCGGCTGAACTCTCGTCAAGCCAGGTGGGCTCTGTTTTTCACACGCTTTGATTTTTCTCTTTCATACAGACCTGGTTCTAAGAACATCAAACCTGACGCCCTGTCTCGCCAGTTCCAGCCAGAGAGCTCTCCATCTCATACTGAGAATATCATCGCTTCTACATGTGTCATTGGTCTGGTGACCTGGGAGGTAGAGGATAAGGTCAAGCGCTCTCATGCTGAACACCCAGCCCCAAGTGCCTGTCCTGTTAACCGTCTGTTTGTTCCTGACACTCTCCGTACCCAGGTTCTCCAGTGGGGTCATAACTCTCGCCTGGCTTGTCACTCAGGAGTGAGACGGTCCCTAGCCCTGATTCGACAGCGATTTTGGTGGTCTTCCATGGAGAAGGATACCAAGGAATTCATTGCTGCTTGCCTAGTCTGCTCCCAAAATAAGACTTCACGCCAAGCTCCCTCCGGTCTTCTTCATCCCTTGCCTATCCCTCATCGTCCCTGGTCCCACATCTCCTTGGATTTTGTCACTGGACTACCACCCTCAGACGGTAACACAGTCATACTCACAGTCATAGACCGGTTTTCCAAGTCTGCTCTGCTTATTCCATTAACCAAATTACCTACTGCCAAGGAAACGGCTGAAATCATGCTACAACATGTGTTCAGGCTGCATGGTCTCCCCAGTGACGTTGTCTCTGATCGGGGACCACAATTTACTTCTCGTTTTTGGTCCGAGTTTTGCAGGCTGCTGGGAGCCAGTGTCAGTCTCTCGTCCGGATTTCATCCCCAGTCCAATGGTCAAGCAGAGCGAATGAACCAGGAGATGGAGACTGCCTTACGCTGTCTAGCCTCCTCCACTCCCTCCTCCTGGTCGAGGCAGCTTCTATGGGTTGAGTATGCCCACAACACCCTTCCTAGTTCTGCTACTGGTCTTTCTCCATTCCAATGCTCCCGCGGATACCAGCCACCCCTTTTCCCGGCACAGGAACGTGAGGCCAGCGTCCCATCTGCACAGGCGTTTGTAAGCCGATGTCGACGCATGTGGTTAAAGGCTCCTGCGCTCTTCCGACCGTTATCAACGGACCGCCAATCGCCGTCGCAAGCCAGCTCCACAGTACTCCCCAGGGCAACGTGTCTGGCTCTCCACACGGGATCTCCCTCTCAGAGTTGAGTCAAAGAAGTTGTCTCCCCGTTTTGTAGGCCCATTTCCCATAGCTAGGGTCATCAATCCTGCAGCTGTCCGCCTGCGTCCGCCCCCTTCTATGAGGATTCATCCTACCTTCCATGTGTCCAAGATCAAACCAGTTAATGTGAGCCCTCTTCAGCCCCCCTCTAGACCCCCACCACCACCCCGGACTATCGACGGGGAGACTGTTTACACTGTCTGTCGCCTCATCAAGTCCCGGCGACGTGGTAGAGGGTTGCAGTACCTGGTACACTGGGAGGTTTATGGCCCTGAAGAGCGTTCATGTGTGCCTGCTCGCAGTATCTTTGACCCATCTCTCATTACTGACTTTCACCAGGCTCATCCCGATCAACCACGTGGGATGTCAGGAGCCGTCCATAGAGGGGGGGGGGTTCTGTCACAAGTTAGACACTTCTATTATTGTTTGTTTGGTGGCTCAACTAAACTCTCCTGTCATATCAGATCCCGCCTTCCTCCAGGCCCTTGTAATCAGCTCACTTCCCTCACCTGGTCTCCCCAGCCCTTCCCCTCACCTGTTACTCATTCCCTCATCACTCCACAGTATTTATACCACCTCACTATCACTTGTCCTTTGCCAGATTGTCTTGTCGTTTCCGCCAAGCTCTCCAGTTTTTGATCCCTGCCTGCCTGTTTACGGATCTCGAGTTCCTGCCTGCTCCCTGTCTGGTTTTGGTTGCCTGTCTGACGGATTTACTGGTTTTGACCCTGCCTGTCCCTGACCTGAATAAACTGAACATTGCTATACACTGGTTGTATCTGAGTCGTGCTATTGGGTTCTGATCTGTACCTGTGATCGTGACAATTGTAGCGTGTTCAAGTAACCAAGGGATATAGTAGTTATCAAATAAGTATAAGATGTGCACAGTTATGATACGTTTTACAGTTATGTAATGCACTGTTGTTGGGGGGGAGAGACCGCCCCTTCCATATGAGTGTCTGTGTACGGCGGGCATTAGGCTTGCATGACAGGACGAGTTGTGTTTTAAAGTAAACAGATATTGTTCTAAACTGTATTAAAGTAAACAGGTAATATCTTGAACTGTATTAAAGTGAACATGTATTATTTGGGACTGTTTTAAAGTAATCCTATATATATAAACCTTCTCACTTACACTCACTGACCCATATATCAACACACACACACACATACACACACATACACACACACACACACACACACACACCCACATGTTCTTTTCAAGGTTCTTTCTGGGGGCCAATATAATCTCAAGCACCAATATATCTGTGTACAATGTTTGATTGTTTGGGAAGGAATAGTTTGTGTGAAATCTTCCTTGGGAAGTTAAAGGAGTGAAGTTAGGTGGAAGATAAAGATTGACTCTGCCGTTGTCTACTCACGCTCTGTTCAGAAGTAATGTACCAATATATCTGTGTACAATGTTTGGTTGTCTGGGAAAGAATAGAGTTTGTGTGAAATCTTCCTTGGGAAATTAAAGGAGTGAACTCAGGTGCAAGAAGGAAGTGAAGTGACTCTCCGCCCCAAATATGTCCATATATACTGTTGTTTATTCATGCAAAATGCCCCCTGTTTCTGACTGGCTGGTCCCGATATCTGTATCGCACGGCAGTAGAGCGGGGAGCCCGGAGTGCTCTGTTACAGGGCACTCTGTATTTCGTATTGTGTTTTTTACCATTAAAATCAGATTATTGTTATAACTTTTATGCCGGTGTTTTGAACTCCTTCTTTTATTAATCTGACCAGGCTCATCTAAACGGACGGCGCGGAGCAGAGGTGGGCTTTAAGCCACCACTACTGTGTTTGCTTCTACAGTTTGTATTTGGAAAAGTCATACTCAGTGTGGTGAACGCTTATTGCTACTGTATCCGTAGCACCCCACACAATAGTTTGGATTGTGTACTGACGTCAGTAAAAAAGTTTGCCCCCCCCAGAGCAAATGTCAAACTCCGCCTATGCTCCTGCTCCTCCTTACCTTGCCGCAGATCGGACCGGACCCTCCTCTAACCATCGGATTCAACGCTGAAACAAACTCCAGACAAAGGGAAGTGGTTATAGAGAACCGCAGTGACGCATCCTAAAACCCGGATGTAAACTCCTTTCGGTTCCTTCGTCAAAAAAGCAATGCAATTTCTCCATAGGATTTTGGAAAATAGCTCGAAATAAGGTCTGTGGTTGACACACATTTAAGAGACGGATCACGTTTTGTTCAGCCGGATAATATCCACATGTCTATCCTACTTTTATAATTTTTTAATCATAAATCTAGTCGCCAGAAGCAAAATGCTAACGTTATGCTATAAACGAACTACAAAAAAGTACAGCAGCAGGGTCGCACGACTTCAACGTCACGCCAACTTTAGATCGTTTCAACTGACTTTCGCGCGCTTGCATATTTTAACAAAGCTTTTCATTTGAGCCACACTGAATTTCACTAGAAGTCATGGCTGTGTCAATTACCATTCTGATATCATTTTACAAAGATGACAAGAAGAGTGTAGATAGAGGAGAGAACCACTACAAGTCAGGACATGTACAGCAGTGCAGCCTAGATGAAGATGTGCTTACCGGTGTTGTCAGGGCTAGCATGAGAGACAAGGTTTATAGAGTGTCGGTGAGTAGTGATAGCAAGAGTACCGTTAAGCTAGAGTTAATGTATTCACATTAGTGACTTTAATTCCCATCAACAAATCCATTTTATGTGTCACATGAAATCTTTATTACAAATATTACACACCAGAAAACACAGAAATATCCATGAAATAAACATACAGTAGGCTATAAACAATTAAAGGGATAATTGGGAAGGCATTACAAATGTAAATATATTTTAAATAATAAAACAATCCCACCACCACAGGTATCTACAGGAGAAGAGGGAATTCTCTCCACGAAATGTGAATGCCCACGTGGAGAATGGAAATGCAGTCATGCGGCTGCATTAGCTATCTTTGCCATCCACAATTTCAGCTGCACTGACACCCCCTGTCAGTGGAAGAAGCCAAAGGCAGCTAAACGTACACATTCAGTGGAGGAGCTATTTCCTCCAACCAATAACTCATTCAACCCGCTGACAAGAGAGCCCACCTCCGAAGATCGTGACTGGCTGAGGGACAGACTCGGGGGCAGGTTCTCAGGAATTTCTTGGCTTCTCTCCCCCGAGCCAGAAGAGGAACACTACAGCTTGGAAACACTTACTGTTCCTGAAATTCTCAAATCTGTTGGGCATCAGGGACCTGAGGCAATTGTGGCAAGCATGGCATTGTCTGAGGAGCAACAGAGGGCAATTCAGGTGGCTACCACTGGTCAGCGAACCAACCCAAACTGGCATTTGTTCAGGAAAGGAAGGTTGACTGCCAGCAACTTTGGAGCTGTCCTGAGGTCAAAGCGTGTGACTGCTTCCCTTATTGCCAGGGTGCTTGGGCAACAACAGGCCCTTGATGGTGTTTTGTCTGTACAGTGGGGGACTATGAATGAATGTGAGGGCGTCAGGGCATTCACCACTGCAACCCAGATGCAGGTCCATGAGTTAGGTTTGTGGCTCTCCCAATCAGGAGTGTTGGGGGCATCTCCAGATGGTCTGGTAGGGTCTTCCGCTGTGCTGGAGGTAAAGTGTCCCTACGGAGCCAGGGAAATGACAATTAGTGAAGCATTGCAAATCAAGGGCTTCTGTTTCTGCTTCTGTCAAGGGCCCACATGCTTCCAAAGCTGGCACTGCCAGAATAATCACCTTTGTCACTGTTGTGGTTATTTTCTGAAAAAGACAGAAAAACAAAAAGGCATATTAATTGACTTGTTCTGAGTTCAGAGAGCACTGCTGTTAAAATTAAATATTTTAAAGATTTACTCATCTTCAGGATGTTATGGTTCCCCTTTGAAGATCTTTCTTGTAGCTGCTGCGATCCTTGTTTGAGTCGTTCATATGTTCGATGAAAAAGATCATAAATCTATCATTTTCAAATATAGTAATTTTAAGAAATTGTGAATCGTTTTTAATTTACATTTACTCACCTTTGCAATGTTGTGGTTGTTAGAGTGTTAGGTTTCTGACTACAGAGAATAACATATTTACAAAATAATATTTCTTAATAAAAAAAGGCAGTCCATGCAGAAAACTATTGTGGTTTCTTGATTCAAGCCTGCCTCTGAATCCCAAATCACAAACCATTCTTTGGAGTAACGTTTCTGATAGAGAAAGACAGAAAACAAACATGAGCCTACCCGAGAGGCCAGACTTTAAGGTAAGAAGAAGTTTAAAGATTTATATTTGCAGATATTATCAGCACATCTGAGTCAAATTAACATGTGTATTAAACAGAACCTAAATAAAAGAAATAAAATGCACCCAGTTTAAAAGACATTGTTTGAGTTTAATGATGAACTCAAAATGTAAAACAAAGTATGAAACATGTTTCTGGATTGATTAAACAGCAGAATCTAAATAAAAGAAATAAAATGCACCCAATGAAAAGACAGTTTGAGTGTAATGATGAACTCAAAATGTAAAACAAAGTATAATAATAATACATTTTATTTATAAAGCGCTTTTCTACAACTCAAAGACGCTTTACAGTATGAGGGAGGGTAGAGAAACAAGGACAGGCAAACAAATAAATATAGTCAAATAAAATAAACAGAAAAGTCAGTCAAGAGGAAGTTGATTGAGAGGGGGGCTTACAGAGTTGAAAAGATGTGTATGAAACATATGTGTTTACATGTGAAAAGACACTATTTTTCTGCCACCTCTTTTATGAGAGGACGTTGGAAGTTCACTAGTGCGCAACATACCTGCACCAGTTTATCTGCGAAGTGCCTCAGGTGAGATGGAATGAACTTTAGGATCCTAAATTCTTTCAAACGAGCATTTGCTCTCTCGACGTGAATCCTATTTTGTGCGATAAGCTTTGTAGCCTGTGCTTCGCTGTGTGTCAGTTGGCCATGACAGAGGAATGGGGGAATGTTGACAGTGACTCCTTCAGGAAGAATGTTCTGGATTAAGAATCCCTTGTCAGCCAATATCAGATCTCCAGGTTTGAAATGCTGAAGAACACCAGAATCCCGTACTATTTCTTTGTCACTTGTTGATCCTGGGTATAGTTTGCTGCAGTATGTGATCACAGCATTTGGTGCTACCCCCAGCAGTAGTTTGAAGGAGTGCATGCCACGGTAAGCAGAGTAGGTCTCTTTCTGGATATCCATTTGCTTGGGGATAGCAATTTTGATGTCTGTACAATCCACTATCATTCTGCAGTTTTGGATGTACCGAAATGAAGAAGGCAAACTGGTTTTATTTTTCTCCCGGCTGGGAACAGTACTCATTATGTCCTTAAAAAGTAATTTATGGAGAACCTCTATAAATGTTAGAATCACATTTCTGACAGTGCTTTCACCGCAGTGAAAGAGTGCAGCCAGATGAAGGTGTGTGTAATTATGACGCAGTTTCACGAGGGTCATGAAAACTTGGTCTTCAAGACTCAGTGATTTGGGGAACCAACCTTCTGGGTATGTAATGGAACCCTCAAAAGGAGCAACATACTCACACACAGCACTGAATGTGTCTCTATCTGGCAATCCTGTCTCCATCCGAAGAACCTTTTCACTCAGCTGAGAGGCAGAATACTTGTCACGGCAGTAACTCTGCTTTGCCTTGGACTCCTCTAGCTGGATCTCTAGCTGCATTATGTGTCTTTGCTGAGATTGAAGTTTTTCTCCTACCGTGGTTGCTTGCTCCTCGGCATTCTCAGATAGTGGTTGAGGATCTTCATTAGCAGCCGCCTGTGTTGATGGACCTGCTTCCTCCTCAGTCATTAGACACGCAGCTTCTTCCTCCATTCCATCAATTATCCCTCTCAGACAGTAGGAATGCTCTTCTACATTCTGTGCTTTAAAGGAAACGGGCCTTTTTCTCTTTTGTAAAAGAAAATGACAGCTGCAGATGCGGGAACAGGCATTGGGCTTCCTGTCAGCTGGTCTGTTGGGAAGATTGAAAATATTAGTTTCATGGAAGTCACACCGTCACATATAAGAGCATTAAGCCATACAGTACATAGGCTAAAACAAAACATCTAAAGATATAACCTTGCACTTTGATAAGTCTCGTGAACATTTTCACTATTTTGACATTTGTATAGATCAAAATTGAACTAAAATAAATAAATGGTAGATTAATCCATATTGAAAATAGGTGTCAGATGCTACACTAATTATAATAGTTAGATTTCTTAATTAAGATAATATATTACTTTATTGATCCCAATTTGGGAAATGTTTGTGTTGCAGCAGCATAAAAAGAAAATATAAGTTATTATATATACAAAAGTATGTGAGGGATGGAATATTAAATTGAATATAAATGTAAAATGTACATGTGATTTTACGTCCAAGAGAAGCTATGGAGCAGAGTTCTCTGCCAGCCAGAGGTGATTTGTTATTAGTTCAATATGTCAAACTGATTTCCCTGACTACAATCTTTAGTTACATGGTGAAACGTTATGCTGCTTGTACTAATTAGACTTATCATACAGTATAAGCGACACAGGTTTTTAATAGGATTTATTCATTATCTTTACCTATGTTGCGGTCTTTTCAGCAGCGCCATCTCTAAAACGGCGATACAGTCACTACCCATCATTTACATTTCACCGTGACATGGACAAAAATGTAACGTCAGCTTACCTCATGGCACGAATCCGGCCGGGAAACGATAGAACGAGCACGTTTCATGCGAAGACCTGTGGCTGCAACCCGGAGCAAAGCAACAAACCATTGCGTAGCTAACTAGTAGCGCTAGCTTTAGCTAGCGTTAGCTAAGGAAACAAACTGCCGAGTAAACTTGGAAAACACTGGTAATTAATTATTCTATAATTTGTAAAACTACGGTGTTAAAAAAAAAATACAGATTCTAATGGTCAGATATATAGATATACAGATACTAGAGATACTACAGATACTAGAGATAGGCAGGTAATAGGCTTGTTTGAGACAAGCGAGACCTGCGCAATTTCGATCAACGTCTTGCTCGTGCGTTGCATGATGGTTAGTCATTTTGTCCGACTTGCTCTGGAGGCCCGCCTACATGAGAAGTTGAAATCTCGCGGGACAAAGACGCCCGCAGCCTTGAGAGCGAGGCGCGGCGAGGCGGCGCAGTTCCTCTCCACGGGCTGCGGAAGCGTAATGCTTGATGGGAAACGACTCGCTGATATCTCGAGCTGAGCGCTCATTGGTGGTTTTTTCCACGTGCTGGTGATGAAACTCTCCAATTGGCTCGGCAAAAGTTTGTTGTTGTTTTGTGTCAGTTTTACGTCGCCACTTCCATTCACAATATTTATAGTCATTAAATTAATATCCATATATTTTATACTATACTTTCACTGCTTACCGTTTTCATACTTTATATATCTTAGCATATTCATACACACTGTTCATACTGCTCACAGGCTGATATCTAGTGTATTCATACCCCTCACTGTTTATTCATCATTCAATTCATTCTATATTTTATTCTATAGATTGTGAACATTACTTTTCACTTTACTGCCTGTTGCACCTGGTTAGAAGCTAAACTGCATTTCGTTGTCTCAGTACCTGTAATATGTGCAATAACAATAAAGTTGAATCTAATCTTGAGCAGGAACAAATGTATTTACTTCGTACATATCTGACATTACGATTAAACACATGTTTGCATTCTTTATAAATGCAAACCGAGTCAAGCCGACTCCGGAGGTGGCGGTATGCACCTTAAAGTTGTTTGCAATTCGCCAAAAAACCGAGAGAAGAAGAAGACGAAGCCGACTCCGAGCTGTCCGACTTCAGGCGAGCTTTTTGAGACCTCCCCCGGCTGCGATCGGCTATTCTCGTCTACTTTCGAGGCGAGCCGCAACTCGTCTCAAACAAGCCTACTTGCTTTCAAGCAGAACACGGGGGAAAACAAATTTAGCCGGAGTGTTTACGTGTTCGGCGTAATGACGTAAAACGGCCTCGACAATTTCTGTAGTCCTATTCAGCCACTCGGTAACAACCATTGTTTTTCAGACACGTAAACTCTTCAAAAATCACCAGTGGGGTCACTGCTGATGTATTTAATGTCGTAGAACAAAACGTGATTTATCTCTTAAATGTGTGTCAACCACAGACCTTATTTCGAGCTATTTTCCAAAACCCTATGGAGAAATTGCATTGCTTTTTTGACGAAGGAACCGGAAGTGCTAAAAATGCTAACTTACTTCCGGGTTTTAGGACGCGTCACTGCGGTTCTCTATTTCTCCTGCTTTTGGGCGTCTAGTTTTACGTCACGAAAGTTACATTGTTGTCTCCTCCCCTGAGTCTCCTTTTGTTGTTTACCGAGGGCTCCGCGACCAGAGGCTGACGGACAGAGGGCGGCGTGCCGGCAACGTGGAAATCCTGGCACTGGATTTCCTGGAAGGGACTTGAACCTTGCACTTCTGCCTGGCAAAACAACCGGAGTGGAGTTCGGTTCCAAGCGGACAGGACTTTCAGGATTTTATCAACCCCTGCTAGAACTGTAATTCTTAAGTAACTGGTTTATATTTATTGAACATTATTTTAACCTTATGTTATTTTAAGTATTTATCAAAGGCGTGTTTTTAAAGTAACTTTGTATAAATAAACCATTTTACACCTATTGTGCTGTCCTTCTCACTGTATTGGTGTGGCCGGGAATCCGAATCTTTTAATATAAATTTGATGTTAACAGGCCTCACTAGGCTGTTACATTAGTGGCCTTGTCGGCAGGATTCCTTTTCCACACCATACAGTGCAGAATGGCAGATGAAGAATATGAAGCTGCAAGGCCCAGTGGGTCATCAGAAAATGGGGGCAGGCTAGAAAATAGTCAGCCTGTGGTAAATGCAATGATGATGCCTTGGTTTATGGGTGTCCCATGGATCCCAAAGTTCAATGGTGACCGAAGCAAGATGTGTTTTTCTGAATGGCATGGGCAGGTTCAGGCAATGCTGAGGGCACAAGGGTTAAATGAGGAACAGAAAATTGATTTTATTTTTGGGGCACTTCAGGGTGACGCAAAAAGGGAGATGCGGCTGCTTGACCCCAACAAACTCTCAAGTAGCATAGCCATAATGCAGGAGTTAAAGAGACTGTATGGACGTGTAACCCCAGTAGCCCAGCTTCGGACACAGTTTTTCAAATGTTACCAACAGGAAGAAGAAACTGCTGCTTCTTTCCTCCTTTGGCTCCGTGAACTATTCCACCAATGGGAAGAAGTTGAACCAGCTGGCTCAGCCCAGGATGAGAGGACTATCCGATACCAGCTTGTCCTTGGTTTGAAGCCCGGTATGGTACAACAGGAACTTCAACGGCAGGTGCGTAGAAATCCTACAATGTCCTTCCATGAGGTGTCTGGTGAAGTTAAAGCATTAGAAGCTGAACTAAGGATGGAGTCTGCCTGTGCATCACGTGTTTCAGTGCCACAGCCACGACCAGCCATGCCACCACCTAGCCTGGAAGAATGGAGAGAAACAGTAAGAACTGAACTCAGGAAAGAAATGAAAGACCAACTGTCCATTATTACAGAGACTCTTACAGAAGAGATCAGACGCCAACTCTCACCACAAAATGCCCCAGTTGGGCACAGAGACTCTACCCCACCCCCTAACAGACTAGCTCAAAGAGGCCATAACGCATCCTCCCCCAGGCAAGAAAGGTTTGAGTGGGACCAACGTGGCCAACCTATTTGCAGAGGCTGTGGGCAGGCTGGCCATATTCAGAGAAACTGCCAGCATGTAAGGGGGCCGTTAAACTAACAGCCTCAGCCACTGAGAGCCATGTGGTTGGGGAGGGGAATCAGGGAAACCAAGCAGACAGGCCCTCTGTTGTTGGGGAGTGCCCAGAGGTTGACATATTAGTAGCAGGAGTAAAATTGCCCTGCTTGCTTGATACAGGCTCACAAGTTACGCTGTTTAGTGAAACTTTCTTTCAGAAATGGTTGAGTGGAGAACAGAAAATAAACCCGCAAGATCTGCACTGCACTGTAAAAAAAAAAAAAATGGAAAAAAACGGTAAAAATCTGGCAGCTGGTGCTTCCAAAAACTTACCATCAAATTACAGTGAAATACCCTAATTACAATAATGGGAAAAAACCGTAAATTCACAGTAAATATAATGAATTTCCTTTACAGAGAAACACTGTTATTTTACAGGTATCTTCCCTTGTTTATTACGGACATAATTTAGAGTTAAGCATGTAAAAACTGTTATTTTACAGTTTTATCCTAAATTATTACGGTCAAACACCTTCAATAAAGTGACAGAACTTAAAGTTCAGCAGTGAAATACTGTTATTTTACAGTTTTATCCTAAATTATTACGGTCAAACACCTTCAATAAAGTGACAGAACTTAAAGTTCAGCAGTGAAATACTGTTATTTTACAGTTTTATCCTAAATTATTACGGTCAAACACCTTCAATAAAGTGACAGAACTTAAAGTTCAGCAGTGAAACACTGTTATTTTACAGGTGTATCTGCTCTTTTTACAGTCAATAACCTTTAATAAAAGTACAGCACTAAAACTTCTACGGGCAAAAAACCCGTAAAAAAACGGTCAAATGACTGGCAGCAGCAGGCTGCCAAACAAAAACCATAACATTAAAGTAAAAAAACTGAAATAAAGTGCAAAAGCAATTAATATACAGGAATTGTCCTTAAAGATTTTACAGGAAAACACTTTCCTCTCTTTTCAAAATTCATTGTCTTAAAATGTTACATTCAAATACCTTAAATAAAGTTCTGATGAGAAAAACTCTTTTTTACATTTTTTTTTTTATTAGATTTGTATGATCTTACACCAACATAAATACAGAACCTAAAGTTCTACAGCTAGAATACTGTTATTTTACAGCTTTTTTCTAACATTTTCCAATCAAACAGGCTCAACAAAATGACATCACAAAATGTTCTATAGGAAACAATTACTCTGAAAACTTATATATAAAAATATTTGTAGAATTATAGTACAAGTAATGAATACAGCATTTCATATTTAAACATCATACTTATAAACAGTAGAAACAAAAAGTAAGTAGAATTTTTTTAAGATTACTTTGAAACATTCTCAACTGAAAATAACAAGATTTACAAAATGGCGACATATGTTCACATTGTCCATTTGAAGGAGCAGTGTGCAGGATTTAGTACGTCTAACATTGGGGATGTAGGTTCCAACCAATGGATAACTTGTTCACTCACCCTCCTATCACAAGTTTGTAGGATAATGTATGTTGGCTGCAAA
This sequence comes from Gymnodraco acuticeps, assembly GCF_902827175.1. Taxonomy (NCBI): domain Eukaryota; kingdom Metazoa; phylum Chordata; class Actinopteri; order Perciformes; family Bathydraconidae; genus Gymnodraco; species Gymnodraco acuticeps. The sequence continues at coordinate 54,173 of NW_022990621.1, read as the reverse complement.
AAACATGAGGCCCAATCATGTTTCCTCTGTCCATTCTGCGCTACTGTAGACGTGGCAGTGCAACCTAGAGGACAAACAGATCAGAATCAGAAACGGGTTTATTGCCAGGTAGGTTCACACGTATGAGGAATTTCACTAGGTGTCGTGGTGCATACATACAAATAAAGAAAAGTACACAGATAGCAAACTATATTAAGAACACTAATACAAATATAGTAAGATAGCAATAAAATAAAGCAGTAATTTACATCGAAATAGAATGCAATAAATTATAGAATATAAAATATGTGCAGTAAGCAATATTTAAACATTGCATTATTTACCATCCTGTGATCTCCATTATGTAATGCATAGAGTCTGCGTTGTGGCTGAGGTAAAGTGTCAGTGGTGGGGAGCGGGCCTTGTTGAGGTGGAGAGAGGTTTTGGTCCTGATGGAGAGAGGTTCTGGTCCTGATGGAGAGAGGTGTTGGTCCTGATGGAGAGAGGTGTTGGTCCTGGTGGCGAGAGGTTTTGGTCCTGATGGAGAGAGGTGTTGGTCCTGATGGAGAAAGGTTCTGGTCCTGATGGAGAGAGGTTCTGGTCCTGATGGAGAGAGGTGTTGGTCCTGATGGAGAGAGGTTCTGGTCCTGATGGAGCGCGGAGGGGAGGGGGGTGAACAGTTTGTGTCCAGGGTGGGAGGGGTCAGCCACTATCTTCCCGCCTCAGGTAGGGCTGGGCAATTTGGCCTAAAAATAAAATTGCGATTTTTTTCTAACTAATGGACAATTTTCGATTTAAACCTCGATTTTTTTCTGTTTTTTTCTAAACAAACCAGACCAAGGCAAAATGTAAATACATATTTTCTTTGCAAAAAATGCGTAAAAAGGAGGGTTTCTGCCCCATTACTTCTCTTCTTACTTCTATAAGAATAAAACACGGTGAGGTGTAAAATGTGTTTTAATATCATAAATGTTACGCATACCGTCAGTTTAAATGCTGTTTTATACTGAAAAACTAGAAGTTCTTGTGCACAACCAGTTTTATTCTGAAAATCCTTCATCTCCGGACGGTTAGCATTTAGCATGTGGCTAATATACCATTTACTATAGAGGTGAATTTAGTAGCGATATGACACGGAGTGTTGCACACCGAAACATACTGATTTCAACACTACAACTATAGACGTGGAGATATTATTATTGCTGAATATTAAATGAAGGTACAGTTTATTTGAATACGTTTGTTTACAGACGTGGGTAGTAGTATGAGACAACATCCGGAACTACCGTAAATGAAACCAGCCGTGAAGTATTTCCTGTATTTTTGGAGTATTGATTACAGCGTTTAAAATGTATTAAATGAAAAGTCATGAAAGAGATAAGGAGGAGAACAGGCGTGTTTAGTTATATATTTAATGTACAATGTCGGAGTCCTCTGTTATGCTCAACAACGAACATTGGAGACGTGGAGGGCCGGCTCCCAGCGCCAACCGGCCCACAGCGAGACAGCGGAGGAGATATATCAGCTGGAGAGGTGGAGCTCGCTCTCTTCCCTTCGCTCACGAGAGCTTTTTTAATTAAAGCACCATTTGAACCTTCTCAGAGACTCCATTTAGTCTCCTTTTAAAGCTTCTCTCCTGGACGCGAGAATAACGAACACAGCATAACAACAGCAGATCGGGCAGAGCTGCAGATCGGGTAGTCACAGGCAATGTGGCTGAATTTTGGGCGCGTTCTGGAAAGTGAGAGAGTAAGCTTCTACGGAGTCCCTTAAAGCAAAAACAAATCTGCGGAGTCTAGAAATGTTTTTAAATCGCGATTTTTCGGTTCAGCCATTTCACAAACCGTAGGAAAGTAAAAATGCAAATTAATCGTGAAAACCGAAAAAATCGCCCAGCCCTAGCCTCAGGGTTCTGGAGGCATGCAGGTAGTGGAGGGATGGCAGATTACAGCCGATCACCTTCTCTGCAGAGCGGATGACACGCTGCAGCCTGCCCTTATCCTTGGCTGTGGCTGCAGCGTACCAGATGGTGATGGAGTATCCTCGGCTGTGCTTTTTTGGTGAGGGAGCAGATATTCTGCTCCCGTTTGAGGTCCTGGGCGATGATGGTGCCCAGGAAGTGGAAAGATTCCACAGCAGTTACTGGGGAGTCACACAGAGTGATGGGGGTGGGTGGGGCTGCGTTCTTCCTAAAGTCCACAACCATCTCCACTGCCTTGAGAGCGTTGAGCTCCAGGTGGTTTTCCCCACACCAGGTCACCAGATGGTCCATCGCCCACCTGTAGGCAGACTCGTCCCCACCAGAGATGAGTCCGATGAGGGTGGTGTCGTCTGAACTTCAGTAGCTTGACAGACTGGTGACTGGAGGTGCAGCTGTTGGTGTACAGGGAGAAGAGCAGAGAGGGAAAGAACGCAGCCTTGAGGGGAACTGATGCTGATGGTCCGGGAGTCAGAGAGGTGTTTCCCCAGCCTCACGTGCTGCTTCCTGTCAGACAGGAAGTCTGTGATCCACCTGCAGGTGGAGACGGGCACGTGCAGCTGGGAGAGCTTGTCCTGCAGCAGAGCCGGGATGATGGTGTTGAAGGCGGAGCTAAAGACCACAAACAGGATCCTGGCGTAGGTTCCTGCTGTGTCCAGGTGCTGGAGGAGGAAGTGAAGTGATAACTATTAGTAAACCATAATGATGGATGTTATTATCAGCAGCTGCCAATAGATCCCCTACATCTTGTATGATGGACCTTTGAAGCAGGGTTACACAAAACACACACACACAAAATTGTAAAACAGTTATTGAGAGCATCCCAAGGGCATTGATCCTATGCTAAACCTTCCAGTACACCAACTTTCTAATACCTTAGAAACGACAACTAGCCGTTGGCACGAATGTAATGCTTCAGCTTCCTACAACTTTAAAGCTGCGTGGACGTGGCTCTATGAAGAGTCGTTCATATTTTCTCATTATTTCATAAGTTTAGAAGGGGTAACAACAGTTACCTTTTGTTAATTTTACCTCGAGCCAAACTTGTGCGACTTGTTTCTGAAATCCCTTTCTCTTAAAGTGAATACATAAAATAAAAAAACAGTGGAGCTTACCCTAAAACTAACCACTGGATAGGATTAACCCTAACCCATATATATTTTTGTATTATTATTATTTTTTTTTAAATATATATCATATAGCACCAAATTGCAACTAATCTATATCTACGGTCACTTTTCACATTGAACATGAGCTCTTTTATTAAATAAACTTAACGCTTTCATTTTAAGTTGAGTTTAGTGTTTTTGACCCTAAGAAACACTGATGCATTAATCAATAACAATAATCCACAGCTCCTCTCTCTGCTCCAGAGGATTTAAAGAATATATTAGGGATCGACCGATATGGCTTTTTCAAGGCCGATACCGATACCAATGATTAGTAATCAAGGAGACCGATAACCGATATTTGGAACCGATATACATTTGCAGTAAAAAAAAAAATCTTGGTGTCAAAATGTCGAATAACACAAACTCCAACACAACTTATTTGAAATGCATTTAAGCATAGCCTATATTATGTTTAATTAACTTTTAAACATCTTACAACTGGTTTCCTCTCTGTGCCCTTTTCTTTAGTGCAGTCATCTGCAATGAGTTAGAGAGAGAGACAAGAAGTAGGGCTGCAGGCTGACATGCTTAACTAACAATAATGCTTAATTTATTAGATCTGTCTATCTAGCATAAAATCCCAATAATCTGCTAGCAACTGCAAAACACTAGTGCTAGCTAATGTTTTGCAAACTATTAAAAGTGAGGCTATCACAGAAGACCTAACGTTAGTCTAGTAGCCTCACTTCTAATATTTTGCTAAACATTTGCTAGATACATGTTGGCTAGCTAATGAGCTTCACATATCAACCTGAAAAACTGCAAGGCTCCACTCGCAGCCTCCCCCACCACAGTTACTCCGCTGCGAGACGATGCACGCACCCCCAACTCTGACTGACTGTAACTGGGAAACTGATAGAATTGGATCATAAGATCGTGGTGTTTTTGCAACTTCAGCATAGGGGATTGGGATGTTTATTGAACTTCGATTTAACACATGTATGGCTCTGCCGCTCAGCGCTGCTGCTTGCTTCAGTCTGTGTCTGCGTTCTTTCGCACCTGCCTGTAATCTGAGAAGGTCCCGCCTCTCTGGCTGTCTCCCGCCCGGAAAATCTTCAGTAATAGCCTATCAGATAGCGCTGTGGGCGGGACATTGCTCGTGTACATAGAGTGGTGACTACAGCCAGAGAAACGGCCGCATCAGAGCCAAAGTTTTATCGGCAATTTGATTAAAAAAAAGGCCGATACCGATAATCGGTCAAATGTGGAATAACAGCTCCCCCTAGAATATATCAGCAGTAAACCTAGGAGAAACACTGACATTCAATATTATGTTAGAGACAAGTTAGTTATTACTCACATATCAAAGTATTTTCATCTGCAAGATGGAAGAATAGCTGGGTGCTGCCAGGAGAGACTAATGAGGAGTCACCGGCTGGCTTCAGCAGCTTTCCACACAAAGCCATCACATGTTCTGTTCCATAGTCTTCACTGTCCACTGGTGCTCTGTCTAGGGCTGGGCGATTTGGCCTAAAAATAAAACCTCGATTTTTTCTAACTAATGGACGATTTTCTATTTAAACCTCGATTTTTTTCTGAAATGATATGGATCCTCCTGGATGTGGTGAGTTAAGTATGGCGAGTAAAAAGAAGAATAAAACAGATGGTTGGAGTGAAGATGCGAGGACTTGACATTTTATTTTGGGATCATCCACATTTCCAACAAAGGTTCACGGATGAAAAAAATGCCAATACTGAATCTGATGTTAGAAATGTTGACTGCATCTGGTTTCATTTCAATTTCAACATTTCTATTATTTCCAAATGCACCTGTATGGAAAGAAAACCTATTAAATATCACTGTCCAGAATAATTTGGGTTGCATATTTAGTTATGTGAGAAAAATATACATTATACACTTTTGTCAATCATTTCAACAAATCATATCTCAAAGAAAATTAAAAGAAAGTATAAAGCCTCATATATCTTTGAAAATGTAAAACTGTTTTATGAAATATGTTTTTGTTATGTTCCAATACAAAATATAAAGGCTATAGGTCATCAGTTAAACATTTTAAAAAATAAAATATATATTGTTATATGTTTTTAATATAATAGTGAAATAGAAAAACATGTCCAAAATAAATCAGGTTACAGGATGTTGATTTCAGGAAAGGTAATATTGGGGTTTGTTATAGCTTGCAGGAAGTTAACCATTAGAATAATTGCAATGCATGAATTCCAGGTTAGTCTTGCTGTTGGCATCAAACAAAAAAATCACTTCAGACTGGTTTCATCATTTAAAAATATCATCATGTTGAATGATACAAATACAACAAATAATGATAATGAAATGAATAATAAAAAAATACCCTCAAACAAAATAACATCCCTTTAACTTTCTAGGAAGTTTTCTACAGGTTTTTCGCGAGGAAGACAAGCCTGTCTACTGCCTCTGGCTTGAGGCATGCTCTTTGGCATGTTACAATATTACCCCCCGTACTGAAAACCCTCTCCGAAGGGGCACTTGTGGCAGGAATGGAGAGATATTTCTTGGCCAGATAACTCAGTCTTGGGAAGTTAGCTTCATGTAGCTTCCACCACTGCATGTCTCTGTCGCAGTTACTGGAATAAGTTGGTTGTGTTCCCATGTTTTGCAGCGATCGTCTTTCTACAGACCTTACACAGAACAGTTGTTTGTTCTATGTCTGACTGCTTGTACCCGAACCACTTCCATACAACTGAACTTACTGAAGTGGTACCTTTTTTAGGAATGAGTTCTTCTTCATCTGTGTTCGTGGACATTTTTATGCTACGTCTGTCGTAGTGATGTGTCGGTCGCGAACTATTTAAGTGAACGACGGGAGCCGGCTCTCGCCCGCAAACGAGCCGTTTTTTTTGCGGAGGGATCGGCATGAAGGCACATTATGCAATGTGCAATGTGCACATTATCCCGCTTATTACATGGCCAAATTCTCAGCAAAGTAACGACATGACTCCCAATATTAATTGAAATGCTTTTATGGATTTAGAAAATTATTTTATTGATTTAAAAAATAGTTTTGTATTGATTTAAATTGACATGCATCCGCTAAGAAAAATAGTGCGTTGTTACTGTTTGAACTAACGTAGCAACGGCAGGAACTGCTTCGATAGTGTTTTTGAGGAGCTTTTTGATTACAGATCCAAAAAAAAAAATCGCGGTTTTTCGGTTTAGCCATTTCACAAACCGTAGGAAAGTAAAAATGCAATTAATCGTGAAAACCGAAAAAATCGCCCAGCCCTAGCTCTGTCAAAAGAGTGAACATCACAGCTGTCATGTTAACCCTTTGTTACACAACATACAACCAACATGCATCAAAAGTGACCCAAATTAGTTTAAATTGTAAATATCTTTGCAATAAATTACCTCCAGGAATTCCTCAATTAACCTGTTTTGATCAACACCAATTCTAATTTTCATTTGAACTTTCTTACTTTTTTAAAATAAAAATCATGTTTGTATCACTACACTTCTAAGGCACAACATGGGTAAAACATTATCTGTATTATTTCCTATGTTATTCCTAGTGTTTCTTTAAATACATTGTTTTTGATTACCACAAATCATTATTTTAATTCTCCAGTTCTAATTGATTAACTAAAATAGTTTATGCCAAGTGTGATACAAATGCAAAAAAATAAAGATACTTTAATGATAATTTTGTTTAAAATAATTTTAGCAGAGATTTGGACCAAGCATGTATGATGTAGTAATACAACAACTATTTTAGTTCACACAGTGTGACATTAGCTAGTCATGTTAGCTTGTAATATATAGAGCTAACTAGCAAGTTAGCCAAACGTTAGTGGTTAGCAGTTTATGCTATGATAGCTGTTGGCTACTGAACATTAACAAACTGAATTCCGCAGTAAAAAAGCTGTGAAACTTAACAATAAGATTGGCGACAACACTGTGACACCCTGCTGCACGTTTATGTGTAATCGTCCCGCGTTGGAGACGAGAGGATGGCGGCAGCACTGCAATAAGCTGTAAGCTAACGTTAGCAGCCACCTTGTTAACCTGTATAGCCCGATTGTCCCGCCGGTGGGACATCTTGCAAGAAACAGCATCTCAGGACTTCTTAAAATGTACTAACAACCTATTAATGATGCTTACCCACTTAACGGGAAGAAACTCAGCTAACTGACGATATTAACCATTTTTAACTAAACGAAACACAAGTCTAACAGCTAACGGGGCTAACGCTACTTTAGCACATAACTGGCAAAAGCGATCTTTTTTACTTCATGCTATCTGCACAAACGTATCATATGAAAGCTGAGATTCCACAGATTCCCTTAAAATATATGTCTCATCACTCAAAACTCACTGAACTAGAAGAAGAAACGTAACCTTAAATACACAATTAAACATTCACAAACTAAGGATTATCTAAATACATGTTTAACTCCATTACAGTTGCAGGACTCACCAGATCTCAAGTCTTCTGTTCTCTGTTGACGTCCCGATGCTCATATTTAACGTGTAGATGTAAAACTATCCCGATATTAGTCCATAAACTCGTGAGCAGACATACAGACAGCTCTATAGCTCCGCAGGAGAGCCGCTCAAACTGACATGGAAGTTTCAAATTGGATTGAAAGGCGCGGACAGTGCTCATTGGCAGGTTTTTTCGATGACGTTTATATCAACCAATCAGGAGTGTTGTGGACTCATTCCAATCCTGCTTGTCTTGTCTGCCGTTGTATGGCTGGATTCCATTTCAAGTGCCGTAGCTTTTTACATACATTTTACGTTTTTTTTATTTGACACTTTTTTTTACAGTTAACTATTTTAGTATACTATGAAAACTACTTTATTTACACAAAATCATTTTTGCAATATATCAAATTTTTTGTGAAGATGTATACATTTATTTAACATTTTAGAGATGTTTTATAATAAGATTTATTTTTATTCTACAACAGTACAGAATACAGTTATTTTTGATTTTTTTACATTTTGTTACATTAAATTTAAGGTTTTACTGCAACAAAAAAAAGAAAGTTGCCTTCATTTTACATGCAGTAAAATTATGTGTATTTTATGTGTTTTTACATAGAATTAAATGTAATTTAACATTCAAGACAATTAAACAATGGAATTATCCTGTAAAAAAACGATAATTTCTCATCAAACCAATTTACAGAATAAAACCTTTATTTATTTTAAATAAAAGTAATTTACTGTATTTTTATGGTATTTACACGTAATATAGAAAAACAAGAAAGGTCTGTAAAATAATACAGTACATTTCTGTGAAAAAACTTCTTTTTTTTTACAGTGTGGCTAACGCTCAAGGCAGCCAATGGACTAAAGATCCCCTACACCGGGTACACCATCCTGGATTTCTCAGTGTGAGGAGTCACTGTGCTAGGAAAAGGAGTCATCATTGTCAAAGATGAGTGTCTGAAGGCGGAAAGAGGTATATTAGGGATGAATGTGATTTCACACTGCTGGAAAGAACTGTTTCAGGGTGTCCACCCCGGGCTGACTGCATTCGGAGCCACCATGTCGCAACAAGCCAAAGGAGAGTGGGAACATGCCTTTGCTGTGTGCCAAAAGGTGTCACAAATCGATTCCTCGGATGGACCGGTGGGAGTGGCCAGGTTGACCCGCCAGGAATCAGTGGTTGTGCCTCCAAACAGCGAGATGGTGCTCTGGACACAGTTGTATGGGGTGGAGACCAAGTCAGATTTGTGTGCCCTGGTGGAAGGACCAGAAAGAGATGACGAGTGGCAGGTAGCCCGCACTGTCGCCTGGGTGGTGAAAGGACGGCTCCCCATAAGGGTATGTAACCCAAATCCTTACCCAGTCACAATACCCCAACGGCGCCCGCTTGCTAATGTCTTCCAGGTTTAACCAAGCCAGATTCGGGGAGAAAAGGACCTTGTACTGAAAGCCTCAGACCCAGGTGTAGTAGAGGTGGATGTCCAGGTGAACCGGGTCACCGTTGAAGGCCAGCATCCAGTCAACCTGCTAAAAGGGGAGGGATTGTTGACCGAACAACAGCAGAAAATGGACTCCCTGTTGCAGCGATGGCGGGATGTCTTTGCAGCAGGGGATGAGGATTTTGGTCAAACTGATGCAGTCCTCCACTCCATCCACACAGGCTCTGCACCACCTAGCCGGGAGCGCTACAGGCCAATCCCACCAACCCTCTACCCTGAGTTGAGGAGCCTCATCCAAAACATGTTGGACACAGATGTTATCAAGGAAAGCTCCAGCCCTTGGGCGGCACCCATCGTATTGGTAAGGAAGAAAGATGGATCCTGGCGCTTCTGTGTCGATTACAGAAGGCTCAATTCTCTGACTCACAAAGATGCCTACCCCCTGCCAAGAATTGAAGAATCCCTCACAAGTCTCAAACAAGCTGCTTGGTACTCCACTCTGGACCTCGCCAGTGGATTTTGGCAGGTGGAAATGGACCCAAAAGATCGGGAGAAGACGGCATTCACCACCCCCATGGGCCTCTACGAGTTCCAGAGGATGCCCTTTGGCCTTTGTTACATTACATTGCATTTAGCTGACGCTTTTGTCCAAAGCGACATACAATAAGTACATTCGACCAGGAAGACACAACCTTGAAGAAAACAGAATCATATAAGTATATCAGGTTTCATAGAGCCAAACATTTCAAGTGCTACTCAACTGGCTTTAGGTAATCCAGTCCTTTATTGGTATAAAAGTGCTTCGTTAATCGTTCTAACGCTCGAAGTGGAGTCGAAAGAGATGAGTTTTCAGTTTGCGCCGGAAGATGTGCAAGCTATCTGCCGTCCTGATGTCAATGGGGAGCTCATTCCACCATCTTGGAGCCAGGATAGCAAACCCACGTGTTTTCGCCGATGGGAACTTGGGTCCCCCTCGCAGCGAGGGCGCAACGAGTCGTTTGGCTGATGCAGAGTGTAGTGCACGCGCTGGGGTGTACGGTTTAACCATGTCCTGGATGTAGGAAGGGCCAGATCCATTCGCAGCACGGTAAGCAAGTACCAGTGTCTTGAAGTGGATTCTAGCAGTTACCGGAAGCCAGTGAAGGGAGCGGAGGAGCGGAGTGGTGTGGGAGAATTTAGGAAGGTTGAAAACCAGACGAGCCGCTGCATTCTGGATGAGCTGCAGAGGTCGGATGGCACATGCAGGTAGACCAGCCAGGAGGGAGTTGCAGTAGTCTAGGCGTGAGATGACGAGAGCCTGGACCAGAACCTGAGTCGCTTTCTGAGTCAGCTGGGGACGTATCTTCCTGATGTTGTAAAGCGTGTATCTGCAGCAGCGGGTTGTAGCAGCGATGTTTGCAGTGAAGGACAGGTTGTTATCTAGGGTCACACCCAGATTCCTTGCAATTCTTTTGTAATGCCCCAGCGACTTTCCAAAGACTAATGCAGCGCTGCCTGGGAGGACAGGTCCAGGAGTCTCTACTGATCTATTTGGATGACGTGGCAGTATACTCCCCTAATTTTGACACCCACATTGAACACCTGGAGCAGGTTTTCGAAAAGCTGGCCGCCCACGGCCTGAAGTTGCAGCCCCATAAATGCCACTTGTTTCGGAAAAAGGTCACCTACCTCGGACACGTCATCTCGAAGGACGGAGTATCCACAGACCCTGAAAAGACCGTCGCTGTAGGGAACTGGGCAACCCCTTCAACCATCAAGCAGGTACGGTCATTCCTTGGATTTGTAGGATATTACCGTAGATTTGTGAAGGGCTTCTCCAAAATCGCTGCACCCCTTAACGCTCTCCTAGTAGGTTCTGCTAGCATGCGACAAGGAAAGAATGCCGTGGATTGGACTGCAGACTGCCAGGTGGCATTCGATGCTCTGAAGACTGCGTTGGTGAGTGCCCCAGTTTTGGCCTTTGCCGACTTCGCAAAGCCATTCCATCTCTACACTGATGCTAGCCTAGGAGGATTGGGGGCAGTGCTATCACAAGTACAGGATGGCAGGGAGAGGGTTATTGCTTATGCCAGCAGAAGCTTACACCCCACTGAAAGGAACGAACAAAATTACAATTCATTCAAACTGGAGTTTTTGGCCCTCAAGTGGGCTGTCACTGAGAAATTCAACGACTATTTGTGGGGCAACAAATTCCTGGCTTTTACAGACAATAACCTACTTGTCCACCTGAACACAGCACACTTAGGTGCCACTGAACAGCGGTGGGCAGCCCAGCTGGCAAACTTTGACTTTGACTTGAAATATCGCCCTGGCTCTGCAAACCAGAATGCTGATCTTTTGTCCAGGTTGCCACAAGACGCAGAACCCACCCAGCAGACCCAAGCAGAGACAGCAGTGGTGGAATTGGAGGACACCCCTGAAACTGAAGACCATTGGAAGCATTGTCAGGAAGGAGACCAAGCACTGGTCCAAGTGAAGGGGTGGGTGGCAAGAGGACACTTCCCACTATCTGAGGAAAGGAAAGCCAGTCAGCCTGCAGTAAAACGTCTCTTGCGAGAATGGAGCCGGTTATACATCCAGGAAGGTGTGTTGAAGCGGAGAACCCAAGAGCGTCATACTGGGCTGAACCTCTCCCAAATTGTGGTGCCCACTAGCAAGACACAGGAGCTGTGGGAAAAGTATCACCAAGCCTCAGGACACATGGGCATATCCAAGATCGATGCCCTGCTGAGGAAGACTTTCTACTGGGTAGGGATGGGAACTGACCTATAGACATGGGCGTCCAATTGTGCGAGCTGCACCCAACAGAAAAAGGACCCAGAGGTAAAAGCACCTTTGGTTCCTATCCTAACATCATACCCTTTGGAAATTGTCTCAATCGACTACCTGTCTCTTGGCCGGCATGGCGACACTTACCCTTTTCTATTGGTTATGACTGACCTTTTCACAAAGTATGGATGGGCTATCCCTACAAAAGACCAGACGGCAGCCACCACAGCTCGTGTTCTCTGGCGACACCTCATCCAGCCATGGGGTTGCCCAGAACGTATCCTGTCTGACCAAGGGGGAGCCTTTGAGTCAAACCTGGTAGCACAGCTGTGCAGCCTTTATGGGTGTGTGAAGGTCCGAACCACACCCTACAGGCCCCAAGGAAACGGGGCCTGTGAAAGATTTAACAAGACTCTGTTGTCTCTTCTAGGATCATTGAGCTTGGCGGACCAAGTACACTGGCCAGACCACTTGCCTTCTCTGCTCCAGATGTATAACAATACCACTCATGAGACGACTGGAATGACCCCACATTTTGTAATGTTTGGCCGGCATGCCCGCCTGCCTGTTGAAACTGCGGTGAGAGCACCACCACTGACTCAGAGACATGACCTGGTAGGCTGGGTACATCAGCATAACCTGACCTTGCAGAGAGTCTACAAACAAGTGGCAGCAAGGACCAAAGCAAACAGACTGCGAGACAAGGACAGGTACGATCGGAAAGCAAAGCACCTCCCCTTGTTACCCGGAGAGCGGGTGCTGTTGCGAAATTTCCGCCGCAGAGGGGAGGGAAAGTTGGCGCCCCACTGGCAGCCCCAACTCTATGTTGTTCATGATCAACTATGCTCCGGCCTGCCAGTTTTCCAGATGAGGCCAGAAGGAAAAGAAGGCCCTATTAAGACAATCCATCGTAACCATCTTAGGCCTTGCCCTTTCGATCCACCTGAAGTACCACATCATGCCCCAGAGATTGAAATAAACTCAATCTTCCCCAATTCGCTACTTCCCAGGCCCCTGTTGTTGCCTTTGACCCTTGTGCCCATAGTAATTGCTCCTCCCACAGGTCCCATAGGAGAGGACCCTGTGGCCCCACAAGAGCAGAGAAATGCATCACCCCTACGAAGGTCTCAGAGGCAAAACAGGGGTAGGCCTCCAGACAGGTATGGACAGTAAGATTGTCGGGACGACAACTGTTAAAGGGGGGAGGAGTGTCACAAAGTGAATAAATTCAGTATGTTAGACAGTGGGACGGATGGTTAAACCTTTTATATAATTGTTGCATGTTACATATAGTGTTGTGATTTTAATGTTGTGCGCTATTTAGCGATGAACTATTTTTATTTGCATGCTTGTTTAACCTCCTCAACGAACTGTCACAACAAAGACACAGACACTGCTGATTGACACACCGGCACCCAGTGAAAATCAGCGATCTCATTCGCCAGTTGCCAAATCCACTCCCCCATAAATACGCCGACTACCTGCTAGACGGCAGCTATTCTTCTCTTGACAGTTGCTGCCTCACCTCGCCGCAGATCGGACCGGATCGGATCCCTCCTGCTCCTCCTCACCTCGCAGCAAATCGGACCGGATCGGATCCCTCCTGCTCCTCCTCACCTCGCAGAAAATCGGACCGGACCCTCCTCTAACCATCGGATTCAACGCTGAAACAAACTCTAGATAAAGAGAAGTGGTTATTTCTCCTGCTTTTGGGCGTCTAGTTTTACATCACGAAAGTTACATTGTTGTCTCCTCCCCTGAGTCTCCTTTTGTTGTTTACCGTGGGCTCCGCGACCAGAGGCTGACGGACAGAGGGCGGCGGGCCGGCAACGTGGAAATCCTGGCACTGGATTTCCTGGAAGGGACTTGAACCTTGCACTTCTGCCTGGCAAAACAACCGGAGTGGAGTTCGGTTCCAAGCGGACAGGACTTTCAGGATTTTATCAACCCCGGCTAGAACTGTAATTCTTAAGTAACTGGTTTATATTTATTGAACATTATTTTAACCTTACGTTATTTTAAGTATTTATCAAAGGCGTGTTTTTAAAGTAACTTTGTATAAATAAACCGTTTTACACCTATTGTGCTGTCCTTCTCACTGTATTGGTGTGGCCGGGAATCCGAATCTTTTAATATAAATTTGATGTTAACAGGCCTCACTAGGCTGTTACATATTCTCTCTCTCTCTCTCTCTCTCTCTCTCTCTCTCTCTCTCTCTCTCTCTCTCTCTCTCTCTCTCTCTCTGGTTGACAAGCCTCCAAATATCTGTCAGTCCAAGGTCCTTCCCCAAAAGCTCGATTGCTATTCTGTCTTTTGGTACAGTATTGGAAAAGGTGGTTTTATCCAGAACCCCGTACACTTGATTAAAATCTCCAGCAATAACAGTATGCCCATCAGCTATGCTCCCCATTACTTTATTTATGTTATGAAAGAAGCCTGGATCTTCCACATTTGGGGCATAAATGTTACACAAATTCACTTTTATTCCGTTAATTTTGGCTTCCAAACAAATCCTTCTTCCATCCTCGACCTTTTGCTCATTAATAATAACGAAATTCAACTTCTTATGCACCAATATAGCCACTCCACGCTTTTTACTATTATATGAACTATGGTATATTTGACCCACTGTTACAGCCGCTGCTACCTTGTGAGCTTAAGTCTGTTTGTGTATGTAAATGAGCTGTGCAGTTCCTCTGCTGTCATTGGCCGTCCGGACCGCTCAACATCCGCGGGGATTGGACAGACGTCGCCCAACCCCTGCTCGCTTCTGCCACGTCATCCGGGGGAGGAGTATAAAGGCTGAGCACGGACAACAGTCGGAAGGCCCTGTATTTTGTGTCAGATGCCTCAACCCTATCCTTGTGATAAGCCTTCATTCTGTGAATTCTGAGATTTAGCGTGTGTCTTTGGTATTAGCTCCACTGATTAGCAGTGTCTATAGTAGGGTTCTAGGCGAGCACACTGAGTAGCAGTGTGTCGTCGGGTTCTGTGTTAGCGTAGGGTTTTTGTGTGTGTGTATACTGCTTAGATCCAGGTTGATTAGCACCTGTAGACCAGCATTCCTGTGTGTTTATACTGCTTAGATCCAGGTTGATTAGCACCTGTAGACCAGCGTTCCTGTTAGTGGATATTGCGTAGAGCCAGGTGATTAGCACCTGTAGACCCGCACCAGCTGTGTGTTTCCACAGTCCCGTTTTGTTTATTGCTTGTTTCCACTTGAGTAGTGAGATTTGTTTTTCTTTCTATAGCGGGGCAACTCTCTTTTGGAGACCCTTTGTGTTGTATTATAGTGACAGATTGACCCGTGTTGTGGGGCCAATCTGTGTGACCATCATTTTGCCTAGTTTCAGTGACAATAAAACCACCGGTAACAAATATACCAAATCCAATCTGGTCGTGTCGTTTCCCGTTTGTACCCTAGCCAAGTGGGAACGTAACACATGGGGGCTCGTCCTCCAGTGAAAGAGCAGCAACCGCCTCCTGAGCTCTCCCGTGAAGTTTACACTGCACTAACAGAGCCCAGGCGTCAGTCGGCCACTGTAATGCCGCTGCCATGCGTTCAAACGCACCAAAATACGCATCCACTTCAGCCTCACGGAAAACCGGCACCAACACAACATTTTTCCCTACATTGAAGGCAGGTGGATGAGAATGAGGTGAGGAACTTCCTCCGACATGGCCAAAAGCACCGGAGGCACGCAGCTCGGAGTCTAGCTCCAGCTGACGTATCCGCACTTCCTTGTCAATTTCTAACTTTCGTAGCTCCAGCTGTAACTGCCTGGCTTTCTCCCTGTCGTTAGCTTCCCACTGACGCTGCCTGTCCTTGGCTTCCAACTGGAGCCGGACGAGACGGACCTTGAGTTTAGCCCCCTCCCGGGAATCTGTACTACCAACAGGAGAGGGTGGACATCTGCGAGGTGACGTGAGCGGTGCCTCACACGGCTCGCCCCCCTCGCTGTCACTACCCCTTCCTTCAGTAAACGTAAACTCTGCCTCAGTCTCTGGACGCAACAGGCCCTCAGTGGGAACATCGGACACTGGGAGCTCAGCTGGTACAGCCGGTACAAGTACCTCTCTTCGCACCATCTCATCAACCACCAATGCCTTCAACTCTTTTTTTAACATTTGCCGATTTACCACAAGACTGAAGTGCCGTGCTATCTCCATCAAATCATCCTTTCTACACCGGTCCAGCTGCTCATAGGACGGCCAGACCAAGAACGCCTCTATATCGAACGATACCATACCTGAGTGTACCGCCCACACGTTTACCAAGTTTACTGCCACAATAAACCCACCTATAACCCCAGGAATTGTTTTAAATGTATCCCGGACGAGTCCCCACGTGTTACGTTCCCACTTGGCTAGGGTCTTTCACTGGAGGACAGCCTAAGCTACGACCTGGTAAAGCGTGCCATACTTAGGGTGTACGAGTTAGTTCCCGAGGCTTATCGGCAGAAATTCAGGAATCACAGAAAGGGGGCTAATCAAACACATGTCGAGTATGCCAGGGAGAAGGGGATGTTGCTCCATAAATGGATTGATTCATGTGACGCTGCAGAGTATTCTGCCTTTAAAGAATTAATCCTGATGGAGGACTTTAAGAGGGGATTACCTGACCGTATTGTGGGGCATATAAATGATCAGAAAGTGCAATCTCTCTCCGCAGCTGCTGTACTGGCAGACGAATATGTGTTGATGCATACAACGGTGTTTTCTCCGGCTATTGCTGAGAACTCTCGCCGCATGTCGGGTGCACCTGTTGGTCAGCCCGCGAGAGTGTTTACGAGGGACAAAGAGGGGAGAGAATGTCACTATTGTCATCAGCCTAGGCATCTCATTAATAATTGCCTAATGCTGAAGCGGAAGGAGCAGTCCCCAAACGTGACCAGGCCGAAAGGCATCGGCTTGATTAACACTAACTCACTCAGTATTTCCACACCTGACAATGCGGAGGAAATAGATCCCTGTTTTAAGCCTTTTGTGTTCGAGGGATTGATTTCACTAACAGGTGAGTCAGACGATCAGAGACCCGTCCGCATACTACGAGACACGGGAGGCTCACAGTCAGTGATTGTTGCATCGGCTCTACCATTTTCCGAACAATCAGCGTGTGGGTATGGATCGACTTTATGTGGCATTGAGATGGGTTATGTGCCCCGGCCCGTACATAATATACATGTACAATGTAAATTAATTACTGGATTTTTTCCTGTTGCTGTGTGCCCAGCATTACCCATAAGGGGTATAGTTTTCCTAATGGGAAATGACATCGCAGGGGGTAAGGTAACCCCTGCATTAGAAATATTGGATTCTCCTCAGCTTGTAGTGCCTGAAGTAACCCAGGCCCACATTTTCCCTATTTGTGCTGTCACTCGCGCGCAAGCGCGTAAGAGTAACTCGGAGGTGTCTCTAGATGATACTATGTTTGGGAAAATATTCACAGAGGACAAAATACCGGAGGAAAAGCCAGCAGTGGAGGTTTCTGCATACTCCGCGTTCCCGGCTGGAACCGCTGCACCAGCGCACCCTGCCAGCCCAGCGGTTGACGGTTCCACACTCCCGGTAACCCGAGAATGTTTACTCGCCGCGCAGAGGGCGGATCCGACGCTTGTGAAGTGTTTCGAGCAGGTGGTGAGTAATGACAAAGCAAGGGGTGAGAAGGTGGCTTATGTGTTGGATAAGGAGATATTAGTGCGCCAATGGTCCCTCACTGCTACTGCTGAAGCTGACTGGAGTGTAGTGCATCAAGTAGTCATGCCGGTGCCATGCCGTCAACATGTGCTATCTGTTGCGCATGAAAGTCAATGGTCGGGACACTTGGGCGTGACTAAAACGTATCAAGTAATTCTGAAGCATTTCTTTTGGCCAGGTTTAAAGAAAGATGTCTCTAGCTTCTGCCGCTGCTGTCATGTGTGCCAGGTTGTCGGTAAGCCTAATCAAAAAATTCCGCAGGCTCCGTTACATCCCATACCGGCTATAGGTGAGCCCTTTGACCGGGTGTTGATAGACTGTGTTGGTCCTTTACCACGTACGAAAACAGGTCAACAGTATTTACTCACGATAATGTGTACGGCGACTCGTTTTCCGGAAGCGATCCCGCTGCGTAGCATTACTTCAACATCTGTAGTTAAGGCCTTGACGAAGTTCTTTTCTACATTTGGAATTCCGCGAGTAATCCAAAGTGACCAAGGGACACATTTTAAATCTAAATTGTTCAAACAGGTCCTACAAACACTGCAGGTTAAACATGTGATATCCAGTGCGTATCATCCAGAGTCGCAGGGGGCATTAGAACGGTGGCATCAGACTTTAAAGAGTATGTTGCGAAAATACTGTATGGAGACAGAAAAAAATTGGGATTAGGGAATGCCTTTCGTTTTGTTCGCAGCCCGTGAAGCTGTTCAGGAGTCATTAGGATTCAGTCCCGCGGAGCTCGTTTTCGGCCATACGCCCCGCGGTCCACTTAAAATCCTACACGATGAGTTTCTTTCGGCTGATACTCCTCCAGATACGAACGTACTAGATTACGTTAGTCAGTTCCGTGAGCGTTTGCACCGAGCAAATTCACTCGCCAGAGAGTCGCTCTCCGCTTCACAAGCGGTTATGAAGCGAAATTATGACCGTGCCGCTGTCCCTAGGCACTTTGACATAGGTGACAAGGTCCTCGCACTATTACCTATCCCCGGCTCTGCTCTCTCAGCCAAATTCCTCGGGCCGTATGAAATCCGTGATTGCCTCAGTGACACCGATTACGTGATTGGTACTCCCGAGAGACGACGAAAAACGCGTGTCTGCCATGTAAACATGTTGAAGCGATATCATGCACGCACCGTCACTGATAGTACGCCAGCCGGCTCATGCAAGCAAAGAGTGGCTGCTTCGGCGTTAATAGTGGTAGATAGTTCCGGCTCCTCTGACGACGGGTTGGTGATGCGCTCACATCACCAGCCGGGTGCGCGGTTATGCAACTCGGAGATGGTAGAGACACTGCCGACCACGTTAGGTCATCTGCAGGAGAGCCAGCAGAATGACGTAACCCAGTTGGTGGATGATTTCCCGTGCCTTTTCCATGATGTCCCCACCCAAACTAATGTGATAAAACATGACATTGATGTAAAAGGTGCGAGGCCAATCAAACAACATCCGTACCGCGCCAATCCCACCAAACGCGCACTTATGAAACAGGAGGCTGACTATCTTGTGGCAAATGGCCTGGCGACACAGAGCTCTAGCCCATGGTGTTCGCCGTGTCTTGTAGAGGCGAAATCTGATGGTTCTCCGCGATTTATTACGGACTACCGTAAAGTGAACGCTGTTACGGTAACAGATTGCTACCCATTGCCGAGAATGGAGGATTGCATTGATAATTTAGGTTCCGCTAAATTTGTCAGTAAATTGGACCTACTTAAAGGTTACTGGCAGGTACCTTTAACGGACCGTGCCTCAAAAATCTCCGCTTTCGCTACGCCTGACTGTTTCCTGCAATATACAGTAATGGCGTTTGGTATGTGTAACGCTCCCGCTACATTTCAAAGATTGGTGAATACTGTCCTCTCCGGAATAAGCCATTGTAACGCGTATTTGGATGACCTCATTGTGTACACGCCCACATGGGAGATGCACATGAAGATTCTGGGGCAGGTATTCACCCGGCTCGCACAGGCGTCTCTTACTTTGAATCTGGCCAAATGTGAGTTTGGTAAAGCTACGGTCACCTATTTAGGAAAGCAGGTTGGGCAAGGCCAAGTTAGACCAGTGGAGGCTAAGGTTACTGCGGTGGCTGAATGTGCGGTGCCCGGCACCAGGAGTGATCTCCGCCGTTTCCTCGGTATGGCAGGCTACTACCGCAGTTTCTGCCGTAACTTCTCCACTGTAGCTCAACCCCTAACTAGGTTGATAAGTCCCAAGGTGGAATATGTTTGGACCCCTGAGTGCCAGCATGCATTTGAGTGTGTAAAGACACTTTTGAGTCACGCTCCTGTGCTCGCTGCTCCCGATCTTGCGAAGCCCTTTAAACTCGAGGTGGATGCTAGTGCAGTGGGGGCCGGTGCTGTTTTACTGCAGGAAGATGCGGCGGGAGTTGATCATCCTGTCTGCTATTTCTCCCGTAAGTTCAACAAACACCAGGTACGCTACTCTACCATTGAAAAGGAGACCCTTGCTTTGTTGTTAGCTCTCCAGCACTTTGAGGTTTATGTCGGGTCTAGTTCTTTGCCGGTTGCAGTGTTTACCGATCATAACCCCATTGTCTTTTTGTCCCGCATGTACAACCACAATCAGCGTCTCATGCGGTGGGCTCTGATCGTTCAGGACTACAACCTGCAAATCCGACACAAGAAAGGCTCAGAGAACGTGTTCGCAGATGCTCTGTCCAGACTGGAGTGATGTGTTCTGTGGTCATGGTGTGTGATGTGTTATGGTTCACAAAAACCCTGTGGGGTTTGTGTTTTAAGGGGGGGGGGTGTTACAGCCGTTGCTACCTTGTGAGCTTGTGTATTTAAATGAGCTGTGCAGTTCCTCTGCTGTCATTGGCCGTCCGGACCGCTCAACATCCGCGGGGATTGGACAGACGTCGCCCAACCCCTGCTCGCTTCTGCCACGTCATCCGGGGGAGGAGTATAAAGGCTGAGCACGGACAACAGTCGGGAGGCTCTGTATTTTGTGTCAGATGCCTCAACCCTATCCTTGTGATAAGCCTTCATTCTGTGAATTCTGAGATTTAGCGTGTGTCTTTGGTATTAGCTCCACTGATTAGCAGTGTCTATAGTAGGGTTCTAGGCGAGCACACTGAGTAGCAGTGTGTCGTCGGGTTCTGTGTTAGCGTAGGATTTTTGTGTGTGTGTATACTGCTTAGATCCAGGTTGATTAGCACCTGTAGACCAGCATTCCTGTGTGTTTATACTGCTTAGATCCAGGTTGATTAGCACCTGTAGACCAGCGTTCCTGTGAGTGGATATTTCGTAGAGCCAGGTGATTAGCACCTGTAGACCCGCACCAGCTGTGTGTTTCCACAGTCCCGTTTTGTTTATTGCTTGTTTCCACTTGAGTAGTGAGATTTGTTTTTCTTTCTATAGCGGGGCAACTCTCTTTTGGAGACCCTTTGTGTTGTATTATAGTGACAGATTGACCCGTGTTGTGGGGCCAATCTGTGTGACCATCATTTTGCCTGGTTTCAGTGACAATAAAACCACCGGTAACAAATATACCAAATCCAATCTGGTCGTGTCGTTTCCCGTTTGTACCCTAGCCAAGTGGGAACGTAACACCCACACAGTCCCTTTTCAATTTAGCAGCCTCTGAATCGATCAAGTGAGTCTCTTGTAAAAAGGCTATATGTGCTTGTTGTGATTTGAGGTATGATAAACATTTCTTCCTCTTTATTGGATTTTGTAGCCCCTTTACATTCCAGGACACTATTCTTAAACCACTAGCCATCTGAACAGGTAACGTTTATATGCCTCAGATTGAGATGAAAGCTGCCATGGAGAGAGGAAGACAGTGAGTAATGAAAAACAAAAAAAGGTGCCACTTAGCTGCCTGCCAAAAAAACAAGTTATCAATAACACATAATACTCCTCGTATAGAACCCCTTCAGAACAAAAAACAACATACAAGGCCCCCGTACGAGGAACCTTATACCTACCCCTTACCCTGCTCTCATTCACGAGAGAGCCACCGTGAGGCACATTGAAGTGATCACCATCGATACACTTTAAAAACTTGTTGAGAGCTAAAACTAATCTTTATTGCTGCGTCACAGGGGTAGGGGGAGAGGAGAGAGACAGGAGAGGCAGGAGCCCAGACACACTCGCAACTATAAATGAACCCAAAAATAAACATGTTTCAATGTTTTGCTATTGTATATGGTATTTTATTAGTTATGGCCATATTTGTACGATGTTATGATTATTTAAATGTGTTCTCTTTCCATAGATCTTGTCTCTTTATTTTGCCCTCAAAGTGCAAAATAAATAAATAAATCTTCCCGTGGAAGCATGCCCCCCGCCCCCCTAGAGGACTTGAGGTCCACCCCCACTTGAAACATGTTCACATGGATCGGTTATCAAATACAAAGGCACACTTTTTTTAAATAGAAATTATTGTCCATTTCATTTCTATTTGGGTAGTAGAACCACCAGCACAGAAGAACTTGCAGGTACAGGGCAGACAGTCCACAGTCGGACAAGTTATTGATGTTAGTGAGATTTAAACTAAAGGGCTATCACTATGGGCAGCAATGCTTTAAATATTGACAAATACATCCAGCAAAACACCAAAAAGAACACTGGTACTGGCCTGCTGGGTGTATAATTCCTGGCCTTACTTATTGTCTCAGTCCGGCCCTGCCAATGGCACATGTATTTGCGTACTAGTTCATGAGTTAATTTGTAATGGTAGTGTAAACAAGTGAATATGTCTGTGTCTGAAAAAGACAACCGTGTGCAGTGGGTTGCAAACAAATCCATGTGTATAATTGAAAATTGGGTGCAGAGCTGAAAATGTGTTTTGGAGACTTATATATGTTTTATATCAGATGTGTTGTTATTACAAAGATAGATAACCCAGAAACTAATCTTGCCCTTGCCCTAATCATTGACCAACTATAATTATCTATGTTTTATAGATGCTTTCAAAACGATTTATTAAACAATCAAACATCATCATAATGAGTTATTGTTCATATTAATAATTCCAAAGGGATCAATAAGAGAGTCAAAACCACTATTCAAATTGCAGAAGTATCATTTTATTAATAATCATCCAAGAAAGTTTACATCCCAGTAGACAATGGAAAAGAGCACATTTTGAGCTATAAATAATAAACCTGACTAGAATAAGAAAATCGACGGTTAATTGTTGCTCAGTGTTTCTAAGGTTTCTGTGGGGTGGACAGCAGTGTCAGGGACTGATCAGCGTCTCCTGCGGCGAAATGATTCTGACGTGGTCCCAGGCACACAGTCTGCTTTTCTGCAGCTGCACGTATCCACTGCAGTGTAGCTGTGGTTCACCTTTGAGCCATCAGCACAAGTCAGCTCCACACTCTTCTTACTGACGCTCGCCTCTTGGCAACACTCACACTGGTGCATCATCTTGTTAGCTGCCGCAGAATATCTACACACAAACAGACAACAGTGTTTACCCTCTGCGTCGAAAATAACAGCTCCTTCAACGGCCAGTGACTTGATCAGAAAATATATAAATAATCTAATACTGTTGCCCTGTCTTAATATTAGATACTTGTTGTAAGTCCTCATTATTGTTACTTGTATTGTGCTGACACGGTGTTTATTTACATTTTTTCTGACAGGGCAATTCTACCTTTGGCCTTCACAACACGTTAATCTAGCAAAAAGTGACAAACCTTTCGAACCAGGGCCAGATTATTCATGTTGAATGAGGCCTTTCCGGTGCCACCATAACTGGGCCCTTTGACAGGCGAGTTCACAGTGAATTAGGAAAGTGTGAGTGCAGTGAGGCACTGCTGACAGTCAACCTTCACAAAAAACTGATATAATTCACTTTCTTGTCACACCAGAAAGAGCTGCCCTTCAGATTTCGATGAAACTAGGTGGATTCTTCCGATTAAGTGAACATTCAAATTAGGTGCTAAAAATACTCACTTAGACGAGCTTCCACAGAGTCCAACGCAGGATGTAATGTTGAGCGGCTGCGCACTCTTGCAGCCGTTAACTTCCATGACTGTTAGGTTACTCTTCATCTCACAGACGCTCTTCCGCTTGCCTGGAACACACAGCAACTGTTAGGCTCTAACAATGGCACATGATTCCCAGATATTTCCTCTGATGCTTCCCATCTTTAAAACCAAATGATCATTTTGGATTTAGTAGACATTATTAAAATACTTTGACTCCACTAACTTACAGGTTTTGCAGCATCCAGTAGTGTCAGTAGTCTCAGTGCCCTGCATTAAAAAAAAGACACGTCATGTTTGGGGTTGGACAGTTGGGTGGTTGAAGGGGGGTTAATGGTAAGATAAACTTACAGGTTCACAGTCCAAGGGGTTAAAGGGAGAACAGGTGGTCTTGGTCTCCTTGATAACAAGAGGTCCATTCATCTTCTCACAGGTATATTTCACACACTTGTCATTCGTGGGAATAAAGGTGTTGTTGACCTGTACCAATGGCATGAGCAGAAACTCAGTCAGATATTCAACAAGGGTGGTTAATTTGGCCTCATTCACAAACACTACTTACTGTAGAAGAAAAAGACCACCAATAGTTTTCACATTTATGAAAAATATAAGTTAAGTATTATTTTTTACTTTGAAATATACAAAATCATGTTTACTGTTAATATCAACTATCTAATTCAGGTTGTACACGTCTGCTACGAGTGCCATTCATTTTCTCATACTCCTGGTCAGCAAAAATGTGAGGAAACACTCGCACAGCTGTGGGACCGACCTCAAGGATATGTGTTGTGTTGTCTTGTGTGGTGAAAATGCAGCTTTTCTGAACACATTTCCCGCAGCACTTTCCATCTACGGTCTGATATTCATAACCCTGTAAAAAGAGACAAAGAGAGTGAGTCCTTTGGCCTTGTAAGACAAAGGTACAATGTGTGTGAAGGTGTGGATGTTCACTTATGTGTCCATGTGCAGCTACGATTTGTGATTAGCATTTCAAATGAATAGAGCATCTATGGAAGGGAACTTGATATGAAAGCTGGAAAACATAACTGGGATTTTATGTTTAATAGATATTCAACACTTTATCAATAGACAGTAGATGAATAAATAAAAAAGTAATACAATTGAGTGTGTCTGTGTTTGTAAGTATATCTTACTTTGGAGCATTTTGTGTTGCAAACAACAGGTCTGCAGTTAACGATGTTCAACCTAGTGATGGGATCCATTTTGGGGCCACAGAAACACTCCTGGCAAGGTTTTGGTGTGAAAGGTCCCGATGTTCCTGATGGTGCTGTTGTTGTTCCTGAAGGTTGTCCTGCTCCTGATGGTGCTGTTGTTGTTCCTGAAGGTTGTCCTGCTCCCGATAGGGAGGTTGTGGTTCCTGAAGGTTGTCCTGCTCCTGATGGTACTGTTGTTGTTCCTGAAGGTTGTCCTGCTCCTGATGGTGCTGTTGTTGTTCCTGAAGGTTGTCCTGCTCCCGATAGGGAGGTTGTGGTTCCTGAAGGTTGTCCTGCTCCTGATGGTACTGTTGTTGTTCCTGAAGGTTGTCCTGCTCCTGATGGTGCTGTTGTTGTTCCTGAAGGTTGTCCTGCTCCCGATAGGGAGGTTGTGGTTCCTGAAGGTCGTCCTGCTCCTGATGGGGAGGTTGTTGTTCCTGAAGGTTGTCCTGCTCCTGATGGGGAGGTTGTGGTTCCTGAAGGTTGTCCTGCTCCTGATGGGGAGGTTGTTGTTCCTGAAGGTTGTCCTGCTCCAGATGGGGAGGTTGTTGTTCCTGAAGGTTGTCCTGCTCCTGATGGTGCTGTTGTTGTTGTTCCTGAAGGTTGTCCTGCTCCTGATGGGGAGGTTGTTGTTCCTGAAGGTTGTCCTGCTCCTGGTGGGGAGGTTGTGGTTCCTGAAGGTTGTCCTGCTCCTGATGGTGCTGTTGTTGTTCCTGAAGGTTGTCCTGCTCCAGATGGTGCTGTTGTTGTTCCTGAAGGTTGTCCTGCTCCTGGTGGGGAGGTTGTGGTTCCTGAAGGTTGTCCTGCTCCAGATGGGGAGGTTGTTGTTCCTGAAGGTTGTCCTGCTCCAGATGGGGAGGTTGTTGTTCCTGAAGGTTGTCCTGCTCCTGATGGTGCTGTTGTTGTTCCTGAAGGTTGTCCTGCTCCTGATGGTGCTGTTGTTGTTCCTGAAGGTTGTCCTGCTCCTGATGGGGAGGTTGTTGTTCCTGAAGGTTGTCCTGCTCCTGATGGTGCTGTTGTTGTTCCTGAAGGTTGTCCTACTCCTGATGGTGCTGTTGTGGTTCCTGAAGGTTGTCCTGCTCCTGATGGGGAGGTTGTTGTTCCTGAAGGTTGTCCTGCTCCTGATGGTGCTGTTGTTGTTCCTGAAGGTTGTCCTGCTCCTGATGGTGCTGTTGTGGTTCCTGGAGGTTGTCCTGCTCCTGATGGTGCTGTTGTTGTTCCTGAAGGTTGTCCTGCTCCTGATGGTGCTGTTGTTGTTCCTGAAGGTTGTCCTGCTCCCGATGGGGAGGTTGTGGTTCCTGAAGGTTGTCCTGCTCCTGATGGGGAGGTTGTGGTTCCTGAAGGTTGTCCTGCTCCTGATGGGGAGGTTGTTGTTCCTGAAGGTTGTCCTGCTCCTGATGGTGCTGTTGTTGTTCCTGAAGGTTGTCCTGCTCCTGATGGGGAGGTTGTTGTTCCTGAAGGTTGTCCTACTCCTGATGGTGCTGTTGTGGTTCCTGGAGGTTGTCCTGCTCCTGATGGTGCTGTTGTTGTTCCTGAAGGTTGTCCTGCTCCTGATGGTGCTGTTGTTGTTCCTGAAGGTTGTCCTGCTCCCGATGGGGAGGTTGTGGTTCCTGAAGGTTGTCCTGCTCCTGATGGGGAGGTTGTGGTTCCTGAAGGTTGTCCTGCTCCTGATGGGGAGGTTGTTGTTCCTGAAGGTTGTCCTGCTCCTGATGGTGCTGTTGTTGTTCCTGAAGGTTGTCCTGCTCCAGATGGGGAGGTTGTTGTTCCTGAAGGTTGTCCTGCTCCTGATGGTGCTGTTGTTGTTCCTGAAGGTTGTCCTGCTCCAGATGGGGAGGTTGTTGTTCCTGAAGGTTGTCCTGCTCCAGATGGGGAGGTTGTTGTTCCTGAAGGTTGTCCTGCTCCTGATGGGGAGGTTGTGGTTCCTGAAGGTTGTCCTGCTCCTGATGGGGAGGTTGTTGTTCCTGAAGGTTGTCCTGCTCCTGATGGGGAGGTTGTTGTTCCTGAAGGTTGTCCTGCTCCTGATGGGGAGGTTGTGGTTCCTGAAGGTTGTCCTGCTCCTGATGGGGAGGTTGTTGTTCCTGAAGGTTGTCCTGCTCCTGATGGGGAGGTTGTTGTTCCTGAAGGTTGTCCTGCTCCAGATGGGGAGGTTGTTGTTCCTGAAGGTTGTCCTGCTCCTGATGGGGAGGTTGTGGTTCCTGAAGGTTGTCCTGCTCCTGATGGGGAGGTTGTTGTTCCTGAAGGTTGTCCTGCTCCTGATGGGGAGGTTGTTGTTCCTGAAGGTTGTCCTGCTCCTGATGGGGAGGTTGTTGTTCCTGAAGGTTGTCCTGCTCCTGATGGGGAGGTTGTGGTTCCTGAAGGTTGTCCTGCTCCTGATGGGGAGGTTGTTGTTCCTGAAGGTTGTCCTGCTCCTGATGGGGAGGTTGTGGTTCCTGAAGGTTGTCCTGCTCCTGATGGGGAGGTTGTGGTTCCTGGAGGTTGTCCTGCTCCTGATGGTGCTGTTGTTGTTCCTGAAGGTTGTCCTGCTCCAGATGGGGAGGTTGTTGTTCCTGAAGGTTGTCCTGCTCCTGCTGGGGAGGTTGTGGTTCCTGAAGGTTGTCCTGCTCCAGATGGTGCTGTTGTTGTTCCTGAAGGTTGTCCTGCTCCTGATGGTGCTGTTGTTGTTCCTGAAGGTTGTCCTGCTCCTGATGGTGCTGTTGTTCCAGGTGGTTGTTCTGTTGTTGTTGGTGGTGATGTTGATGGCGGTTCTAATGGTGGTTCTGGTGTTGTTTCTGTTGTTGTTTCTGTTGGTATTTTTTCACCAGGCTGTAGAATACACATATATTTAGAGTACAAATTGATTAGTTACTCTCAAACATCTGTTCATTATTCTATGGAAGATACCCTGCATGTGCTTATTTCAGGATTCATGGACTAAGTACTGAAGGATCCATTGTCGCCTTTCTGAACTGGTCAGTTTCATGTACATTCTGACTTGTAAAAAGATAGGTTAACATAAGTAATAAAGATGGACAGGTACATTTTGGTGATTCTAATACTGCATCATAATATTTTAATGGAGTCAAAAGTGAAAACAAGTGTTTCTAGTTACTGGCAGCACGTCATACCAACTGTGCCTCTTGTATTTATGTAATTTCTCACAAAGAGCTGATGAAATCAGTCTAACAGGCTGTGGGTTAATACGGCTAATGGAAATGTTTCTGCTATTTCAGGCAATCACACAATGATGTAGTAGCTATATTGGTATATGGGGTTTGGACTTACCTTGTACTCATTCATGTCATAGACACATACACCTTTAGGAACTGCAAAAACAAAGAGCTATGAGTTAGCTAGGCTGTGTACCTTTTTACTGAATGCATATTGATGTTCTATTTATGTTACTGGGTAACTGTCATTTTTGTAAAAATCCCTAAATGTGAACATTATTTCTTTCAGATGTACTTTTTAAGCAATATATTGTGAACAAATATTAAAATGTGTAAATTAATGTTATTTCATTTCAACATTGAATAGCCGGATTGAAGCCTGGACAGTATTTGTCTGCCTTCACAGAATCGGAAAATGCATCTAAAAATCAGATAAAGAAAATATTATGAACTCTTTAAAAGTTTTTGGACCGCAAATGATTTCAGGACAATAAAAGTATATAGAAGGCTTTGACTGCTGTGGATGTGGATGTATGTAAGATTGCCTTTAAATGTTAGTTCAAAACTTGAATGCAATTAGGATGTTTAGGATTGCATTCAAGTTTTGAACTAACATTTAAAGGCAATCTTACATACATCCACAGCAGAGCTCATTGCTGTTTTTGTTTTGTTGTTTTGTTAGCAGATAATCCTACGATGATAAAGTAAAGTCACATACCACACTCGTAGGACTGGCAGCAGGTGCCGCTGGTATCGTTGCGTTGGAAGCCCACTGGGCAGGTGATTGGTTGTGGACACAGGTTTACATTGCACTCTGTATGGCACAAAGGGATGAGATAATTATATATGGATGTAGAAATCAGTTTCAATTGACCTTTTATAACAATAACTTAAAGAACCATAACAGCAGTCCTGCAAGTTTCAGTGGGAGACTGTTGAGAGAAAGGCACTAAATCAATTCAACACACTCACACCTGATGGCTGTGTGATGTGCTCAACACTCAGCAGCTCTATTAAAGGCCTTGCTCATAACCTTGAGCAACAAGAGGAGAATCAATATTGTGATGGAGGAGATATCCCATATTATTTAACCATGTAAGAAAAAAAACAAATCCACCGCTTGATGGGAAGAAAACATATCCTTCTATCTCAAACACGCACATTTGCTATGAAAAGAAGCTTGCCTTAATGTCAATGATATATCATTAGCAAACAACACTGGTGTGGTTCTTAAGGGATTCTTTTTCACAATCTTAAAGCCTGTACATGCTGCTATGTGTGATGTATGTATGTGAATACATTTAATGGATTTTTCCCCCTAAATGCATTTTTGTATACATACATCAATAAATATAAAATGTATATAGCATTAGGGGAAGCGAAAAACACAACATACACAAAATTGTAGGTGATTAAGAAGAATCAATACTCAAGTAAGACCCATATTGTGCCATTTTATCAGTACCATATTCCAATGGCCATTGACGGACTGCTATGTTCAATCATGGTTAAACAATCACATCACAATAGCTTCTGAAGCTCACAGAAAAATGCTTCTTTCAACCTGTTGATATTAGGACAGAATGAGCTATACACATATTTCTTTGTACAATACAAACTGACTAAACCTTGGCTTAAAAAAACTTCTTGGCATTATTCCTAAACGTTTGGGGGTTGTACATGGTTGGATGCACTTTTTGTGAGTTGTCTTGGATACAGGTTTCAATTAAATTAATGTTATGTAGTGTACTTTATACATTTCAGTATGTATATCAGTAAGCAATGGCTCCCTTTCCATAAGTCTGTTATTTGACTGTGCTACAAAACAGGCCTATGAGCAATGTTAATTAGATTAGGAAATCTACCACCACCAAACGTGCTGTAACATTTGTATATATTCATACTACAAGTGAGCTAACAGTGGCAGTTTCTCTCAACAGCAACGGAAGCTTCTGCAAAAGCTTTAAGTCAATGGTGGTGATGATTCAGTATTCAAAATAATTTGAACATGTAATAAACACCTCAAACACTGCATAAGTTCTCAGATAGACATCAATATCATGTCAGTATAAGTGGATTGTTGAAGTCAGCATATTTCCAGGCAGGGGATCAGTCAGTCTGATTCTTCACTGATTCCATCAAAAGAAAGCTGGCAGCTCTGTCTTTGTAAGACATTCATTTGTTGACAACACAAAGTAACAGAATCAAATCTAACTCTGTGAAACTTCAACTGACCGCAGGACTGTGTTGTGCAGCAGCCTTCTGTTTTGTTGACCAGCTGCTGACCCGGCCCGCTGCAGACAGGGCTCTGCACTGTGGGGCAGGTGGCAGGCTCACACTGGATGCTCATGGAATCGTTGTCACACTCACATATGTTGCAGCCACTTATCCATGTATCACCAGGCTGTTTACGATAGGACACAGTTGAGACACTCAGCTCATGCTTTGCTAGTGTACCTGATTGTATGACATATATATATATATATACTGTATATGTGACATTTTATCTATTTACACATTTATATATTATCTATATACACATTTATATATTACCTCTTTGGGTCTACCATCAGGTCCAACACAATCTGAAATTCCAAAAGGAACAAGTCAATTTTAAATGAAGGTGTGCTTCAGGTTTTAAGAAACAAATATTTGATGACGCAGTCAGAACTAGGATATAGGATCTGCTCTTACCACAGGAGGCAACACATGTGTCATAGACAGGGTTGAATAAGACGGTGCCAGTAGGACAGAAGCAGCCCTCTTTGGTGTTGTTAGTGGATGCTTCACTACCTGTCTCGAACTTCTTGTTGTATCTGATTTCAGAAATTTAATAACTGGTTAATACAGTGATGAAAGGACTCTAAACTGTGTGCACAATTATTAGGCACATTTGTATTTTGACCATATCATAATTTGAATGCATATTTTCAATTCCAATCTGTATAAAGCATATGAAAGAGGGTGAAAGGAGATCCAACACCCTATATCAGGGGTATTCATCTTGAATTCAACAACTGTGTCACATTTTGACTCAGTCTCAACACATCTTAACAATTGAACAGTTTGACAGTTTCTCTGTCCCTTTTATATCCCACCCCCCACTTTCTTTTGTTCAGTGAGAGAACTGAGCTCTAGTTTGTCCTGCCAGGAACTAAAATCTGCTTATTGACCTCAGTTCAGACTCGAGTGGGTATATTGGCACTTTTAATGAGCGCCACGTCTCTGAGCGTATGAGACACACTGGTTCTGTGCTCCCAGTGGCAGGATGAACATGGATGAGTCTGTCCATTCTGGGTTAAAGCTCTGTTTTCACTGTCCACTTTCCTCTTCTTAGAGAGCGCCATGTGTACTTATTCTTCTCCCCCTGTCTGCCGCTCGCTCGTCTCTTCTTCTGTGTTTCTCTCTCTGTATCGTTCACTCTCTTTCGCCCCCGCTCAGCGCCGGTTAGAATAGAAGCGCCCCATCAGAACTGAAAATCCCATAATCATTTATTGATTATAGGTCCGGGTCTGTATAGGTCGGCGTCTGGGTCCGGGTCGGCGGTCTGCCATTTGGTGATGGAACCCATTACTCTGCACTGCTGTCATATTCTAAAACTGTGACCTACCTGAAGGGCCCAGAAGTCTCAGGTGTTCAGAGACATGGCCAAGGTAAGGAAGGCTGAAACTACCACTGAACAAGACACATGAGTTCAAACATCAAGACTGGGCCCAGAAATATCTGAAGTTTTCTGGACTGATGAGATGAGGGTGACTCTTGACGGACCAGATGGATGGGCCCGCGGCTGGATCAGTACCGGGCCCAGAGCTCCTCTTCAACACCAAAAAGGTGGAGACTGGGTTCTGGTATGGGCTGGTATTATTAAAGATGAGCTTGTTGGACCTTTTTGGGTTGAAGATGGACGCAAATTCAACTCTTGAAGCTACTGCCGGTTTTTAAAAGACACTTTCTTCCATCAGTGGTACAGGGAACAGTCTACATCTTTCAGGAAGACCATGATTTTATGCAGGAGAATGCTCAATCGCATGCATCGAAGTAGTCCACTGGTGGCTAGCCAGTAAAGGCCTTAAAGAACACCTCTCTGAACAGAGTCTGGGAGGCTGTGGTTGATCGTCAACAGATCAAGAATCTGACAGACTCAATGAATGGAAGGCTTGTGATCGTTATTGAAAAGAAGGGTGGCTATATTGGTATATTGCCTGTTCTTTTGTTTTCTTTTTTTTGTCAAGAAGTTAATTTGTACATTTTGAGTTGTTTGTTTATTATTCTCACTTTAACATGTGAGATGGAAAATATTCGTTTTCCCTTTAGTTGCATATTAATTATGCACTCTAATAGTTGCCCAATAATTGTGCACAGCCAAAACCTCTCTTACTTTCTTATATATTCAGGTTTGAGTTTCATTAACATTTTGGATTGACCCAGAGCACTGTAGTTGTTCAATAATTAAAATAACCCTAAAAAATACAACTTGCCTAATAATTGTGCACACAGTGTAAATGTTTTTTAGGAATTGACACTCAATAGGGCTTGGATACGAGTTTATCCTTGTCACACCCTGCCAACATAAAAAACTGACATTCACTAGAGACAATCAACATAATGTATTCTTGATAAGGGAACAGTTTGCATATACACCAGGGAAGTGGTGTGCAAATGTTAAGATCTCTAAAGCTATAAAAACAATCATCAAAGATCACATTTGTTACCTGTCATTGCATGTAGGCTCTACGCTGGTCCCACAGGCCTTGTACACTTTGTTTTTTGGACACCTGTGCTCTGTAAAAGTGAAACATGTTTATATACACATTGTATCAAAACTCCATGCAACACCTATACTTATATACCCTATTGACTTTATCTTACCACAGCGCCCATTGGTCGCATTCCTCCAGTCGATACAGACTCCTTCATTAGAGCACTCAGTGGCATAGGCCTCCAGGCTGGTGCAGGTGTTATTGTCACTGTTGCAATTGTCAGACACACAGTATTTCACAAATGGTCCCGGAGGTATGACTGTGTGGCATGCCTTGAAAACGCTAGAAGGAACATACAAGCCAGTACAGAAGTCAGGGGAAGTAATACGAAAAATATAAACATAATCTAAGATGTGAAGGAAGGCAATCGAATAACTCAGCATGCATTTCAGTAAAGATTACATACTTTTTCTCAACCCTTATTCTCTTACTTTAAATTGTTTTCTTATTTTTATCATCAAGTAACTATTACTGGAACAGTGTTGGTTGGACTAATAGTTTGATCAAATGTCTTGGGGTGCTGTGGCTCAGTAAGTACTGTACAGTATGTGTGTATTGTATAGTCAACGTCAACCTCTTTGTTTTTGTCAAGTTTTAGTTAAATAAAGGTCTGGGCTTCTTAGTCAAAGAAAATCCCTCAATACTTTTGCCCAGTTTATGTCAATATGAAATGTTGATATATTAGTATTTTTGTAATCTTCAGATTATATTGAAGACTTGAGCTATAATTGAACCGTCTTTCTTTCTACCAAGCCCTGTAGTTGTCATTGTTACTTTCAGTAAATACATTATTTGAAGACGTTAAAGACGTTTTTGAATATTTGGTGGTTCTTCTCACCTGCTTGTTAGGATATTACAAATAGCAGGTTTGCAAGGGGGCTGCGTTGTGGTTGCTGGTTTTGAGGTGGTTGTGGGTTTTGTCGTTGTAGATGGGGTTGTGGGGATAACACACGGTGTGCCTGGGACAAGCCACTGGCCTGCGGAGTCTGAGCAGCTTTCCACCTGGCCGTTTGGAGAGCGACAGTCATTGTTCTGTGAGTTATCACAGGTCCCTGGAAAAAGATACAGGAGAATGAAGGCGACGTTTTTGGGCTCATACAAGAACTAGCTGTTATGATAATGGTTAGGGTTAATACATCCACCCATCCTGATGTGAGAGGCAAGAGACAGGGCACACCCTAGACACATTGCCAGGTCATCACATGCAACAGCATGCTTTCATGCTCATATGCTCTAATATGACTGCTGACATGGCATGTCTTGTTCTGTCTTTGTCTGTTGATTCCAGACAGCTGAGTTGAAGTTCCAACACGGTAAAATCCTTCTTTTTACTCTAAACATTTATTTGAATATAAAAGTCTCTTTAGCAGTGTTAGACTGTCGACTCGAATTTACACTTTAGTTTTGCCCTCTAGATTTTCAGAATGTGTGTTAGCTGTACCACATACTAGTTTTATCCTGTTTGTAAAGACATACAGTAATGGGTGTTCTCCTGATCATTCGGTTTCTTCCAGATCGGTGAACTGTTGCATTGGCTATTCTTCTATCAACATTAGGGCCTTCTTACAGTTACCACCGGCTGCCAGTGTCAGTGCAACAAGCAGCTCTCGGGTGCACTCCGGTTATGAGTGGCATTGAAATGTTTATTATTTCCTTAATGCAATTATTTAAGGTGTCACTCACCGCACTGTCCCTCAGTGTTCCCGCCAAAGAGGGTGTAAGGTAGGTCAATACTGATTGAGGAACCCGTATAGACCACTTCTGTGTTGAGCTCTGGTATCTCCAATGTTATCACCATATCTGTGCTAGTGATGTATAGAACAGAATTTCTGAAGGCGGGAAATGTACGTTTCTGATTCACATACACCTGTAGGACAAGGACACAAAACACATTAGAGGAGACTGTATCATTTCAAACAATAACATGAAACACATAACTTTGGTTGGCACAATAACCACTCATTTAGCACTCTCAAAATAATGAATGACATGAGAGAGCAGGGGCGGCGCCAGGGGGTAGCTTGGAGTTGCTATAGCAACTCCAACAATTGGCCTAGCAACGGCTTAGCAACCCCATTGTTTTGTTATGAAAATGTATACTGTATATATATATTTATACACATTCTCGCGAGATCTATCAGGGGTCGTTGTAAGTTAAAGCGTGAACTGTTACTTGGCTAATGTTGTTATAATTCTCAGTATGTGAACACAAATCGAAAATGGAAAGATTTCTCACAAGTCAGCGTAAACGACCGGGATCTCCAACGGACAACCCTGCTATCCGTGTGTGTGTGTGTGTGTGTGTGTGTGTGTGTGTGTGTGTGTGTGTGGTGTGTTGTGTGTGTGTGTGTGTGTGTGTGTGTGTGTATGTGTGTGTGTGTGTGTGTGTGCGTCTGTCAGTTTGCGGCGTGGTGATGAGGTTAAATGCCACAGCATGCCAGTTGAAACAGTGAACGATCGCTATTGTGTACTTGTACGCTCAGGGTGTAATGGTATTATACAAAAATATTGTAGGAGCACAGAAAAAGTGTTCAAATTCTGCTTTTATACACTTATTTTGGTTGTGCTTACCTTGCAAAGTAATGTTATAAGTGTCAAAGGAATGTTTTAATGTAAATATGAATGATAATATTGTAGCGTGTCCAAGTTAATAGTTATGTCAGTTATCAGATGTGCACAGTTTAGTACATTTGTAAAGTTATTTAGGCAATGTTGTTTGTGGGAGTTAGGGAGAGACTGCCCCTTCCAGGTGTGTGTGTGGAGGGAGTACAGACGGTAGGAGTTGTCTTCGAGTGTGGGGAAAAGTCATAATGAGTGTTATACTATTGATTGGTTCTGTAAGGCGTGGCTGTGGCCGTCAATACCAGAAAATAAAGAGAACGTTTTCGACATTGAAGGCTCGAGTGATCTGTGATTTTGAATAGCGGTGAACGCTACAATATGAACAGGCTCGTGCTTGGCCCACTGGTAGGCCTATTGTTTGTTTATTTATTTGGAAAATTAACTAGCAACGCCATGCTGTCATATAGCAACTGCAGCAAACAAATCCTGGCGCCGCCCATGTGAGAGTAACACAAGTAACCCATACGGCCCCTAGAAGACCCCTACACACACAACAACACTGACTATAATAACACTCCTTGCTGTTAACCACCAACTATGTGCAATATGTGCTATATATATATATGCCGATAATAACTGACTGTGCAATATATATACCTGGCTGCTAAATCATCAGAACTGTCACAGGATGTGTTTTTTGTAATTGTGTAACTTTTTTTTATTATAATTTCTTTTTAAATCTTAAAAAGAAAAAATGTATGCATGCTACTTAGGTAACATTAAGCTGTCTTTGGCAATTTTCTGCTGTAACAATGTTAATTTCCCCTCTGTGGGACTAATAAAGGTATTCTGATTGTGATTCTGAAGAACGACAAATACATTTGACAATTTGAAAGCGTGATTACCGCATTAGTTGCTATTCCTCCAATCTTCAACTGAGACAAAACAACTGTGTAGGATCGGTAGGTTATAGTGAGAGTCTGGGGACAGAATGTGACATCTGAAGGCTCACAGTCATGGTTGTTTACAATAATAGTCAGGTTATATCTCGTAATCATTTCTTTGACCAGGTAGTAAGAGCAGTTCTCCTTGAAATTGAATAATTCTCCATCGAAAGTTATGTAGTGGTTTTGAGCCAAGATACTGCATACACCTGCAGAAAAACAAAAGAGATTTAAGAAAATGATGTGTATCAACTGAACCAAGCAGAAAACATATTTATCTCCAACGCCACGTCTGTTTATTGGAAATTGAATTTGACTTCAAAATCCATTGAGTAGCACTTAAGAGGTACTACTGAAGCAGTTATGTCTACACATTTTCAAAATGTTCAATTTTAGATGAATACATTTATCTTAGAAAGAGGAATGTGGTTAATTGGCAGTGGTATGCACATGAATAGAAATAGCGTTTTAATTAACATTTGTGTTGCATTATCTATGAAGCTTATACACTAGGCTTAAGTTGCAGATTGCATGTCATTCAAGCACGTGTTTGCAAAGTGCGCCTCTTTCATCATTTTCATGCAAATAATAGGATACATTTTGGCTGATCCATATTTTGCTATGTTTAGTAAGGTCAGATTCTTTAAGTGTTTTTATTTACTCTCAGAATGAGTGTGGAGCGCTGTTCCAGGATTCGTTCAGCTAACTACGTGATTGGTTGTTGCTTTACTAAATCTGGCTCTCAGTGCTTTCTAGTTTATATTGCCATTTCTATGAATTGCTAAAAATAATGTAGGGTGAGAACAATGACACAAGATCATCTACTGTATATAAAGTCCAAATTGGTCAACTGTATTGTAAAGTTGAAATTGCTACTTACATTCACATTCATGGTGGAAGCAGCACCCGTTATCATCGTAGACTTTGTAAGCTTGGCGTCCATTGACGCATATGGGCTGTTGTGCTGTGGGACATTTAGTAGGTGTCTTTGTGATTGTGCCATAGTTGCAGGTAGCTGTGGTGCAGTTGCTGAGCATCCATGACTCTCCATTCTGTATGGGAATTGCGAGTTAATTATACAATTATAAAAATAATTGTTTGCGATAAAAGGCTCTATTTTGGATTCTTGGACATAAAATGGCTACCGTCTAACTAAAATGTTTAAAAACACAATCATGACTAAAACAACATTGTATCTTTATCACACCTTTCTTGGTGGATACTCATCATTGCAGTCCACTGGGGTCGTTGAGGGAGTGGATGAAGGGATAGTAATAGATGTGGTGGAAGCAATTGTTGCCTTTGTAGTGGTGCCAAACAAAGAAGTGGTAGACTGTGCGGTTGTGCTGGGTATTGGTGTAGTGGTACATGAAGAGGATTGGATCTCAACTTTACAAGATGCATTGCAATATGCAACGTAGCACCAGTCTAAGCCATCAGTGACATTGTACACCAAGTCCCCTGTGAAATTCAGAGTGGAGATAAATGTTACATCAAACAAAGGTATTTCTGATTCAAAAGAATTGTTCAGACCAAAAACGGAAAATAAAATTAAGGCAAGAGGCCATGTT
Organism: Gymnodraco acuticeps; assembly: GCF_902827175.1. NCBI lineage: Eukaryota > Metazoa > Chordata > Actinopteri > Perciformes > Bathydraconidae > Gymnodraco > Gymnodraco acuticeps. The sequence goes on along the minus strand of NW_022990621.1, from coordinate 16,545 downwards.
TGGTAAAGGCGGCTTTTATTTAAAAATAAAAACAAGTATGCATTACATTAGCCTGACAAACTGAACCATGAATAATCTATCTTGTAAAGTTGACAAATCCCTATTTTATGTTATCAACATGTAGTTTTTTATTTATTTATGAGATGCAACATACATACAACTTTTTTCATTTTTTTGTATATTAATTGTATTGTTAAACAAGCTTGACACACTTTGTAATGATGTCTTTATCAACATTGAATTGAAAAAATGCTGGTTTCTCTTTATATTACAGACTAAATGTATGAAATAATTAAATACTTTTGTACTTTTACTTTGGTAAAAAAATAATAATTTGGAACAAAGAAAAGACTATCGGAAAAGGGAAAAACAAAGGTTGTCCTGCACATTCTGTGAAGAGAATACATGATTACAAAAAACAAGATAATGATATAATGGAACATTAAGAATAACTTACCAGGCTGGTGTGATGTCCCATTGACGATGCAAACACATGAAGTTGTTGTTGTTGTTAAACGTGATGGTGTGGAAAGAACTGTGGTTTCGGCTTGCCCAGTAGTATAAACAGTTCTGGTCCCTTCTGGTGTTATTGGGCCAATGGAAGTTGTAGCTTTAGCTGTTACTCCTGTAGTTATAGTTGAAGCCACAACAGTTGTGTTGAAAATAAAAGGTTGTGTAATTATTGTTGATGTTTGTGGCTTTCCTGTGACTATAATAGTTGTTGTGGCACCTAAAACTGAGGTCGTAGTTTCAACAAGAGCTTTGGTAGAGGTTGTAAATGGTCCAGTGGTGACTTCTTTAGGTAGTGTTGTCGTTGAAAACTTTACTGTTGTTCCTGCTGATGTTGTTGTTTCTGCAGGTTTTGTTGTGGTTCCCTCAGTTTCTGTTACAGTAATTTCAGTAGTTGTGGTGACCAGAGAGGGTTTGGATGTTACAACTGTAGTTTCAGGCCTTTCTGTTGTAACACCTGGCGAAGTTGTTGTAGTCTCAACAACAGCTGTGGTAGAGGTTGTTACTGGTCCAGTGTTGACTTCTTTAGGTGGTGTTGTCGTTGCCACCTTTACTGTTGTTCCTGCTGATGTTGTTGTTTCTGCAGGTTTGGTTGTGGTTCCCTCAATTTCTGTTACAGTAATTTCAGTAGTTGTGGTAAACACAGAGGGTTTGGATGTTACAACTGTAGTTGCAGGACTTTCTGTTGTAACACCTGGCGAAGTTGTTGTAGTCTCAACAACAGCTGTGGTAGAGGTTGTAACTGGGCCAGTGGTGACTTCTTTAGGTGGTGTTGTCGTTGCCACCTTTACTGTTGTTCCTGCTGATGTTGTTGTTTCTGCAGATTTGGTTGTAGTTCCCTCAGTTTCTGTTACAGTAATTTCAGTAGTTGTGGTGAACACAGAGGGGTTGGATGTTACAACTGTAGTTTCAGGCCTTTCTGTTGTAACGCCTGGCGAAGTTGTTGTAGTCTCAACAACAGCTGTGGTAGAGGTTGTTACTGGTCCAGTGGTGACTTCTTTTGGTGGTGTTGTCGTTGCCACCTTTACTGTTGTTCCTGATGAGGTTGTTGTTTCTGCAGGTTTGGTTGTTGGTTCCCTCAGTTTCTGTTACAGTAATTTCAGTAGTTGTGGTAACCACAGAGGGTTTGGATGTTACAACTGTAGTTTCAGGACTTTCTGTTGTAACACCTGTGGAAGTTGTTGTAGTCTCAACCACAGCTGTGGTAGAGGTGTTTACTGGTCCAGTGGTGGACTTCTTTAGGTGGTGTTGTCGTTGCCACCTTTACTGTTGTTCCTGCTAATGTTGTTGTTTCTGCAGGTTTGGTTGTGGTTCCCTCAGTTTCTGTTACAATAATTTCAGTAGTCGTGGTAACCACAGAGGGTTTGGATGTTACAACTGTAGTTTCAGGCTTTTCTGTTGTAACGCCTGGCGAAGTTGTTGTAGTCTCAACAACAGCTGTGGTAGAGGTTGTAACTGGGCCAGTGGTGACTTCTTTTAGGTGGTGTTGTCGTTGCCACCTTTACTGTGGTTTCCTGATGATGTTGTTGTTTCTGCAGGTTTGGTTGTGGTTCCCTCAGTTTCTGTTACAGGAATTTCAGTAGTCGTGGTAACCACAGAGGGTTTGGATGTTACAACTGTAGTTTCAGGCTTTTCTGTTGTAACGCCTGGCGAAGAGTTGTTAGTCTCAACAACAGCTGTGGTAGAGGTTGTAACTGGGCCAGTGGTGACTTCTTTCGGTGGTGTTGTCGTTATCACCTTTACTGTTGTTCCTGCTGATGTTGTTTGTTTCTGCAAGTTTGGTTGTGGTTCCCTCAGTTTCTGTTACAGTAATTTCAGTAGTTGTGGTAAACACAGAGGGTTTGGATGTTACAACTGTAGTTTCAGGACTTTCTGTTATAACACCTGGCGAAGTTGTTGTAGTCTCAACAACAGCTGTGGTAGAGGTGTTAACTGGTCCAGTGGTGACTTCTTTAGGTGGTGTTGTCGTTGCCACCTTTACTGTTGTTCCTGCTGATGTTGTTGTTTCTGCAGGTTTGGTTGTGGTTCCCTCAGTTTCTGTTACAGTAATTTCAGTAGTTGTGGTAAACACAGAGGGTTTGGATGTTACAACTGTAGTTTCAGGACTTTCTGTGGTAACACCTGGCGAAGTTGTTGTAGTCTCAACACAGCTGTGGTAGAGGTTGTTACTGGTCCAGTGGTGACTTCTTTAGGTGGTTGTTGTTGTTGCCACCTTTACTGTTGTTCCTGCTGATGTTGTTGTTTCTGCAGGTTTGGTTGTGGTTCCCTCAGTTTCTGTTACGGTAATTTCAGTAGTTGTGGTAACACAGAGGGTTGTGATGTTACAACTGTAGTTTCAGGCCTTTTTGTGGTAACGCCTGGCGAAGTTGTTGTAGTCTCAACAACAGCTGTGGTAGAGGTTGTAACTGGGCCAGTGGTGACTTCTTTAGGTGGTGTTGTCGTTGCCACCTTTACTGTTGTTCCTGCTGATGTTGTTGTTTCTGCAGGTTTGGTTGTAGGTTCCCTCAGTTTCTGTTACAGGTAATTTCAGTAGTTGTGGTGAACACAGAGGGTTTGGATGTTACAACTGTAGTTTCAGGACTTTTCTGTTGTAACACCTGGCGAAGTTGTTTGTAGTCTCAACAACAGCTGTGGTAGAGGTTGTACTGGGCCAGTGGTGACTTCTTTAGGTGGTGTTGTCGTTGCCACCTTTACTGTTGTTCCTGCTGATGTTGTTGTTTTCTGCAGGTTTGGTTGTGGTTCCCTCAGTTTCTGTTACAGGAATTTCAGTAGTCGTGGTAACCACAGAGGGTTTGGATGTTACAACTGTAGTTTCAGGCTTTTCTGTTGTAACGCCTGGCGAAGATGTTGTAGTCTCAACAACAGCTGTGGTAGAGGTTGTAACTGGGCCAGTGGTGACTTCTTTAGGTGGTGTTGTCGTTGCCACCTTTACTGTTGTTCCTGCTGATGTTGTTGTTTCTGCAGGTTTGGTTGTGGTTCCCTCAGTTTCTGTTACAGTAATTTCAGTAGTTGTGGTAAACACAGAGGGTTTGGATGTTACAACTGTAGTTTCAGGACTTTCTGTTATAACACCTGGCGAAGTTGTTGTAGTCTCAACAACAGCTGTGGTAGAGGTTGTTACTGGTCCAGTGGTGACTTCTTTAGGTGGTGTTGTCGTTGCCACCTTTACTGTTGTTCCTGCTGATGTTGTTGTTTCTGCAGGTTTGGTTGTGGTTCCCTCAGTTTCTGTTACGGTAATTTCAGTAGTTGTGGTGAACACAGAGGGTTTGGATGTTACAACTGTAGTTTCAGGCCTTTTTGTTGTAACACCTGGCGAAGTTGTTGTAGTCTCAACAACAGCTGTTGTAGAGGTTGTAACTGGGCCAGTGGTGACTTCTTTAGGTGGTGTTGTCGTTGCCACCTTTACTGTGGTTTCCTGATGATGTTGTTGTTTCTGCATGGTTTGGTTGTGGTTCCCTCAGTTTCTGTTACAGGAATTTCAGTAGTCGTGTAACCACAAGAGGGTTTGGATGTTACAACTGTAGTTTTCAGGACTTTCTGTTGTAACACCTGGCAAAGTTGTTGTAGTCTCAACAACAGCTGTGGTAGAGGTTGTAACTGGGCCAGTGGTGACTTCTTTAGGTGGTGTGTCGTTGCCACCTTTACTGTTGTTCCTGGCTGATGTTGTTGTTTCTGCAGGTTTGGTTGTGGTTCCCTCAGTTTCTGTTACAATAATTTCAGTAGTCGTGGTAACCACAGAGGGTTTGGATGTTACAACTGTAATTTCAGGCCTTTCTGTTTGTAACGCCTGGCGAAGTGTTGTAGTCTCAACAACAGCTGTGGTAGAGGTTGTACTGGTCCAGTGGTGACTTCTTTAGGTGGTGTTGTCGTTGCCACCTTTACTGTTGTTCCTGCTGATTTTGTTGTTTCTGCAGGTTTGGTTGTGGTTTCCCTCAGTTTCTGTTACAGTAATTTCAGTAGTTGTGGTAAACACAGAGGGTTTGGATGTTACAAACTGTAGTTTCAGGACTTTCTGTTTGTAACACCTGGCGAAGTTGTTTTAGTCTCAACCACAGCTGTGGTAGAGGTTGTAACTGGTCCAGTGGTGACTTCTTTAGGTGGTGTTGTCGTTGCCACTTTTACTGTTGTTCCTGCTATGTTGTTGTTTCTGCAGGTTTGGTTGTGGTTCCCTCCAGTTTCTGTTACAATAATTTCAGTAGTCGTGGTAACACAGAGGGTTTGGATGTTACAACTGTAGTTCAGGCTTTTCTGTGTAACGCCTGGCGAAGTTGTTGTAGTCTCAACAACAGCTGTGGTAGAGGTTGTATACTGGGGCCAGTGGGTGACTTCTTTAGGTGGTGTTGTCGTTGCCACCTTTACTGTGTTCCTGCTGATGTTGTTGTTTCTGCAGGTTTGGTTTGTGGTTCCCTCAGTTTCTGTTACGGTAATTTCAGAGTTGTGGTAAACACAGAGGGTTGTGATGTTACAACTGTAGTTTCAGGCCTTTTTGTTGTAACGCCTGGCGAAGTTGTTGTTATTCTCAACAACAGCTGTGGTAGAGGTTGTAACTGGGCCAGTGGTGACTTCTTTAGGTGGTGTTGTCGTTGCCACCTTTACTGTTGTTCCTGCTGATGTTGTTTGTTTCTGCAGGTTTGGTTGTAGTTCCCTCAGTTTCTGTTACGGTAATTTCAGTAGTTGTGGTGAACAACAGGGTTTGGATGTTACAACTGTAGTTTCAGGCCTTTTTGTTGTAAACACCTGGCGAAGTTGTTGTAGTCTCAACAACAGCTGTGGTAGAGGTTGTAAACTGGGCCAGTGGTGACTTCTTTAGGTGGTGTTGTCGTTGCCACCTTTACTGTGGTTCCTGATGATGTTGTTGTTTCTGCAGGTTTGGTTGTGGTTCCCTCAGTTTCTGTTACAGGAATTTCAGTAGTCGTGGTAACCACAGAGGGTTTGGATGTTACAACTGTAGTTTCAGGCTTTTCTGTTGTAACGCCTGGCAAAGATGTTGTAGTCTCAACAACAGCTGTTGGTAGAGGTTGTAACTGGGCCAGTGGGACTTCTTTAGGTGGTGTTGTCGTTATCACCTTTACTGTTTGTTCCTGCTGATGTTGTTGTTTCTGCAGGTTTGGTTGTGGTTCCCTCAGTTTCTGTTACAATAATTTCAGTAGTTGTGGTAAACACAGAGGGTTTGGATGTTACACTGTAGTTTCAGGACTTTCTGTTATAACACCTGGCGAAGTTGTTGTAGTCTCAACAACAGCTGTGGTAGAGGTTGTTACTGGTCCAGTGGTGACTTCTTTAGGTGGTGTTGTCGTTGCCACCTTTACTGTTGTTCCTGCTGATGTTGTTGTTTTCTGCAGGTTTGGTTGTGGGTTCCCTCAGTTTCTGTTACGGTAATTTCCAGTAGTTGTGGTGAACACAGAGGGTTTGGATGTTACAACTGTAGTTTCAGGCCTTTTTGTTGTAACACTGGCGAAGTTGTTGTAGTCTCACAACAGCTGTGTAGAGGTTGTAACTGGGCCAGTGGTGACTTCTTTAGGTGGTGTTGTCGTTGCCACCTTTACTGTTGTTCCTGATGATGTTGTTGTTTCTGCAGGTTTGGTTGTGGTTCCCTCAGTTTCTGTTACAGTAATTTCAGTAGTCGTGGTAACCACAGAGGGTTTGGATGTTACAACTGTAGTTACAGGACTTTCTGTTGTAACACCTGGCAAGTTGTTGTAGTCTCAACAACAGCTGTGGTAGAGGTTGTAACTGGGCCAGTGGTGACTTCTTTAGGTGGTGTTGTCGTTGCCACCTTTACTGTTGTTCCTGCTGATGTTGTTGTTTCTGCAGGTTTGGTTGTGGTTCCCTCAGTTTCTGTTACAATAATTTCAGTAGTCGTGGTAACCACAGAGGGTTTGGATGTTACAACTGTATTTCAGGCCTTTTGTTGTAACGCCTGGCGAAGTTGTTGTAGTCTCAACAACAGCTGTGGTAGAGGTTGTAACTGGGCCAGTGGTGACTTCTTTAGGTGGTGTTGTCGTTGCCACCTTTACTGTTGTTCCTGCTGATGTTTGTTGTTTCTGCAGGTTTGGTTGTGGTTCCCTCAGTTTCTGTTACAGTAATTTCAGTAGTTGTGGTAAACACAGAGGGTTTGGATGTTACAACTGTAGTTTCAGGACTTTCTGTTGTAACACCTGGCGAAGTTGTTGTAGTCTCAACAACAGCTGTGGTAGAGGTTGTAACTGGGCCAGTGGTGACTTCTTTAGGTGGTGTTGTCGTTGCCACCTTTACTGTTGTTCCTGCTGATGTTGTTGTTTCTGCAGGTTTGGTTGTGGTTCCCTCAGTTTCTGTTACATAATTTCAGTAGTCGTGGTAACCACAGAGGGTTTGGATGTTACAACTGTAGTTTCAGGCTTTCTGTTGTAAACCTGGCGAAGTTGTTGTAGTCTCAACAACAGCTGTGGTAGAGGTTGTAACTGGGCCAGTGGTGACTTCTTTAGGTGGTGTTGTCGTTGCCACCTTTACTGTTGTTCCTGCTGATGTTGTTGTTTTCTGCAGGTTTGGTTGTGGTTCCCTCAGTTTCTGTTACAGTAATTTCAGTAGTTGTGGTAAACACAGAGGGTTTGGATGTTACAACTGTAGTTTCAGGACTTTCTGTTATAACACCTGGCGAAGTTGTTGTAGTCTCAACAACAGCTGTGGTAGAGGTTGTTACTGGTCCAGTGGTGACTTCTTTAGGTGGTGTTGTCGTTGCCACCTTTACTGTTGTTCCTGCTGATGTTGTTGTTTCTGCAGGTTTGGTTGTGGTTCCCTCAGTTTCTGTTACGGTAATTTCAGTAGTTGTGGTAACACAGAGGGTTTGGATGTTACAACTGTAGTTTCAGGCCTTTTTGTTGTAACGCCTGGCGAAGTTGTTGTAGTCTCAACAACAGCTGTGGTAGAGGTTGTAACTGGGCCAGTGGTGACTTCTTTAGGTGGTGTTGTCGTTGCCACCTTTACTGTTGTTCCTGCTGATGTTGTTGTTTCTGCAGGTTTGGTTGTGGTTCCCTCAGTTTCTGTTACAATAATTTCAGTAGTCGTGGTAACCACAGAGGGTTTGGATGTTACAACTGTGTTTCAGGCTTTTCTGTTGTAACCTGGCGAAGTTGTTGTAGTCTCAACAACAGCTGTGGTAGAGGTTGTAACTGGGCCAGTGGTGACTTCTTTAGGTGGTGTTGTCGTTGCCACCTTTACTGTTGTTCCTGCTGATGTTGTTGTTTCTGCAGGTTTGGTTGTGGTTCCCTCAGTTTCTGTTACAGTAATTTCAGTAGTTGTGGTAAACACAGAGGGTTTGGATGTTACAACTGTACTTTCAGGCTTTTCTGTTGTAACACCTGGCGAAGTTGTTTAGTCTCAAACAGCTGTGGTAGAGGTTGTAACTGGTCCAGTGGTGACTTCTTTAGGTGGTGTTGTCGTTGCCACCTTTACTGTTGTTCCTGCAGATGTTGTTGTTTCTGCAGGTTTGGTTGTGGTTCCCTCAGTTTTCTGTTACAATAATTTCAGTAGTCGTGGTAACCACAGAGGGTTTGGATGTTACAACTGTAGTTTCAGGCTTTCTGTTGTAACGCCTGGCGAAGTTGTTGTAGTCTCAACAACAGCTGTGGTAGAGGTTGTAACTGGTCCAGTGGTGACTTTTTAGGTGGTGTTGTCGTTGCCACCTTTACTGTTGTTCCTGCTGATGTTGTTGTTTCTGCAGGTTTGGTTGTGGTTCCCTCAGTTTCTGTTACGGTAATTTCAGTAGTTGTGGTAACACAGAGGGTTTGGATGTTACAACTGTAGTTTCAGGACTTTTGTTGTAACCTGGCGAAGTTGTTGTAGTCTCAACAACAGCTGTGGTAGAGGTTGTAACTGGTCCAGTGGTGACTTTTTAGGTGGTGTTGTCGTTGCCACCTTTACTGTTGTTCCTGCTGATGTTGTTGTTTCTGCAGGTTTGGTTGTAGTTCCCTCAGTTTCTGTTAGTAATTTCAGTAGTTGTGGAACACAGAGGGTTTGGATGTTACAACTGTAGTTTCAGGCCTTTTTGTTGTAACACCTGGCGAAGTTGTTGTAGTCTCAACAACAGCTGTGGTAGAGGTTGTAACTGGTCCAGTGGTGACTTTTTTAGGTGGTGTTGTCGTTGCCACCTTTACTGGTTCCTGCTGATTTGTTGTTTCTGCAGGTTTGGTTGTGGTTCCCTCAGTTTCTGTTACGTAATTTCAGTAGTTGTGGTAACACAGAGGGTTTGGATGTTACAACTGTAGTTTCAGGCTTTTTGTTGTACACCTGGCGAAGTTGTTGTAGTCTCAACAACAGCTGTGGTAGAGGTTGTAACTGGGCCAGTGGTGACTTCTTTAGGTGGTGTTGTCGTTGCCACCTTTACTGTTGTTCCTGATGATGTTGTTGTTTCTGCAGGTTTGGTTGTGGTTCCCTCAGTTTCTGTTACAGGAATTTCAGTAGTCGTGGTAACCACAGAGGGTTTGGATGTTACAACTGTAGTTTCAGGACTTTCTGTTGTAACACCTGGCAAAGTTGTTGTAGTCTCAACAACAGCTGTGGTAGGGTTGTAACGGCCAGTGGTGACTTCTTTAGGTGGTGTTGTCGTTGCCACCTTTACTGTTGTTCCTGCTGATGTTGTTGTTTCTGCAGGTTTGGTTGTGGTTCCCTCAGTTTCTGTTACAATAATTTCAGTAGTGTGGTAACACAGAGGGTTTGGATGTTACAACTGTAGTTTCAGGCTTTCTGTTGTAACACCTGGCGAAGTTGTTTGTAGTCTCAACCACAGCTGTGGTAGAGGTTGTAACTGGCCAGTGGTGACTTCTTTAGGTGGTGTTGTCGTTGCCACCTTTACTGTTGTTCCTGCTAATGTTGTTGTTTCTGCAGGTTTGGTTGTGGTTCCCTCAGTTTCTGTTACAATAATTTCAGTAGTCGTGGTAACACAGAGGGTTTGGATGTTACAACTGTAGTTTCAGGCTTTTTGTTGTAAACCTGGCGAAGTTGTTGTAGTCTCAACAACAGCTGTGGTAGAGGTTGTAACTGGGCCAGTGGTGACTTCTTTAGGTGGTGTTGTCGTTGCCACCTTTACTGTTGTTCCTGCTGATGTTGTTGTTTCTGCAGGTTTGGTTGTGGTTCCCTCAGTTTCTGTTACAATAATTTCAGTAGTTGTGGTAACACAGAGGGTTTGGATGTTACAACTGTAGTTTCAGGACTTTCTGTTGTAACACCTGGCGAAGTTGTTGTAGTCTCAACAACAGCTGTGGTAGAGGTTGTACTGGTCCAGTGGTGACTTCTTTAGGTGGTGTTGTCGTTGCCACCTTTACTGTTGTTCCTGATGATGTTGTTGTTTCTGCAGGTTTGGTTGTGGTTCCCTCAGTTTCTGTTACAGTAATTTCAGTAGTTGTGGTAAACACAGAGGGTTTGGATGTTACAACTGTAGTTTCAGGCCTTTTTGTTGTAACACCTGGCAAAGTTGTTGTAGTCTCAAAACAGCTGTGGTAGAGGTTGTACTGGTCCAGTGGTGACTTCTTTAGGTGGTGTTGTCGTTGCCACCTTTACTGTTGTTCCTGCAGATGTTGTTGTTTCTGCAGGTTTGGTTGTGGTTCCCTCAGTTTCTGTTACAATAATTTCAGTAGTCGTGGTAACACAGAGGGTTTGGATGTTACAACTGTAGTTTCAGGCTTTTCTGTTGTAACCTGGCGAAGTTGTTGTAGTCTCAACACAGCTGTGGTAGAGGTTGTAACTGGGCCAGTGGTGACTTTTTAGGTGGTGTTTCGTTGCCACCTTTACTGTTGTTCCTGCTGATGTTGTTGTTTCTGCAGGTTTGGTGTTTCCCTCAGTTTCTGTTACGGTAATTTCAGTAGTGTGGTGAACACAGAGGGTTTGGATGTTACAACTGTAGTTTCAGGCTTTTTGTTGTAACACCTGGCGAAGTTGTTGTAGTCTCAACAACAGCTGTGGTAGAGGTTGTAACTGGGCCAGTGGTGACTTTTTAGTGGTGTTGTCGTTGCCACCTTTACTGTTGGTTCCTGCTGATGTTGTTGTTTCTGCAGGTTTGGTTGTGGTTCCCTCAGTTTCTGTTACATAATTTCAGTAGTCGTGGTAACCACAGAGGGTTTGGATGTTACAACTGTAGTTTCAGGCTTTCTGTTGTACACCTGGCGAAGTTGTTGTAGTCTCAACAACAGCTGTGGTAGAGGTTGTTACTGGTCCAGTGGTGACTTCTTTAGGTGGTGTTGTCGTTGCCACCTTTACTGTTGTTCCTGCTGATGTGTTGTTGTTTCTGCAGGTTTGGTTGTGGTTCCCTCAGTTTCTGTTACAGTAATTTCAGTAGTTGTGGTAAACACAGAGGGTTTGGATGTTACAACTGTAGTTTCAGGACTTTCTGTTGTAACACCTGGCGAAGTTGTTGTAGTCTCAACACAGCTGTGGTAGAGGTTGTTACTGGTCCAGTGGTGACTTCTTTAGGTGGTGTTGTCGTTGCCACCTTTACTGTTGTTCCTGCTAATGTTGTTGTTTCTGCAGGTTTGGTTGTGGTTCCCTCAGTTTCTGTTACAATAATTTCAGTAGTCGTGGTAACCACAGAGGGTTTGGATGTTACAACTGTAGTTTCAGGCTTTTGTTGTAACGCCTGGCGAAGTTGTTGTAGTCTCAACCACAGCTGTGGTAGAGGTTGTAACTGGGCCAGTGGTGACTTTTTAGGTGGTGTTGTCGTTGCCACCTTTACTGTTGTTCCTGATGATGTTGTTGTTTCTGCAGGTTTGGTTGTGGTTCCCTCAGTTTCTGTTACAATAATTTCAGTAGTTGTGGTGAACACAGAGGGTTTGGATGTTACAACTGTAGTTTCAGGCTTTCTGTTGTAACCTGGCGAAGTTGTTGTAGTCTCAACCACAGCTGTGTAGAGGTTGTTACTGGGTCCAGTGGTGACTTCTTTAGGTGGTGTTGTCGTTGCCACCTTTACTGTTGTTCCTGCTAATGTTGTTGTTTCTGCAGGTTTGGTTGTGGTTCTCTCAGTTTCTGTTACAATAATTTCAGTAGTCGTGGTAACCACAGACGGTTTGGATGTTACAACTGTAGTTTCAGGCCTTTCTGTTGTAACACCTGGCGAAGTTGTTGTAGTCTCAACAACAGCTGTGGTAGAGGTTGTTACTGGTCCAGTGGTGACTTCTTTAGGTGGTGTTGTCGTTGCCACCTTTACTGTTGTTCCTGCTAATGTTGTTGTTTCTGCAGGTTTGGTTGTGGTTCTCAGTTTCTGTTACAATAATTCAGTAGTTCGTGGTAACACAGAGGTTTGGATGTTACAACTGTAGTTTCAGGCCTTTCTGTTGTAACACCTGGCGAAGTTGTTGTAGTCTCAACAACAGCTGTGGTAGAGGTTGTAACTGGGCCAGTGGTGACTTCTTTAGGTGGTGTTGTCGTTGCCCTCTTTACTGTTGTTCCTGATGATGTTGTTGTTTCTGCAGGTTTGGTTGTGGTTCCCTCAGTTTCTGTTACAGTAATTTCAGTAGTTGTGGTAAACACAGAGGGTTTGGATGTTACAACTGTAGTTTCAGGACTTTCTGTTGTAACCCTGGCAAAGTGTTGTAGTCTCAACAACAGCTCTGGTAGAGGTTGTAACTGGGCCAGTGGTGACTTCTTTAGGTGGTGTTGTCGTTGCCACCTTTACTGTTGTTCCTGCAGATGTTGTTCTTTCTGCAGGTTTGGTTGTGGTTCCCTCAGTTTCTGTTACAATAATTTCAGTAGTGTGGTAACACAGAGGGTTTGGATGTTACAACTGTAGTTTCAGGCCTTTCTGTTGTAACGCCTGTCGAAGTTGTTGTAGTCTCAACCACAGCTGTGGTAGAGGTTGTTACTGGTCCAGTGGTGACTTCTTTCGGTGGTGTTGTCGTTGCCACCTTTACTGTTGTTCCTGCTAATGTTGTTGTTACTGCAGGTTTGGTTGTGGTTCCCTCAGTTTCTGTTACAGTAATTTCAGTAGTCGTGGTAACCAGAGAGGGTTTGGATGTTACAACTGTAGTTTCAGGCTTTTCTGTTGTAACCTGGCGAAGTTGTTGTAGTCTCAACACACAGCTGTGGTAGAGGTTGTAACTGGTCCAGTGGTGACTTCTTTAGGTGGTGTTGTCGTTGCCACCTTTACTGTTGTTCCTGCTGATGTTGTTGTTTCTGCAGGTTTGGTTGTGGTTCCCTCAGTTTCTGTTACGGTAATTTCAGTAGTCGTGGTAAACACAGAGGGTTTGGATGTTACAACTGTAGTTTCAGGACTTTCTGTTGTAACACCTGGCGAAGTTGTTGTAGTCTCAACAACAGCTGTGGTAGAGGTTGTAACTGGGCCAGTGGTGACTTCTTTAGGTGGTGTTGTCGTTGCCACCTTTACTGTTGTTCCTGCTAATGTTGTTGTTTCTGCAGGTTTGGTTGTGGTTCCCTCAGTTTCTGTTACAATAATTTCAGTAGTCGTGGTAACCACAGAGGGTTTGGATGTTACAACTGTAGTTTCAGGCTTTTTTGTTGTAACGCCTGGCGAAGTTGTTGTAGTCTCAACCAAAGCTGTGGTAGAGGTTGTAACTGGGCCAGTGGTGACTTCTTTAGGTGGTGTTGTCGTTGCCACCTTTACTGTTGTTCCTGCTGATGTTGTTGTTTCTGCAGGTTTGGTTGTGGTTCCCTCAGTTTCTGTTACAATAATTTCAGTAGTCGTGGTAACCACAGAGGGTTTGGATGTTACAACTGTAGTTTCAGGCCTTTCTGTTGTAACACCTGGCGAAGTTGTTGTAGTCTCAACAACAGCTGTGGTAGAGGTTGTAACTGGGCCAGTGGTGACTTCTTTAGGTGGTGTTGTCGTTGCCACCTTTACTGTTGTTCCTGCTAATGTTGTTGTTTCTGCAGGTTTGGTTGTGGTTCCCTCAGTTTCTGTTACAATAATTTCAGTAGTCGTGGTAACCACAGAGGGTTTGGATGTTACAACTGTAGTTTCAGGCTTTTGTGTTGTAACGCCTGGCGAAGTTGTTGTAGTCTCAACCAAAGCTGTGGTAGAGGTTGTAACTGGGCCAGTGGTGACTTCTTTAGGTGGTGTTGTCGTTGCCACCTTTACTGTTGTTCCTGCTGATGTTGTTGTTTCTGCAGGTTTGGTTGTGGTTCCCTCAGTTTCTGTTACAATAATTTCAGTAGTCGTGGTAACCACAGAGGGTTTGGATGTTACAACTGTAGTTTCAGGCCTTTCTGTTGTAACACCTGGCGAAGTTGTTGTAGTCTCAACAACAGCTGTGGTAGAGGTTGTAACTGGGCCAGTGGTGACTTCTTTAGGTGGTGTTGTCGTTGCCACCTTTACTGTTGTTCCTGCTGATGTGTTGTTTCTGCAGGTTTTGTTGTGGTTCCCTCAGTTTTTGTTACAGGAATTCCAGTAGTCGTGGTACCAACAGAGGGTCTTGATGTCACAACTGTAGTTTCAGGACTTTCTGTCTTAACACCTGACGTAGTAGTAGGTTGAACAACAGCTGTGGTCAAAATTGTGACTGGAAAAACTGTGGTTCCTAGTGATCCAGTAGTGTAAACAGTTCTGGTCCCTGGAAGTGTCTGTGTTATTGGGCTAATAGAAGTTGTAGCTTCAGCTGTGGCTCCTGAAGTTATAGTTGTAGACTTTGTTGGCAATGTAGTACCTGTCTCCAATGTTGTTGCTTTTGATGTGGATACTTCTGCAGATGTGGTTCCCAATGTCATGTTTGCTTGTAATGTAGTTGCAGCAACTGTGAGGAAATCAGACATTTTGTGAACATTGCAAAATGTGTATATTTTCAGAGAACATTATCAAAATGTACCTTTTATTAAAGTATTTATTTAATTTTTGTATATGTTTTTCTACCACATAATCAACGTTTATAACATAAGTGTTCATGCTGCACATATTTTTCTTACCTAAAGTGGTCTCTCCAACCGTGCTGAATGCAAAAGACGTAGTTTGAGGGCTTGGTGTAGTGGTAGTTACGCACGGGTACGTTCTCTTGTTACAGTCCCATTTGCCCCACACTCAGCTGTGATGCAGTTTCCTATCCCATCCGTGGTGTTGTAGATGGTTCTCCCATATTCATATGTGTTTCCATAAATGAGGCATGTACAAGCTGCAGTTTAAGAGTAAAATGCTTTTAAACTTTTTATATAGTGTGTGTATTTGTATTCACATGAAAAATGAATAAATATTGTGTCAGGCTTGGGACAGTGTATATTTTCACTTACAGTTCACATTGTAGCTGCACCTTATTCCAAAAATGTACAGGAGCTAAAATGAGAAGATATATTTAGTTTGCATGCCATGAGCCACCACAAATATCACTTAATGTAAGCCCACCCCAAGATGTTAATAACAAGTAGGAGTTAACATGTTTATTTTCGACAAGCATTAGTTTTGAACATCTGAAAAACCTGGTCTGCATGGCCTGATTTTGGTTGTGTGTGTGTGGTGTGTGTGTGTGGTGTGTGGGTGTGTGTGTGTGTGTGTGTGTGTGTGTGTGTGTGTGTGTGTGTGTGTGTGGTGTGTGTGTGTGCGTGTGTTGTGTGTGTGTGTGTGTGTGTGTGTGTGTGTGCGTGCGTGCTAAACAAGTTTATCTATTTCCTTTTCATACAGGGGCCCACAGCTAATAAGGTGCAGATCCCTGTACATTAAGAAGACTATGTGTCGGCCTTATATATACAATTGGACCCGCCAATCCGCCTTTTCAGTTCAACAAGACAGCGCTTTCTACATTTTTTAAAGTATCTTCCTGATCAGAGGAGCTTTAGCAATATCGACTTATCACAGAACTTTATCTGAATTAATGATCATTTTGATTTGAAGTCCTCTCATAGTCTCCTGTGCTGCAGTACCACTTTTTGCCTGAACCATTGCTAATGGGTGTTGTTTTACTAAAACACAATTATCACTATGTGTTATTGAAATAATTGAGGGAATGTAGATGTGCAGAAAAGTGCTTTAAATACAGATTTCTTCTTCCTTACGAATGGTTTAAACTTCAACTTTCAAGCTTTCACATCTAAGGCATACACATTTATCGGGCTTTGACTTGATTGAGACCAAATTTCAAATGGTATGTACAATAATTATCTGAATGAGACATACCAAGTGTTACAGTTGGTTGATGGAACCTTATCTCCAATGCTGTAGTGGGTGCCTTTGCATCATAGCAGCCACATTGAGGCCAGGTGACACACTTCATGGTGTCTTCATCAAAGTAGGGCTGGGCTGGGGGACACTGTGGATAGCAGCCTGCAACACCATTATAACATTGATTAACATATGTAGAAATAGAAGTATTGCTTAATGGCACTATATGAATGCAGTGGCATTCATACATATCAAAACTCTTTACTAACACTGCCAAATGCAATTTGTTGAAAGGCTTGGTCTGATTTATAAGTCTCCACCTTCCAAACAAGAACCTCGATATTGCACAGTGGTAAAATTCAGCAGAAAAGTGCCCAATATTTCCAGTTAATTGTGAAAAAAACAAACAGGGAAGCTGCAGGTAGACGTGCATAAGCAGTTTTGGGGGTTTCACAAACCGTACGCAATTTCTCCAGTGAATCCTACTCACAGTTTTACAAAATCTTTTATTTCTTAGAATAAAGGTGTACGTATCAGTCAGTTGACCTGAGTTGTACTCAAAGCATGACCTTAATACCTTCCTCTAGTCAAGATGGATGTTAAAATATCTGTGGAAAGTACCTTCGAGGGCAGTGATGAGCGTGGAAAACGTTTCCTGAAGGATTCCTACATGTCTCATCAGCAGTCAGTCCACAAGGCTTGTAATGCCCCACATTCACCAGGAGAGTTATAATAGTCGCAGAAAACAGCTGCAAGAAAAAAATAGTACTTCATTGCTCTTGTTACAAACATTCAAGGTATTACTTCATTGACAAACTTGTTTATTTTGTAAGGCACTTTCTACAAATCCTTGAATGCTGTATCTCAGATTTTCCTGGTGTGTAATGGTGGCAAAACTTACGGCACAGCTTTGGAGTTCTCCATTTAACACAGGCCCAGCTTCATTACAAGCTTTGGCATAAGCAGCCACA